>NC_090447.1:1141995011-1142638473 GCF_031143425.1 Pleurodeles waltl
CCCTCCACCCTCCCAGCCCAGGAAGACCCATTCAAAATGCAAATGTATGCAAGTGAGGCTGAGTACCCTGTGTTTGGGGTGTGTCTGAGTGAATGCACAAGGAGCTGTCAACTAAACCTAGCCAGACGTGGATTGAAGGGCACCACAAGATTTTAGTGCAAAGAAATGCTCACTTTCTAAAAGTGGCATTTCTAGAATAGTAATATTAAATCCGACTTCACCAGTCAGCAGGACTTTATATTACCATTTTGGCCATACTAAATATGACCTTCCTGCTCCTTTCAGATCAGCAGCTGCCACTTCAACAGTGAATGAGGGCAGCCCCAATGTTAGCCTATGAAGGGAGCAGGCCTCACAGTAGTGTAAAAACGAATTTAGGAGTTTTACACTACCAGGACATATAACTACACAGGTACATGTCCTGCCTTTTACCTACACAGCACCCTGCTCTAGGGGTTACCTAGGGCACACATTAGGGATGACTTATATGTAGAAAAAGGGGAGTTCTAGGCTTGGCAAGTACTTTTAAATGCCAAGTCGAAGTGGCAGTGAAACTGCACACACAGGCCTTGCAATGGCAGGCCTGAGACAGGGTTAAGGGGCTACTGAAGTGGGTGGCACAACCAGTGCTGCAGGCCCACTAGCAGCATTTAATCTACAGGCCCTATGCACATATAGTGCACTCTACTAGGGACTTATAAGTAAATTAAATAGCCAATCATGGATAAACCAATCAATAGTACCATTTACACAGAGAGCATATGCACTTTAGCACTGGTTAGCAGTGGTAAAGTGCCCAGAGGTCAAAAGCCAACAACAACAGGTCAGAAAAAATAGGAGGAAGGAGGCAAAAAGTTTGGGGATGACCCTGCCAAAAAGCCAGGTCCAACATGACCCCCTACCAGCCTAAAGCCAGGGGAGAACAATCACTATCCTGATGTACTTCCCTGTTTGAGGCGACAGAACAAGGACCCAGTGTCAAAGCCCAGCTCACCTGAGTTCTTGTTCAGTTCTGATGGAGGTTGAAGACAATCCGACCCCACCCTGAAACTGCTTGTTCCAGCACACTTGTTTTTAAAACAGTGCACTAAGAACAGAAGCTCAAGGGAAGGGGGGGAAGTGGATAAAATAAAAAAAAGAGACAACACCGTTCTTGCGTTTCCACTGTTGAAGTGCTGCACAAATCTGCGACCCTTTCTGACTTCTGTAGAAACTGGTGCCTAATGAAACATAAACAAAGAACAGATAAGTGCAACCTATTCCTAAATGGGTTCCTGACTATCCCTTTATTTATTAGAAATTCTCTTCTAAAAGTACCTCTTGGATCCTGGTCTCTAGTTTCCAGGTTTGGAATGTGTTACTGCTCTGGGATGTGTTTTCTATTACTGTAAAGCTTCTAAAACATTAAACAAATACCGTTATCAGAATTACCAATATCAAACATTCATCATAATATAACTAAAGCCTAAGTTCCCAATAGCAGACTCACTTTTCCCATATTTCCAGAATCTTTTATAAAACAAATACTGTACTTTTACATCAAAATACAGCATGTAATTTGTGCAAGTCCTTGATTTACTGTTTGCCTTGCTGTTAATGGTTTCCACTGTTCGATTCTTAAAAGTTCCATGAGAAAAAACAATGTTTGCTTCACAAAAGTTCTGCAAAATATTCTTGTAACAAAGAGTTTGAATCACAATGTTCGTGGAAGGTATTTCGTTTCAAATTGTCTATACACGAATCCAGAAATTGTTGTCAAAGTTCTTTCAGGTAATAAAAGGTTTTGCACTTACTTGTTGCTGGCAAGAGATACTGATCAGTCTAACCTTGTCTTCTTTCTCTTTTGCAGGTTACTCATAGGAGAGAGGCTGAAGCAAGGAGGAACCGGAAACCAGAAGAAGGAAGAGCCAGAAGCTGCGCCCATTGAAGTCAATGAAAGTCTGTAAAGAGCAGGAGTGCCAGCGCAGAGGGATCTGTTCTCAGGTAAGCGGGAGGTAGACGAGCACAAGCACTGGGTGAGGCTCGGGGGATGCCTTTTATAGACAGGGCTGGGTGTGGTTTGAAGGGCTGGGTGTGGTCCTCACATGCTGCACATGTTCTTGGAAGGTGTGCAGAGCTGGGTGTGGTTTGAAGAGCTGGGTGTGGTCCTCACATGCTGCACATGTTCTTGAAAGGTGTGCAGAGTTTCAGTTATTATGCAAATGAGTTGGATTAACACATGGCCTAGGGAGGAGTGTTTTAAAGAAACCTTGGTAAAAGTAAGGCCCAATGTGTAAACAAAACAGCACATTAAACAACATACACAGAAGCCTAGGGGGGGGGGGAAGGTGAGATAACAAGAAAGGCTTTCAATAGTAAGTTTAAAAGGGAGCTATTACAGAACCCACTAGTGCAGTGAGAGGGGACATGCTCTTTGCTGTGTACAAACCCTAACAGTTGCCCCCTCAAAGGCCCTCCTACAGGACGGGGTTTTCCTGGATTTTTTAAATAAAACCGTCTAATCAGCTGTGGGGCATGTACATATGATGCTGGTTCCCATGAATTCTCAGATTCATCATATCCTTTCCATTCTACTAAATAAAACAGACGTCCACTAATTCTTTTTGAGTCTTTTATGCTTTTCACTTCATATTCCAGATTTCCCTTAATTGGTATGGGTGGAGGTGGTGGTTCAGGTCGGGTTTTTGAGTTGTATGGCTTAAGCAAGGACACATGGAATGTAGTATGTACTGGATATTCTTTTGGTAAATCTAATTTTACTGTTACCGGGTTTACTATGGCAGTTATACTAAAGGGTCCAATGAAACGGGGTTGCAGCTTTCGGGATCCCTCTATGTTTAGGTTCTTTGTGGAGAGCCATACCTTGTCACCAATTTTATACATTGGGGCCTCAGACCTGTGTTTGTCTGCTTGTCTTTTCATGCTTTCCTTGTACTTTAATAAATGTTTCCTGGCTTTGTCTTGTATGTCACCTAACCTCGTTAGTCTATCCGTTACTGTAGGCAACAGGGAATCTTCTAACAAAATGGGTATAGCTCTTGGATGATACCCCTGCAAGAAATAGAATGGTGAGCAAAGTAGAGCTGAATGCTCAGTATTATTATAAACAAACTCTGCTACAGGGAGAGCTTCCAACCATTCACTAGAATAATCAGCCAATAAACAACGTAGCGTTTGAAGTAAGGTTTGGTTCAGTCTGTCCATCTGTCTCTGGGTGGAAAGCAGTGGATAAGGCCACATCTATTTTCAGTTTTTCACATAATTTTTTCCAAAATCTGGAGTTGAACTGGCTCCCTCGGTCTGACACCACTTTGCTTGGCAAACCATGTAAACGTACAATTTCCCTTATAAAAATATCTGCAAATTCTGCCGCCGTGGGTAATTTCCGTAATGGTACAAAATGTGCCATTTTAGATAAAAAAATCCACTATAACCAACACTGTTGTGAAGGATTTTACAGGTGGTAAACCTACAATAAAGTCTACGCTCACAGTGTGCCAAGGTTGTTTGGGTGTTGGCATTGGTATTAACAAGCCGTCAGGAGCCTTATGAGAAGATTTATGTCTTGCACAAATTGGACAGGTAGTGACAAATTGCTTAATGTCCTTTCTTATAGTGTCCCACCAAAAGTGTTTTTGCACATTTTCCAGGGTTTTTACCCAACCAGCATGACCTGCCAACGGTGAGGCGTGATACCAAATTATCACCTGTGTTTGTAATTCAGAGGTGGGCACTAACAGCATGTTGTCGTGATACAATAAACCTCGTTGTATTGTGTTATGGGAATCCTTTAACCAATCCTGAGGTGCTATTTGCATGTGTGCATTATATAGATCTGTGATGAAATCCTTCTGTTGTACTGGTGCCAACAACTTTTGGGGAGGAATAATGGGTTCTCCTGTTTTATCTTGTTTCATGTCTGAGGGATGTCCGTATCTAGATAACACATCAGATTGAATTTGTTGTGCACCTGGTCTATAGGTTATAACAAAGTCAAATGTGCTAAAAAAATTTAACCAGCGCATCTGACGTGGTGTTAGTGCTTTAAGTGATCCAAAAAACTGTAGATTCTTATGGTCAGAAAAGATTGTAACTGGGTACTTGGCTCCCATTAAATGGTGCCTCCATTCTGAAAAGGCTACTTTGATAGCTAGTAGTTCCCTTTCAGCCACAGTGTAATTTTGTTCAGCTGGCAATAACTTTTTGGAATAGAAGGCTATAGGATGTAACTGGCCATCTACTGCATCTCGTTGAGAGAGAACTCCTCCTAAAGCTACTTGTGAAGCATCCGCTTCAACAAAAAAGGGCAAGTCAGGATCAGGATGTTTCAGAATTGGGGCTGAAGTGAACTTTTGTTTTAGGAGTTGAAAGGCGTGTGCCGCCTCATCAGTCCAAATAAATCGTTGCCCTTTCCGCAACAAGGTAGTTATTGGGGCCGCAATATCTGCAAAATGTGCAATAAACCTCCTATAAAAATTGGCGAAACCCAGAAATTTCTGAATATCTTTTACAGAGGATGGTTCTGGCCAATCAGCAATAGCACTGATTTTCTTTACATCCATAGTTATTCCTTGAGGTGACAGGCAGTATCCTAAAAAGTCCACCTTGTTAACATTAAAAGTACACTTTTCTAACTTAGCAAAAAGATGATTTTCTTTTAACTTAGATAATACTGCACGAACATGTTGGGTATGTTCTTCTGAGTTCTTAGAGTAAATGAGGATGTCGTCTATGTATACTATGACACAAACGTCCAGGAATTCGTGTAGGACCTCATTTATAAAGAACTGAAAGGCCGCAGGGGCATTACATAACCCAAAGGGCATTACTGTGTACTCAAATAAACCAAACTTTGTCTTGAAAGCTGTCTTCCACTCATCCCCCTCTTTTACTCGGACCAGGTGGTAAGCTCCCCGCAGATCTAGTTTAGTGTATACAGTAGAATGTCTTAATTGATCCAACAACACAGGTATTAGAGGAAGAGGATATTTATTCTTTATTGTAGCCTTATTTAGTCCTCTATAATCGATACACGCGCGCAGGGATTTATCCGGCTTCGGGATAAAAAAGAGTGGAGATGACACCGGAGATGTGGAATGACGGATGAACCCAGACTGTAGTAGGTCATCTAGGTAGGTTCTTAAGTATTTGGTTTCTTCGTCAGTCAAAGCATATACTCTGTTATTAGGTAAAGGGGCCCCTGGGATAAGATCTATACAGCAGTCATAAGACCGATGTGGGGGCAGCACACTAGCCTTTACTGGATCAAAGACGTCTTTAAAGTCAGAATATTCAGGAGGGAGACTTGGTTCATCTTGTGTAACACTAGCACAGTGTAATACTGTGCTCTGTTCTGTACCTGCTTCTTGATAGCAATTGGTTCTACAGAAAGAGGAATCCAAAGTAACAGTTCTATTCACCCAATCAATTTTTGGGTTATGAGTTGTTAACCAGGGTACCCCGAGAATCAAACCAAAATTAGGAGTATCTATCAGATCAAAGCTAATCACCTCTGTGTGCCCGTTCTGACAGACCATAACAAGTGGACTTGTTTGTTTTGTGATTAATCCAGAGGTCAATTCTGACCCATCCACTGCACATACTGCTTCTGGACAAGGCTTTAGGCACATAGGAAGTCCTAAGATTTCAGCTAACTTATTATCCACAAAATTTCCTGTCGCGCCTGAGTCCAGTAGGACAGGGAGAGAATGCCTCACTTGGGTAGTAACAATTAAAACGACCTGAATTATGAAATGTCTAGGTATGTGCGGTACCCTGAAGGCTGCAACATTAGAGGTTTGATTAAGATGTTTTCTCGAACAAGTAACCTCTCCCCTTGTCGAGCTTAATCGTTTGCCGATTCAGTTGAGGAGGTGGAGGAAACAGCACCCTTTCGTGGAGTTTTAGGCTTTACTGGACATTCTCTGGCAAAGTGACCTGCCCTGCCACAATATAAACATAATTGAAATTTTCTCCTTCTTTCTTTTTCCTCTGATGTGAGTGGACCTCTGAGTGTCCCTATTTGCATAGGCTCTGGTTCAGGGAGTTTATTATCTGTGTCTTTCTTCTCGTGTCTAATAAAAGTTAACCGTGATTCCAGTTTGTATTTATCTCCCTTTCTTTCTCCTAGTCTATGTTCTAATTTCACAACTAAATCTACAAAGTCCAAATAGTCTTTTGGCAAATCAACGATATGAGCCAGCGCGTCTTTTAACTCGTCTCTCAAACCTTTATAAAAAAGGGAGACACGCTTTTCTTCTGGCCACTGTGTCTCGGTGAGTAAACGATTAAAACTAGTGAGATAGGTCAATAAATCCTTGTTACCTTGTTTAAGATTTAAAAGCTCATTATCACTTGCCTGCATGAAAGTGTGTTTTGCAAAAAGGCTGGTCATGGTACGTTTAAATTGATTCCAATTATGGAGGATGGGATCATCTCTATCCACAAAAGGAATTGACCAATTGGCTGCTGTGCCACCCAAATAAGACAAGACGAATGCCACTTTCGTATCATCAGTAGGGAACTGTTGTGGCTTACAAATGAAGTGTAATTGACATTGATTGATAAAAACATGGAATTTGTTACTATCTCCATGAAAACATTCAGGTGCTGCTAAGGGCACAACATTAGGAACATTAACAGTAACCTCAACTGGGGAAGGCAAAGTTGTATGTTTTGATGGCGCCCCTGTCTCTGAGGAGGTTTTAAACAAAGGCGTAGAAGCTGTGTTCCACTGAGATCCCCTAAATTTATACCTGCTTAAATCCTGTTTTAAAGAGGTATTCTCCATCTTTAATCTCTCTATTTCCTCTTGCATATGTTGCAAGATGCCAGACACTGATTCATTATGAGCCAAGTCCTCATTTAGGGCCTGCGCCATATCCGTGACGTCAATGCCCTCTATTTCTTCCCCGGTATTCATCGTCCACCAGAACTGACATTTTTTAAGGCTTGTGCTTCTGTCAAAGCCCAGCTCACCTGAGTTCTTGTTCAGTTCTGATGGAGGTTGAAGACAATCCGACCCCACCCTGAAACTGCTTGTTCCAGCACACTAGTTTTTAAAACAGTGCACTAAGAACAGAAGCTCAAGGGAAGGGGGGAAGTGGATAAAATAAAAAAAAGAGACAACACAGTTCTTGCGTTTCCACTGTTGAAGTGCTGCACAAATCTGCGACCCTTTCTGACTTCTGTAGAAACTGGTGCCTAATGAAACATAAACAAAGAACAGATAAGTGCAACCTATTCCTAAATGGGTTCCTGACTATCCCTTTATTTATTAGAAATTCTCTTCTAAAAGTACCTCTTGGATCCTGGTCTCTAGTTTCCAGGTTTGGAATGTGTTACTGCTCTGGGATGTGTTTTCTATTACTGTAAAGCTTCTAAAACATTAAACAAATACCGTTATCAGAATTACCAATATCAAACATTCATCATAATATAACTAAAGCCTAAATTCCCAATAACAGACTCACTTTTCCCATATTTCCAGAATCTTTTATAAAACAAATAGTGTACTTTTACATCAAAATACAGCATGTAATTTGTGCAAGTCCTTGATTTACTGTTTGCCTTGCTGTTAATGGTTTCCACTGTTCGATTCTTAAAAGTTCCATGAGAAAAAACAATGTTTGCTTCACAAAAGTTCTGCAAAATATTCTTGTAACAAAGAGTTTGAATCACAATGTTCGTGGAAGGTATTTCGTTTCAAATTGTCTATACACGAATCCAGAAATTGTTGTCAAAGTTCTTTCAGGTAATTAAAGGTTTTGCACTTACTTGTTGCTGGCAAGAGATACTGATCAGTCTAACCTTGTCTTCTTTCTCTTTTGCAGGTTACTCATAGGAGAGAGGCTGAAGCAAGGAGGAACCGGAAACCAGAAGAAGGAAGAGCCAGAAGCTGCGCCCATTGAAGTCAATGAAAGTCTGTAAAGAGCAGGAGTGCCGGCGCCGAGGGATCTGTTCTCAGGTAAGCGGGAGGTAGACGAGCACAAGCACTGGGTGAGGCTCGGGGGATGCCTTTTATAGACAGGGCTGGGTGTGGTTTGAAGGGCTGGGTGTGGTCCTCACATGCTGCACATGTTCTTGGAAGGTGTGCAGAGCTGGGTGTGGTTTGAAGAGCTGGGTGTGGTCCTCACATGCTGCACATGTTCTTGAAAGGTGTGCAGAGTTTCAGTTATTATGCAAATGAGTTGGATTAACACATGGCCTAGGGAGGAGTGTTTTAAAGAAGCCTTGGTAAAAGCAAGGCCCAATGTGTAAACAAAACAGCACATTAAACAACATACACAGAAGCCTAGGGGGGGGAAGGTGAGATAACAAGAAAGGCTTTCAATAGTAAGTTTAAAAGGGAGGTATTACAGAACCCACTAGTGCAGTGAGAGGGGACATGCTCTTTGCTGTGTACAAACCCTAACACCCAGGCCCACAACAGCAGGGGCATGCTCCAGTTCTTCGCCTTCCTGACTCCAATTGGATCCCTCTGTCCATACTCTCAGGGCCCACTAAGCCAACCCATGGGGAACCTTTCTCCTTACCTGCGGATCCCATCTGTGCAGCACCTAACCTTACTTTGCTCACAGATGTATCCCAGGAGCAGGATAGTACCACCATGACCAACACAGTGGTGTTGCCCACTCTACCCCCGGGGTGTGACACTTGTCCCCTCCCCAGGGATAACTCTGTCCACCCGGACAGCAAGCCACAGTGATTACTGACAGCTGCCAGGGATGAGAGCCAGGCCCCAGGCCTCTCAAAGCTCTCCCACCACTGTGGCTGTGGAGAGTGGGGGGCGGTAGCCCCAGGTGCTGGGCACCCTTTAACCACTCTCCCTTCCACCAGGTCAGGGATGACAGCCTGAACCTGGTCCTCCCCTCTGGGGCTCTGTACCCTCCCTCCTGGAGCGGTACCCCCAGAGTCCAACATGGTCAGGGTGCTTATAGAAGTCACCCTGTACCATTCCTCCACCAGTGCAGGGCTGTTAACCTGCAACTGGCCCTCCAACCTGGGGTCTGTACCTTCAGGTTGGCTAGGGCCCGGGGTGAGGCTTCCCTCCCCCTGCCCTCCCTTCTGGGGTCCAGCACCCTCCAACTAGGAGTGGCCTCCTCAGAAGACAACATGGTAGGGGCACTGTTATCAGTAGCCCCTCCCTCCAGGTCCGGGGGGACACCCTGAACCTGGTCTTCCAGCCCAGGGTCTGTACCCTCAGACTGGATCACTGCCTGGCAAACCAGGACTTTCTGGGAGGCACACCTACCCCCCACCAGGTCAGAGTTTAACCTCTGCACCTGACCATTCAACTCAGAGTCACCACCCTGAAGTTGAACAATTGCCTGGCACGCCAGGACTTCCTGGAGGGCACACTGACCCTCCACCAGGTCAGAGTTTAACCTCTGAACCTGGTTCTCCAACCTAGGGTCACCACCCTGAGGTTGGGCAACTGCCTGGCACACCAGGACTTTCTAGGAGGCACACTTACCTCCCACCAGGTCAGAGGTTAACCTCTGAACCTTGTTCTCCAACCCAGGGTCACCACCCTGAGGTTGACCAATTGCCTGGCACGCCAGGACTTTCTGGGGGGCACACATACCCCCCACCAGGTCAGAGTTTAACCTCTGAACCCGGTTATCCAACCCAGAGTCAGCACCCTGAGGTTGAACCATTGCCTGGCATACCAGGACTTTCTGGGGGGCACATCTACCCCCCAACAGGTCAGAGGTTATCATCTGAACCTGGTTAGCCAACCCAGAGTCACCACCCTGAGGTTGAACCATTGCCTGGCAGGCCAGGACTTCCAGGGAGGCACACTTACCTCCCACCAGGTCAGAGTTTAACCTCTGAGCCTGGTTACCCAACCCAGGGTCACCACCCTGAGGTTGGGCAATTGCCTGGCACGCCAGGACTTTCTGGGGGGCACACCTACCCCCCACCAGGTCAGAGTTTAACCTCTGAACCTGGTCATCCAACCCAGAGTCAACACCCTGAGGTTGGACAATTGCCTGGCACAGCAGGACTTCTTGGGAGGCACACCTACCTCCCACCAGGTCAGAGTTTAACCCCTGAACCTGGGTATCCAACCCAGAGTCACCACCCTGAGGTTGAATCTTTGCCTGGCATGCCAGGACTTCCTGGGGGGCACTCTCACCCCCCACAAGGGACACACCGTCCCCAAGGGCCACACAAGAGTCTGGTTGGCGCAGGTCTCCCGACCTCTGCCCATCCGGCAGAGTCTGGGTTTCCCCCAAACCAGAAACGGTTTCACCTGGGTCATTCCTGGGGGGCTCTGCTCTCAGAGCTGACCCCTGACTCTCAAGGTCCTCCACTGGGGTCTGCAACCCCCTCTCAACCCTATGTCTGGATTTCTGCACCCCCTCACTAGGAGGGGTACTGCCAGACACCAGAACTGTTGGGATGCTGGCTACAGTCACCCCCCCCAAGTTCTTCTGACACTGCTGGGCTTCCCTCAAAAGGTGGCCCTACGGTACAGGCTAGGCTTCCCTCCTGGTGTTCCCTCATGGAACCCTCTAGGACCTGGGACCTACCTGGGACACTACAATCCTTTCCCACCTCACTCGGTTGGGAACCACCTAGACCACTCCCTTCAGGAGCACCCCCAAATGCCTCTTCAGACTCTCTGGTACTCACCCAGACAGAAGTCTGCCTCCATTGTAAGTTCCCTGGGGTCAGAGAACTCACACTCCACCTGTTGTTGGCGTAGCTCTGGAAAATAAGGACCAGACATATGCTCTCCAGCAATTACATCACTCTGCCCTTCACATGTATTAACCACAGTACCCTTCACCCAACCACCCAGTAACTCAACCTTGGAAAAGCACTCTACCTCACCCTCCTGAGACTGGTGAGACAGTATCCGTCTGTCCCTGACACTCAACCCATACTCTTCTGGGATGTCTCTACACTCTATATCCAGGACGTCCACCAGGGGGGAACCCTTTTCTCTGTCACTCTCTGCTAGAGTCAGTAAAGTGTCCCTCCCCCCAGTAGGAATATGACTCCCTGTGCCAGTTCCCCAATCCTTCTCAGGGACCCTGTGCATAACGGGAACTACCTCATACCCTTGAACCGCCTGGGGTGTGTCAACTCCCTTCTTCAAGTTGGGCACCACATCTCTGGGCTTGTGCCCTTCTTCAGCAGTACTAGATGCAAGATTTTTGCTGCCACCATCTGAACTGGACTCAGCCCTTCCGGCCTCCAGTTTCAGCTCTTTACAGCTCAGCTCTTGAGCTGCAATCTTTTCTTCTTCCAGGGCTAAGAGTCTTTTTGCCTCAACCCTTGCAAGATACTCCTCTAATTGTTGCTCCTGTCGCCTTTGACCTCGGAGCCATTCATCTATCTCTGGGTCTCTTTCCTCATCTGAGTAGTCTTCCTCCTCATGTGAGCAGTCTTCCTCCTCATGTGCGTAGTCCTCCTCCTCATCTGAGGGGTACTTAGTAATTTGGTTTCTTGCTGCCTCTCTCTCTGCCCATCTTTCCTCCCCCCAGATTATGTAGTTATGTAGCATCTCCCTGCTACAGGAAGGCCCCATTTTCTGCAAAGCTTCCTTAGGTCAGCCTTAGTGAGGTGGTCAGTACGAACAAAGAATGAGTAGGTAAGCAATCCCATTCTGATAAGATCTTACCAGCAAAAACCAAAATCCAAAGTCCAAAATATCAATAGTATATCCAGGAGGACATCAGAGAATCAAAAGCCAAAAAAGATGAAAAATAAAGTTGACCTTCAACTGTGGGTAGGTAGTGAAATACTTAGCTACTGTATGTCACTGCACAAAAACAAGTCCTATCCTCACCGCTGATCACCAATGTTAGAAATTGGGTTTTTGGTTGGCAGTCAGGTTGCCCTCTGTCCAAGCAAGAACCCTCACTCTAGTCAGGGTAAGTCACACACAATCCAAAATCAGCCTGTGCCCACCCTCTGGTAGCTTGGCACGAGCAGTCAGGCTTAACTTAGAAGGCAATGTGTAAAGCATTTGTGCAATAAATCATACAACACCATAGTATAAACACCACAAAAATACACCACACACTGTTTAGAAAAATATATAATATTTATCTGGGTATTTTCAGGTCAAAACGATCAAAGTTGCAATATGAATTTGTAAAGATATCACTGAAAAGTGATATAAAGGGGGTCATTCCGACCCCTGGCGGTCCGCGGATGCACCGCCAACAGGCTGGCGGTGCATCCAGGCCAATTCTGACCGCGGCGGTAAAGCCGCGGTCATAAAAGGGAAACCGGCGGTTTCCCGACGGTTTTCCCCTGGCCTTCAGAATCCTCCATGGCGGCGCTGCAGGCAGCGCTGCGGGATTCCGACCCCCTTACCGCCAGCCTGGTTCTGGCGGTTTTGACCGCCAGAACCTGGCTGGCGTTAACGGGTGTTGTGGGGCCCCTGGGGGGCCCTGCAGTGCCCATGCCACTGACATGGGCACTGCAGGGGCCCCCTAACAGGGCCCCACAAAGATTTTCAGTGTCTGCATAGCAGACACTGAAAATCGCGACGGGTGCAACTGCACCCGTCGCACCCTTTCCACTCCGCCGGCTCCATTCGGAGCCGGCATCCTCGTGGAAGGGGGTTTCCCGCTGGGCGGGCGGGCGGCCTTCTGGCGGTCGCCCGCCAGCCCAGCGGGAAACTCAGAATGACCGCCGCGGTCTTTTGACCGCGGTACGGTCTTCTGGCGGTTCCCGTTTGGCTGGCGCCGCCCGCCGCCAGCCAAACTCAGAATGACCCCCAAAGTGTCTTAAGTCTTTAGAAAGCAAACAAAGTCTCTTTCAAACACAAAGTACCTGGTTTCTGGTGGAAAATCTCCTCAGAGGGCCACAGGAGAAGAGATACGTGGAAAACTGGTTTGTGCGTCGATTTCTCCTCAGCACACACGGACTTGCGTCATTATTTTCCACACGGGGAGTCATGCGTCGTTTTCCAGCGCGCGGACAGTCTCTTTCTGTGGATCGCGGGGAGTACCAGATGTCCCGGGTCTGTGCGTGGATTTTCCTGCTTGTTTTCCGGCTGCGCGTCGTTCTGCGGGGCTGCGCGTCGAAGTTTCGATCTCACGGCAGGCGTCGTGTCGATTTTTCCTGGGGAGTCGGGCGGCGTTGTCCTTGCGAGGCCGTGCGTCAAAGTTTTGATCTCACGGCAGGCGTCGCGTCAATTTCTCCGGGGAAGTCGGGCGACGTTGTCCTTGCGAGGCCGTGCGTCAAAGTTTCGGTCGTCCCGAAGGCGTCGCGGCGATCAGCGTCGGTGTGCGGCGTTTTTCTTGCCGCGGAACAAGCTGTGCGGCGAAAATTTCGGCGCACGGAGCGTCCAAGTGGAAGAGAGAAGTCTTTTTGGTCCTGAGACTTCAGGGAACAGGAGGCAAGCTCTATCCAAGCCCTTGGAGAGCACTTTTACAGCCAGACAAGAGTTCAGCAAGGCAGCAGGCCAACAGCAAGGCAGCAGTCCTTTGTAGAAAAGCAGACAGGTGAGTCCTTTGAGCAGCCAGGCAGTTCTTCTTGGCAGGATGTAGTTTCTGGTTCAGGTTTCTTCTCCAGCAAGCGTCTCATGAGGTAGGGCAGAGGCCCTGTTTTATACTAAGTTGTGCCTTTGAAGTGGGGGTGACTTCAAAGAGTGTCTAAGAAATGCACCAAGCCCCCTTTCAGTTCAATCCTGTCTGCCAGAGTCCCAGTAGGGGGTGTGGCAGTCCTTTGTGTGAGGGCAGGCCCTCCACCCTCCCAGCCCAGGAAGACCCATTCAAAATGAAGATGTATGCAAATGAGGCTGAGTACCCAGTGTTTGGGGTGTGTCTGAGTGAATGCACAAGGAGCTGTCAACTAAACCTAGCCAGACGTTGATTGAAGGGCACCACAAGATTTTAGTGCAAAGAAATGCTCACTTTCTAAAAGTGGCATTTCTAGAATAGTAATATTAAATCCGACTTCACCAGTCAGCAGGACTTTATATTACCATTCTGGCCATACTAAATATGACCTTCCTGCTCCTTTCAGATCAGCAGCTGCCACTTCAACAGTGAATGAGGGCAGCCCCAATGTTAGCCTATGAAGGGAGCAGGCCTCACAGTAGTGTAAAAACGAATTTAGGAGTTTTACACTACCAGGACATATAACTACACAGGTACATGTCCTGCATTTTACCTACACAGCACCCTGCTCTAGGGGTTACCTAGGGCACACATTAGGGATGACTTATATGTAGAAAAAGGGGAGTTCTAGGCTTGGCAAGTACTTTTAAATGCCAAGTCGAAGTGGCAGTGAAACTGCACACACAGGCTTTGCAATGGCAGGCCTGAGACAGGGTTAAGGGGCTACTGAAGTGGGTGGCACAACCAGTGCTGCAGGCCCACTAGCAGCATTTAATCTACTGGCCCTAGGCACATATAGTGCACTCTACTAGGGACTTATAAGTAAATTAAATAGCCAATCATGGATAAACCAATCAATAGTACCATTTACACAGAGAGCATATGCACTTTAGCACTGGTTAGAAGTGGTAAAGTGCCCAGAGGTCAAAAGCCAACAACAACAGGTCAGAAAAAATAGGAGGAAGGAGGCAAAAAGTTTGGGGATGACCCTGTCAAAAAGCCAGGTCCAACAGATGTCATTACAGAATCTTTAATCAATAGCACCATACCTGGGCCGGGGGGAAGAAAAAAAAAAAGAGAGAGAGAGAGAGAGAGAGAGAATGTAAACTCATCTGACTGAACAAATAATTGAGAATAACTTCAGAAAGAGACAAAAAATGGCTGTTAGGCCTTTGTAGTAGCAGTGCTACAGCAAGCACAGAAAGGCCAGAAATTGACAATTATATGGCACAAAATTAAGAGCAGGGTGGCTATGGGTCTGAGCAACTCATAAGGGAGTTTCAGCTTAGTCCTAACACCTTTCTCAATCTCTGCTCACAATAGTACTGAGAACAAGGTCAATCCTGCACAGTACCTAGACTCACTCAGGAACAGTAGGTCCCCCATAGAACGATAGCACAAAGACCAGAGAACAAGAACATACAGTAACAATCACAGTAGCAATGCAGAGAACTGCTGCTGCTGCTCCCCCCTTCCAGCCGCCATTTCCAGGACCTAACACTTAATTTTTCTTGGGTTCACCCAAGAAGATAAGAGGGATTATTTTTTTGTTACTGTGTAGAATGTAGAAGGGCAGTAAAAGTTATAACACGAGGACTTTCATATCTCAAGGGCGCTCAGGCTATACAGAAACTTCCCTCTTATAATCCTAGAAGCCTCTCAAGGCGATGCATTCATCTGTTTAGAGTGGACTCCTTGCTTCAGTCTTTTTAAAGAATTCTTTCACACAGCCCAGGAACAACCTCATATCATCATACACCTCACTGCGCCAGCATCTCTGCGGTCAAAACTGATACGGCTAGTGCAGAAGCTTTGTTTTTCTGCTTTTATCTTCAAGTTAGCAAAGCTACATAAGGAAGTTGCAACCCTTGAGAATCCCCATCTCAAATGCCCTTGTCCTGGAATAAAAAAAACTGGCAGGACTGTGCTTTGATTGCTTTGTGTATCTCTAGCCTGTCCTGTTTCACCTTTGCCCGTTCTGGTTTATCTTGACCCTACGGCATGTAGGTCATTTGTTTTTTACTTGTATTCTTTTATCATCATCTACCTACACCAAGGTCTGCTTTACATTCTTGGAATTCTACCTTTATCTTCACCCACCTAATCTTGAAATCTTCCAGTTAGCTTCTGTTTCACGCTGTGTCTATGCTTCACCTGACCAATTGTGACATCCAGTGCTGCACACAACAGTGTTCTTAGTCCAAAGTAACATCACTATATTTTAAACTTGTCTCAGCGTATGCTCCAGACACAACATAACTGTAGCCTTTCTCCTCCAGTATCTCTGTCCTGGGTTTTCTCCCTTCTAATGTTATCCCTTGTAGCTTGAGTCTTGATTGCCTGACCTGATCATCTGTGGCATTTTCCACGTTCCTTCAACATTGTTATAGTGCTCTGGCTGGTGACTGCATGCTGATCCACTCTGGCACTTTCCCTGCCTCTCTCGCATGAGAAGTAGAATGGAAGGGAGGTGAAAGGCATGCTCAGTGGTACCTCTGTCTAATCCCTCCATTGTCTCCTCCACATAAAAATCTATGCGAGGGGCAGGGAGGCGTGATCAGTGTCTCAAACACAAAGTACGCTGTTGCATCATTCAAATGTGACCCCAATGGCCACCATTTTATTGATCCCTACAACTATGACCGCAGTTGACAAAAATGAGGTGGTCAATCTTGAGATTTCTGAGAAGGGAATACCACTGGCATGTACACATTTTCTTTGATGGTGTCTTAGCCGCATTTACTCACCTCCACACACCCCAAGGATGTCTCACTTTCAAGGTCGTCATCCCAGGTACCGTCATCATCAGCACCATCCAAACTAACTTCTTCATCTGTACTAATGAGGATCCCACTGGAGTCATCCGCATGCTCATCTCCTAGACGATATAAAAGCGTTTTTTTCATTACTAGTATGAATATTTGAAGGTTATACAGTGGTGTACATTTGGACTTTCATGTAACAACCTAACATGCTATTTCAGTTTCCTATGGATGTGACACAGTCTGCCATTCTTAGCATATGATCCTCCCGTAGCCCACACTCCATACTTAAGGCAAGTAACATTTATAATTCTGTTTAGCACTCTTTAGTGGTCAATACCATGTACAATAAATAAAGACTCAGAACTACAGTAATTTTAAGGCAAGACCGGAGGCTCCTATTATGCATTTGTCTTTGTTTTTTAATAGCAGCTCCAGTCAAGAACAAACTACAGATCCCATAAGGCAAACAAAAAGCAGCCAATGGGTATCAAAAGGTAGTTCCAAGTAGTGCACCAATCACAAACAATCCACTGTAATAATACCTATCTTGACTGAGAACAGCCCTCTTTTCTTGCTGCTCGCAGTCAAGATAAGTATTATTTTCTCTTCACTGTCGCTTTTTTGTACTGGTTATAGTGTGTTTTGTATAAGCGCTGTTCTTTTGTTTATATATTAGTATTTATACACTATTTGCTGTAGTCGGCTCGTAGCCGCATTAAATTCTGCCCCTCGCGCAGCGCGCTCGCATTCCAACTGCCGTTCTTAACCGCTTCTTCTCGGCGCGCATCAGCAATTTGCTGTCATTCGCTAAGGAGGAAGTGGCCTCATACCGTGTTGTCAGCTCACTCTGTAGAAGCCGGTTTCTTCCGACGCCGGTCTTCTAAGCCGATTTCTTCTGACACGGGACTCCTGGTGGCCGTGTGTGTTCCTGCCGACTTTCTCACTAATAGCAAATATTCTGTTCCGCCCATAGGCAGGGTTTGGCAGTGTTTTCTCACTCTGTGAAAAAAGTTAACCCTTTCCTCCTTCTGTGTAAAAAAACTTGTTTACTTTGTTGCCACCATGGACAGTTCTGTGTCCCATTTATCACATGAAGAGGAGGAAGACGTCCTTAAGGAACATCTAAATGATTTTATTCAACTGTCTGTTGATCAGGCTATGTCAGCTTCTTGGCAAAAACTGTCAAAGTATTTGGAAAATTCATTTGTAACTCTGGTGACTAAAACCATGCTGGCCCATTCTGCAGGTGAAAGCAGAAAGCGTCCTGCCACATCAAAAAATTCCAAAACGGCGCTGTCGGTGAGTGACAATTTTCACATATGACAGAGGACATGGTTCCTCAAGGGCCTCCTGGTAAGGAGGGGTTGATTTCTAAGTCCTCAAAGAAATGCATGGTCAAGTCAAAACACTTATCTTCCCCTATTAGTGTCTAAAATCTTAGTTATATTGACGATGAGGTACAGGACCCTAATTCGGATGTGGATAATTCCGATAAAGACGTTGGAGAATTTTTCTCCCCTCCTCCTCACAAAAAATCCAAACCTGCATTCCACGAATTTTCAGGGTCTAGCACAATCTATGATACGCAAGGGGTTCCAATGTTTGACCCAAGTGACATCCAGCATCCAAATTCTACAGAGTGGGTTCCCTCTGAGCATGTGGCAGATTATGTAACAGCCAGGTTACGTACCTCTTTGGACAAACAGGTACGAGCAAAACGTAAGTCGGAATGTCCCCGTCCTGCCCTATCTTCCAAAATTACAGCAACCCCTACGATTGACGCTTCATTAATCACTTTCTTCACCAAATATGGCAGAGATCCCCGAAAGGGGGTAGATAAAGCTTGGTCTACATGCCAAGACAAGCTCTTGGATATTGTGGGACCCTTAACCCGCATATTTGATTTGGCCGAAACTGCCCGGCTGGAACACATTTCTATTGATCCGGAGGAACTTTCTTTATAGGCACAACGTGCAGTTAGTTTATTTGGGAATGCAAATTTCTCGATTTCACACGAACGCAGAAAAGGACTCCTGCTTAAGCTTGATCCGAAATTGGTCAAGTTAGCAGGTTCGGATCCTGGTGTGAAGGAAGAAGGCTTGCTGTTTGGGGATTCTTTTATAAAAGAATTGAGCAAATATGTGCCAACCTTCTCCTCCCTGGACAAAGCGCAGCAGTCACTGAAAAAGATGTTTTCAACCTGGGTTTTCACTAGTGCCAGCAGAGGTAGGAACCGCTTTGCCCGCCGTTCCTACGCCAATCAAGGTTCCTGTGGTTCCTACAATAACAACACATATCAGGACTACAGGCCGCAGTTCTACCCCCAAAGGAGCAGGGGCTTCAGGAATAAAGGAAACCGCAACACCAGATTCGCTGCGGAATCCGGTAAGTCAGCATGCCTGTTCTCCAGTTGTGGGGGGTCGTATTTCTCAGTGCCTGCCAAAATGGGAGGAATTTACAAGCGATCCCTGGGTCCTAAATACCGTTCAAGGTTATGTTATAGAACTCTTTTCAGAGCCTTTTCAAGCAAGTTTTCCTCCCCCCCCTCAGTTTTCACTTCAAATGACAGAATTAATTTAGTTAGAAATTCAATCTCTACTACAAAAGCAGGCAATAGTTCCTTGTTCACTAGATCCTTCAGGCTTTCTCAGCTCAGTTTTTCTGATCCAGAAAAAGGACAAGAAGATGCGCCCAGTTATCAATCTAAAGCAATTCAATCAATTTGTTCTATATCGTCACTTCAAAATGGAAACCATCCTACATCTCAGAGATACATTGCTCCAGGGAGATTGGATGGTAAGGCTAGATCTTCAAGATGCATATCTTACAGTTCCCATACATCCCGTCTCGCAGAAATTTCTTCAATTTCAATGGGACGGTCAGTCTTTCTGTTTTACTTCCCTTCCCTTTGGCCTGTCCTCCGCTCCAAGGTGTTTCACAAAACTGATGAAGCCAGTAGTGGCCTTTCTCAGAGCTCGAGGCATCAGACTAGTTATTTACTTGGATGACATTCTGATTATGAACCAGAATCGCACCTCCCTTCTGTCTCAAGTTACCTTACTTGCAACCTGCTTGCGGATCTAGGGTTTATTATAAATTTAAAAAAATCTTCCTTTGATCCGATCCAAAAGATTGAATTTCTAGGTTTTCTGGTGGACTCTGTCTCGGCTACTCTGCTACTTCCGTCATCAAAGATCAAGTCCATAAAGTCTGAAATTCTACTGATTTTACGCAGTTCTCGGCTATCCCTCAGATCTTTGGCAAGGGTTGTAGGTCTACTCTCTTCTTCAATCCAAGCGATTTTCCCAGGTCCGCTACATTACTGTGCTTTGCAGAGACTAAAAATTAGGCACCTTCAAAAAGGGCTAGCCTACACAGATTTCATTGTTCTAGACCAAGATTCGCGCGCAGAACTCCAATGGTGCATAGACCATTTAGACGCCTGGAACAGCAGAACTATCTTCGCATCAGCCCCAGATCTTGTATTAAAGTCAGATGCAAGTCTGACGGGCTGGGGAGCCCGGTGTGGTACAATCTCGACTGGAGGCTCATGGTCTCTAGAGGAGTCAAAACTGCACATAAACTGTTGAGAGATGCTTGCCGGCTCCTTTTCAATCAGGAGCCTCGCAAGAGACAGAATTTCCTGTTCAGTTCTTCTCAGAATGGACAACATTTCCGAGGTTTGTTACAGAAACGGTCTGGGAGGCACAAAATCCAAACCTTTAGCGGAATTAGCAAAAGGGTTTTGGGAGTTTTGTCTTCAAAACAGAATCTCGGTTCAAGCGGAGTATCTACCGGGCAACCTAAATTTTGTAGCGGATTGGTACTCCCGCCGTTTACGGGACTCCAGCGACTGGATGCTCAATACGCAGGTATTCAACAACCTTCTCCGCAAATGGGGACCCTTCCACATAGATCTTTTTGCACCCCGTCTCAATGCTCAACTCCCACGATTCTTCAGTTGGCACCCGGATCCTCTAGCTCTTGCCTTTGATGCTTTTTCTCAAGATTGGTCATCCTCACTCAATTACGCCTTTCCTACCTTTATTTTGATTTTCAGAGTGCTGGTGCAAGTCAGATGTCAACAAGCCTCTCTAGTACTCTTAGTCCTCTTCTGGCACTCCCAGGTGTGGTTTCCTTCCCTCCTGGAACTGTCAACCGAGCCTCCGTTCCTAATTCCCTCCTTTCCAGATCTCCTGACCAACCCTCCACCACAGTCTCGTACTTCAGGGTGCCCTTACTCTTTCGGCTTGGAAAATATCGGGGAAACCCAACCTGGCGTTCCTATTTCGGCAGAAGCTGCAAACTTCATTGACCTGGCAACAGCCCCAGGAACAAAGAAGGCATATAGATCAGCTTGGTCTCTCTGGCATAGCTGGTGTATGGGAAAACACGTTGATCCCTTTACAGCAGATGTGACTATGATTGTCAACTTTCTGGCGGCGGAGGCCAGTAAGGGTAAGCCCGTTGGCACTATTAATTTATATAGATCAGCAATTTCATCTGCACACCCTTACATCCAGGGAAAACCAGTTGGAGAACATCCTTTGGTCTGCCGTCTTCTAAAGAGAGTAACATTTTCCAATCCTCCACAACCTAAATACAGTTTTTTATGGGATGTTAATGCTGTGCTAAAGTTGTTTGTTTCTTGGCAAGACAATTCTTTGTTATCGTTGAAACAGCTTTCTGCTAAGCTCACCATGCTTTTATGTTTAGTATCTTTCAAACGTTTACCTGATGTTAGAGCCCTAGATGTCACAGCTCATCATTTTACTCCCTCTGGCATTATGTTTAATGGGTTGAGGCGTACTAAAACTAATCTTTCTTCAGTTTTTTATCCCTTTTTTCCTGATCACCCTAAGCTTTGTGTAGGCCAATGCTTAAAAGTTTACGAGCAACAGACAGCTAGTCTGAGAAATTCCTCATCTACCAAACTCCTGATTTCCTTCAGAAAACCTTTCAAATCTGTGTCCTCTCCTACCTTGGCTCGCTGGGTCCGTTGGTTTATGTCCCTGGCTGGCATTGATACCTCTGTCTTTGGTGCACATTCGACTAGAGGAGCCATGGTGTCCAAAGCTTTTTGGGTCGGATCTCGATCGGAGGATATTCTCAGGTCGGCTGACTGGTCTAATGACAATGTTTTTAAAGTTTTCTACTGTAAACCAATTCAACATGCCTCTCTAAATGTGATTGATACACTTTAAAATAGCATAATAGGAGCCTCCGGTCTTGCCATAAAATGTGGATTTTCCTAGTAATTTATGAAGGAAAGTCTTAATTTTATTAAAGTATTATCCCGCCTCTACAAATATTAACGCTGTTATTTTGTTACCCTCCCTTCCAGCATCTACATCGATGCAACATACCTCTTCTTAGAGATCCTTCGTCAGTTTCTTCGTCTACTGTGGCTTCTACTTCAATTCCCTTCAAGGACTTTCAATCAATGGATCACCACAAGCTTCCGGTCTTCGTTCAGAGACTTTTGATCTTCTTGCAAGAAATTTTATCGCTTTGCTTGGCAATTTGTATTTGCTGTTCTATTATTCCGTTATTTGTTACTTATTGATTCTCGCACAAGAAAAGAGGGCTGTTCTCAGTCAAGATAGGTATTATTACAGTGGGTTGTTTGTGATTGGTGCACTACTTGGAACTACCTTTTGATCCCCATTGGCTGTTTTTTGTTTGCCTTATGGGATCTGTAGTTTGATCTTGACTGGAGCTGCTATTAAAAATAAAGAAAAGACAAATGCATAACACTTGCCTCTGTGTCTTTAATAAAATTAAGACTTTCCTTCATAAATTACTAGGAAAATCTACATTCTGCATCATTTAGCTATCTGGATCATCACACTATCCTCTCTTCAACATAGCCATAGCTACTTTGAGACTTTCCAGCCCTTTGACCAGGCAACTCTTTAAATCCTGTACAGACCCTTGCTTCTATAGTCATGTTTCTGTTACTTGCTCTTGTGACCTTTATCCCCTCTTTCTTCCATTCTCTGGTGCTTAGTTGCTCACTGCAAGCACAGAGTCTCAACACAAAAGTATTTAAAGACTATTTTGTTTTTGTTAGTCATTTCTTTTGAGGCCTTCACAGTGTCCTTTCTTCAAGACTGCAGAGGTTGCAGAATGTCTACTTCCTATATGTATATGCTCACGGAAGTGCTGGAATGTATGCTAAGTAATTATCAATGTATTCATTAATCGTGTACCTAATTCAAAGGAATTGGAGTGTACATTTAACCAAACTAAAACATATTTCAATTAATGAGTAGAGAATACTGTACAGGTATAATCAAGTTAACAACTCCCTGGAGGTAAGAAGAGTGAGCAGTGAAAATGCTTTGAATACATACGTTTTCTATTCCTTTTTGAAACACAAAAGCATAGGGTCACTTTAAACGTCTCCAGTAGAGCATTCCTCAATATAAGAGAACATGAAACAGACTTCTTTTCATTGGTACTTACAGAGAACAGACATATGTAGTAGGTAAAGGAGCACTGTACAGGGTAGACAGGAAGGAAGTAATCAGGAAGGTTAACTAAGGGAGAGGATTCTTATACTTATGGGGCCCTCGGGTGAATTATGTCATTACAGACCTTAAAATGAATAAGTTATCATTAAACAAAGGAGCATCTGAATTTCTGGCAATTGTTAGTGTGGCAGGTCTGGGAGAAGATAACTTCCTTTGTTATGTATGGCTTCCAATAGATATCAGTAGAATTAATAACCAGAGAGAAATCCAGTTATTAATTGCTACATACTGATCATTGACCAGTGTTCTCAGCAGCTCAGACATCAATTTTTTATGGCAGTCCCAGTTCTGCAGAACGTGGGGTTCATAATCAAGAGGCGAAATCAGAGTCATCGCCCACTCAAAAGATCACTTTCTTAGGGTCTGTCAAACACTCGGTTCAAGCAATCCTGAAGCTACCCAAAAGAAGGGAGGGGTACAGCAGAAAATAACTCAAGAAAGCTCTGCAGAGATCCACAATATTGCTACGACAGCTAGCCCCCCAGGTCTCGCTTCATTCATTTGGGCCATCTTTGTGGAGCCACTCCACTATCAAGTGCTTCCAAGCTTGAAGGCTAAGATGGGCTCTAACATTTTCAAGAGTGGCAATCACAACAGATGCCAGAGAAAAGAGCAATTGGTCGCTACAGAACATACAGACTTGGAAATGGAGAGCAATCTACAGATCACCTCCAGAACTAGTGATAAAAGTCAGGTGCCAGCAGACAGGCTGGGGGGCAAGATGCTGAAAACCATCTAATGGAAAAGACTGGTCAGAATAGATAGTCTTACATATCAATTATCTGGAAATCTGGTGGGGTCATTTAAAGTCTAGTGCTGGGCAAAGGTCGGAGCAAAATGCTACATATTGCTGAAAATAGACTCCATCTCAGCGCTATGTTACAAACATTATCAGGGGAAAAATAGGTTAAAAGGGCTTTTGTAACGGGCAAAGAATTTTGGGATTTCTGCCTGAAGAATCAAGTAGTAGTAACAGCGGGCACTTAGCAGGTCACCAGAACCAAGACTGCAGATTGGCAATCCAAGGCACTTCCAAGATTTCAGGGCCTGGATGTTTCATATGGGGAGCAGGCATTAAAGACAACTTGAGGTCCAAGAGCGACCAGCCTGTTCGTATCTTGTCTGGATCAACAACAACCAAGATACTTCAGCTGGAGGCCAGATTTTGGAGCAGCAGTAACCAATGCTTTTCTTCAGGACTGGGGCACAAAGACCATACAAATATGCTTACCCACAGTCTGCCATGATAACGACAATGGTGGCCCAGTTGAGGAGGCAGATGGCAAGCTTTGTTCCAATTATTCTGACATCGCAAGTGTTAGTTTTAGTTCTGATGGGACTTTCATGGGATATACCAATCCCCCTTCCCACCTTATCATATTCTGGGTAAGCCACACAGGTGATTACACCATCAGGAGCAACAGTCATCTTTCCAGCTTATGGACAATCCAAAGCCAAGTATCTCAGCAGCAATGTGTGAGACAGGACTTGTCTGTACGCAAGATGTCTGACACCACAGGTTGCCCATTTGAAGGCAGAAGTGACCAGTGTAGCGGCGAGTGTGGCTTGAGCACCTACACTCCTGCTTCAGCTTGCCTTTAATATCCCCTTGACTCCTTGGCGTTCACAGATTCCTCTTGCTCCTACTGCTGAGCACCAAACCAAAGGGCCTGCTATGTGCAAAGGGAGCCGGAATTCACTTTGACTGCCCCACACAGCACCTCACCCCCTCCACGCAGCAGAGCCCTGGAATCTCTGAGCCACATTGTGGGGTGTGGACAAAGGAGGAGAGCAAGAGGAGTGCAAGAATGAGCCCCGGCTGAGAGACCGAGTGGCTCATATTGATGCGGAGGCAAGTGAAAGTAAGCGGATGCAAGCAGAGCAAATACAGCAACGCTAACCAAGGCCAGAGAGAGGGCAGTGATGAAATCAATGGTAAGTCCAGGTCCCATGATACTCCACTCTGTTCTCCACATTGCTCGCCATACTGCTCTTTATACTGTGCAATTAGATGAACACTTGCAACTTAGTACAACACAGCGCATATACTAAATGTATGCATTTATATTTACATGCATGTATGCTTATTCTGTTTGCAAACTTCAGATCTTTTTACCTTATTGGTCTTCATTGCTCCTTAACGCCAGCATCTCATGACGTGATATGATTTAAGCATTAAAAACCACTGTTAATGACACTATTGAAGGCAAAGCAGATAAGAAAAATCATTAGCACCCACCGTGCCTGGTTTTTATCCCCAGGGTATTCACAGACCTTGCTCAATACCTGTTAAGATGCGTAGGCTGTGAATCGTATGACACCAGATATTTAATACCTGATGCCTGCCATCAGATCATTGGTTAAGTCAGCCACCGAGAATGTCTAGAAATCAGGAAAACCAGAGTGGCTGAAAAGGCAGTGGACCCGGCTTCCCTGTTAACTTCCTTTCAAAATCAGACAAGTCAGACAAAACTGCTAAAGTATTGCCCAAAATGTCGACCATAGGGGGGCGCCCAGATAATCGGAAGTAGATATTAGGACATTGAACAGTGCTAAGGTTATACAACCAATGGTCCAACCAAATGCCCAACCATGTCCGACAGACCCAAAAGTGTTCTTGATCGAGGCAGAGGTGCACTGAAATCCACAGAGGTCAGTGGTGCATGAAGAGTCCACTCCTGAAACGCCACAACAGAAAAGTATGGAAAACATGAAGTTCAAGGGTAGTGACAGAAAGGTCACAGAGAAGAAAGGAGAGAAAGCCAATATACACTCTTCTGGAGAAGTGTTTAAATCGATGGGGCAAGAAATAGAACAAGAAAAAGAGAAGAAGGAAAATAAGGCATTACTTACCCCTAGCTCGGGCCTTGGCCACAAAGGATGCAGGGGAAGCAAGGCAAGCCCCCCAAAAAGCAATCATATTCTTTATCTGGATACATTTTCACCAAGAATGATATCACATCCTTCCTGTCATCATGCTACTGTCCTTAATAGAGAGGAAATGTCTAGGCTGCCCCCAGGAGCATCACCCACACCAGAAAGGGATAAAGCCAGAGCTTGCACACATCCCCAAGAAAGATGCTGTACGCTTAACAAAGAAAAAGAAATGGAAACTGAAACCGAAAAATATGCTGTATTCGAACTGGAAAAAGTAGGTTATGAATAATTCATCTGCTGAGATCAAAGTCCAGAATTTAATGAACTTTCCCTCAATAAATTGGGAGAATCCGGTGAGTTACCAAGTATGATAACCCACATCTCCCTCCAAGAACTTGCATTTTTAAACAGGACCCTAATAGGGAAATTCAGTTTTATGATTACAGAATTCTGGAGAGATTAAGGTAATGGGCTGCACAGAAGCAGTTACCACGCTGGGTTCACAAAGGCCTCAAAGTTACTCACCGCTAGCGGATTTGCAGCAGAAAACTCAAGAAAAACATCTCAAGACTAAGTCCCCAATCTCAGCAATTTGTCCCAGCTGCAGAAAATAAAATTATCATAAATATAAAAAAGGACACAAAAGAGGACCTAACCCCCAAGTTACTATCAATAAAAGGGAACCAAACACTATTAAATCATAATAGCGCACTTATTAGACGTATGGTAGCAAGCATTGGCAGAAAAGAAACATTAAACAACAGCAATACTCAAAACTGCAGAAGCAAAAGTCTACAATCTACTCAGGAGGCAACCCTACCTACGCACACCCCCAATATATAATTTTAGGGGAGACATTTGAGCAAGGCTGACTCCTTCCAAGTCATAAAAACGATGGCTTACGTGACCATGGAACTGAGTTTGAAAATGACTGCTTACGACATCATGCATTTGGCCTGAATACAGCACTCAGGTATGCATCAGAGTTCACAAACAGAAGCCAGTAAGAAATACATTCAGGCAAATTTGATAGATCATAAAATAAGATCTACTTTAGACAGGATCATACAAACGGTTCCTCAAGCTGAAGCTTGCAAAGAAACAGAAAAAGAGTCCCCTGGTTTGGACCACAGGATTAACAGAGACCGTATGTTATGTAATGCAGCTGAATAACACAGACAAGTGTAACTGCACGGAAATCGCGCTAAAGATAAACAAGCTTTGGTAACGCGTCAGAGCCTTGATAAGTAAACTTACAAGGAGACACATCTAGGCAAATGAACCTTTTGACCACGTTTGGAGACCTCCCAGAACGAGGTATCTTTTAGCATTGCAATCAATAGATCAATAACCTCATCAATATGTACAATAACTAATCAATCCTGTTAATCAATAACATTTAATATAGATCAATACAAACGCAGCATGACCTTTCAGTCATGAATAACCATAACAAACCTAGTATGAGCTAGGATATTTATTCCCTATTAGTTACAATCTAATATCATGTTTATTCGTCTCAACAATAGCAAGCACATCAAAACCACTATAATTTGGCAACTCGAGCAAAACTTAATCAAAGCATAGATCATAAACATTAGAATAAAGCACAGCGTTAACATGAATCAACTTTAGCAGAGTATCATTAGTACATTATTCAACGAAGCAAGAATTCAGTCATTTGTCTATTTGCATCCGATATTAATGAATTCCTTAACTAACCTCGAATTAGCATCAGCATGTTGGGCTTCATGCAAAACAATTTGGCGACATGAATTTGGAAAACATCTAACTATGGTCTCTATCAAAAGAGCAGTTGGTACCTAGAAAGAAAAGGCAAACAGAGAATTACAATTTCATCAGATAGTTACCCATCTGAATGAGTCAGCAAACAGCGTCAGTCTTCATCCTCAGGACATCAGTCGATTCACCATCAGCCAGGATAGAGTAGGCAAGTCTCAGTAGAGCATAGCGAGAAAAGCTCTTCTCTCATAAGGAGGAGAAGTGCATAACAGGCAAGGAATAAGATGAGGATGGTTTAAAGTATCAGACAGCCAAAGACAAAGGGGGTGATTCCGACTTTGACGGGCGGCGGAGGCCGCCCGCCAAAGTCCCGCCGGCAGAATACCGCTGCGCGGTCAAAAGACCGCCGCGGTAATTCTGAGTTTCCCGCTGGGCTGGCGGGCGACCGCCAGAAGGCCGCCCGCCAGCCCAGCGGGAAACCCCCTTCCATGAGGATGCCGGCTCCGAATGGAGCTGGCGGAGTGGAAGGGGTGCGACGGGTGCAGTTGCACCCGTCGCGATTTTCAGTGTCTGCGTGGCAGACACTGAAAATCTTGGTGGGGCCCTGTTAGGGGACCCCTGCAGTGCCCATGCCATTGGCATGGGCACTGCAGGGGCCCCCAGGGGCCCCACGACACCCGTTACCGCCAGCCAGGTTCTGGCGGTCAAAACCGCCAGAACCAGGCTGGCGGTAAGGGGGTCGGAATCCCCATGGTGGCGCTGCTTGCAGCGCCGCCATGGAGGATTCCCTTGGGCAGCGGGAAACCAGCAGTACACCGCCGGTTTCCCGTATCTGACCGCGGCTGTACCGCCGCGGTCAGAATGCCCATGGGAGCACCGCCAGCCTGTTGGCGGTGCTCCCGCGGTCGTTGGCCCTGGCGGTCCATGACCGCCAGGGTCAGAATGACCCCCAAAGTCTTTCAGGATGGCAAAGGATGGCTTTAAGAGTGGCAAAGTAATGGCTTCAAAATGTCAGATTTCTCCTCGGGTCGCACCGTTATATCAAAACTGTCGAACAAGTCTCTAATTTCCCATTGGGCAATATTTGGTGCATCGTTATCTCTGTCCATTAATCCGTCACACACCTTACTAGAATTTTCACCTAAGACAGTTCTCATACAGTTTATTGGCTCCTGTGATTGACGTCTTCAACGGGTGGCATGTCAGGTAAGAAAAGTTACACTTGTTGCTCCAGTCAGTAGTTCCATTGTCTTCTCTTAGTCCAGGCGACCTTGCACCTGTTGCGAATTACACTGTTGCATTCGGCAAGAATGTCTCCTTGAGCAAGTCGGGTCCCATGAGAAAGAATATACTATGGCTACACACACATCTCTAGTTCTGGAAAAGTACAGCTTTGTGTCCTTCAGGAAAACAGCACATTGCACTTTAGAAAACACAGTTAATATGAGACCAGGCAGCTAGGCCCAGACCCTTGCTAACTAAGGCCTAGTGATTAACTTAGCAAAACCTAATACATAATTCCTTAATGCAAATACAAAGTCATACATTAGTACATAGTTAATTCATTATTAGTCAGTTTCATTAATCATCGTATACATTGGTGGCCACTCCCCGTGGGCACATTTCAAACGCGTACATTATTTCTACATTACCACATTTCTATGCAGTTTCACTACACATTATATTGCAAGCTTTTCATGTTAATATTAATTTTAAAAGTCACACTCCAACAATCCCTCCTCTGATGACTCTTGTCATTACGCAGACCTTTCCTTTTACAATTTCCACCCTAGAATTCTCTCAATTTCTTCCCTCAACTTTGCCCCTTCTAATTTTGCTCTGAACATTTTTTCCCTTTTCTTTTCTTGCCTCCTCTTATTATTTTTCGCCATTTTTAATTTAATTATTTTACTAATTTTGCATGATAGCCATAATCCAAATAAGCAAGCTATAACAATTCATATTCCCTGTATTATTTTTGCCAATATCCCATGCCAAATATTACTGAACCAATTTCCCACTTTAGCAAGTCCCTTTCCAACCTTTTCCCAAACTCCAGGTTCTTTCGGCTCCTTCAATTCTTTTACTATCTCTTGTTAGGTTAGTAAGCATACTTCTAATTTCATTACTATTATCAGGTATGTAAGTACAACAATGACGCTCATTAAGCATTTTACAAACTCCATTTTTCGCTAAAAGAATGCCTAAAGCAAGCCTGTTTTGAAGAGTCATAGCCCTTTCCGCAGCAAGTTCAATAACCATCAGGAGTATAGCCTGTGTGAAATTTGTCAGCATGTTATCCACAATAGTAGACAACTTTCGAATCTTTATGGAATTCAAGATAACTCCCACTGAAGGAATTATTGCCCCAAATATGTCTCCTACTACACCAGCAGCAGTCTATCTCCTTTGTCTAGTACGGTGTAATTCAGACAATTTCGGAAACTTTTTCAAGTCTTCTAATTTATATATTTTTGGGAAAACTATCCCTAAATAACATGTCCCCTACCATCCCTTTGGAAGACGGTAATAAGCATTAAGTCCACAAATATAATAGATCCAAGGGATCGCTGGATCCTGTCCATTTAACATGAACGTCCATTTACTCTGAAACAAAAACACCTGCTTACATTCACTCGTTCCCACAAACAAATTGTCATAGTATGATTTTGGTCGTGTTATGCAAAGCTTGCCTACGTGTTGTGTATCTAAAGCTAATTTCCCTTGTTCCCTAACTGCACTGTAACTCTCACTATTTACAAAAGCTCGCTGCTGCAAGCCTTTTTCTAACCTCCCCTTCAATGCCCTCCTTCTATCTTCTGTGTGATCTAAAAAGCTTTTCTCTACAGATGTAAGCAAACATGTCAGATTATTGCAGTGTGCATAAAATGTACTAATTGTTAATGTTGCTTGAAAGAACCCCTTAACTAATTTTATGCTCTAGTATTTAGCTACACTATTTAAATCCTTTATGATAGGCACATAAAAAAACACAAGATCGTGATTTGAATAAAAGTACTGAATCGCCTCCTGGTTATAGAATCGTGTTAGTAACAGACTACAGCTTATCCCATATGTTAGAGACAAACTAGGATAGGTAACTCCCTCTTGCACTGAAACAGGAATCTGTGTCAACATATTCACTCAGCAAGCAATGGAAAACATTAGTTGATAGTTCCCCTTTCATGTTAGTTTCCTCATGCAAATATCTTGTGTCCTGCTCGAGCCTCTCCCAAGCTGTTAGTGTAGCGACGGTCTCAGGAATTGTAGCATTGTTAGTTTCACTCTTATCCACCAATGGCATTCCCACAATCAGAACTATGATGAATATCACACACATGACACCCAAACCAACACCCAAACATTTACAACGCCTACTTCCCCTATTATCATCTCTAATGTTAGCCATGATCTGTAAAGAATCAGAAAGCGAAGTGTTATTAGTTCAAACAACAACCAACAGAGGATGGTTAAAGCCTTTTTTCTCTTTTTTTTCTTTTTTCAGCAGGTTAAAGCAAGCGAAAGTCTTTCTTTAGCAATTATTTACAGCTTTCACATTCACTCCCAGGATCCTTGTCAATTCCGGTTAGCAGCTTGTCAAAATCAGTACTGAAAAGTCAATTCAGTTAACAGTGTCACATCCGGTAATTTATCAGTCTCTTTTCTCAGTTTTCTTTGGGTCAATTTTCATATCAACACAGTCTCTGGCCAGACTCAGGTACCAAAGTACTGACCTGGGACTTCTCGATCAAAACAGAACGCCAAGAACTCTTGTTGCCACTCAGCTGACGTTGAATATACCCATTCAGGACCTGCGTACCTTCTGTTTGCTACTCTTTCTTTTCAACTTGCGGTCACCCTGCAACTCTCCTTCACTCAGATCTTCTCTTCTTGTTGTATCTACCTCCTCCTCTGTTGCATCTTCGACAACCACCTTTCCCTTAGTCACTTGCAGGTCTGGCCACTTATCTCCATTCAGTGTCTCTCTGGTCCTTGATCTTCCTTGTGGCAGCTCATCACCCTCCTCCGACTCTATGGTGTTTTCTCTTGATGGACCTGCAATTTGCTCAGGAGGAGTCTGGACACTGATTCTCTTCCGCCTCAACTTTTTCGCCTTCTAGGTCTGTCAGGGGCTCAAATTCTTGTCCGTATCCGTCTGCTTCTGGGAGAACCTCCTTCTGACTCGGTCCTCCTGGTGCCTCAGTTGAGATAGGCTCACTGTCACCCCTCTGGGTCTCTTCTCCTTCGTCTCTTAATGGAGTGACTAAGCCATCCTCAATGGGCTGTCCTGTCTCATTTCCCCTTCGATTAATCTCCGGCCCTGAGACTTCCTTTTCTGTTGCTGTTACTTTCGACAATTCAATTTCCTCATTAGTTGGGCACGTCACCTTTTTCGTGTGACTGGCATGGATCCAGTTTGGAATTCCCACACACTTCACAGCAGTAGTAGTAGTTAGTATTACTTGATACGTCCCCTTCCACCGTGGTTCCAAACACAACTTCCTCACGTGTTTCTTGATGACAACCCAGTCACCAGCTTTCAGGTTGTGACCTGGATCATTTATCGGTGGCAGTGTGATGGTTTCCACCTGTGAGAGAAAGAGCGGAACACGCCAGCCAGACCCTTGCAGTAGTCCAACACCATATCATCCGTGATATTCACAAGAGCATTTGCAGGCACTGCGGCAGTCTCATAGCTCGGCCCATGAGAATTTCATGAGGAGACAGTCCTGATTTCTTGTTGGGCGTGTTTCTCATTGACATTAGCACCAAGGGCAATGCATCAGGCCATTTCAAATTTGTAGCTGCACACATTTTTGCCATTCTCGACTTCAGGGTGCCATTCATCTGCTCCACTAATCCTGATGCTTCAGGGCGGTAACTACAATGCAACTTCTGCTCGATGTTTAATGCTGCACACAATAGATTAACCACCTCATTGTTGAAGTGACTTCCCCTATCTGATTCTAAAGAGATCGGAAACCCGAAACGTGGAATCAATTCCCTAAGAGGCAGCTTCGCTACTGTGAGACTGTCATTTCTGCGTGTAGGATAAGCTTCAATCCAGTGACTAAAGATACACACAATCACTAACACTTATCTCAGACCTCCACACACAGGGATTTCGATAAAATCCAATTGCATTCTGCTAAATGGACCGCCTGCTCTCCCAATGTGGCTCAAATTCACCACTGTCCCTTTCCCCACATTCATCTGCTGACAGATGATGCACCTGTGATAAATCACTTCTGGGGCTTGTCTGAACTTTGGGTTAAACCAGTCAATCTTGAACAACCTGATCATGGCATCTCTCCCAATATGTGCTTGACCATGGTAAAACCTTGTAAACTGTGACAGAAGACTGTTCGGCAAAACCATTTTCCCCTCGTCTGAAACCCACAAATCACCTGGTCTTTATACACTTTGAATCCTAACCCAAGAACGTCTCATCTTTGCTGGCACGTCCCTGCAACAATTTCAATTCCTCCAACGTGTCAACCACCCTTAATGCATAAACTGTGCATGTCTCATTTTCTGTTTCGGGTAACAATTCCCACTGATCTTTAAACGATATACAGTTCAATGCGCAAAACCTTGCGACATGATCCACATATCCATTTCCCATTGAAACAAAGTCTTGTGATTTCAAAGTAGCGCAGAATTTTACCATGGCAATTTCATGAGGTAACTGAATCGCGTGCAACAACTCCTTAATTCTTTCACCATTTTTCACTGGAGAACCAAAAGAGGTCAGGAAACCCCTCTGTGACCATAGTTGGCCAAAATCATGAACAATTCCAAATCCATATCTGCTATCAGTATAGATGGTTACTCTCAACTCGGCAGCAGCCTGGCAAGCTCTGGTAAGAGCTACCAATTCTGCCACTTGAACAGAATACACTCTCTCAAGCCAAGACGCTTCCAGGATACCAGTGATCGTACACACAGAGTATCCTGCTCTCAGTACTCCTACTGAGTCTCTCAAGCATGAGCCATCAAGAAAGATAATTGTCATTTTCTTCCAATTGGGTATCTTTAATATCAGGCCTCGGTTTGGTGCACATTTCTGTTACCTCAAGACAATCATGTTCTACATCATCAGCATCCTCAACTTCTGTATTTTCATTTGGAAGCAAAGTTGCCAGGTTCAGCACTGTACATCTTTTCAACGTTACATTTGGTGACCCCAATATAATCGTTTCCTATTTTGTCAGTCTTGCATTTGTCATGTGTTGCGTTTTGGTACAGGTTAACAAGATCTCAACTGAGTGTGGGACCATAACTGTTAAAGGATGTCCATCACTATGCCTTCACATTGTGCAAGGCTTTGACCAACTGCGGCTACTGCACGCAGACAACCCGATAAGGCTGCTGCGACTGGGTCTAAAATAGCTGAAAAATATGCTACTGGTCGGTTTACACCTCCATGGACCTGTGTCAGGACAGACAAAGAACATGCATCTCGTTCATGACAAAACAGAACAAAAGGCTTCGTGTAATCAGGCATACCTAAAGCTGGAGCCCTGCACATACACTCCCTCAGGTCGGTAAACACCTTCATTTCTTTCTCTGTCAGTGTTAGGACATCTGGCCCATCCTTAACCGTCAGTGTCACCAATGGCTTGGAGATGACTGAGAAATTCAGGATCCACTGGCGACAGTGGCCCACCATTCCCAGGAACATCCTAACATCTCTCAGTGTCGTTGGGGGATTCATCTGCAATAAGGCAGTCACTCTTTCCCTGGATAACTTCCTCGACCCTTTCTCAATTAGATGACCTAAGTATTTCACCTCTTTCTGACAATACTGCAGCTTCTTTGGGGACACTTTATGCCCATTCTTTCCCAAGTGGTTCAGCAAGGCAATGGAATCATACTTGCAGTCATCTCTCGTTTTGGATGCAATCAACAAATCATCAATGTACTGTACTAGAGTCGATTGAAAAGGCAATTCCAATGACTCCAAATCCTTCTTCAGTATCTGGTTGAAGATGGAAGGTGATTCCGAAAACCCTTGAGGAAATTGACACCAACTGTAGACCTTGTCCAAAAATTTGAAACTAAAAAGGAATTGGCTGTCCTCATGAAGAGGCACAGAAAAGAACGCTTGGGACAAATCTACTACTGTGAACCACTCTGCATCGCATGGAACCTGGAACATGATCACAGCTGGATTTGGCACTACTGGGCAACATTTCACCACTATGTCGTTAATCTTTCTCAAGGCGAACTTTCCCACAAGGCTTTTTCAGTCCCATTATTGGTGAATTACATGGACTGCCCATCACTTCTTTTAAAACTCCTTGCTTCACAAAGTCCGCAATTAACTGCGCTACCTGTATAAGGACATCTTGCGCCATGTGGTACTGCGGTACCTGGGGGAACACAGCATTCGGCTTCACATTAACTTTAACTGGTTCTACTCCCTTTATCAGACCCACTTCTTTTCCTGTCAAGTCCCACACTTTCTCTCTGACCGTCCCCTGCAGATCTGCTGGCAGATCAGTCACTGTGAACATTTGGAAGAAGTTAATCAGAGGATAATCCTCATCTGTCATCTCTGTCTCAGACTCTGAAATCTGACCGTCATCCCCCTCATCATCACTGTTTGTTTGCACCTCAATTCGCTCATTGGAACAGGTGATAGAACATCTTGTCTTGCACAGTAAGTCTCTTCCCAGTAGGGACACAAGACTCGAATCACAAACTACAAACCTGTGCAACCCCTGAAAAGTACCAATCTCAACCTCAACCAGTTCTGTGATCGGGTAAGTCAAGAGCTGATTCGCCACTCCTACTACCTTGACTGTACGTCCCGAAAGAGGCAATTTCGGAGCCTCTGCACTTCTGACTGTAGTGTGTGTAGCTCCTGTGTCCACCAAGAATGAAACCTTGTGACCCATCACTTTCCCTTGCACGTGAGGTCCCCTCTGATCTACCTCTAAGGATGCTGCAAGCCTACCCTCCTCACTGTCTGAGCTCTCATCCAATCACTCATAGTTTATTCCATTCTCACCACGCAATGGGAACTGTCGAACTGTGTTATTTTGACTCATTCTTTCACCTGTGACCTGTTGAGGAAGCATCACCTGTTGCTGTTCCATTGGTGCTAAGGGCAACTGCATTTGCTGTCTAGGTACCAAAGGAACCTACTGTTGCATTTGCTGCATCTGCAGTACACGTGGCATCTGCACTTGTTGCATGGGTTGAAGACCCTGCATCTGAACCATGTTATTCAGAAAATTCGTATTAGGGCCTCTCATCCTTGGTCCTTTAACAATTTGGAATGCATTGACATCATTGCTTTGTTGAACAACACCCTCCTGCACCATCATCGGGCACTCCCGCTTCCAGTGTCCGACGCCCCCACAAGCATGACAAGGTAACACCTTCTTCATCCCCTGCACATCATTTTGAACTACTACGGTATTCAGGTCTGGACCACGATTCACAAAACCTCCTCGACCTCTGCCTCTCACTTGTGCCTGAAACATCCTGTTTCCTTGCGGCTATTGCACCATCTGCTGTAAACCATTTCCCTGCATCCCTGCTTGTGCTGCCTTAATTTGCATTACCATCACTTTCCCCTTTAACTTTCTCTGCTTCAACTCAATTTTGTCACTACAGTATTTTGCATACTGCAACACCTCGTCAATCGGCTTCGCTTGCCAACAAATCAAATGATTCTTAATCATCTGGCTAATCTCGGGTCTCAATCCTTCAACAAATCTGAACACAAGGTGATTCATGTCCTTCGCCTCTTTGACCTCTGTACCACTGTAGTGCTTGAACGCTTTCAACAACCTCTCATAGTAGGCATGTATCAACTCTTTGGCCTCCCGCGCCGTTCGATCAATCTTTTGCCAATCAATATTTTGCAGCGACACCTTCTGCTTCACGAACTCTATCACCTTATAGTAATACCTCATCACCTCAGGAAACGGTGTTCCTGTGACTCTATCTCTTGCTGGTTCCACGGCTAGCCAATCCACACTCCTCTTGCACTCAAGCCACAAATCAGCTGGAACTATAATCTGAAAAAGATTATTCAGGTCTTCCCAAAGACACTTCGCAAGCTTCACAAACCTATCTGTCTGGTGGTACCACTCTATTGGCTTCTCCCTCAGCCTGGGAAAGTCATTTGTGAATAACAGAATGTCACCTCTAGACCATGGTACATGGACAAGAACCCCTCCTGCCGTCTCTCTCATTGGTAACATCTTTATTGTACCGGTATCCGGCACTGGTTTCGCCTGTTGCTGCTCCGGGCAGTCACTTTTCCTTTTATCTCTTTTCTTTGCCCATCTGCCTTCCCACTTCTCTAAGGCTCCCCAAACTTGTGCACTCTGCAGTATTTCTTTAAGGTGTGCCTTCCTCCCAGTAGACCTCATATATTCAAAGTCTTTGGGTTCAAAATCTAACCTGTAACTCCTCTTCAGATGTTTAGTATTGTCTAAGTCTATGCTGTATTTATCTGCCAGGATTGCCAACTTCTGGTGCACCTTGCTCACTTCTTTAGTTATCTTTGGGCACAGATACCTCAATTCTGCTTCAGTGTATGACTCTAGCCTGTTCACTCCCATACTCCCTTCAACTAGTTCATTTGCCTCCATGCCCAACCTCACGAAATTCAGGTACTCCTCTCTCTCCGACCGCTCTGCTGTTGCAGGAGTAGTCTGAGGTGAATTTAACTTGTCTAACCATTCATTCAATTGTTGCGCAGTTAAACCTTGCAAGGAGATATTTCCAGCCTGCATCATCGGTGTTTGCGGTACATTCGCACTTGAGATCTGCGGAGTCAGCAGTCAAAACCTGATTGTCTCATGGTATCTGGAGGAACCCCAATCGGACTGAAGTCTAACAAAGACCTAGATCTTTCTATTTTCTGTTCCACTGGAGTTACCGCTTGAGAGCTCCCTACAAACCCTCCTCTTGTCATTTCTTGGGTCATTACTCCCTGGTCACATACACCAGACTTCACCTGTGCATACAATGGTACTGGCGGACCAAGTGTAATAGGTAAGGATATAGCGGCAGGCGACTGCCTGCTTCCCAAAACCTGTGGAGCATTAGCTCCCATATTCTGATTCATTATCGGTGCTGTGGCTAACTGCGGTCCCGTGACCGAGGTGTAATTTGGAACCATCTGTCGCGGTGTCTGAGGCAGTAAAAGTGGAGTTGGCTCAGTCTGTATCAGCTTTGGTCTCGTATATGCTGGAACTGACGGCACCATTAAATTCGTAGTAGTCTCTAGTATAGGGACATCAGGATAGAGCCTCTGAACCTGTGGTGGCTGTAACTGAGATTGCATCTCTGGAGCAGTAGACACACTGACACTATTCTGTGTTGGAACTGGTGTCGCAACAGTATTTACCTGTACCGTACTTGTCGTCCCCTGATTCTGCGTCGAATTTATAGGACCTGCACTAGTACTTGGTCTATTATCATCTAAGGCATATGGCGGTGGTCGATCATGTAGCAACTGATTAAGGAACTCATCATCATCTGAGTCATCTGCCTCTGCCCAAGACTTCTTAGTCTCCTTTTCTTTGCTAGAACCCTTATCCGTCTTGCAAGTGGCTTTCCCTCCTTGGGTTCCGCCTTCTTGAGTTATTGCTGGAAACATCCTAACTCCCTCTACTATTTCTCTTCTCCAAACCCTTTGTGCGCTATCCCACCTAGCTTCTGCTAGTGTCTTTTCTGCTTTCCTCATTCTCCTCTCAAACTTTTGTTGCTGTTGTCGCATTACCATCAGTTCCCAAATTGCTAACGCCTCAAACTGTGCTGGCCTCGGAGGTGGCTTTTGCTCATTTAACACCCTCCACAAATTTTCCAAAATCCTTATATTGAACGTTCTGTGCTCCGGAAACGCCAAACACCCTTCTCTCTCTGTCATTTTACACCATTACTTTAGCCAAAGACATGGCGCGACTCCCCTCTCCTCCATTACGGCATAAGCCGGTGTATCCTCTGGCGGTGTAGGCTCCCCCACACTGGCAGTAATGTACACATCTCCCCTCAAAGCACTCTTTAGAGCTTTGAAAAACTTCATTTTTACGTCTTATTTTCTAACAATCGAATCAGGAAGTGACTTTAATTCCCAGAACTCTCTTCGCTCACTTTCTCGACCAATTGCCTCTCACGGACGGCTGCCAATCTGTGCGCGACCCTTCTCACTAACCTACCTATCCCAGCGCAGCTCCAATCACGTCACACCAACACACTGCGGCTGACAAAGTCTTGCGGCTTCTCTTCCTCACTCTCGATTCACACAAAACTAAAGCAATATATTGCGAGCACTAACAAAACTCAAATTTGCCCATTTACTACAGGAAGGGTAACACAATTGCTTCAGAACTTTACAGAGATTTTGCTTAGCCTCGGCCGCTACTCTCTCCTTCTCAGATCCCGCACTCACAAGCAAAATTTTACCTGCAAATTCTACTCTTGACTTGTCAATGGGTTGTCCTAGTGCACTTTAGGACTTGCCAAATCTCCATCGAAGTTTTCATTCACTCACCTTGACTCAAACTGGACTCGTCAACCACGCCCGATTGGCCTATTAAACCGCGCAAATTACAACATAAACCATCAATATACTCCGGAGTCTTAAACCACGCAGGGTCCGTACATCACCAACAACCACATGCACAATTTTTTAGCACAAAGCGCAACACTCACATGAAGTTTGCCGACTTACCTACTCTCATACTGCGGAGTACGCCCACTCCTACTAAAACATTACCTGGCCTAAAATTCTCACAAACCTCACAATTCACCTGCGATATGCATAAGCTGTGCAAGCACAAACCCCTACGCCACTCACACTATCACTAGAACGCAGAGAACATACCCAACTCACTTCAACAAGCTCTGAGATTCCGGGAAAGTAATTTGGGACTTAGGGGCACATCATCGCTCCAATTTGCATTATTTCAAAAACAATTTTCAAACAGTGGTCCCTCATCCTAGGACCCCAAAGGGCCAAAACCGTTCTCTGCTACCAGAACTGATAACACGTCGGAGCCTTGATAAGTAAACTTACAAGGAGACACGTCTAGGCCAATTAACCTTTTGACCACGTTTTGAGACCTCCCAGAACGAGGTATCTTTTAGCATTGCAATCAATAGATCAATAACCTCATCAATATGTACAATAACTAATCAATCCAGTTAATCAATAATATTTAATATAGATCAATACAACGAACGCACCATGACCTTTCAGTCATGAATAACCACAACAAATCTAGTAAGAGTTAGGATATTTATTCCCTATTAGTTACAATCTAATATCATATTTATTCATCTCAACAATAGCAAGCACATCAAAACCACTATAATTTGGCAACTCAAGCAAAACTTAATCAAAGCATAGATCATGAACATTAGAATAAAGCACGACGTTAACATGAATCAACTTTAGCAGAGTATCATTAGTACATTATTCAACGAAGCAAGAATTCAGTCATTTGTCTATTTGCATCCGATATTAGTGAATTCCTTAACTAACCTCGAATTAGCATCAGCATGTTGGGCTTCATGCAAAACAATTTGGCGACATGAATTTGGAAAACATCTAACTATGGTCTCTATCAAAAGAGCAGTTGGTACCTAGAAAGAAAAGGCAAACAGACAATTACAATTTCATCAGATAGTTACCCATCTGAATGAGTCAGCAAACAGCGTCAGTCTTCATCCTCAGGACATCAGTCGATTCGCCATCAGCCAGGATAGAGTAGGCAAGTCTCAGTAGAGCATAGAGAGAAAAGCTCTTCCCTCATAAGGAGGAGAAGTGCATAACAGGCAAGGAATAAGATGAGGATGGTTTAAAGTATCAGACAGCCAAAGGCAAAGTCTTTCAGGATGGCAAAGGATGGCTTCAAGAGTGGCAAAGTAATGGCTTCAAGAATGGCTTCAAAATGTCAGATTTCTCCTCGGGTCACACCGTTATATCAAAACTGTCGAACAAGCCTCTAATTTCCCATTGGGCAATATTTGGTGCATCATTATCTCTGTCCAATAATCCGTCACACACCTTACTAGAATTTTCACCTAAGACAGTTCTCATACAGTTGATTGGCTCCTGTGATTGACGTCTTCAACGGGTGGAATGTCAGGTAAGAAAAGTTAGACTTGTCGCTCCAGTCAGTAGTTCCATTGTCTTCTCTTAGTCCAGGCGACCTTGCACTTGTTGCGAATTACACTGTTGCATTCGGCAAGAATGTCTCCTTGAGCAAGTCGGGTCCCATGAGAAAGAATTTACTACGGCTACACACACATCTCTAGCTTCTGGAAAAGTACAGCTTTGTGTCCTTCAGGAAAACAGCACATTGCACGTTAGAAAACACAGTTAATATGAGACCAGGCAGCTAGGCCCAGACCCTTGCTAACTAAGGCCTAGTGATTAACTTAGCAAAACCTAATACATAATTCCTTAATGCTAATACAAAGTCATACATTAGTACATTGTTAATTCATTATTAGTCAGTTTCATTAATCATCGTATACATTGGTGGCCACTCCCCGTGGGCACATTTCAAACGCGTACATTATATCTACATTAACACATTTCTATGCAGTTTCACTACACATTATATTGCAAGCTTTTCATGTTAATATTAATTTTAAAAGTCACACTTAAACAGCTTCACACGGTGATAATAGATCTGAGAAAGAAAATTCAAGAGCTCAGGCAAGCAAATTCAGCACGAAGGCACGACAACTATGTTTGGCAGAAGACAAAAAAAAATGCTATGCGTCGACCATCAGTCGTACACACAGTCAACGATCTCGGAGGAAATCGAACCAAATGGGAAAAGTGAAATAGAAGCCATTAACAGCAGAAAAACCATACAAGCAGGAGATGGCCCTTTAAATGACCAACCCTCAGAGACATTGAAGAGAAAGTACTATATCCTAAAGGATGAATCTGGTCAAACAGAATGACCATGCAATAGAGCTATTGTTACAATATATGAGGTACAGAGATTTAGACCGTGTGATGAAGAACTGGAAGCAAGGAGTTTTATCATCTGTAACCTGCCACTAAGAAGGAAGGGAGAAAATCATTGAGAAACAAAACATACAGATGGTTAGCCAACAAAGAAGGCAACAGTATTGTGAAGATGAACGATTTGCAGATTGCAAAATGCCATTAAACCAGCACTGACAGTAACATCAGATGCATCTTAGTCACTTGAGGAAGTACAAATCTAATTGAATATATGTGCAAGACCACGCCACTGGCAAACCCCTTCTCATCCACCAGAATTGTGCTTAATCACAATTAAAGGCAGGAAAAACGTGAATTAACACTTGCAAAATTTAAAGATATATTGACTATCATGAAATGCCCCCCAAAAAGAGGGAAGACAAGAAATTTCAAGTCGGCAATAACAAAGATCACCTACTTAAGAATTATGAGTCAACCAACAAATTGCACCCATGAAAATACACTGACTGTGAAAAGTTAGCAGAGGTAAGGTCAGCAAGAACTTTAGATAGCCAAAGAAAAAAGGAGTGCATAGCACAGGAAAACACATTTATCTTTCCACACCCCGCGCTCCACAAACCACAAGGTAACGTGGATCTGCAAGCTGGCATTCATTATCCATCTAATTGTCCTCGCATTCCCCTATAATCATTGGCCTGGATGTGGTATACACAAGGAGATCAGGAACTACAGATCGCCATGGCCCTTTGCCTCGGTGCTGCTGTTGACTCCACAGAGGCCTCTAAACTGCAGAGATGCTGTCCAAGATGGAGCAGGGACTGTTGGACATCCCAGGGGCCTCCACCTGAAGAATTTATACCCTCAAGAGCTGCTGCGGGCCTGGTTGGTCGGTGAGTCAACTGATATCCGGACTCAGACTGCCCACTGCACGGCGCCGGTGCCGGGTAGGATGCACCCTGTGTCTGAGCCCTGGTGGGGGAGGCGATCCACCCTGCCGATATGAAGGCCATGACTCTATCCTATTCATCTAGCCCTATAAACTCAGTGCTCACCATGTCGGCGGCTGGGGTGGCCCAGTTTGGAATTGGAGGGGCCTCCCCGAGCTGAGTGGATCTCTGTGGTAGCGCTACTCCTCCCATACCCTTTCCCTGCTGCCCTAGATGTTCCTGGACTAGGCTGGGGGGAGCAACGTATGACACCACTACATTTTTTAAATCCATTCTTTCTGGCCTGCTCTGAGGCTTTGTCACCCTTGGGCCATGACATCTACACTTACGGGGCCCCCATCTGCACTGATCTAAATGGGGGTCCGGCTCCTCTGACCCTCTTATCCCCAGGTGTCAGGGGGCGTTAACTTATGGGTCCCTGTTTGGAAGTCTACAGCAGGAATAGCAGGGCCGCGCTGGGTGTGTGATACCCTCCCAATGACAAACGCCTCAACGATGAGCGCTGACACAGAGGAGCCACTGCATAACTCTTATCCCCCCAGCACTGGTTCCTGCGGGGGAGCCACGCCCCAACACCTGAACTGCGGCAGCCTGGGTGGTGCACGACCACCTGGTGAAGTGGGGAAGAAGTGATCAAAGAAATAAGGGGGTGGCACCATTCATCACTCTGATCTACACAATGGGGAAGGCGCCTAAATCACAGTCACGCCTGACTTTTGAGGCCCTGCCTTCTAGGGCTGGTGAATCTGGTGTGACGGACCCAGAGCCACCTCGACGACCTTGGAGACCACATTCCTTGCAATGCAGCAGAGCTTTCTGTCGAACAATGGGAAAATTGACACTCTAAACCTCAGTATGGACAGCCTCACTGCAAAACTAAATAAGCACAATGCTCGAATTACGGAAATGGAAAACCACCCCTCTATGACAGAAGATAGGGGACAAATGAAAAATTTCGCCATATTGAAAAGGTCCTGGCAGTGATCCAGGCCAAAACAAGAATTTGGAAGCACTTTCTAGGCGCAACAATCTACGTATCATCGGAATTCCTGTAACAAGCAATACTGGTGAGATGGATCTTTACATCAAAAACCTGCTGAAAGAAATCTTTGGGGGGGGACAACTTCTCAAATGTACTAGTGGTGGAGAGAGCGCATAGATCCCTGGCGCTGTGGCCTGTTTCCGGCAGCCCACCCTATAATAGGCAGACTACTCAATTATGGAGACCAAGATGCAGCCCTTAAACTAGCATAGGAAAAGGCAGACATCAGCTATCAAGGCAACTATATATCTTTCTATACAGATTTCACTGCTCCTTGCCTCCCAGCTCCTACCTTCACCCCTGCACAGGGTCTATGAGCCCCTAGTTACCCCCCTGCGTGTATACCCCAGGTGGTTATGTATGCTGATATCACATGAAACATATGTGTAAAATGCCCGTTTTTTTTTTGTTTTTTTTACTTTTGGGAAGGGAACTGTCTTTGGCAAATTGAGGGTGCTGAAGTGGAAGGGGATAAAGTTACTTGTTGTATTTTCTTTGTCATGCGTGAGGTCCTCACCATCAGGACATGCATACACCTGCACTGAAGTACAGTGAATGATTTAATATATTCATACAACCCCGTCTCATAAGACAACCCACAAACCTGCTTGGTTAGCTTAGCTAAGCTTGAACATTTGGGAGCTTAATAATACCCACAAAATGTGCCAGGTTGTGGCCTATTAAGACAGACAACACATTCAAATAGCTTTCCTCCAGAAAATGCATTTGACAAAGCAGACCGAGGATACAATGGGCTCTCACTGGACTGCTGTGCGTCTTGCGTCCCCCTATTCCTCATACTCTAGAGGGGACATCATTCTCATCAAACGCGGGGTGCAGTTTAATCAAATCAAATCAAATCATTAATATTTATAAAGCGCGCTACTCACCCGTGCGGGTCTCAAGGCGCTAGGGGAAAAAAGGGGGGGGGTTACTGCTGCTCGAAGAGCCAGGTTTTTAGGAGTCTCCGGAATGCGGAGTGGTCCTGGGTGGTCCGGAGGCTGGTGGGGAGGGAGTTCCAGGTCTTGGCTGCCAGGAAGGAGAAGGACCTCCCACCCGCCGTGGAGCGGCGGATGCGAGGGACGCAGCGAGCGCGAGGTCCGAGGAACGGAGGAGACGGGTGGGGGCGTAGAAGCTGAGGCGACGGTTGAGGTAATCCGGTCCCTTGTTGTGGAGGGCTTTGTGTGCGTGGGTGAGAAGTCGGAAGGTGATCCTTTTGCTGACTGGGAGCCAATGCAGGTGTCTCAGGTGTGCGGAGATGTGGCTGTTGCGGGGTACGTCGAGGATGAGGCGGGCCGAGGCGTTTTGAATACGTTGCAGGCGTTTTTGGAGCTTGGCGGTGGTCCCAGCATAGAGGGTGTTGCCGTAGTCCAGGCGGCTCGTGACGAGGGCGTGGGTCACGGTTTTTCTAGTGTCGGCGGGGATCCAGCGGAAGATCTTGCGGAGCATGCGGAGGGTGAGGAAGCAGGCGGAGGACACGGCGTTGACTTGCTTGGTCATGGTGAGAAGAGGGTCCAAGATGAAGCCGAGGTTGCGGCCGTGGTTTGCGGGGGTCGGTGCGGTGCCGAGGGTCGTCGATGTCGGCGAGGGGGCTCATGTAGACATTGAAGAGTGTCGGGCTGAGTGATGAGCCTTGAGGTACGCCGCAGATGATCTCGGTGGGGTCTGAGCGAAACGGAGGGAGGTAGACTCTTTGGGATCGGTTTGAGAGGAAGGAGGCGATCCAGTCCAGGGCCTGGCCTTGGATCCCGGTGGAGCGGAGGCGGGTGATTAGGGTGCGGTGACAGACGGTGTCGAAGGCAGCCGAGAGGTCGAGGAGGATGAGGGCGACTGTTTCACCGTTGTCCATCAGGGTTCTGATGTCGTCTGTGACTGAGATGAGGGCGGTTTCAGTGCTGTGGTTGGTTCGGAATCCGGTTTGTGAAGGGTCGAGCAGGTTGTTGTCTTCCAGGAAGGTGGTCAGCTGTTTGTTGACGGCCTTCTCTATTACCTTGGCGGGGAAGGGGAGGAGCGAGATGGGGCGGAGGTTTTTCAGGTCGCTCGGGTCAGCCGTAGGTTTCTTTAGTAGTGCGTTGACTTCGGCGTGTTTCCAGCATTCGGGGAAGGTAGCAGAAGAAAAAGAGGAGTTGAGGACGGCCTGGAGGTGCGGGCGATGATGTCGTCGGCTTTATTGAAGATGAAGTGAGGGCAGGGGTCCGATGGAGCGCCGGAGTGGATCGAGTTCATGGTGGTTTTGGTTTCTTCGGTGTTGATGTGGGTCCAGTCGTTGAGGGTGATGGTCGGAGGTGTGGGTTCGGTGATGCTTGGTTGGGTCTAGTGTCCGAAGCTGTCGTGGAGGTCGCTGATCTTGCGATGGAAGAAGATGGCGAGGGAGTTGCACAGATCTTGTGAGGGCGTGACGGCGTTGGCGTTGGGGTTGGAGAACTCCTTGACGATGCTAAAAAGTTCTCAGCTGTTGTGGCTGTTTTTGTCCAGTCTGTCGGTAAAAAAGTTCCTTTTGGCAGCGCGGATCAGGTGGTGGTGTTCGCGGGTAGCGTTCTTGAGGGCGGTCATGTTGTCAGCGGTGTGGTCCTTGCGCCAGGCCTTCTCGAGGGCGCAACAAGTTTTCTTCGATTCTTTGAGGGTGTCAGAGAACCAGAGAGGTTTTTTGGTGTTGGCCTGTCGATGCGTGCGTTTGAGGGGAGCAAGGTTGTCTGCGCAGTTGGAGATCCAGTTCGTGAGGCTGAGGGCTGCGTCGTTGGGGTCGGTGGTGAGGGTGGGTTGGTTGGCGGCAAGTGCGGAGAAGAGTTGCTCTTCTGGGATTTTGTTCCACTGTCGACGAGGGATGGGTTGAGTGCGGAGGTGGCGGGTCTCGCGTCGGAATGTGAAATGTACACAGCTGTGGTCGGTCCAGTGTAGAGCGGAGGTGTGGCTGAAGAAGACATGTTTGCTGGCGGGGAAGATGGGGTCAAGCGTGTGTCCGGCGATGTGGGTGGCGGTGTTCACCAGTTGCTTGAGGCCGAGGTTCGCGAGGTTGTCGAGCAGGGTGGTGGTGTTGGGGTCGTTGTTTTGTTCCAGATGGAAGTTGAGGTCGCCTAGGAGGATGTAGTCCAGCGAGGGAAGGGCGTGCGGGGAGATGAAGTCGGCGATGGCGTCGCTGAAAGGGGCGCGCGGTCCGGGAGGACGGTAGACGAGGGATCCTCTGAGGGTGGTCCTGGGGTCGGTGCGAATCTGAAAATGCAGGTGTTCAGCGGCGAGAGGGGTGTCTTCGGTGGAGGTGGTGACGCTGATGGAGTCTTTGAAGACGATGGCGATACCTCCTCCTACTTGGTTGGTGCGGTCTTTTCTGGAGATCTTGTAGCCTTCGGGGATGGCGGTGGCGATGTCTGGAGCAGAGGAGGCGTTCATCCAGGTCTCCGTGATGAAGGCGACGTCCGGTGCTGTGGAGTCCAGGAGGTCCCAGAGTTCAACGGTGTGCTTGTGGACGGAACGAGCGTTGACCAGGATGCACTTGAGGTGGTTGATGGCGTGTGGGCTTGTGGTCGTGGTAGTTGCGTGGTGGAAGATGCGTTTGCAGGAGTTGCAGGCGAAGGGTCCATGGGTGCGTTTGGGGTGAGTTTGGAAGCAGGTGTTGGAGTGCCCTGGGTTGAGGGCCGTGGAGGGTGGTGGGGTCGTAGCGGATCAGCGGGGCTTGGGAGAGCTGGGGACCAGGGGTCGTGGCGCTGGGCGCGGGCCAGGCGCGGACGGGCGCAGACGGGCTTGCCTCTGGCTCGCCTCCGGCGCGCCCACTGCGCAGTCGCGCAGCGGCCGCCATATGAGGTAGGAGGGGGGGGAGGGGTCAGCTGGGGTCGAATGGGAGCTGGGGGCGTGCAGGAGGTCGTGGCGGGAAAGCGCGAGGGAGGGGGGACAGGTAGAGTGAGAAGAGCTGGGGGAGGGGGGTTTAAGGGTGGAGGGGGGTGAGTGTTAGGAGGTTTAGGAGATTAGGGAGAGAGATAGGAGTAGGGTTGTGAAGATAGGGGGGGGTTGTAGAGGTGGGTGAGGGTGAGAGGTAGAGTGAGAGGATAGGAAGATAGGTAATAGAGGGGGTGGCGGGAAGGGGGGGAGAGATAGAGAAATAGATAGAGAAAGTAGATAGATAGAGAAATAGATAGATAGAGAAATAGATAGATAGATAGATAGGTAGATAGAGAGATAGGTAGATAGGAGGAGGTGGAGAGTGAGGGAGTTAGATAGTGAGATAGAGAGATAGGTAGATAGGAGGAGTGAGGGAGGTAGATAGCGAACGGGGTAGGTAGGGGTGATAGAGAGGGGGAGGCGAGTGAGGGAGGGGGATGAGGCAGGAGCAGGAGGGCAGGCGCGGGGAGAAGAAGACGGAGGAGGCAGAGGAGCCGAAGACAGAAGATAGAAGACAGAAGACAGAAGAACAGAAGACCGGAAGAACAGAAGACCGGAAGAACAGAAGACCGGAAGAACAGAAGAACAGAAGACCGGAAGAACAGAAGAACAGAAGAACAGAAGAATAGGAGAACAGAAGACCGGAAGAACAGAAGAACAGGAGAACAGAAGACCGGAAGAACAGAAGAACAGGAGTCCAGAAGATCACAGATGAAGATACGAAGAACAGAAGGCAGAAGACAGGCAGAAGACCACAGAAGAAGATGAAGAAGAAGAGAGGCGAACAGGAGAGGCAGAGAAGCACCCAAAAGAAGAGAGCAGACGGGGAAAAGAAGAGTACAGAAGAAGATTACAGAGGAGGAGCGAGGAGGAAGAACAGAGAAGAAGAAAAGAAGAAAAGAAGCAGGAGCAGTAGAGAGGGTGAGTAGCGCGGGGCAGGGCGAGGGGCAGGGAGGTGGGGGGTACTTACTGTGAGGTGGGTCTCAGGAACTCAGGAACCTGGAGGAGCTGCAGCGGCAGGGGGAGCGACCTACCCTTGGGTCAAGGGTCGCTACCACTGTCGCGCAGCGGGCGCCGTAGGAGGGGGGGGAGGGGTCAGCTGGGGTCGAATGGGAGCTGGGGGGCGGGGGCGTGCAGGAGGTCGCGGCGGGAAAGCGCGAGGGAGGGGGGGACAGGTAGAGTGAGAAGAGCTGGGGGAGGGGTTTTTAAGGGTGGAGGGGGTGAGTGTGAGGAGGTTTAGGAGATTAGGGAGAGAGATAGGAGTAGGGTTGTGAAGATAGGGGAGGGGGGGTTGTAGAGGTGGGTGAGAGGTAGAGTGAGAGGATAGGAAGATAGGTAATAGAGGGGGTGGCGGGAAGGGGGGGAGAGATAGAGAAATAGATAGAGAAAGTAGATAGAGAAATAGATAGATAGAGAAATAGATAGATAGAGAAATAGATAGATAGATAGGTAGATAGAGAGATAGGTAGATAGGAGGAGTGAGGGAGGTAGATAGCGAACGGGGTAGGTAGGGGTGATAGAGAGGGGGAGGCGAGTGAGGGAGTGGGATGAGGCAGGAGCAGGAGGGCAGGCGCGGGGTGAAGAAGACGGAGGAGGCAGAGCAGCCGAAGACAGAAGACAGAAGATAGAAGACAGAGCAGCCGAAGACAGAAGATAGAAGACAGAAGAACAGAAGACCGGAAGAACAGCAGAACAGAAGACCGGAAGAACAGAAGAACAGGAGAACAGAAGACCGGAAGAACAGAAGACCGGAAGAACAGAAGACCAGAAGAACAGAAGACCAGAAGAACAGAAGACCAGAAGAACAGAAGACCAGAAGAACAGAAGACCAGAAGAACAGAAGACCAGAAGAACAGAAGACCAGAAGAACAGAAGAACAGAAGAACAGAAGATCACAGATGAAGATACGAAGAACAGAAGGCAGAAGACAGGCAGAAGATGAAGAAGAAGAGAGGCGAACAGGAGAGGCAGAGAAGCACCCAGAAGAAGAGAGCAGACGAGGAAAAGAAGAGTACAGAAGAAGATTACAGAGGAGGAGCGAGGAGGAAGAACAGAGAAGAAGAAAAGGAGAGAGGGTGAGTAGCGCGGGGCAGGGCGAGGGGCAGGGAGGTGGGGGGTACTTACTGTGAGGTGGGTCTCAGGAACTCAGGAACCTGGAGGAGCTGCAGCGGCAGGGGGAGCAACCTACCCTTGGGTCAAGGGTCGCTACCACTGTCGCGCAGCGGCCGCCATATGAGGTAGGAGTGGGGGGGGAGGGGTCAGCTGGGGTCGAATGGGAGCTGGGGGGCGGGGGCGTGCAGGAGGTCGCGGCGGGAAAGCGCGAGGGAGGGGGGGGACAGGTAGAGTGAGAAGAGCTGGGAGAGGGGGGGTTTAAGGGTGGAGGGGGGTGGGGGGTGAGTGTTAGGAGGTTTAGGAGATTAGGGAGAGAGATAGGAGTAGGGTTGTGAAGATAGGGGAGGGGGGTTGTAGAGGTGGGTGAGAGGTAGAGTGAGAGGATAGGAAGATAGGTAATAGAGGGGGTGGCGGGAAGGGGGGGAGAGATAGAGAAATAGATAGAGAAAGTAGATAGATAGAGAAATAGATAGATAGAGAAATAGATATATAGATAGATAGATAGGTAGATAGAGAGATAGGTAGATAGGAGGAGGTGGAGAGTGAGGGAGTTAGAGAGAGATAGAGAGATAGGTAGATAGGAGGAGTGAGGGAGGTAGATAGCGAACGGGGTAGGTAGGGGTGATAGAGAGGGGGAGGCGAGTGAGGGAGGGGGATGAGGCAGGAGCAGGAGGGCAGGCGCGGGGAGAAGAAGACGGAGGAGGCAGAGGAGCCAAAGACAGAAGACCGAAGACAGAAGAACAGAAGACCGGAAGAACAGAAGAACAGAAGACCGGAAGAACAGAAGAACAGAAGACCGGAAGAACAGAAGAACAGAAGAACAGAAGAACAGAAGAACAGAAGAACAGAAGAACAGGAGAACAGAAGAACAGAAGAACAGAAGAACAGAAGAACAGAAGAACAGAAGAACAGAAGAACAGAAGATCACAGATGAAGATACGAAGAACAGAAGGCAGAAGACAGGCAGAAGACCACAGAAGAAGATGAAGAAGAAGAGAGGCGAACAGGAGAGGCACAGAATGTGTCCATTCGGAAACAGACGAACAAGGAAGATACATTTTTCTACATGGTAACCTCCAAGGCACACTAATAACCTTGGGGAACATCTACGGCCCTAATAAAGATGATCCTGAGTTTCTTACCAAATTATGGAATAAAATGCACGCTCTACCACCTTCGACTATTATCTGGGGTGGAGACTTTAACACATACTTACAGTTGGCCTGCCCGGACTGGCGCAGCAAGCGTGCTGACAAAGTATTATGTGAGGGAATGGAGGAGCATGGATTTGTAGATATCTGGCGATTACGGTATCCCACTGCTAGAGAGGGGACATTTATCACCTCTGTCCACAACTCATGATCCAGACTGGACTACTGGTTGACAACTCGAGATGTTAGCACCTGGGCAGTTGACGCCCGACACTCTCTCGGACTAGGACTCTCTCGGATCATACTCCAATGCAGTTGATTCTATTTCTACCTACGCATCCCCCAACTCCATTCTTGTTGAGAGTCCAATCTGCGTCGTTATTAGATCAGGTGTGCAGGGAAAAGCTATGCACGGCTATAAGAGAACACTTCACAACAAATATAGATTCAGTGAACATCAGGGGCATTCTCTGGGAGGCCTTTAAGGACCATTCACGGGGTTTGCATTAGTACATAAGCAGGCGTGTTACGTGCTATCCGTGCACAACTCCACAAGCTAGAAGACACAATAAAAGCACTGGAGTTTGATTATGGTGGTACCCCTCAACCGAACACTCTTGCTCACATTTGAGAACACATTACGCAGTATAAAGACATGGCCCAAAATGCACTGCCCTATTTGTCTCGCTGTCGTGTGGCTCAGGCATATGGAGAGGGCGGTCATCCCAGCCGCAACCTTGCTGCAGAACTGAAATCTGGGTGGGCGTCCACCTATATTGTAAAGATAACTGACCCCTCCGAGGTCACTCAATATAGCACCTCAGATATTCTTGCCTCCTTCACAAAATTCTACACAGCGCTGTACACCACCAGAGACTCTGCCCTTCCTGTCGAAACAGCCAAATATCTTGATGATGTGGCTCTGGCTTGGCTAGCCTGCAGTCAACGGGAATACCGAGCAAAGCCAATCATGATAGAAGAGGTTAGAGATGTCATCTGGTCCCTACTCAATGGGAAATCACTGGGGCAAGATGGTCTACCAGGAGAGTTCTACAAAGCATATATAGACATATTAGCCCCTCAATTACTGCTATTTATGAGGAAGCATACAACACGGGACACCTCCCCTAACACTGCGCGAGGCGTTAATCATTACACTACCTAAACCTGAAAAGCCACAGGATGCCTGCGAATCATATCGCCCACTATCTCTAATCAACACAAACACAAATAATTTAGCAAAGATAGACTCTACCCTCTCATGCCTAACCTAATCATACCGGATTAATCTGTCTTCATACAAGCTAGATCTACAATACATAACCTGCGCACTCTATTTGCCTTACTTCATTATTTAGACCCCTCCATGAAGGCGGCGGTGATGCTGTTGGATGCTGCCAAAGCATTTGACTCAATAGCATGGCCATAACTCTTAACAATCTTAGGACATACAGGCATTCCGGAGACTTTTCTCAGATGGGTATGTTTATTGTACACAGACCCGATGGCCGGTATTCGTGTCAACGGCCACATATCTGACACCTTGCCCATCTGGCGAGGCACACCCCCAAGGCTGCCCCCCCCCTCCTACCCTTTTTACCTTGACCCTGGAACCCCTGCAATGTGTACTTCGTCAGCGATATGCCCACACTGCCCTACACTTTTGGTGACACCCAAGTGGTATTTCTCTGTATGCCGACATGGTCATCTATGTTCAGGACCCCCAGGGTTATATGGCCCCTATTCTCCAGGAATATAAGAGATTTGCATAGCCCTCAGGCCTCAACATTAACTGGGCAAAATCCTATGTTTTATCTCTTACACCTGACAACACCACTCACACCGGAGCACCCTCTGGTGTGGGCAGAGGACCCGGTGAAGTATTTAAGTATATGGATCCACCGGGACCCAGAGCTGGTGGTGCGTGAAAAGTATGGCTGGGTGGTTGAAAAACTAAGCGGTCAGGTGAACAGATGGTCTTGAATGCCGCTATCCGTAGCAGATACAGTAGCCCTCATGAAAATGATTATATTTCCTAAATTCCTTTATTTGTTCACCAATATACCCATAGTCCTCCTATTAGGTCGCATTGGGCTGGGAAACAACCACTATACTTTGCATATTATTGGTATACACCTCACTCCTACATACCACATGTCGCTACAAAATCAGATGACTCGCATCCTATTCCACTAAGAACTATATTGCCACACGCACGGACATTGGCGATGAGGGGTCATCAATACTGTAAATGGAACAACCAAAGCATGGCAGAAATTGGGAATATACACCCATATAAGCACGCTGTATGCCCCGGCTCTTCCTCTGCAACACCACCTGGCCCCATCAGTCACGAGTGAACCCAAAGCCCTCGCTATAATGGCCAAAGCGGGACTAAAGGCACTAGGCAATTTTCGCAATGGCACGATTATCCACCTATCAGACCTCTCAGACAACACACCAAACCCCAATATTCGTATACACATATTACAGCCTAGGAGCAGCTCTGAAAGAGCAATACCCCTCCTTCCCGTCAGACACCCTTGATCCTAGGCGCACTGCAGCTATTACTAACAAGTACTACACGTACGAATCTTATAAACAGATTGTATGACGCAACGCAGCAACATATAGTAGACAAGGGACTAAACCGGTGGAACACAGTGTTGGACACGCCTCTGACACAGGAGGAGTGGAAAGTTTGCTGTACATTAACTACACAACTCACATCTAACTGTAATGTATGTATTATCCATTTTAAGTATTTACAACAGATATATTTAACTCAAGTCAAACTGGCACAATATGGACTACGAGACACAACAAATTGCATATTTTGCAGGATGTCAGATGCTGATTTTTTACACTTGGCATGGCGGTGTGACCTTGTCCAGAGGTTTTAGGTAAAGGTGGTGTCTGGAATGGAAGACATGACAATGGACCGTTTAGCATGTACACCTCAGCTATGTCTACTCGGTCTGAACAAACATGTCCCGCCTACATACCGCAAACGAGTAGCAACTGCGCAGCTTGCGGCAAAACGCATGGTAGCCATACACTGGGGTAAACAATCCACACCTTCACATACTAAATGGCTGCTGGGTATGTCATACTGTAGAGAACAACTGGAAATCTATGCTGAAGAAATTCCATTAAAATTACGACCTAAAGATATATGGGGCCCGCTGATATCTTACCTGTTGACATTTCCCTCTATCCCATGATACGCAACGTTCCCCGTCCTGAGAATCCTTTCTGCAGGAGTGCGACTGAACCCATATAAATCTGCACCAAATATGCATGATAAGGCAGAAATTTAAACTGTACTGACTATATATGACGATTGGCCAGATGCTGGCTTTGTATGTTAATGTTCTAAAAAAACGTAATTAAAAACTAAATAAATAATCAGACTGTCTATATATATGGCACACTAACCGGGTATTTGAACCCATAGGATGGAAACCAAATAGCTCAATCATTTCGTGGAATGTGACAGGAGTCCTAAAAAAATGGCCAATAGTGAGTTTCTAGATTACTGAACATCCCACAATGAAATAATACTTCCAGATACAAGGGCCTCAATACTGTGGATTCTAACTGGATATATTAACCATTCAAAATGTTAAACTGAGTTGGAGAAAACAAGAAATAGCGGTGATCAGCAGGCGTGGAGCAGAGCTAACAACTGTACTTCAACTAAAGCATGGGCCAATATCCATGGAAATCTGCAAGTTATCAACATCTGACTGTTAGTTAAAACAATCCTAACATCAATAAACATCTATGCACACCACAAAAAGAAGGTTGGTTTTATACATCTATAGCATTAGGGAAACACTACTTTAGCCCTGCCAGCCAAAAGTTAACACTTTATCTTTAAGTGAGATGTAAGTAAGATGAAAGAATGGGGGAATGATGATAAATCACTAATAGAATTAAAAACAGCATGCAAATTCACAAAAATTATACATGAATTTTCAAAGAAATATTCCAAAGGTAAACATCTAGCCCACTTCTGCTTAATCAAAGTTCTTATTTCAACCCACAATCCCTACGAAAATGAAGATTTAAACATGCCTATCTATAATGCTTGAGGAGGATCCAACAGAAACTAGAAAGTAATCATAACCTCTTACGTCTGGATATAAAAAAATAACATCCTGAGAGTCTAGAGAAATTCATAACCTAAAAAACACCTGGGATTTCGGTGGCCAAATCAGAATAACATGGAATCTAAATCAAATACTAAGAATAGAAAACAGAACTATCCACGGTTGAATTTCAAAGGCGGATCCAGTTGATAATGTTATATTACCATTTTATGATACATTACTGAAATCATTGACTCAAGTCGCTTCGAGAACGTGTACTTTAAAAAAAAAAACGGTGTAGTAAAACACATCCCTAAAGTGGGGTGGTTTGACAAAGAATGTAAGGCAATGAAAACAGATTCACAAACATTATTTTTCAGCAAATCCTCTAGACAGGAAATAAGGGTCACAAGATCATGTTATAAATCTTTAATTAGGAAGATGAAAATTGATCTGTTAAACAGAAAGTGGCAGGAGCTAGAAAAAGCAACTGTGGAGAAGGATACACACCATTTGGCAGAAAACTGGGGAAGGCCTAGGAGGAAGGGAAACATTTCTGGAGTCAGACATAAAAAAGAAGCATGGGTAACACATTTTACCATCATCTTCAATAAAAAAGATGAGCTTGTCCAAAAAAACACCACTCCAGATCGCTAAAGTTGGAGTCATGTTTAGGGAACAAATTACTTCCCGGTTAGAGGTATTTTCAAAAGAGAGTGAAGAAAGCAATACAAGATCTCCACAATGGAAAGGCATCGGGATCTAACATGATACCACCAGAGGTGTTTATTTCTAATTCAGACTGGTGGGCTGAAATACTTTTAAAAGTCTTTAAAGAGATCGTATTTTACAAACAGTTGCCCAGATTATTGGCTAAAGAGTATTATTTTGCCATTATACAGAAAGGGACACAAAGATGACCCAAAGGTCTACAGACCAATAAGTCTAATAGAAATAGACTGCAAAATGTTCTTGAAATTGATTCTTAAGGCCCTAGATGAGTGGGTCACAAATGAACTCTCCCCATTACAAGGAGGCTTTAAAGAAGGACAATCTACAATATGCCATATTTTCACTTTTCTACACATTATACATACATTTAGCACAGCAATACAAATGCCTATGTTTGACATTTTTTAGGCATTAGCTGCCATTCAATTTGGTTTCAAGAAATCGTCTTTGGGAAAAACTGATCATTCTGGCCATAGATCGAGGGCTTTGGACATTAATCCAACTAATATATACATGAACCTCCTCCCAGGTAAGACTTAATCAAAATGTGAACATCAGCAAAAACTATACATCCATAAAGGGGTCCAGCATGGTGGCCTTTTGGCACCACTCCCTGCTTTCCCTCTACATAAATAATCTGTGCCAAGAAGTCAGAAAAGCCACCGTGGACATTCCAACAATAAATTACTTTAAGATCCCGGCATTCCTTTATGCTTTATTCTGATATCAAAAACTCAAAAGGCCTGCAAGCCTAACTTATGGCTATGGAAGATTATTGTAAAGCAAATAATTAATAATCAATATATGGAAAACCAAAATTATGACTTTCCACACAAATCATGAAAAGAAGTACTCATTTTTTATAAATGAAGCAAGTTTGGAAGAAGTATCTTTAAGTAGATAGGGGTAACAACAGACAGAACACCAAAATGGACAACTCATATTCAAACAACTATAGAAAATATAAAGCTGCAGTAAATGCTATCTTCAGGATGGTGCACAAACACAGTCATTGTTTCTCTAATTACATCAACAAAGTTTCAGGTAAAAGTTGGAAGCCAAATCTCCCATTATGCAAAAGTGTGGGGGGCTGGATAAGCTCACAAACAGAGTAGGATGCCATGAGAGGAAATTTGGGAAACCAATGCTTAAATTACCACCAAGCTTCCCAACAGCAGCCTTGAAATTGGACATCGGCTACTCTTCTATTGAAACTAGCTGCCAGATGGACCCTATAAAGTGTATACGTAAGAGTATGCAGTTCCTAAGTGAAAGGAAAAGATATAGGTCAGGGATAGCCTAAGACACCAGATCAGAGGATCCGAGTGCTCATGAGAAAGACCCCTCACACACTCTAGGAGTACGGTTAGGAATCCTAAAGATGGAGGAGTTTACGGAGGGGTCTAATGGTTCACTAGGTTGCTAACTCACCAAAAGGAATGTTTGGTTAAGTCCTGTTTTATTTGTAGCCAAACAGAAAATCCATTTCTGTTCCCTACGAAATAGGGTGTTTTTGTTCATCTGGGGAGGGGGGGGGAGAATCCCCTTGTGAATATTTGAGAGGACGAAGAAGTATCGGAACCTGGGGTTAATATTCACCAAGAAATCAGCCTAATTGTTTTTACTTAGCCGCTGCTATGCTTCAGCCAAAGCAACTAAAGGAGGTAACACTGGTACTCAATCTCATGGTGGGGTCATGTGTGATCGGAGTGTACTATTTCTTATTAAAAAGTAGGCATTGAAATTCAAGATTATAGTCAACAGTTGACGTGATGTGATGAATGGGGTAGGTTAATAAGAACAAGTTGGCTGTTGCGAATCAAAATGCTTAACCCCTTTAGGTGCTGATGTATCGTTTGGATTTTAGATGTACGTAAGTGGGGTAGGCTGGGTTATCACCTGCTGCTGGTCGTCTATATTCTACACACTGATGTTTACTATGCTGATGAGTATCAATATATTGTCCTAATGATGTAATTTGCCAATGAAAACCTATACTAAAAAATTTTTTAAAAAAAGTTGAAATGACAATGGCCCAACCCTAGTCAGCAGGTCTGATAGTAATTTGGGTTTCTTTGAGGGACTGTAAAGCCAGCTGTTCCACAGAGGCATTCTCTGCAAAAAAAAAAAAAAAAGACCCAATTAAGTACTCACTTCCTTGACACATAACACAATTCTGATGACTTATGTTGGACAGTCCTGGAGCAACACCCCCACAAGAACAAGAACACCCTATTTCATAGGGAACAGAAATGGATTTTCCATTTCACCACACATAAAACAGAACTTAACAATGAAATCCCTTGGGGTGAGTTAGCAACCTGATGAACAATTGGACCCCTCCATAGACTTCTCTATCTTGAGGAGGTATACCGATCCCTCAACATTGGTAGTGGGGAGGAGTCCTTACATTAGTTCACACACAGGTTTCACTTATACAGCTAGACAGGGCTCCCTACACATACCTTGCCTGGTTAGGACTTGCCTGTTGGCATTACAGTTATGGTAGTTGTTGTGCACTTCAGGGACCGGTGCCCCGTGTTTGCTTATAGGACTCCTGTATCCATTGAGACAGTCCTACACAGTACAAGATGGTCATTGTCTTATTCAGTCTATTTTGACTTTTACTTATGGGCTACTATGATGAGGCTTACCTTTGTACTTCTGATCACTTTTTGTCCCAATTCCAGGCTTATATGAAGTTCACTGGGAGAACCTAAGGCAACATACCATTCTAATACATGCCACAGATCCTATTCCAATATAGTGCTGGTAGACGGGTAAATATTTAGTTAAGCACCCTGGCTTTATATCTTTTAGGGGGCCAGGACACATAGCTATTCTTTTTGTGTGCTTATTCCTGTCCCATTTTGATATTACAAGCAAAAACGTCACAACTTGAGTTAGAGGCCTATTGGATGAAACTGAGGAATGCATCCTTTATTCAATGTACATTTTTTTTTTATTTTGCCTGTGCCCTCGGATACGTGCTACTTCCAACATGGTGCTCACTTGTGGACGTATGCATTCGCAATGTCCTAGTCCTCTTTTTATTACCGCACCTGGTCTAAATTCAGACCTGTGCGCTCTCAGCAAAATGCCGCCCGCTCTGCTTTCCAGTTACCTCTGTGGTGGTAGGGGACGAGTTAGGTCCTGTGCGAACTGCGCTCCTAATTACCAAAGCACCAGCTTCAGGTTACCTGCTGTACCTTCTTTTGATGTTGAGAGCTTCTCTCAGGCCTCAAGTGATCAGTGCTGATTGTTTTCCTTTCCAGATTGTTACAACGCCAGTGAGCGTTTTCCCTGCCACTCATGCTAGGGCAGAGTACTTCCCCGTAATAAGGTAAGCCTTATAGATTTTTTTCCCCAGGCTCTACCCTGTATTGCACTGCATTTCCAGAACCACACATAGGTCACATATTTGTTTCCTGTATGTGTAAATACATTTTGGTGGGAGGTCCTGATGTTGGGTCAGATTCCTAACTGCACAAGTAGAGAGGATCTTTCTCCAGTATACACCTTAGTATACTGTACAGAATGTTATTAGTTGGTAATAATTTTTGTTTGATTCATTTCCTGTTATTTTTCTTCTTTTAGGTCGTTTTTTAACATTGAAGGTATACTATATACTTGTGTGAATGTCCTAGGGTACTATTAAAATAGATTTGTACACTCTTTGGCGACCCAGTTCACAAGTAGATTAGGGTTTCGGTCCTGATGAATTGCCCTGATCAGTCTTGACATTAAATAGGCAAGAAACATGTTGACCTTCTTCTAATATATCACCTCCTGAGCCAGTTTGGACCATTGTATGCACTTCTGGCCAATTATATATATTTTTAACGATAACAATGACAATTGTACATTAAAAGATTAAGGTATCCCTTAGTTATTTTTAACCTCACCTTACACCAGCCTACTCACATTATCACACTGAACGCTGCACCTCACTCTTCACATTGGCAAAAAAAAAAGAACTACAGCAAAGAACCCCCCAAGGAGTTCTGTTTGGCATTGCAGCACCAGCCCAACGAGAAGCTGCCCAGGGATGAAGAATGACACCCATTAGGTTGTGTGAGGGCTTTTGCTCCTGAGCAATCAGATCTCAGGCTATCACCGACCTATATCGTTTCCTTTCACTTAGGAACGGCATACTCCTTCTACCTACATAGCCCAATTGGGGGCATGTATGCTGGATATTCGTTTGTCCCAGTCCCTTCATTTTATATTTTTTCCCTATAAAATATAAGCTGAAAAGAATGAGAATGGAAGTAACAATTTAGTCAACCAGGCCTGGAAAGAACACTTTTCCATGAATGCAAAATCACTATATGCAATACAATAGTAAAAGGAAGCAAGAGACTTGGCTGCCTCTGTCAAGGGCATCTTCTAATATGGAGCTACAGACACAGTAGAAGACAAACAGCATCGTTAATAAGCAGTTCTTGAGCTTAAAATTAAACAAGAAATTAGTTGCTCTAGAAAATGTACATCCCAGAAGCCATGCTAGCATGTTTGATCCTTCTCAGAACACCCAATAATATCTTGTTCTGTTAGCCAATCATATAGAAAGGAGACTCTCTGCTCTGGCAAGAGGTGGCTGCCTGCTGCTAAATGTCATTAAGAACAGAAGAAACCCAGCGGATTCAGATAAATGACCGTGTGGTGCAAAAGAGGACAAGGAGCATGTCATGCTGTTTTGTAATTTCTACAACAATGCCAGGTCTAATACAATAGCCAAGATCTTACGCAGAGAACAGCTAGAAAAACCAGTGGAACAAATATTCTTCCTCCTAAGTGACCTTTCAGGTTTTACAGAAAACATTAACCAGTTTATACAGGAGGAAATGCTGAGACATTCATATAAAACTCCTGGCTTTTTAATAAGCCTGGCAAGTAATAGAAGGTTTATATGTTTTATGTGGTAAAACTTTCTTTAGAACCTAATGATATTTTTAGTAAGCTATTTGCCATTTTTAATGCATTAAATTAAATGAGATAATTATAATTTTAGTGGAGCTGTGAAATTGCAACTATTTGTTTTTCTTTTGAAATGCTTGTGTAAAATGCAGCTACGTTTCTACATTGTTGGCTGAAAGCACATTTAACGAATTCAAAGTCAATTCAAACTCAGCACGAATGCTTGAGCAGACAGCTCTGTCAAACAATACACATCAGCTTGGTGAAGCTGGTCCTCGTGGTGTCTGAAACATGATCTGGTTTCTGTGGAGTCCGACCTTGTTCATGTCCTGAACTTCCTTTCGGTAGTGGCATCAGAAGGCACAACTTACAGCTCGATAAACTCTTTCAAATAAGCCACTTCAGCAGAGTTTTCTTTTGAGGATAGCTTGTCAGTAAGGGAATGTCCTTTGGTGTGCAGTTGGGTGAGAGGGGTCAGTCTGTCAATGCCCCCAGAGCAATGATACTCTGGTTCTGGGGTTGTTAAAGTGTAGAACCTGTTCCTCTCGTATCAGCACAGTAAGGATTTGACCAGGAAAGTGTTTTCTGGTATGCTGTCCATAGTTTTATACCTGATATCGTGTAGAAGGGTGTCCAAATGGTAACACCAAGGAGATTTCATGTATAAAGTTCAGAGATTCACCTAAATTGTATGTGGTGCAACGTATCAAGGCCTATAATGCTATGGCAAATTAATTCAGACCCTAGGGTCCAACAAATGCAAATGGCCTTGAAGAAATGTTTCTTACCATTTTCCTCACCAATATTAGCTAGATGGGTTACCAGGTTTGGAAGACATCCTGCTGGGGGAGGTAGATTCTAAAGCCTTCACCTTGGCTGCTTGCCTGGGAAACATTATGAAGGCTGCAGAATGGTTGTCTGATTCTACCTTCAAATTATTTTGAGTGAGTCGGAGATATGGCTTTGCTTAAGGTGAGCAAGCTTTGAATTAGCATAATCCTCGCCTCTAACTCTAACACAGAATTAAAATATTCCTTGTCAGGGTTAAGGAAAGTTACAATTCTTTTAGGGACATGGAGGCAAGAGATATCCCTCCTGGCAGACTGATTGGAACACATTCCGACAGGGAAATCGACCAGATGGAATTTAAGAAGCACTAAATATTTTTGTTTTGGAAAGTAATGGTGTGTCGATTATAATGTGGTTGGAACTGATGACACAAGCCACTTGAAAGAATGGATAGAATTTCTGTTTCTCAGGAACACAGCGAAGCCAGAGTAACTCAGAGGTCTAGAACGAATATTTGTAATGCAATGGGTCTCGCGTCAGAGCTATTAGCATTGTAAATTCCTAACTGGACTTTTCTTGCCACATAAATTGAAAATGAAAAGTAAAACAGTTGACATAAGCAAGCTGTTTCAAGTGCCACAGCCGTCATGAGCGTGAGCGCGAAGGAGAGACACAAAAGGAAGAAGAATTTTGCTTGCAATCAAACATATCGGCAAATGTGCAGTTATCCATGTCACAGGGTTGATGGCCAAGGCAGCAACAAAACTGCCCCAAGGGGGGACAAACGTAAAGCATTCCAATGATGATAAAGGATTTTTGAAAGGCAAACCCATGAACAATCGATAGTGATGGGCATGTGGTGGGCGTGGCCAAAAGCACAGATGGATTACAACACATCAGAGTGCTTGCGAGCTCGACCTAAAAAGGTTGTTAGGTAGGAAGTTAGAAAGAGGGAGAGGGGCTAATAACAGAGTTGCATGGGCTAAAATAGACTGTGATTGGTTGTTCTGAACTGCAAGAAATTCTTAGTTCTCATGAAAAATGTAATAGTGTTCATTCATGTTAATGTCTTGGCTGCTGTTGAATAGTGAAGTAAACTGGCATAATCCGTGCTTACCTGTTCTAAAAAGATTTGGAACTTGACTTCACACTAGCTAGGAATTTCTTTAGTATTGCAATCCAACACTCTAAATTATAAACCTGATGGACGCCCAGGACGATACTGAAAATTGGAGCACTTTGTGACTTTGTTATAGCTATACAGTGCTTCATAAATGACACATACTTACTAAGCGCTTTCAACCTTTTAATTAGTAAGGAAATCAGAATAGAAACAGCAATACAATACTTACCATTTGAAACTCTGTCCGGTCTATGACGAGCACATAATATTCTGCAAGAAAAAAGCAAGTCTCTTTAATCTGATGTAAGATTTTAAAAAGCAACTGTGCCAGATTGCATGCTGAGAATCTAAAGTAAACATTGCTAATAAAAGAGTGATAGGGTAGGAGACGAAAACAAATGATACAAGTAAAAAGGAGATGAACATGCATATGGAAGTAAGCACAATTTGGAAACAAAGAGATAAGAGACTAAGGCCCTCATTACAACATTGGTGGTAATGACCGGCTACCGCCACGGCGACGGCCGACAACATACCGCCGCCGTGGCTACCAGCTGGCAATGCGTATTATGACCGCCGACGGTATTACGCCAGAAATCTGGCGGAACATCGCCGACAGTCACGGCGGCGGACAGAGGTACGGCGGTGCTGCTGACAACCGCGCCGCCACGCCAGCAAAACAACACCGACCGTATCATGAGCAGTGATATGGCCTGGCGGTGTTTTGCTGGCGGACGCTGCTGCCGACAGTAGCGCCGTGGACCGTCTTCAGTCGGAGGACCCCCTGTAAGGTAAGTCGGGTTCTCCAACCAGAGAGGGAGGTGGGGGGTGTTGTGTGTATGTGGGGGGGGGGGTGGATGTATGTTTTGGGATGCATGCATGCGGGTGTGAGTCGCATTGGATGCATGCATGAATGAGTGATTGTGAATGTTGTGTGTTGTGGATGCATGTGTGTGACAAGGTATGTTGGTGTGTGTTGTGGTGTGTGGGTATGTATGTGTGCATGCGTGGGTGGAGGTGGGTATGCGCGTGTGCATTTGTGTATATGGGTGCGCGTGTGGGTGTGTATATGTGCAGTGGGCAGGAGCGGGTGGGGGAGGGTGGTGGAACGACTCTGGAGAGAGGGCGGGGAGACCCCTATCAGTGCCAGGGAAGGGATTCCCTGGTACTGAGAGTGCCTACCGCCATGGTTTTCGTGGCGGTACAGAAACCACAAAAACCATTGTGGTAGGCCGGGTCGTTATGCCGAGGGTGGGAATGTGACAGCTGCCGGGCTGGAGATCGAAGTCTCCAGCCCAACGGCTGTTAGCACCCTCCAAATCTCTTTTTTTTTTTTTTTTACCGTCAGCCTGTTGGCGGTATTACCACCGCTTTAACACCAAATGCCTGGGTTGTAATGAGGGCCTAAAGGCCTTATTTAAGTTTTGGCAGCAAGGCTGCCAAACCACTCTTGTGATGGAGGCTGTCTCTCCACTGTAATGCTGACAGCCGAGCTGCTAAATCTATAGCTGTCTACCATTGAGGTGGACATTTTGTTTCCTGCAACAGATCATGCTGGCATTATGGGAGCCTCTTCAGGTGAAAAAACAGTGACTGAAGCTGTCCTGTGGCACAGCAAAATTTCTGTCACTCATGTGATTCCTGGAGCCACAGGCTGAAAATGGTTGTTCTTCTCCAAGACAGACATACTTGATGTCCATCACCACGTCTTCCCAAGCATGAAGGATCTCTTTTTTTTTAATGAGGAAGCATCTGCTAGGAGAAATAATGTTGGTCTAGCCTAACATTGGCCTCAGGTACACCATTTCCCCGACAATAAAAGACCCATTTCTAAAGTGTTGGAGCCTTGAAAGACAGGATGAAAGATTAAGTTGGAAGTAGAGACCATCTGTAGATCTTTAGCCAGCACTCGCAAGAATTGGAGATAAGGGGTGTTGCTCAGCAATAACATTCAATCAATCATAATACTTGTAAAGCACGACTGGTCACCCCTTAGGGTCTCAACGCGCTGGTGGAGGGTGAGCGGCAGTAAGTGAGAGGCCATCAAAGAACAGAGGGGATCAGTTGAAAAACCAAGTTTTACGGTACTTTCTGAATTGCGATAGGGTGGGAGATCTTATTAGGTGGATGGGAAGGAAGTTCCCGGTCTTGGCGGCATGGTGGAAGAAGGATCTTCCTCTGGTTGTGGCCTTCCGGACACATGGGACGGCAGCGAGTGCGAGGTTCGCGAAGCTGTCTGGTGGGCGTGTAGTAGTGGACTCTTTGGTTGAGGTACTCCGGTCCAGCGTTGTGAAGGGCTTTGTAGGCATGCGTGAGAAGCTTGAAAATGATTCTCTTGTCTATTCGGAGCCAGTACAGGTCTCTCAGAGCAGAGGTGTGGCTGTGTTTGGGGGTGTTCATGATGAGACGGGCAGAGACATTCTGGATACATTGCAGTCTTTTCTGTACCTTGGTGGTGGTTCCGGCGTAGAGTCTAGGCGGCTGCTGACGAGGGCCTGGGTGACTGTTCTTTTGGATTCGGTTGGGATCCATCTGAAGATCTTCCGGAGCATGCAAATGGTGTTGAAGCAGGCGGAGGAGACTGCGCTGACTTGATGGTTCTTCAAGAGTGCTGAGTCCAGGATGAAGCAGAGGTTGCAGGTGTGGTCGAAGGGGGTCAGAGCGCTTTCGAGGGCAGTGGGCCACCAGGAGATGTCCCAGGCTGAGGGGTTGTTGCTGATACGAGGACTTCTGTTTTTTCAGTGTTAAGCTTCATCCAGGCCGCAACTGCCCTCAATCAATTGTGGAAGTTGGTTTTGGCTGTGTGCGGGTCGTTGGTGAGGGAGATAATTAGCTGAGTGTTGGCGTATGAGATGATGTTGAGTGCGTGGTGTCTGGCGATGGCGGCTGGGGGGGCCATGTAGAGGTTGAAGAGAGTGGGGCTCAGGGAGGAGCCTGGCGGGATTCCGCAGATGATCTTGGTGGCCTCTAAGAAGAAGGGGAGGTCTGACTCTTTGGGTCCTGTCGGAGAGGAAGGAGGTGATCCATACTAGTGCTTTGTCTCAGATGCCGGCGTTGTGGAGACGAGTCTGTAGCCGGCGTTGTGGAGATGGTGTCAAATGCGGCAGACAAGTCGAGGAGGATGAGAGCCGTGGTCTCATGGTCTCACCCCTGTCTAGGAGGTTGCGGATATCGTCTGCGGCAATGAGGAGGGCGGTTTCTGTGCTGTGCTTGCTCCGGAAGCCTGACTGTGAGGGGTCCAGGATGTTGTTGAGTTCGATGTGTTTGGTGAGTTGTCTGTTGACAGCCTTTTCAATGGCCTTAGCTGTGAAGGGGAGCAGAGAGATGGGCCGGAAGTTCTTGAGGTCTTCTGGGTCTGCTGTGAGTTTCTTCAGTAAGGGCTTGATTTCGGGTGTTTCCAGATTTCTGGGAAGGTGGCGGTGTCGAAGGAACGGGTGATGATGTGCCGGAGCTTGGGCGTGATGGTGCTGCTTGCTTTGTTGAAGATGTGGTGGGGCAGGGATTTGAGGGCGAGCCGGAGTAGATGGAGTTTATGATGTTGAGGGTTTCTTCATTGGAGATGTTGGCCCAGCAGAGTAGGTGGTGGGGGTTTGGAGGAGCTTCGGTGGTGGATATGCCGGTGGTGGGAAGGTCTTGGGTTGGGAAGCTGTCCTAGATGTCTGCTATCTTGCAGTGGAGGTAGGTGGAGAGGTTATTGTAGAGTTCTTGTGAGGGGATGATATCTGTGGAGTTTGTTCTGGGGTTGGTCAGTTCGCTGATGATTGCAAAGAGTTCTTTGCAGTTGTGTGCGTTGTTGTTGATGCATTCCTGGAAGGCATTTCTCTTGGTGGTCCTGATGGGTTGGCGGTGAGTAGCTGGTCCTTGGTGATCTTGTTCCAATTCATGAGGGGTAGGTGTGCGAGGTGTAAGTCAGGGGTTTTGCTGAAGGTAAAGTGGATATAGTGGTGGTTGGTTCATTGGAGTTCGGTGATGTGGCTAATGGGGGATGTGGTTGCTGGTGGTGAAGATGGGGTTGAGTGTGTGTTCGGCGGAGAGGGTGGGCGAGGTGATGAGTTGCTCAAGGCCAAGGTTGGCAAGGTTTTCGAGCAGCATCATGGAATTGTTGTCATTGGGGTTCTCCAGGTGGAAGTTGAGGTCCCCGAGGAGGATGTAGTCCTTGGAAGCAAGTGCGTGGGTGGTGGCGAGGTCAGCGATGGTGTCACAGAATTGGGTGCCGGGGGCCAGCGGTATGTAGATGAGGGTGCTCCGCAGAGTGCTGTTAAGGTTGGTTCCAATCTGGAAGTGGAGGAGTTCCATGTTGGCTGTGGAGTCTTCGTTGATGGTGGAGAGGCATAGGGACTCTTTGTGGACGATGGCGATGCATCCCCGGGGTGGTTTGTGCAGTCTTAAAGGATGATCTTGTAGCCGTCTGGGATGGCAATGGTGATGTCTGGAGCCGAGGGGGTTAAGCCAGGTTTCAGTGAGGAAGGCGACATCCTGGGATGTGGTGTCAATGAGGTTCCAGAGTTTGATGGCATGCCTGTGGATGGAGCGGGTGTTGATCAGGATACATCTGAGGTTGTGATCAGCTTTGTGGGTCCTCGGGATTGGGCATGAGTGACAGAGGCTGATGAATTTGCAGTGGCAACAGGTGAAGGGTCCCTTGGTGTTGCTTGGTGATGCCTGCTTACAGTTGTTGTCGTCTTGTGCCGGGTTGAGAGCGACAGGTGCTGCTGGGGTGTAGCAGTGGTGGGCGAGGTCCAGGGGTTCTGCCGCTGTTTGCGGTCGGGTGCAGATGGGCTTGCCTTAGACGCATGTACTGAGAGCCACAAAATACACTGAAAAGGTAATATGCAATTTTTTGTAATGGAGTTTATTTGAGATCCCATCCTCAAGGCTGCTTTGCCGCAGTTCTTCCTAGTGAAGCAGGCTCAACAATCCTTCACTCCCAAACCAAACTGGTGCAGGAAGGCCCCTAATTGAGTCCCTTATCACAACACTATTGAACTATGGGGACAGCAAAACCATATAAAAAGCATCTTCAGATGCCAGTGCAGTCATTTACAGCAACCTTCGTATCCGTTGTTATTCAGAGGTAGAACCTCAACATAGTGAACGTAGCGAGAGACAGACAGGTTAAATATGCAATACTCCACCCTGCAAAACTGAAAGTTATTCTCAGAGACAAGGCACACTTCTCCACAAACCCAGCAAGCAGCCTACCTTTCCTGTTGAGGAGTGATACTTAAACGCTGCTGGTTCGTGCAAGGAAAAGGAGAGTTTGAACTGGAAGGGTCATTCAGATCCCTCACATATTGGTTTTAATGTGTAATGTCAGAAGCGTTCATATAATTTAATATGCTTATGTACTCCAAAGAGGTTCTGTTTGATATTGGGGATTATTATTTTTTCATATTAGCTCCTGCTACGAGTGCAAAACTAGTTTTGTTTGCGGCTCTGGCTTCCCACCTGTGGTGTTATTAATTCCATGATTTTTGGGTTTCTCAGTGGGTAATGGAATGGATGCCACCTATGTGACTTTGCTGATATGTGTCAAGAGATTATGATTGTACCTTGCTATTTTTAGTACAAATAGCTCTCAGCCTTCATTATTTCAACATAGAGAGACGTACTAACAAAATGACACCTTTCGCCAGGACACATATGTTTTTACTGTGTGATGGTATATGACTGCAGGATGATCAGTGTATCACTTGCAAGGGTGAACAATATGTCAGGCACAAACTAAAATGGATGCACACGACTTTCAACAAGGTTCTCAAAGTGGTCTTCTGCTAAAGGCTTTTGTTGTTCTGAAAGACTCTGGACCAACATATCATTACTTCTAGAGCATACTTCACAAGCACATTTACTGTACATCAGGGATGTGGAATTCCTATCGCCCGACGCCCAGGACATCTTGTCTGGGGTCAATGGCAACATGTTTTTATGTTTACTTTGTCCTTGGGACAAGTAGGCCCAACCCTCTGCAGCACAAACCCTTTGGCTGCTTTTTTACAGAGAGTGGAACTCTCTGCAGTTGAGGTAGTGTGTTTCCAAAAGATAATGCTGTTCGAACTTGTATTTATGGTTCATTATTTGAAAGCCTTCATTATTAGGGTGAGTGCTGTAAATAAATGTTTTAAGGTCACACTTCACTACTGACGTTGGTTCCAGTACAAAAAATAAATAAACGTGTATACACATGTCTGAAAAGTTTAGGCTATGAGGCTAAGTATAATGCTCCCAGAATGCTCTCTGATTAGATGCAAATGAAGTGTCATTTAGTAAAATGTGTTGATGCATGCTAGTATTTCCCAAAAATATTTCTAATGGAAAATCAGTGTAACCATTTTCAACACGAATATGGGAAGCATGAAAATAAACAAACACTGACAAAGCCAACTGATCTGACATATTTTTATAAGTCTTTTAGTTTCATCAATGCGTGTCTTGTTTTGACATGGCTTTTGTAACATTTTATTGTTGTGGGAGCTACCAGGCCCTCAACATTGTAACACACACTGGCAAAAACCCCCGAAAAAGTTTTTGAACTCTAAAAGCACACGTTGCCACCAGTGGCATAACAAAGGCCCCGCAGCCGCCCTAGAGGGGGCCCCTTCAGCACAGCACCTGCCCTGAGTGAGTCTGGAGAGGGGGCTCCTCCATGTTCTTTGCAAAGGGGCACCCTCCAGTTTCGTTACGTCACTGATTGCCACTGTAGTTCCTGACACTGAACAAAACTACTTTGTGTGCCAATATGCTCCTTGTGGAAGAGCAGAATGCGATCTCTCACAGTGAAGCCAGCCGAAAGAGAAAGAAATAGAAGTTTAATAAAAACAAAATGTCTTTGTTAACACCAGACCTAATTAGGGACCAAGACCCACATGTAGGTAGCTGTTTGCATGTCGCAAACAGCGACTTTCGCTGTTTGCGACGTGCAAAAAGCACATTGCGATGCACAAACCCAGTTTTGCGATTCGGTAACCTGGTTACCGAATCGCAAAATGGGTTGTCGCAATTAGGAAGGGTTGTTCCCTTCCTAATTGCGACTAGCAGTGCAATGTAGGATTGTTTTGTGACCGCGAACGAAAGCCATTCGCAGTTGCACCCATTTCAAATGGGTGCTAACACTTTTGCAAAAGGGAAGGGGTCCCCATGGGACCCCTTCCCCATTGTGAATGTCACTGTAAAAAAAAAATTCAGATCAGGCAGTGGTCCTTGGGACCACTGCCTGCTCTGAAAAAATGAAACGAAAACGTTTCATTTTTCGTTTTTGTAATGCATCTCGTTTTCCTTTAAGGAAAATGGGCTGCATTACAAAAAAGAAACTGCTTTATTGAAAAGCAGTCAGAAACATGGTGGTCTGCTGTCTCCAGCAGACCACCATCCCTGTGAGGGCCGCTATTCGCAAGGGGATTGCAAATTGCGACCCACCTCATGATTATTCATTAGGTGGGCATTTGCGAAGCCCTTGCAAATCACAGATGGTGTCAGGGACACCATCCTACATTCGGATTTGCGACTCGCAAATTGCGACTCGCAAATCTGAACCTACCTACATGTGGCCCCAAATCCTTAAAGAAAGTCACAAAAGTGCACCCATGGTATATGTCATACCCCTATAAAATATTTGTGAACTGTATTTTAGCATGGGTAAATACGCATGTGTAGATTTGCTCATGTGAAAATCTGTTGACGATTTGCAAGTTCATTTTCCCTCCAGCCACTTTCTTCCCAACCCTGGAAGAAGTTCTAATTCTGCCATTGTCAGGAGTAAATGTCCAACCTTTCTTATTATAGGAAAATATTAGAGAGAAGCTGGTGAAAATCTTTAAAACATGCAGGTTAGTAGGTTTGCAGACTCAAAGGCATTCCAGCCCTGGAACTATTGCTTACTGCTTCCTCCAGCCCCAGTATGCAGATCTGCAGAAAGGTGGCAAAATAAGGAAACTGCTACAGTAGAGATCGAAACTGCAAGTATTCAAGCCCTACTATGGTAGTAGCCCTGGCATAATCAGAGAGGCTATTGTCAGAGCTCTTCATAATGAGATTGCTGCCATAATTTGTCGCCACACTACATGGCACCAAAGGGACAAGTAGATCTTTTTACAGGACAAGTAGATTTGAGAAGCAACCTGTCCCCTGGACAAGTAGATATTTTAATAAATTCCACACCCCTGGTACATGCACTAAACTCATGTGCATGACATATGATATTATGTAATATGTGCAATCAAAGGGCTTTTCTTTGCACGGTGATGGTGCAAAAGACAAACACCCACTCATCATGTTTCTGCTCCAGTAACATTGTCTACTGAGTGGTAACTGAAATTTTCCAAAACTAAAGAAACCTACTGATGCGACAGTGCCTAAAAACTCTGTCTGTGTAGAAGCAAATTTCTATAGCTCCGATACTACAGTTATTCACCATGAACTTTATCAAGGAGCATTTTGTTTAAGAGAATACGTAATGACATAATAAATAAATTCAAACTACTATAGAGGTCTGGGATAAATAAGGGTTAATGGCAGGTAAAGAATTTTGCAGAAATAAAAATTGTGTTTTTTCATACTCACTTGTAAATTCCATTTTGTTCATCCTCAATAGCGTGGGCGTTGCATTTCAGTGCACACGCGTAGTGATAGGACTTCTTACATCTTGAAACATCACAGCCTACTGTAGCTCCTGACTTTTTACACGAATTACATCTCTGAAAATTACACAAAATGTATTGATTAATAAGGCGTGAACTGGGCTTCTATAAGTTACCAAGCTGAAACAAGCCTGCAAAGAGGTAGTATGGTATTGTACTGCATTGCAGCATTTGAATAATGTTATCCGACCTTTGCTCAAGACTCCAAAGTGTTCATCAACAGATAAAGTAGGTATTTACTCAATCATCCAGTACATCAATAAGGAAAAAGATGGAGGATGAAGTATCATCTATTATTGTGCAGATTCGGTGCTCTACGTGAAGCCTAGAAAGTGTGCTCTATACTTAGAGTGGCAGAAGAATTCCATCATTATGACAAATTTCCAAGATTACAAAAACACGCTGACAAACATTCATTTTGCATAAATGTTACAATGGCGAAATACATTTTCTGCAAAAATAGAATGAATGCCGGGTTCAGTATTGAATCCTGGAACTGGAAATAAGATTCCCATAATTTCGAATACAACAGAAATTATAAACTTCTTTTATGTCTACTGTGACTCAGCAGAAGTGAAAAGGAAGATTGAGAGGAAGAAAGCACACGAGAGGAAGAAGAAGGTAAGACGAGAACACAGGAATTAATGACTGGAATACTATAGATGGGCAGGGGGTCACTAGGAGGGAATTATGGATCAAATCTGTTTATTGATTTAAACATATAAAGTACAGCACATCGTAGCATGACAAACAAAATGCACCACCTAAACACAATGCACCACCTCTACCCAAAGGCTATAAAGTGGCCCATAGGAATCCATCCCCTGAGTAGCTATGTCAAAAGGGACCTCCCATCAGTCTCCTCCTTGCAACCCGATGAACAGGTGGGCCACGCGCAAAAGTCTGTTGAGCTGCGAACTCCGTACATAGTAATACAAAACATAAAAATAACTAATAAAACACCAACATTGCTTCCCTCAAGAGGCCCCGTCTTCCTCCCATCTCTCCGTTCCCCCGCCCTGCCCCCCTCGCATTGCCCCAGTCCTCCCCAAGATCCCACCAAACAGACACACTCCCCGAGGTTCAGGTCAGTCCCAATACTCTCAGATAAGCCGGCATCTCAACTCAGTAAATTCTGTGGATAAAATCTGAAGGAACAGTCTCCATAAGGTGTTCAGGTCACCCACCCGCTGTTGAGGCCAGAGTAAGCTTTTCCATTGCCAGAATAAACCTCAGCTTCTGCAGCCAGGACACATATGTCGGTACCCTGTCTGTGCCCCACAAAGCTAGAATCCGCTTCAGCGCCGCATACAGGGCCAGGGCCATCTGCCGCCCTTTTGGCGATCGCAGAGGAAAGGTGAGGGGATTAGGCAGACCCAGCAGGATGTACGATGGAAATCTAGGAAGCTTAGTATTAAACACTGTATCAATATCGTCTATAATACTCTCCCAATATCTATGGAGCTTGGGGCAATGCCAGAGTAAGTGCACAAGTGTACCCATGCCACCACACCCCCTCCAACAGAGGCTAGACTTGATGTGGTCCCAGGTGTGTATCCTTGCTGGGGTGTAGAACCAGTAGGAGGCCACCTTATATGCTGTCTCCGCCCCTGCCACATCATAGGCGGTATGATGTATTCTATAAAAGATACTGTCCCACTCTTCTTCAGAAAGCTCTCTTTCCAGCTCCTTCTCCCATCTCAACTGCCCCTTAGATTTAGGTGGACACCCCTCCCCCTGCAAAAGCCTGTAAAGCTCTGAGATTACTCGTTTATCATCCTTCTTCATCAGGAGCCATTTCTCAAACGGCGTTAGCGGCCTATCTCTTAATGCTCTATTAGCCAGCAACAGGGCCCAGTGCCGGATCTGATAGTACATCATCCTATCTGCCTCTGTCAAGCCATATTTGTCTCTCATCTGGTCGAAGGGAATCACTCCTTGCTCATCAAAAAGGGTCCCCACCCTCTTACAGCCCCTTCATACCAAGGCCGCAAACCTTCCATGTGTAGCCCAGGCTCAAAGTCCAGATTCGCACCTATGGGGGTCATCGGGGACGGAAACGACGTCAGCCCCAACCAACAAGCCACCGCATCCCATACACGTAACGTTGCTCCGGTGATCGGGGAAGAATAGAGTCCCCCCCGCCCTGTGTCGACGCCGGAGCCAGGGCTCCTTCCATATATGAGGGCCCGCCACCGCCTGGTCCATAAAGCACCAATGTTTCTCAGTAAGTGGGCGACTCCACTCTAAAAGAAAATGCAACTGTGTCGTCTGAAAATATCGCAAAAGGCAGGGAACTGCCAGCCCCCCGCCCCTTTAGGGCGGTACAGAACCCGTCGCGGAAGGCGCGCCGGTCGACCCTCCCAGACAAATCTCAGAACTGCCGCTTTAAGAGTCGCTATCGTCCGGGGCAGTGGAGTCAGGGGAAGTGCCTGGAACACATAAAGTATACACGGCAAGACTGTCATCTTCACCGTCGCCACCCTGCCCAGCCAGGACAGCTTGAGTCTCCCCCAAGCCTCCAGGTCTCGCTGCACTTCACTTCACGAACCAACTTCGTGTAATTCAAGCTCGCCGTCTTTGCAGCGGAAGGCGCCAGATCAACCCCTAAGTAGGAAAGCCGCGAGGACAACCAGAGAAAGGGGTATTGGGCTCTCAAGTCTTCCTCATGCTCCGAGCTTACAAACTGACTAAGGACCTGGGACTACTGCATATTCACCCAGAATCCGGAGACCCGACCAAACTCATCGATTATCCCCATAAGCGCAGGCAGCGAAGTCACGGGCTCCGCCAGGGTAAGGATCACATCATCTGCATACAAAGTAATGAGATGGCGATTGCCTCCGAACTTCACGCCAGAGACCAAGGGGCTGTCTCGCAGACGCTGCGCCAGGGGCTCCATGTATAGCTCAAACAAGAGGAGAGAGAGCGGGCACCCCTGTCGAGTCCCCCGCCTAATTGGAAATGGCAAAGAAAGCATACCATTAACTCGGACCGCAGCCCTGGGAGACTGGTAGATACATCGAATCCACGTCATAAAACCTGGGCGCAGTCCAAAACGCTCCAACACTCTAAAAAGATACGGCCAATGAACCCTATCGAACGCCTTCTCCGCGTCAATAGAGAGGAAGAGTGCCTCCCGGCAAGAACGATCCATTTTGTCAAAATGAAGAAGCCGCTTCGTATTATCGCTGCACTGTCGGTGCGGTATAAAACCTGCTTGATCCGGGTCAACAAGACCCGGCATATAGAAATTAAGGCGATGGGCGAGTATTCCTGTGAATAGTTTGGCATCTATATTCAGGAGCGAAATCGGCCTATATGAAGCGCACTCCTCTGGGTCTTTCCCCGGCTTATGTATAACTGCAATGGTAGCATCCAGCATACTGGGCGTTAGGACTTCCGACATGCGGAAGGAGTTGAAGAGCCGCACCAAAAGCGGCACAAGTTCCGCACAAAAGGTCTTATAAAAAAGTGCTGTAAAACCATCAGGGCCAGGGGACTTCCCAACCTTTAGGCGTGAAATCGCTGATATGACCTCTTCCGCCCTTATAGGCTGGTCCAATGAAGACGCCTCCCTCTCACCAAGAGGAGTGATTGCTATGCCCTCCAGAAATGTATCCGGAGCCACACTGCTCCATTCATCCGCCACGTACAACCCCCGGTAAAACTCCGCAAACGCCTCTGCAATCTGATCACTTGTTCACACTTCTGTTCCTGAAGGGGAACGGACCAGCTTTATTGTCGACACTGCGCTCGCAACCGGTGCGCCAAAAGTTTCCCACACCTATTGCACCCAATGTAATATTTATGCTTGAGACGCGCTATTGCATACTCCGCCCTGTCCCAATCTAGCCGTTTCAGCTGTTGCCGCACCTTCTCCAACTCCCGCCAGATTCTGGGCGCTCCAGTGGATTTATAGGACCGCTCCAGTACCGCCACCCTCTGTTCCAGCTCTTCCCTCATCTCTCTCCTTGCTTTATTATCTCCAACGGACAGCGACATCACCTCCCCTCTCACCACCACCTTCAAGGCCTCCCACAAAGTCTCCAAACAGGTGTTCCCGTCGTCATTAAAACTAAGATAGTCCGTGATTGCACGCCGGAGCGACTCCACCGTTGCCCCATTCTGACGCAACGAATCTCTAAAGCGCCAGCCTGAAGCACCCACCTGGCCCACGTCCACAGTAACCTCTACAGCAGAGGTCTTCAATCTGGGGGTCGCGACCCCCAGGGGGGCCTCAGAGTCCTGGAAAGGGGGTCACGCATTCCTCCAGCCGATCCTTAAAATGTCTCAGCGTAACTTTAATTTAAGTCTCCTGTGCTGTGAAAGCTGCACAGACAGCTAAGGAGACCTTCATCCCAGGGTGTCTGCTTCCTGAATGAAATGCAAATGTGCTCTAAGAGCTAATCTGCAAATGCAAAGGGTGCTTGGGAGCAGCTTTAAATGATCGAATCACTGAAAGCTTTGTGAGGACGAACATTTATTCTTTTAGAGGGGTAATGCAGATGTTAACAACTGCGCTGTGAAGTGTGCACTTTTAATTGTAATTGTATTTCCACAGTGCTTACTTCACCTGGAGGAGTTGAAGGGACAGCTATTTAAAAAAAAAAAAAAAGGTATTTCATATCCTCTGATATTACTTAAATCTACATTGTGGAAGCACAGTTTTATCTCAAACCTTTTTGTAGTGGCCTATCTTATACTGTATGTGTAATGCTAATATAAAATAATGCCTTACATATTCACAGTGCTTTCTGTCACAGGCTGTGACCTCATGGCACTAAAAATACACAAGTCACTATTCTCAACTGCACTAACCAAGATTTAGTTCTGTCGCTCTCTGGTTACACACAGACCTCTGCAGTGCATTTATTTTTGGAGGTTTCATAATGCACTACAGTGCATTTCCCAATGAGTAACAACTTTCTTTTATTTATTTTTCATTTAAGCTGGCTGTTACTTTATATGTAGCTACCTGACGGTGAAAGACTTTTAAAAAACGTAGAGAATATTTTGGGTTTATTTATGAGAGGCTTGTGCTGCTGGAGCATCATTTTTTTTTTCACGCTCCAGTGGCACAAGCCTCTCTCTCATACCTATGAGGTGATGCAAAGCCACCCAGAGTGGCATTGAATTGCCTTGTAGATATGGAGTAAGGCAAAGCAGCGCAAGCCGCTGCATTGCCTTACTTTGCGTCAAGGAGGCGTACCATGGGCGTTGTGGTGGGTGTTCCCATGCAACACTGATGGATTTTGACGCTGCCCCAGATTTACAAAATCACATAAACTGCAGCAGTGCCAAAACCTTACTCCTCCCTAGAGCAGGCATAATGAGGAGAAATGTTTTAATTTCTCCTTGTTTTTTTCTCTTTCCATGTGTGTTGCAATCTGCTGCACATATAGAAAGAGGTACAGTGCCTCTCTGGATTGGTTTTGTGCAGGAAGGTCCCCCTTCCTGCACAAATACAATCCTGCCTATGTTGGCACTAGCTAACAATTGTGCGCCAGCACAGGGGGAAAGGACAGAAATGCAAAATGCACTGTATTTCATAAATACGGTCCATTCCTGCCCTTCTGTATTGGCGTGTGACAGTGTAGCAAGAAGACTTGCAGCGCTGCCCCACGTCAATTCCTCATAAATGATGACCTTTGTTTTTAGCCACACCCTTAACCACGCCCCCACACTCACTGACCTTTGGTTTGCTAAACACTGTTTAATAGTATTTCCTCATAGTGGAAATGGTTTGCTGTGGGAAATGGGGACGTCTATTATTGTTGATGATGGGGAGTACCAGGTTCTAGAAAGTTTTTATCAGGAGGGGGTACTTACACCTAAAAAGTTTGAAGAGGGGGGTCCCGGCAACAAAAAGTTTGAAGACCTCTGCTCTACAGTAATAGGAGCATGATTCGTCAAGGCTCGAGGCTCAATCGTGGTCTCCCTAACTCGGGAGATGAACTCCTGCAAAGCCAGAAAAAGGTGGAGCTGTGCATGCGTCTTGGTCGCTGCTGAGTAAAAGGAATAATCCCTAAGCGTGGGATGCGCCTTCCTCCACACATCCTCCAAACCACACTCAGCCAGCCACTGTCACCCCGCCGTTGTCAACGCCCCCGTCTGCCCAAGCGGTGACCAGAGCGATCCAGTTAATTATCCATCACCAAGTTAAAATCTCCCCCCACCAAAATGGCGCCATCCGGCGAGTGTAGCATCGGAGAAACAGCCTGCCCCAGGAAGGTTTCCTGCTGGGTATTAGGAGCATACAGGGAAGCAATAGTAAAGGAAAAGGCCCCGACCCTTATTCTAATAGCCAGAAACCTTCCCTGCACCTCATGTATTTTTGCCACTACTTCCCCAGAAAAGGTCCTCGAAAGCAGTATCGCTACCCCAGCATGTTTCGTGGAAGCTGAAGACCAGAATTGTCTTGGGAACCCCTTTGAGCGCATGCGATATGTGTCCTTATGCAATAAGTGTGTCTCCTGTAACAAACAGATAGGACTCTCAGACTTCTCGAGTCCCGACAAGATCGCCAACCTCTTAGTCGGACTGTTAAGCCCGCGGACATTCAAGCTTATACATTTAATAGTCATGCATTAGGAAGGGAAGATCACTCAGGAAGGGAGGAGCCCTGCGGGGGAACCAAAGCCCAGAACAGCCCCTCGGCCACTCCCAACAACATGGCCATACCGCTAAACCACCCAATGACCAGGATCTCAGGGAAGCACACCAACATAAAACCATTACGCACAAAAGGTGCTCAGAACAGAAAAGTCCTCTCACACACATCTCCCAGAGACAAAGTCTCAACAGGGCTGTAGAACCACTCAAGTTCGTCGAGCAAAGTCCAACGACTCCCCCGCCCAGGCCCCTCTTAAATGGCCACTAGGCCTGAAGCAATGCGCCCACAGCAGTCCAGCTCCCCTCGGCTGCCTCTCCCTTAAGCACTGGTCCCAGCGGCCACGCTGCTCAATGCCGATTGCCGTTCCGACATCTGCTCCGATGAAGTAGGTCGCTGCTGCTTCCTCCTTCTCTCCTTCCGACGCCATCGCGGGCTCTCCCCGCCAGCCGAGCGCACGTTCGCACCCGGATCCTGGCTATCGCCCTCCAGACGCAGAATCTGATTCGCCTCAGATATTGACTTCACTTGTCGAAGCTGATCCTCCCACCGGAAGACAAGGCGGAACTGGTTACCCCAAGAGTAAGACACATCATGCGCTCGCAAATGCTCTGTAATGGGCTTGAATTCTCGCTGCCTCTGCAAAGTCCGTACCGAGAGGTCCTGGAATAACTGGAGCGCGTGCCCTCTAAAGTGGACCTGCGGAAGATTGCGAGCCCGCTGCAATATGCTTTCTTTAAGCCCGTAGCTGTGAACACACGCTAGAATATCTGGCGGACGGTCCCCGGCCCCACCAGCGCGGCCCACTCGATGAACTCTATCTAGCGTGATCTCCCGGGTCTCCTCCAGGCCAAGAACCGAGCGAAACAGCGCCACTAATGTCCTCCTTCTCAGCCCCAGTCGGCACTCCTCTGATGCGAATATTATGCCTTCGAGCGGTTCTCCAAGTCCTCCACCGCTATCTGCAGGAGGTCCTGCTGCTCCAGCAGGCGGACGAGCTCCTGTTGCAAGCCCGCCACTTCCTCACCACAGGAGATCTCACCATCCTCCACCTGTGCCACCCGCTAACCCAGGGACGTGACCTCCACTTGGAGCTCCTTCACCTCTTGAGATATGTCCCTACGGAGTTCCTGTAGATCACTCCGGAGTGAGTCGAACAAGGAGGTAAGGAAGCCCTTCGTGACGGGGGCCCCCTCGTCCTCCTCCATCTCCCCTCACATCTCTGGGGACTTCATTGCCAGCGGCCCCTCAGCGGCTCCGCCCAGCACTGGGCATGCTCCAGTCAACATTTCTCTTACTGTCCCCTCCCGCTTGGGCTTGGAGGCCACCATCGCTCTTGGTCTTCTGCTGCGACCGTGCAATCACCCAGCCAGGGCCCCTTCATGGTATCTCCAAGGGACTAGGCCACCCCAGGCCTCGTATTCCCGCCAGCAGCCACTGACCTTACGCATCTGGACTCTCTATGGCCACTCGCCACCCAGCTGCTTTCTTTAGCACCAGTTGGGGCCACCGCGGGCCGACCGCACTGCCGATTAGCGTCCCAGCGCCGCCGCACCACCCTAGGCCGCACTACTCCAGAGCCGGGGCAACCCAGAAGCGCCCCGGCCCGTCTGCCGCCTCATCCCGAGGCCCTGTCCTCCAGGGGGACCAAGCAATATAGGCGCGTCAGCCTCCAGGGGCCGCCGGTGCTCAACTCCGCACCGGGCCCCCGGCGCAGCCCTCACTGCGTCACAACACCGCAGCCCCCTCCTGGCATCCTGCCGCGTCTCCACCTGCGGCCGAAGGACCGCTGGGCCAAGGACTCGCCACGCGGCCCAGTCTCCCGCGCACTGCACTCACCGGCAACAAGCGCGGGCCCAGGCCGCGCGGCTCTGCGCCTCCACCCCTCGCTGCTGCGGGTGTCCCAGACTCCCTCGGGGAGCCCCCCTGCTCTCAGCACTGGTAGCTACCTCCGGGCACACCGGGCCATCGATCTCCGGGGTCGCAAGCCTATTTCTGAGGCCCAGGTGGCGGAGCTCGGACAAACGCGTCCGCTCACACCGCCATCTTGGCCACGCCCCACTATGAGGGAATTAAAAAAAAAAAAAAACATAGGGATGCGGCCACTAGTGGGGCATCCCACAATTCTAGATATATGTGTACAAGCAGCTCACATCACAATGACTGCCCATGCAGCTTCTGCAAGAATCTGAAGTCCAGCAGCTTTTCTATAGAATCCCAACTCCTCTTCATCAAATTTTGTTACATAAAAAATACAATTTACAGAGAAGATCCCTTTATAGTTTCTCGAGCAGTCACCTGAATTTCCAAAAGTATGCAGATAACCAGCTAAAAATATTTAGGTGTTATTACACCTGAGAACCAAATAATAATATAACCTGATTGACCATGTATTGTACAATTTCATTGGACGAAGGACATCTTCCTCTGTATGAATGGGGACAAGGATTACATTTTAGTAATAGGAGAATCTGAACCAATCTGAATACCCTTTGTCTGGCCCCAGCCTTGGAACCACTTCATAAAGCTTTCTCAAAGTGAAGAACCTGAGGGGTACCTTTTGTTTCAGGACTAGCAACTCAGGTCAACATAATGGTTAAGGCTGTCCACCTGCAGCTATTTCTACTTCAAATCATATCACTTCTCCAAACCAAGCCAATGCCATTCATTCTCATGGGTTACTTTAACATCATCTACATTGGTCACCACAGAGAAACTCATCACCAGGCTATTACGGTTCCAGAGTGAAACACAATGTGTTTAAACCTCTCCATGTAAAACCATATTACGCCTGCCCTTTAAGACACTCTACTGACTCTCAATACCACTATATCAGGTATCAAGTTTAAAGTTTCTTTCCCCACTCATAATGGCCACCAGGGTAAATAAAGGCCATGAATACCTGCAGAAAATGGCACCTCACTAGGCCCCACCCAGAAACCTATAATGACTGTCTGCCCATCCAATTAACTACTGATCCTTCAAGAGCCTGAAAAACAAACTGATCTTTGGGAGTACATGAAATGGGGTGTGGAACACCCTGAACCCTGACAAAAGACCACTACTTAAGCTACATTTATTGTCAATATATTCAAGCATTCGAAAGTAACTGGAAGGGATATGCAGCACTCTGCAAAACTTTAAATGAAATACATTAATTTAAATAAAATTGTCAAAACCCACTTAAGAAAAATGTTTGAACCATCACAGTGGTAGAAATGTTAACAGTTAAATGATGTAACATGTCATCAATTATTTAAGTGCATAGTATTACGTTATGGGTATAGCAAAAGCTTGCAGATCTGTGCGGTGTGGCCTGAAGCTGTATGGAAATAGATGCTTAATCGCAAACGCAAAGCTGTGGTGCTGCAGCCCACAAGGTCAATTATCCTAACACCACCTCTCCCTTCCCAGGAGACTGCGGGCTTGGTCCCCAAGCCCCTAGACAATGTGGACGCCAGTGGTGGTTGTGGAGGGAGCTCCTTGGGGGGCGTGAATGAGGGGTTTTAGGATGGGGGTGGGAGTGAAGGGTTTTGGCGAGGGGTCAGAGGATCCGTGCCCAGAATCAGCTCACAGAGCATTGACCGCCATTCTGCAGGGCTAGGGTGGCCTGCTGCCCCCGTGGTGAGTGAAAGCCCTGAGAGGAGGGCAGCAGGCAGCTGCTGCTTGCAGACCAGGACCCAGGTGGCAGCCTGAGACTCTGCACCTGGATGAGTGGTTGAGTGTCCTGCAGCCTGTTGTGCCTGGGAGAAGGAGACACCCCGATACCTTCTTGTTACTCCTGCTTCTGCCCCAGTGGCTGCTGGGTGACCATAGAGCCCTTTTTGTGGTGGGGCACCAAAGATCTTTCCTCAAGACCGGCAAGGCTGGGATGGGGACCTGGATGCAGACAACTGGTGAGGCCCTGATGACTCTGCAGCCCTGATCACCAGCACAATATATCTGGTCCTCAGGAAGCAAGTGGAACTCAAAGGTGCATAGTGGTGATGGGAGTGCTCGTGTCAGGGAAGCTGTGATGGTATCAGCGTGGGCTGGGGGGCACTGCTGCATGGCGCATCACAGTCAGGAAGGTTGGATCACAATGGAGCTGGGTAGGGGCGGGTTCTCTGTTTTCCCAGGCGAAACTGCAGTACCGGCCAGTGTTAGCTCAAGAAAGGCACTTGTTGATCCAAACTGGACACCTACTGGATCATGACAAAGGAGGACTGGGACGTGCTGACGGTATGGCACAATTTCAGTGCACTGGAGCACCACAACTCAACAGATATAGCAAACACAATGGTCCGTCCTGAAGCCACGAGGGCCTACTCGGGGAGAGGACACCCTATGCACAGAGAGCAGGGAAAATGGGAAAATACCTCTATTAATGGACAAGGGCTTGGTGACCCACACCGCAACCATAACGGCAATAACAATGGAGACCAGGATGCTCCTTGAACAAAAAACTGACATAGTGGCACAAGACATTAACCTCTTGCAGGCCGACTGCAGGAAACTGGCAGGCAGAGTGTTAGATGCTGAATCTACTCTAACCTAGGTCTGCTATACGGTGACTGAGACTACTGCCCGCATGCGGGCGTTGGAGAAGGAGGAGGCTGCCTTGGCAGAAAATATGAATGATGCAGAGGGCCGCTCCTGCCACAATAACTTTTGTCTGGTGGAGATTCTAAAGAGACTTGTAGGCCCAAGTGTGAAACTATGCAAGGAGGAGTGACTCTTTTCTGTGGTCCTGGGGGTGGAGGGACTCTCAAAATGGTTTACAGTGGAGCAGGCATATAGAGTCTCCTGATGGCCACCACCTCCTGGCACTCCACCGCAGCCCATGGTGACCAGACTACTGAGCTTTCGCGACAGACACGCCATCCAACAGGCAGCGAGGGCAAATGGCCCATTAACGATAGAAGGAGCATAGGTCAACATATTCCTGGATTACACTACAGTTGTACAGCAGCAAAGGCAGATCTTCTTGGCAGCCAAACACCACCTCCAGACATTGGATATCCACTACTCTCTTCTCTACCCGCTGTAACTTTGCATCATGGCCCAGGATGAGACCCAATTCTTCACAGAGGAGGATGAAGTATGGGGCAGGCTGGACAGGCAGAGTCATCTCCCTGACCCGGTGGTGGAGAGAAGTTCCACATACTGCGATGGCAGGAACACAATAAACGATGCAAAGCAAAATGACAATGGACACCTGTGGCACAAACCAAGGATCAAGAGATCTCGGAGACAAGAAGGTTGGTGACAGACCTTCAACAAAAACACTCCCTGGAAACCACCAATAAATGGGATGCACTGGGGTGTGCGGGAGGGAAAATCCGACCAAAGGGAATTACTGGTGGTGATATCCATGACCTCAGAAGGGGAGGATGCCAGCTGCTGTCCCCACAAACACATTTTGTCTCAGCAGGGCCTGGATAACCTATGGCTCATGGGGGGAGAACCAAACAGGACCCTGCACATGGTCGTGGGCAGGTGAGGCCTTACCTCCGGAATAATGAATCAGAGTGACAATGTACCATCTTCAAGAAGCTAAAAATTATTGCCCCAGTAAAGGAGCTGGGTACCTTGCTACCGTTAAGTATATTTCTAAACAGAGTGACTAAAAATCCAGACATTTGCTCTATCAGGACTTTATATAACTAGGCTGGCAATCCATCATTCCCACAGGCATTCCCATTAGGAGAATTCTTAATAGCCTTCTTAACTTTGCTCAACCTTATTGGTTCCACTGAGGATGCCTGGAGCTCCTTGCTAAGAGTAGGCAAATTAATTGCTCACAGGTATTCGTTTACTTGGTCTAACCTAACCGCTGGTGTGGGACTATAAAGTTTATAATAGTGTGCTAAAAAACCATATCTAGTGCATCAGGTTGATCGACCATACATCCCTCGACCTTATCAAAAATGGAATTAATGGCTGCATTATTTCACCTCTTTTTGACCGATCAAACCAAGAACCTCCCAAAATGCTCATTCTCTTCATAATATTGCTGGAAACATGTATTTTGATTAACTAATGCCAGGGTCAAATAATGCTGCCTCAAATTATATCTAGCTTCCTTCATTCTAGCCCCGAGGACTAATTGTGTGCTATCTGATGAACCCGTGTTGCTTGGCTGAACTCCTGTCACACTGTTATAGATTTCTCCTTTCTTATTTGTGCTTTATATCAGATGACTTCCCCCCTAAAAAAATGCCTTGCATGCCTCCCAAATTGCAAAAATAGAGGCAGAGCCTGCATTCCTGGCCGAAATCCACCCATCATCTGTTCATAGGGACTTATCTAATGTCCATTGCAGTCCTAGCTGTCTAACTGGCATATTTAATTTGATCAGGGGGATTGAATGATATGAAAAGGGATTTGGCAGAATGGAAGAGTTTTCCCTGGCTTACTGTTATGAGATTAAAATGAAATCAGTCCTAGAGGCCAAGCTGAACCTTTTGGAAAAGCAGGTAAATTCTTGGGTCTGGGGATGATCTATCCTCCAAGGATATGTTAAGGCCAATTCTAATCTCTAATCATCTTTTTTAGCTGAGAATTATTTTTACGTGATCCATCCATAGTTACATTTTCTATGATATTAAAGTCTCCCCATTGTTTTGTATAGTAATTTGATGTTGGCGGAGGGGATAGCCGTCACGGTTGAGATGGAGTAACCCAAGGATCGGGAAGCTATTGCGAGGGCAAGGAGAATTTATGTCTCCACATGCAAGATGTGCAAACTCGAGCATGATGAGAGATTATGGGGCAAATTGGCTGAGGCTGCTAAGGCCCACGATGCCAAACTTTTTTGGCTCCTGGTTGCGCGTAGAGACCCAAATCTCCCATCCATTCCAGAATGCCATATTGCCCCTGACACCTGGTTATCTTACTTTAGGGAGCTGTATGGCTCCACACCTGATTCCTTTGCCACCAGCTCTGGAGAGATATCGTCACTCCATTCATCGGCGATCCCTTTGCCTCCCTTAACTTTAAAAGAAACTGAGTTGGCAATTCTTGCCCAAAAATCAGGGAAGGCTTCTGGTCCCGATGGAATTCCCTCAGATTTATACAAATCAGACTTGCTTAAATAGACTGGGTATATAATTAGGATATTGAATATTGCCTTGTCCAATAGGTCTTATCCTGACTCTTGGAAGGAGGCAATAATTGTGCCCATACACAAGAAAGGTGAGAAAAACCTTCCAGGGAATTACAGACCTATCAGCCTACTAGACAATTTGCACAAAATATTCTGCTACCAGCTGTTAAGTAGGCTGAAGCAATGGATAGTGAAAAATCAGGCATTAAGTCACCTCCAGGCAGGGTTCAGAGACGAGGTCAGTACTATCGACCAGGTTTTCCGCTTCACTACTATAAAGTGGAAGACCATAGATGTGGACTCAGGCCACCTTTTGGTGGCAATTGCTGACTTGAAATCCGCTTTTGACCTTGTCCCGCGTCCTAAACTGTGGGAAGTTATGAGCAAGGCCGGAGTCCCTGGCTCCACGCTTAATACAATTAAAGATCTTTATTCAGGCAATTATGCCAGAGTACGGTGGGGACTGGCAGGTGAACTGACTGCAGCATTTCCCACAGTTTGCGGTGTGAGACAGGGTTGTGTACTTGCACCCACCTTGTTTCTCTTATTTATCAACGCATGTATTCCCTACCTCTTGGATTGTTCTAGTGATGCCCCTATCATGGGAGGGCAGAAGATTCCATGTCTTTTATTCGCTGATGATACTCTGTTACTCTCCCGAACAGCCATTGGCCTTTCAGTTTGCTTGCGAGATTCGTGGAGATCATGGTTTGGATATCAACTCATTAAAAACGAAATATATGGTGTTTGGAGATAAAAAGCACAAAATGAAAAGACCTGTTTGTTTAGAGGGCGCTTTAATGGAAAGAGTGGGCACTTTTGATTACCTAGGTGTAAAATTAGAAGATTCACATTATTGGCATGCCCACCTCCAGAAATCATTAATGTGCCTGAAGCAAAAGGCGGGTGGCATTGTGAGATTTGCAACCAGATCCCCCAGCTTTGCCTTGACTCCTGCTCTTGAAATATATAAATCACAAGCCGGGGGGGCTTTGTATGGTGCTGGGTTATGGGGCCACTGCAATTTGGAGGACCTGGCTAGGGCGGAAAATCAGTTTCTAAAGATGCTGTGAAGAGTTCCTTCAAGTACCCCTTCTTTGCCTATCCGAATGGACTCAAATCTTCTTCCAATTAACCAGATTGCCGCTTTAAGGCCATTACTGTTCTGGATCTGGTTATGGTCATCAGACGCTCTTGTTCCATTTATATGTGGGCTGTCCAAACTGGTGGGCACCAATCTCAACACCAAAATCAAGTGGTGTGCCTAATTTGAACAGTCCTTATTTCATCTTGGCTTGGGGTCCTACTGGAAGGATCCCTCTTCTATTCCCAAAAATGCCACTCAGATCTTGAAGGACGCTTTTTGGCTCAAAGTCCAAACTGCACAATTAGCTGAAGTTGTGCCCTCTTCCATGACTTATAGTTTTTTGCAATTTAAATGCCATTATGAGTTTGAGCCCTTTATGGATGCAGTACTCTCTCCATCTGCGCGTACCCTCTTCATTAGATTAGATTTAGAATAGGGTCTCTTCCTCTGTGTTCTTTAACTTATAAATGGCCCATTTCTACCAACAAGTCTAAGTTATGTCTGATGGGATGTAAGAATGAAGAGACTGATCTCCATGTTCTTTTTCAATGTCGTGCATTTTGCAAACAGAGGGCTTTTTGGATCATTCCCTTATGTAAACAAATGGGTTTTAGGAACTGTCTATCTGCTGTGAGAGTACTTAAATCAGATCCATCTGTACAAATAGTCTGCCCTGTGGCAAACATTTTTTAATCAATTTGGCGTTTTAGATTAGGGATTTTAAAGAATAAGACTTGGTAGTAGATTTTAGAAGTAGGCATTATAGAGTACAGTTGCTGTATTTAAGTGTAAGACCATCAGCTTGATATTTTAGTTGGGGCTGGATGTATTTTTAGCATTATATTTATGGAAAAAGAAAAACGTTTATGTCATTGTCTTATGTTGTTTTTAATATTTCTCTTTTTAGAGCTTGCTATTTATCTTATTTTTACTTTTTTATCATCTTTTCCATGGTTTGTTATGTACTGTACTTTTATGGTATGTTTTTACCGAAATAAAGTAAAGTGATGATGATGATGATGATTAACCCTTCCTCCGAAGGGATAGCCGTCACGGTTGCAATGGAGTAACCCTTCCACTGAGATCTAAATCAGGCTCTACGTTTCTTGCATAGCATGTAATAGATTTGGTCACCAGTCCCCACTTGATTTTACTTCCAAGCCCATTAACCTTCCATGCAAGCATGGAGAAAGCCCAATTGTGGCCCCCTAAACATAGGTTGATATGTGGTAGCCGGTCACTCTGGTTACACCATGGGCTCCAGAAGAGTGGCTGTCCGTCAAAAATAATGTAAAAATAAAAATAAAAAAACAGGCCTTGGTCATGGCATTGGTCAATATCTGTGTTCCACCTGGACTGCAGACTGTGACCCTACAACACATGGGGAAGCTACTGTGAGACCTTCCCCAGGTGACAACAATAATAGGGGGAGACTTAAACATGACAATGCTTCCCGACATGAATAGAATGGTCCCCACTCAAGCCTGCAGCCCTCAAACTGTGAAATTGGATGCCTTTCTGCAGACAATGGGCTTGGGGGGATATATATGCTGGTCTATACATAGGACACAAAACATTACTCTTATTAATCCAGGCACAACACTTACTTCCAGATAGATTTCTTCCTCACCCCACTGGTGTTACTCCACAGATTTGTAGAAGCTGAATTCAGCTGAATGGAAAACTAGGGGGATTTAACATCACTCACCGTCAAGTGTGATGACATCAACAAAAAGGCTGAGAGGCAGGACAAAATGCCGTCTTTGCCCTTGACGAATGAGAAAGTGGAGGAACACCTCAATACGACTACGGAACACTATTTTAAAGAGAACTCCAAGACAGAGACTTGTGCAGTGACTCGATGGGAAGTCTACCAGGCCACATTCCGAGAGGTGATCATAGCGAAGAAAAGAGGGAAAATTCCTAAACCTCTAGACTTAGAACAAGCACTTAGAGAAATGGAGGCAAAGTACCTTTAGACACCATCAGCGGCCAAGTAAACAAGTGTCCTTACTAAAACTGAAGCGTTTCGCTCTCTAGTAACAAAGCAAGTTGAAATGGCACATACTGCCAAGCAGAAACATATGTATGAAATGGGAGATAAAGCCGGAAAGCCGTTGTCATGGCTGAGTAGTGGCAACACAGATCAGAATCATATCAGAAGTATCACTGGCAATGTTATACACGCTTTAAGATGCCCGATTACTGGGGCTAGGCGCACTGAGCCTCGAGACCTTGACCAAATCATGCTGGAGCACTATAAACAAATCTATAGTGACGTTTCAGTTATAGATTCCAGGACCATTGAGATGTTCCTATCGGACCTTAATATTCCCTCTCTTTCAGAGGAGGACCGTAGGGGATTGGCCCAACCATTTACAAAGCTGGAACTTCTAGACGTAGTTAAGGATCTCCCCACAGGGAAAACCTGTGGTCCGGATGGCTTCCCGGCTGAGTTCTATAAGACTTTTATAAATGCATTTGCTGAGGAGTTCTTAGCCCTTTTAAACGGTTTATTACAGGGTGAGGAAATCCCCAGAACTTGGCACACAGGGAATGTGGTTAGCTTCCCTAAGAAAAATAAAGATAGGGAGGATCCAAATGCCTACCGTCCAATTTCATTCTTAAACGCAGACTATAAAATAATGACAAAACTATTGGCTAATAGGCTCAATGGGGTAATTAATAAACTGGTGCATCCCGATCAAAACGGTGTCGTGGCTGGTCGACAACTGGCTACAAACATGCACTATTTAGCAGAGGCTCTTGATTATTTCACGACTAATAAAATCCCTGCCATTATTCTTCTGCTGGACGCAGAGAAAGCCTTTGATTTGGTTGTTTGGGACACGCTTTATTTTTAACTAGTTATAAGGTACCCACTCTGGTGAATTCTTTAATTCAAAGGCTGTACTCAAATGCTGAGGCTAATATTATTATAAACTCAAAGTCTGTTGGACAGCTTCAAATACAACGAGGAACTAGACAAGGGTGCCCACTATCCCCTATTTTATTTGCCCACTTTATTGAACCACTTGCCATGAAAATTAGACAGAATAGTCAGATTCAGGCACCGCTAAAATCAATGGGAAAAATTTAACTTTCTGCAGATGATATTATTTTGTTTTTGGGCACAAAATACTCTTCTCAGGAAGCGGCCTTTAATTTATTTAAAGAATTTCAGCAAATCGGTGGCTATAAGATTAATAGGACCAAGACCGACATCATTCTTTGTGGCACTACTCCTAATTGCCTTCTTCCTGAATTAAGAGAATGCGTAAATCCCAACCCAAAAAGATACTTGGGTGTTTATTTTTCAGCCAATATAAGTGATCTTTATGAGCTGAATTTCGCTCCTTTACTCCAGAAAACTCAGGCTTTACTCACTCGTTGGAGGCCTCTCCGGCTCTCGATACTAGGCCGCATTGCATTAATTAAAATGTCAATTTTACCGCTCTTCAATTTCTTATGTGCAGCCATTCCGTGTGTTTTGACGCAACCCTTTTTTAAGAAACTGGAATCCCTATTTCGCTCCTTTATCTGGCAGAACCGAAAAGCTCGAGCCGCTTTGAGTATACTGCACGCCGATAAGGAGAAGGGGGGACTGGCCTTACCCAATTTCAAAGATTATTACTACGCTTTCTTTGCACACTATTATGCCAGCTTTAAATTAGAATACTCCGTGGGCTCCAAGTTTTTTATTGATTTTCGGGTACTAATATGCCAAGAGCATAATATTCGAAACCCAGCCCTTCTGACCAAATCGCCTAAAAAAGTTCGTTCTAAAATTCTTAAATGGTTTTTTAAGAGAAGAGTGGATTTCGCCAGAAAATATTCAATCCCCTCTGTACATTTTGACACCCCACTCTCACAGATTTCTCTAGGGTCAGGGACTCAGCTTAACGAAGTCATGGTGAAAAGGTAGGAGCGCGCTGGATACAGTAAAATTGGAGATTTCTGTGTCGAGGGTAACTGGGAAGCCCCATGGAAAATCATGATCACAGTTAATAACGATCTTTTGCTGGTCAGATCGTACAATATTTTGCTGCAAGTTTTTAAGGACTTAGATATTAATTCTATCATTAATACCCAATAATTGGTATCGGAATTAGTTACTCCTTCGTGGGTAGGGAATGCAGGGGCATGGAGAAGGCTCTTGGCAGAATGGTGTAAAGTGGATCTGGGGATAACAGCTCAGAAGAAATGGGTTAGTCAGGAGGGCATGGTGCTCTCAAGTGAATACTGGGAGACTATTAACCGCCTAAATTTCTCTGCGCTACGAGGAGCTAATTGGCATCGAATGGTATTTTTTAGCAAATGGTTGCTGTATCGAACCCCGCAAGCCCTATCCCGTATGGGGATCGGCCACCCAAATATGTGTTTTCGATGCAAGGAAATAGGGGCAGCTGGCTGGATACATACAATGGCGACATGCAAATGTATACAGAGATACTGGGAAGAGGTTTTTGCAATGTTAACATCCATTGTGTTGGTACCCATATTTCCGAGTATTCGCCTGCTGAGCCTGGGCTATGATCCCGAGGCAAGACTCTCCCCTCGACTGGAGCAGCTCGTATTTATAGCCACTGCAGTGGCTAGGTTACTGTTGCTGAGAAACTGGCGGTCTGAATTATCTCCTACTAGTCAAGGATGGTACAAGAGGGTGCTTCAAGTTAGACTTCAGGAGATGAGATATGCTAGGAGAATAGGCAATGTTAAAAGGTTCTCTCTAATCTGGGGAAATTATTTCTTGGACAAGCCTGGTTGATCCTTTTTTTTCTTCTTTCGTTTTATTTTTTGAAAGTGACAATGTATCCTGTTGTGTACTGATGTTTAAAAAAAAAAAAAAAAAAAGAAATATTGCAGCACCGGATGGCTCTGTAATTGTGGGTAGCGAGGAAATATTGAAAGTACTGGCTGGCTATATGTAGACCTTTTATGCCGCCCGAGTTTGCAGTCACAGAGCAAGACCTGAAACGATTTGTGGGCAACTGCCCTTGTAGACTGCTTGAAATGACAGATGCCCTAGAACTAGAGAGTGAGCTACCACAAGACAACATAACACTTGCACTTATGTAGCTACATTCAGGGAGGACCCAAGGACCAAACAGGCTTCCAGACAAATTTTTAAGTACGCCCACTGTATGACATGCATACAGCAGCATATCAAAGGGTGGGGGCTACCAATAGACCTGTGCACAGTGACCATTGTACTTAATCCCAAAGCAGGCAAACCTCAGGATAGATGGGATTCATGTAGCTGACACAAATGTTTTGACTAAAGCTTTAGCAAACAGACTATGGGGTCTGATCTCAGACCTAGTGCCCTCAGATCAGAATGAGTTTGTAGCCCAGAAGTCAACTAAACTCAGTCGCCGATGCTTATACAATAATAATACAATAGTAGATAAATTAGGGACTTCCCTGGCAATCGCGTCCTTGGAAGCAAATAATACATTTGATTCATTTTTATTTCCCAATTATGGAGAAAATGGGATTCAAGCTTGAACTCTACTTTCTGAAATGGATACGACTACTTTACACAAAGCCTAGAGCCTGCCTTAAGGTGGATGAAATCTTGTACCAGGACTTCCACATCCAGAAAGGCACAGGACAGGGGTGCCCCTAATCACCGATGTTATTCAGCATAGCCATAGAAGCCCTGGTGGAATGGATATGGGTAGATGCCCAGATATGGGAATGGCGTTGAAGTGCATCATGGGAAGACCAAATATCGGTATATGGTAACAATATTTTACTGTATACTGCGGAACAAAAGGCCTTGTTGGAACGTCTCAGGGAGATATTTGCAGTCTATGGAGCAAAACTGTGTGAAATCGCTGATCTTCCCCGTGGGTGGCTGGTTGTCCAGAGACCAGCTGCTACCACCTCTGAGGATAGAAACCCAACACGTTGAATACCTGTGTCTCCAGGTATCCAGTGATGCATGAACACACTACAAGGATAACGAGGTAGAATACCTACACAGATTGGAGAGAGATGTAAGACACTGGAAAGGCCTACTGCTGTAGAGTAGTGCTATTCAAAATAATAGTGCTGCCCAAATTTACTTACATACTGCAAAATAGCCCACATGCCATCCTTGACACCTTCTTCCAGTCAACAAACAGACTCTTGCGGTCCCTGCTCTGGCTGGATAGATAGATGGCCCAGCAACTCTCCACACTGCAAAGATCAGGGTATGAGGGGGCATTACATTACTGAACATTCATATGTACTATGAGGCAGCACAGATGCACACGGTGAACGGGTTGGCATAGGCCCCACTGGAGTATCCAGCTTTAAAACTGGACCAGGAGAGACTGGGACAGAAAGGCACCTCCATATACTATACAGAGGGCAGATACCTTCAGATGCCCCCTGGCTACGGTAATGGTACCATCTACATGGAGCAGACTAACTAAGAAAATTAGATAGGAAAAGAGGTTTATGCCTAGAACTCCTGTGTAGGTGGGGCGCAAGACTACATCTGGTACCGAATCTCCCAGGCTTTGGGAACTGGGATCTGATCGGACTCACCATACTAGAAGACGTATAGGATGCAAATGGAACAGTACCATTTGCACACTTACAGGCTGAATACGATAGGTCTGACACACAAATATTTAAATATTTGGAATTAAGACATGCGCTGCCGGCCAAGATCCCCAAGGGGGAAAAGATAAAGGAGGACTCCCCTCTGGAATGTTTACTATTGGATGGGTATATGACCAAAAAGACCATCTCCCTTACATAAGCCACGTGGATGACGAATACAGAGAGAGAGGTGACACAGCTCAGAACAAGACGGCAGAGAGATGTAGGGGAGCTGCCAGATGACTGGGGGACGTACTCGAATTTCCGAGAGAAGCACCCATTAAAGCAAGCTTCCTTTTGATACAATGAAAATTCCTGTACACAACTTATTACACCCACTTTCTCCTACATAAAATAGGCAGAGCACAAGACAATCTATGCTTCAGATACTGTTGTCAACAGGGTTCGTTCATTCATACTTTGTGGGATCACTCAAACATACAGTCCTTCTGGGAGGGAGTGACACCTATCTTAGAGGAAACTGTTGGAGTGCCTATAGCACTGACAGCACCGATGGCAATGCAGGTCATCTGGGCAGATTATGATGCAACATCCTAAAATAAACTGTCCATTAATCTGGGATACATGGGGGTGCCAGAGAGCCCACAGCAAGATGGCCGCACTTTATGTAGCTCTGACAGCCGGGTAAAACTATTCGTACATAATGCTGCCATCCACGTATACTGGAGCTGAAAATTGTCTACCCTGGTGCCTTTTAGTGGCAGGCAGTGAAAAGGAAGGACTATTGACTGGAATTGCTCGGTTGCTGCAGAATAAAGGAGTTGGCGAGGTGCCGGTGCCGGGAGAAGACGTGCCCTGAGGATATTGCTGGTGGGATCAGCCGGCGCTGAAGCGATGTGCCGGATCTCACCACTGTGCTGAAACTGGACTGTCGGGTGGACCGGAGACCTCGAGGAACAGCCCATTGAGGACATTAGCTGTCGGGCCGCCACTGAAACCAGCTGCGGCGCCTGCGTGAGACCTGGGCGGGTGGCCCAGAGTACTGTGGTTGGCTTGGTGGTGTGCGGGTGCCAATGGCGTCGATCTGGTCATGTTCCCGCCGGGCGGCTGGGGGCAGCAGGGGCCGGCTCCCCCGAGGGATTTCCAGCTATCCAGAATTTAGCACCGGACTATTGAAGCAGCCACCGCAGGCTGTGCATCTCAACCTGTGATAGTCCAGATGCGCTCCTGGGATTGGACCCTGTGGGTGTGGGAGGACTGGGCCCTGGGGGGTCTCTGCCTGAGGTGCTGCAACCATGTCTTAAGTGCACCGCAGGCGCCTGTTTTTTGCAGATTCTCCGGGGGAGAGACCAGAAGAATTGAAGGACGTGCAAAGGCCGCCCCCGTAGGGGGCATAAAGGGCCGGTGCCGTAACGGCCACCTTGGCCCAGAAGGGACCGGTCAAACCGTTTTTTGGGGAGGATGCGTGCCAACTAGGTGGCGACACCCCCCCACCCCGTTGTTGCCAACAGGTGGGGAAGGTAGAGAATAAAGTGACCGGGGGGGGGGGGGTTTGCTGTTCTTCAAACCCCCCATTGGAAGTGACTAATTTAAAAAAAGGGGACGAAGGAGGTGCATTTAAGAGCGCATGTCCCGTTGGGGTTTAATTTATGATCAGGACAACGGACTCGCTGTACGACTGAAGAAAACACAAGGAAAAGGAGAGGACCTGAAGAAGTCCCATACCTAGAGCCAAGCCCTTATGGGATCGCTGCAAGGGGACCGCTCACCTCGCATCTGACCTTCTCCAGCTGCATCCGGCAAGTACTTTTCCTCGGGCCACAGCCTTCTTCAGGGCATTCAGAGCGGGCGAGCTGGTGGCATCAGCGAGAAATTCAGGGGGCAACATTTGCCTGCAAATAGAGGACTGCTATTTAGAATCCGACGGGGTGCGCTTAATCCTGAGACGATCCAAAACGGACCAAATGGGCAGGGGCACCCACATTGTTCTAAAATGCATAGATCAGACAAAGTATTGCCTGGTGTGCAGCATAAGGGATTATTTAGATGTACGCCCCGTGGGACCAGGCCCATTGTTCAGACATGCCAATGGGGATTATCTGAGCAGATTCCAATTTACAGCTATCATGCGGAAAGCAATAGGGAAGGGAGGCCTGCTCTAGCCGCCAGTTTAGGCTTAGATTCAAATGCAATCAAAGCAGTTGGCAGATGGCGGTCAAAAGCTTACAAAGGTTACATTCGCCCACACCTATTGTGATGGTATCTTGTCATCATAGTGGCAGGTGCACCTCCCAAGCTCATATGGGTAATTGGGCACTCATTCATATCCAGACTACAAGCATGGTGGAAGCAAAACAAGAAGTTCAGCATAGGAGAAAGACCAGCAGATAGGATCAGATGGTGGGGTTTCCCGGGCATGAAATGGTCACAGCTCCAATCGACCTTCCACAAACTATTAGAGACCACGCAAAGACACCCAGGTACAATAATCATACACCTGGGGTGGGGAACGATCTGACCATGTTGGGAAGAAAGGTGCTCCTGAACGACATCAGGGAGGCGCTATGGAGCCTTGCTTGGCTTTGCGGGAAAACCACCATCATCTGGTCAGAAATAATCCCCAGAATCACATGGCGGGGGCAACATCGGACAAAGCGGTAGATAACTCCAGGAGGAAGCTGAACATCGCGGTCGCCAAGTACTATAAATTTAATGGTTTGGAAAGCATCCGCCATGGCTTGATCCACCTCAGGCGACCAGGGCTCTATGCGCCGGACATTTGTCAGCTGAAGGGATGGGCATCTTCTGGTCCAACTTGGCAGCAGCAATGGAATAAAAAAAATTGTAAAAGATTTTGCAACCGGGGGAGCTGCCAGGAGACAAAAGCCTCACTGGCAGCGTGGCGGAAAATAAACAATGTTTTACCAAATAATTGATCGGAAGACACACCTAGTAAGGGGGTGTGCGAACAAAAGCCACACACCTGGGGATGCCTTAAGGCAGGGTGTAAGGTGGCCAAGTAAGGGGAGTAAGCGGAACACGGCACTGGCAGCCCAGACCCGCCAATTCAGATGGCAGGGCATAGGACACGCCAGGTAGCGAGTTGGGCCTAATCCAAAGAACTTGAAGCTACCCCTAAAACAACGTGGTAAAACAAACTCTATTGGAGTGAGCCCCTCCAAAAATGAAAGGTGGGACTGCCTAAATAATCAAAGGGCAAAAGGAGGCATGACAAATGGAGGCCAGGACTTGAAGGCCCACCAGTTACTCACTGCAATTTGTGAAAAGTTTGAATTTAGATGAATTAAATGAACAAGATGATGTTTTATTGTCAAATTTTTATTGTCCGTTATTGGGTCTCTTGCTCAATATACGTTATCTTGTGTAGTTGCACACTTGTCCACATTAATAAAGCGGCCAAATTTTATCCACTATATAAAACTTTGTCAAAGTCTGGTTTCATGCATGTATGTCGGTATGCCATATTAAAAGTAGTTGCATGAAATGTGGTTCCATAATGCCTGCTCTGTAGTGTTCCAAGTGCAGGAGTTACTTCCTTGACATGCTTGAGGGATTGTGTGACACTCTCAGATGGCAGAGGGCCGCTACACTGTCGAGTGAGAGGTAGGCCCAATCTGCAGCGATGCACATAGCCATATATACAAAGTGTGAGTTGCTCAACAGTTGCATGGATGAACTATATTGGTGGTCTGAGCAACACAATAGGGATCGTGAGGCTGTGTAGCAGGAGGAGACCACTACTTATTAGAAATCGCACAATTTGAAGAGCAATCTCCTGCTGCCATTGAGCGCAAGTTGCAATGTACAGCTGACTGAGTGAAGGGACTGTCCTGTGTAGTGGGAGATAAAGTTGAGCATCAAATTAGAGCAACATCAGATCTCCCCTGCGGAAAAGGATCCTCGCGGTCTGTCAGGGATCTGCGCACGCAATATGGGGAAGACAGACAGGAGCCAAAAGCGCCTCAATTTTGAGATCCGGAGCTCCACGAGACCTCTACCAGCTGCTGAGATGAATGGGGAATAAGCATTGGGCTACCAAGAGGTGCCCACCTTGGAGGCAATGTAATGGCGATGCGGAATAGTCTTGAATCAATTGATGGCAAAATCGACACATTAAATATTCACATGAACCACATGGCGGCGAAACTAGATAAACAATTTCCCCGAATTACAGAGGCAGAACATCAAATTTCTAAATCTGAAGATGACCTTTGATTCTGTAAACTTGAAATGTTTGAATATGGAGCATGTTTTCAAGCCAAGCACGGGGATCTACGGGCGTGATTGCGCTGGAATAATTTACCCATTACATGGAGTTCCAGAATCCACAAAAACAGGAAAGATGGAAACTTTTGTAGAGAATATGCTGACGACAGGGTTAAGCACTGAAATTTCTCCCAGCTCCTGGTGGCGGATAGAACGCATCAATCCCCCACCTGGTGCCACCCTGCGTCCAATTATAGCGAAACTGTTAAATTATCGGGATAGAGATGTGTCCTCCATATGGCAAGAGAAAAAAAATACATTGCATATCAAGGAAATCAGATCACATTTTATCCAGATTTCACAGTGACGGTCCAGGCAACCAGGAGAGAATTCTTCCAAGTGAAGTGCCAGCTACAGAAAGCCAACATCTCCTACGTTATGCTATACCCGGTGCGTTTATGAGTCGAATATCAAGGGAAGCAATACATCTTCACAAGATTCAAGCTGCTAAGGATTTCCTCAAATCAATTTCTTCATATAAAATGAGGCCGACGAGCTGTAAAACCAGAGGATGAGGAACTTTAGAGGCCTGCTGATATCAAATGAAAGTACAAAAGTTGACTTGGCGCTCAATAATGACTACATGACAGTGCAGGATGTATTCCCCCTTTACTCAAACTAAGTGAATGCTGCTGAAAGGGACCAAAAGGTTTAAAAAAGATGATGTGATTCTGCACTTCCTACCCACCACATCCACACAACTGCAGGGGTACCGGAACCCTGGCGACCTCCCACGCAGGAACACCTCAGATGAGTTTGATAAGTACATCTGAATTACTTCACCATTTAATGTTTTTTTTTTTATGACTCTTTCTTTGTATTTGGGAATGTCTTTGACAAGTTATGTACGCTGAACTGGGGGGTTAGGGGATAGGTGTTCAAGGGTGATATGTTCACAAGCCGCCTGTGTATTGCTCCCACCGTACAACATTATACACATTGTAAGTCATGACCCACGCACGTCTGGTATATTTAGGCACTATCGAAGGCTCTCACTGGTAGTAAAATAAATCTCATCACATGGAATGTGCATGGACTCAATAACCCACGGAAAACTAGACTAGTCCCGATATCTGGACCACCATAATATTCACATCGCTTTATAGCAGGAAGCACACCCGACAAGACACAAGGATAGTGCCATTGGCCCTAAATGGCCAGTGCATTCCTTTGTCTCCGCCTACTCCACGTACGCTAGAGGGGTATTACTATTGGTCAAACGCAAAGTCCTATTTACCCTTATGAATGCCTTGGCTGATGACCAGGGAAGGCTAACAATAGCTCAGGAAACGATGTATGGCATCCCCCTTACATTAGTCAATACATATGCCCCAAACGTAGATGACCCTGACCTTTTCATGGCCAACTGGTGACACATACTCTCCTTCACACCTGCCAATATCATGTGGGGGGTGGAGATTTAAATGCATGTTTAGATCCTAGCGTAGATAGGACTGCGATTGTGGATGGGCACGGGAAACAGGCGGCACGGGTTGTTCGCAATGCTATGAAAGAATATGGGTTGGTGCATACATGGCGCCTTCATCACCCGGCCCAACAAGAGGGCACATTTGTGTCCTCAGTATATGGAACGTGGTCCAGGCTAGACTACTGGCTTATTTCAACAGATGAACGATGTAAAACATATACCCAAGACATTATCTGATCCCGCTCCAGTATTACTGAGGCTAATGCTGCCTAATATAGCTCCTGCTCCTTTCATATGGCAATTCTACATGACTGCTATTAGATGCAGTATTTCAAGATGGTGTTCAGAAATTGATCATAGAATATTTCAAACACAATACTGGGTCCATGAAAGGAAAAGATGTATTGTGGGAGGCCTTCTAGGTCACAATACGAGGGGTCTATATTAGCACCCGAGCAGGGGTGTTGAAGGTGATCCAAACGCAGTTGCAAAACATCGAAGACACATTACACTCCTTTGAGAGAGACTATGAGTGCCTCCACGACACAACTATCCTGGCATCCTTTAGAGAGAATCGGACACATTTCAATGAGCTTGCAGAGCTGGAATCACAGTTTTTATCAAAACGGCATATTGCACGATCATATGGAGAGGGTGGTAGGCCCGGCCCAAGCCTTGCAAACAAATTGAAAGCTCAGATAAGCACAGATCCCAGTCTGTACTATCTGCCTGCCAACAATTTTATCTGGGTCTATATAGCACATGCACCTTTACCACTCTAGTTGAAACAGACCAGAATATGGGGGACACAGCACTGGCCTGGCTGATACCCGGCCAATGGAAGTATCTACTCCAACCTGTGACAGTTGAAGATATAAAGGATGCATTTACGCATTATCCCAAACTGGAAGGCCCCTGGCCTGGATAGGACGACAGAAAAATTTTATAACGAATTTGCTGAGCCGCATCTACATGCCATGTGTGAAGAGGTCTATCAGAAACAGATCTTACCAACATCACTGCGTGAGTCCCTGATTGTAATGCTATTAAAACCCGATAAGGCCTCAGAGTGCTGTGAGTCTTAATGACCTCTCTCCTTAATAAATATTGATAAGAAAATATTCGCTAAAGTGATAGTGATGCGCCTCTAACCACTTACCCTGAGCCTAATCTTGACAAATCAGTCTGGATTTGTTCCCACTAGCTCGATCGCTCACAACCTGCATACCATGTTTGCAGTGCTTCACCAAGTGGAACCCACCCCGCAGGCAGCAGCTGTCCTGTTAGACGTTGCCAAAGTGTTTGACTCTATTGCATGGGGCTACATGTTTGCTATCACGAGTCGTATGTGTAAAGAAATGGCTCCCTGTTGCAGTTACCCCCCACTTTTTGCCTGATACTGATGCAGACTTGACTGAGAAGTGTGCTGGGACCCTGCTAACCAGGCCCCAGCACCAGTGTTCTTTCACCTAAAATGTACCATTGTTTCCACAATTGGCACAAACCTGGCACCCAGGTAAGTCCCTTGTAACTGGTACCCCCTAGTACCAAGGGCTCTGATGCCAGGGAAGGTCTCTAAGGGCTGCAGCATGTCTTATGCCACCCTAGGGACCCCTCACTCAGGACAGACACACTGCTTACCAGCTTGTGTGTGCTGGTGGGGAGAAAATGACTAAGTCGCCATGGCACTCCCCTCAGGGTGCCATGCCAACCTCACACTGCCTATGGCATAGGTAAGTCACCCCTCTAACAGGCCTTACAGCCCTAAGGCAGGGTGCACTATACCACAGGTGAGGGCATAGGTGCATGAGCACTATGCCCCTACAGTGTCTAAGCAAAACCTTAGACATTGTAAGTGCAGGGTAGCCATAAGAGTATATGGGCTGGGAGTCTGTCAAAAACGAACTCCACAGCTCCATAATGGCTACACTGAATACTGGGAAGTTTGGTATCAAACTTCTCAGAATAATAAACCCACACTGATGCCAGTGTTGGATTTATAAAAAAATGCACACAGAGGGCATCTTAGAGAAGCCCCCTGTATTTTACCCAATTGTTCAGTGCAGGACTGACTGGTCTGTGCCAGCCTGCTGCTGAGAGACGAGTTTCTGACCCCATGCGGTGAGAGCCTTTGTGCTCTCTGAGGACAGAAACAAAGCCTGCTCTGGGTGGAGGTGCTTCACACCTCCCCCCTGCAGGAACTGTAACACCTAGCAGTGAGCTTCAAAGGCTCAAGCTTCGTGTTACAATGCCCCAGGGCACTCCAGCTAGTGGAGATGCCCGCCCCCTGGACACAGCCCCCACTTTTGGCAGCAAGTCCAGGAGAGATAATGAGAAAAACAAGGAGGAGTCACTGGTCAGTCAGGACAGCCCCTAAGGTGTCCTGAGCTGAGGTGACTGACTTTTAGAAATCCTCCATCTTGCAGATGGAGTATTCTCCCAATAGGGATAGGAATGTGCCCCCCTCCCCTTGGGAGGAGGCACAAAGATGGTGTACCCACCCTCAGGGCTAGAAGCCATTGGCTACTAACCCCCCAGACCTAAACACGCCCTTAAATTTAGTATTTAAGGGCTCCCCAGAACCTAGGAAACCAGATTCCTGCAACCTAAGAAGAAGAGGACTGCTGAGCTGAAAAACCCTGCAGAGAAGACGGAGACACCAACTGCTTTGGCCCCAGCCCTACCGGCCTGTCTCCCCCCTTCGGAAGAAAACTGCTCCAGCGACGCTTTCCCCAGGACCAGCGACCTCTGAATCCTCAGAGGACTGCCCTGCTCTAAAAGGACCAAGAAACTCCCGAGAGCAGCTGCCCTGTTCACTCAAGACTGCAACTTTGTTTCCAAAGGAGCAACTTTAAAGACCCCTGCAATTTCCGCCAGAAGCGTGAGACTTGCAACTCTGCACCCGGCGACCCCAACTGGTGGAGAAACAACGCTACAGGGAGGAACCCCCGGCGACTCAAAGACTGTGAGTAACCAAAGTTGTCCCCCCTGATCCCCCACAGCGACGCCTGCAGAGGGAATCCCGAGGCTCCCCCGGACCGCGACTGCCTGACTCTCAGATCCCTACGCCTGGAAAAGACCCTGCACCCGCAGCCCCCAGGACCTGAAGGATCGGAACTCCAGTGCAGGAGTGACCCCCAGGAGGCCCTCTCCCTTGCCCAGGTGGTAGCTACCCCGAGGAGCCCCCCCCTTGCCTGCCTGCACCGCTGAAGAGACCCCTTGGTCTTCCATTGAAACCTATTGAAAACCCGACGCGTGTTTGCACCCTGCACCCGGCCGCCCCCGCGCTGCTGAGGGTGTACTTTTTGTGTGGACTTGTGTCCCCCCCCGGTGCCCTACAATACCCCCCTGGTCTGCCCTCCGAAGACGCGGGTACTTACCTGCTGGCAGACTGGAACCGGGGCACCCCCTTCTCCATTGAAGCCTATGTGTTTTGAGCACCACTTTGAACTCTGCACCTGACCGGCCCTGAGCTGCTGGTGTGGTAACTTTGGGGTTGCTCTGAACCCCCAACGGTGGGCTACCTTGGACCCCAATCTGAACCCCGTAGGTGGTTTACTTATCTGCAAGAACTAACAATTACTTACCTCCCCTAGGAACTGTGAAAATTGCAGTGTCTAGTTTTAAAATAGCTATATGTGTTTTATTTCAAATGTATATATGCTATTGTGATTATTCAAAGTTCCTAAAGTACTTACCTACAATACCTTTCAAATGAGATATTACATGTAGAATTTGAACCTGTGGTTCTTAAAATAAACTAAGAAAATATATTTTTCTATACAAAAACCTATTGGCCTGGAATTGTCTCTGAGTGTGTGTTCCTCATTTATTGCCTGTGTGTATGTACAACAAATGCTTAACACTACTCCTTTGATAAGCCTAGTGCTCAACCACACTACCACAAAATAGAGCATTAGTATTATCTCTTTTTGCCACTATCTTACCTCTAAGGGGAACCCTTGGACTCTGTGCATACTATTCCTTACTTTGAAATAGTACATACAGAGCCAACTTCCTACATTGGTGGATCAGTGGTGGGGTACAAGACTTTGCATTTGCTGGACTACTCAGCCAATACCTGATCACACGACAAATTCAAAAAATTGTCATTAGAAATTGATTTTTGCAATTTGAACTATTTTTCTAAATTCTTAAAAGTCCTGCTAGGGCCTTGTGTTAGTCCCTGTTAGCATTTCTTTTAGAGTTTAAAAGTTTTGTGAAAGTTTGAATTAGATTCTAGAACTAGTTTTAGATTCTTAAAAAGTATTCCAACTTTTAGAAACATAATGCCTGGTGCAGATGTGAATGTGGAGGAACTCGACCTCACACCTTACCTCCATCTTAAGATGAGGGAGCTAAGGTCACTCTGGAAAATAAAGAAAATCACAATTGGCTCAAGACCCTCCAAACAACAGCTCCAGGAGCTTTTGGCAGAGTTTGAAAAAGCCAACCCCTCTGAGGATGACAACCCAGAGGATGATGTTAGTGACATGGAGAATTCCCACCTTCCAGTCCTAACTAGGGAACCCAGGGACCCTCAATCCCTGATTCCAACTGTGATAGTCAGAGATGCTGCTTCCCTCACAGGAGGGGCCAGCACCTCTGAAATCACTGAGGATAGCCTCAGTGAAGAGGACCTCCTGCTAGCCAGGATGGCCAAAAGATTGGCTTTGGAAAGACCGATCCTAGCTATAGAAAGGGAAAGACAAGAGATGGGCCTAGGTCCCATCAATGGTGGCAGCAACATAAATAGGGTTAGAGATTCTCCTGACATGTTGAAAATCCCAAAAGGGATTGTAACTAAATATGAAGATGGTGATGACATCACCAAATGGTTCACAGCTTTTGAGAGGGCTTGTGCAACCAGAAAAGTAAACAGATCTCACTGGGGTGCTCTCCTTTGGGAAATGTTCACTGGAAAGTGTAGGGATAAACTCCTCACACTCTCTGGTAAAGATGCAGAATCTTATGACCTCATGAAGGCTACCCTGATTGAGGGCTTTGGATTCTCCACCGAGGAGTACAGGATTAGGTTCAGGGGGGCTCAAAAATCCTCGAGCCAGACCTGGGTTGATTTTGTAGACTACTCAGTGAAAACACTGGATGGTTGGGTAACTGGAAATGAAGTGCATGACTATGTTGGGCTTTATAATTTGTTTATGAAAGAACACATTTTAAGTAACTGCTTCAATGAAATGTTGCATCAGTATCTGGTAGACCTAGGTCCAATTTCTCCCCAAGAATTGGGAAAGAAGGCAAACCACTGGGTCAAGACTAGGGTAACCAAAACTTCCACTGGGGGTGACCAAAAGAAAGGGGTTACAAAGCCTCCCCAGGAGAAAGTGGGTGTCACTAGAAACCAAGAAAAAGAGTCCTCTGTAGGCCCCAAAAACCAGACCAGGAAGACACAACCCAAAACAAAGTTGGTTACCAGGGTAAGAACTGGGATGCCACTAAGGCATGGTGCCACAACTGTAGACAGACAGGGCACCACACCAAGAACACTTCTTGTCCCAAAATCAAACCCCCTAGCAAAATCCCTGGGGTAACCAGTGTAGCCATTGGGGATGACTCCTCAGATGAGGATGTCTTCATAGCCTTCAACTGGAAAAAGGGCCCAACAGGTGAGTTGGAGATTCCAGAGGGAAGTAGACACTTCCACCACCTACTGGTGAATGGAATCCCAGCCACTGCCCTGAGAGACACTTGTGCCAGTCACACTATTGTGCATGACAGGCTGGTGTTCTCAAACCAGTACATCCCAGGTGAGACTGCCAGAGTAAGAGTTAGCCCAGACAGGGTCACTGATAGGCCTGTGGCTTTTGTGCCCATAGAAGTGGGTGGGACTTTTAGCTGGAGAATGGTGGTAGTCAGTACAGACCTCCCCCTTGATTGTCTCCTTGGAAATGACTACCCAGAGGTTAGTCAGAGCCCAAGAGAGGAACTGGTCCAGTGCCAGTCCTCTCCCAAGGATTCTGGAGGTCCTGCCCCTGCAGTAACTGCAAGCAGGCCCCAGAAGAAAAAAAAAAAGAAAACAGTGTAGGAAGGGTGGACAACCTTTAGCCGAGGTTCCAGCAAGCCAAGGAGATTCTGCTCCAGTAGGGGAGAACTCCAAAAGTGGCACTGATAAAGTCTAACCTGACCCACAAGAAGTCCTGGCTAGTCAGGCAACTGTTAAGCCTGAGTGGGTGGCTCCTCAGCTAACAGAAGAAAGAGTGGAAGAAGGGTGTTTACTACAAGATGTGGTAACCCCCCACTCTAATACAGCAGACAGGCACCCTGAACCCAAAGAAGCCTGTAACTTAGCCCCTTCCCTTGTAGGTGAAGAGCTAAAGGTGTGGTTCTGGGCACTGACAGCTGTCAGTGGCCTCTGCTGGGTGTTAGCCTTTATGGCTGCACTATCCTTGGCATGGTGGTCTGACCCCATGCCAAATAGCAAGTTAGGCCCCCTGACCCTGTTGGTCATGGTGGGGTTACTCCAGCTCTGGGTAACCTCTTTGGGTAAGCTAGGGGTGACCCTGGCTAAGATAAGATTAGCAGAGGTGGATACCTCTAACCCCAAAATAGAGAGAATGGGTGGAGATATTAAAGAGACAGACAAGAGGCAATTCAGACTAGGTCCTATCACTGTGGAAGTGGGTCAGTTCCCCAGAGGGAATGACCTGAACAGAAGGATGTAAGGCAGAGTAGGCCCTGCAACAAACCAGCCTATTTCCTCTACTCTTCCTCGCCTGACAGACTAGGAAGACTCTCCCAGCTTTGGCTGAGTCTCCTGGCCTGAGGGCTGGGGGGGGGGGGGCTTGTGTAAAGAAATGGCTCCCTGTTGCAGTTACCCCCCACTTTTTGCCTGATACTGATGCGGACTTGACTGAGAAGTGTGCTGGGACCCTGCTAACCAGGCCCCAGCACCAGTGTTCTTTCACCTAAAATGTACCATTGTTTCCACAATTGGCACAAACCTGGCACCCAGGTAAGTCCCTTGTAACTGGTACCCCCTAGTACCAAGGGCCCTGATGCCAGGGAAGGTCTCTAAGGGCTGCAGCATGTCTTATGCCACCCTAGGGACCCCTCACTCAGCACAGACACACTGCTTACCAGCTTGTGTGTGCTGGTGGGGAGAAAATGACTAAGTCGACATGGCACTCCCCTCAGGGTGCCATGCCAACCTCACACTGCCTATGGCATAGGTAAGTCACCCCTCTAACAGGCCTTACATCCCTAAGGCAGGGTGCACTATACCACAGGTGAGGGCATAGGTGCATGAGCACTATGCCCCTACAGTGTCTAAGCAAAACCTTAGACATTGTAAGTGCAGGGTAGCCATAAGAGTATATGGGCTGGGAGTCTTTCAAAAACGAACTCCACAGCTCCATAATGGCTACACTGAATACTGGGAAGTTTGGTATCAAACTTCTCAGAATAATAAACCCACACTGATGCCAGTGTTGGATTTATTAAAAAATGCACACAGAGGGCATCTTAGAGAAGCCCCCTGTATTTTACCCAATTGTTCAGTGCAGGACTGACTGGTCTGTGCCAGCCTGCTGCTGAGAGACGAGTTTCTGACCCCATGCGGTGAGAGCCTTTGTGCTCTCTGAGGACAGAAACAAAGCCTGCTCTGGGTGGAGGTGCTTCACACCTCACCCCTGCAGGAACTGTAACACCTAGCAGTGAGCTTCAAAGGCTCAAGCTTCGTGTTACAATGCCCCAGGGCACTCCAGCTAGTGGAGATGCCCGCCCCCTGGACACAGCCCCCACTTTTGGCGGCAAGTCCAGGAGAGATAATGAGAAAAACAAGGAGGAGTCACTGGCCATTCAGGACAGCCCCTAAGGTGTCCTGAGCTGAGGTGACTCTGACTTTTAGAAATCCTCCATCTTGCAGATGGAGGATTCCCCCAATAGGGATAGGAATGTGCCCCCCTCCCCTTGGGAGGAGGCACAAAGAGGGTGTACCCACCCTCAGGGCTAGTAGCCATTGGCTACTAACCCCCCAGACCTAAACACGCCCTTAAATTTAGTATTTAAGGGCTCCCCAGAACCTAGGAAACCAGATTCCTGCAACCTAAGAAGAAGAGGACTGCTGAGCTGAAAAACCCTGCAGAGAAGACGGAGACACCAACTGCTTTGGCCCCAGCCCTACCGGCCTGTCTCCCCCCTTCGGAAGAAAACTGCTCCAGAGACGCTTTCCCCAGGACCAGCGACCTCTGAATCCTCAGAGGACTGCCCTGCTCTAAAAGGACCAAGAAACTCCCGAGAACAGCGGCCCTGTTCACTCAAGACTGCAACTTTGTTTCCAAAGGAGCAACTTTAAAGACCCCTGCAATTCCCGCCAGAAGCGTGAGACTTGCAACTCTGCACCCGGCGACCCCGACTCGACTGGTGGAGAAACAACGCTACAGGGAGGACCCCCGGCGACTCCAAGACTGTGAGTAACCAAAGTTGTCCCCCCTGAGCCCCCACAGCGACACCTGCAGAGGGAATCCCGAGGCTCCCCCTGACCGCGACTGCCTGACTCTCAGATCCCAACGCCTGGAAAAGACCCTGCACCCGCAGCCCCCAGGACCTGAAGGATCGGAACTCCAGTGCAGGAGTGACCCCCAGGAGGCCCTCTCCCTTGCCCAGGTGGTGGCTACCCCGAGGAGCCCCCCCCCTTGCCTGCCTGCACCGCTGAAGAGACCCCTTGGTCTTCCATTGAAACCTACTGAAAACCCGACGCGTGTTTGCACACTGCACCCAGCCGCCCCCGCGCTGCTGAGGGTGTACTTTTTGTGTGGACTTGTGTCCCCCCCGGTGCCCTACAAAACCCCCCTGGTCTGCCCTCCGAAGACACGGGTACTTACCTGCTGGCAGACTGGAACCAGGGCACCCCCTTCTCCATTGAAGCCTATGTGTTTTGGGCACCACTTTGAACTCTGCACCTGACCGGCCCTGAGCTGCTGGTGTGGTAACTTTGGGGTTGCTCTGAACCCCCAACGGTGGGCTACCTTGGACCCCAATCTGAACCCCGTAGGTGGTTTACTTACCTGCAAGAACTAACAATTACTTACCTCCCCTAGGAACTGTGAAAATTGCACTGTCTAGTTTTAAAATAGCTATATGTGTTTTATTTCAAAAGTATATATGCTATTGTGATTATTCAAAGTTCCTAAAGTACTTACCTGCAATACCTTTCAAATGAGATATTACATGTAGAATTTGAACCTGTGGTTCTTAAAATAAACTAAGAAAATATATTTGTCTATACAAAAACCTATTGGCCTGGAATTGTCTCTGAGTGTGTGTTCCTCATTTATTGCCTGTGTGTATGTACAACAAATGCTTAACACTACTCCTTTGATAAGCCTACTGCTCGACCACACTACAACAAAATAGAGCATTAGTATTATCTCTTTTTGCCACTATCTTACCTCTAAGGGGAACCCTTGGACTCTGTGCATACTATTCCTTACTTTGAAAAAGTGCATATAGAGCCAACTTCCTACAGTATGGGAATGCAAGAGCCGTTTCTGCGCTGGATAAGCCTTCTATATACTGAGCTGATGCCCCGCGTATGGGTCAATGGTCACATATCAGATGGCTTTCATAATGGCAGGGGGGCACAACAAAGCTACTCCCTGTCACTGCTACTATTTGCTCTCACTATCGAGCCGTTGGCATGTATCATCAGGCATGAGAACTCCGCATACGATTCTGCTTACGGCCATTAATTATATAACTCTATGCATATAATATGGTCTAGTATCTTGATGACTGGATACATAGAGACCCGGAAATGGTGCTTAGGGCAAATTATGAGAGGGCAGTCAGCAGATTAGAAGACCAAGTTGCCAGATGCACGGCACTCCAGCTGTTGCTGGCTGACAGAATTGCTATCATTAAGCTAGTGATCCTACCAAAATGTCTATATTTATTTGTAAATATTCCCATTGTTCTGCCGAGTACTTCCTAAAAAAAGATACAAAGCTACTGGTCACACTGACATAGGCAGGAAAGAAACCAAGGATCAGTTGGGATATACTCACACTGCCCTATGCCAGATGAGGGTTTAGTGCACCGGACTTTTACTTATACTATCCCTGTGCATTGGTGCATTTTGCCCACTACTGGTACACAGCGCACGACTTCACTCCAAATTGTCGTGGTTCAACATGACGATGACTTCCCAGTCCCACTCAAGGCTATATCACCGCACAAGATGGTGAGGATAGCACACACTGAGATAAACACATTGCATGACACAACAAAAGCCTGGCATAGACTAGCGGGCGGACAGGGAAATTCCCATTATATGCGCCTGCATTACTCTTACACCACCATCCTGACATATTGATGACTCAAGAGGACAGGGTGCTCTCGCTGTTAAACAGGGTGGGTTTGAAGACCATGGGATATGCATACCCTGATGGCAGATTTGTGACTCTTGAGGAACTCACCACATCGCAAGTGAACACCCCCTATTTACCTTTATTTACTATCGTCTCCGGGCGGCCATACATTCCTTTAACCCGCAATTCCCAGATGAACCTCCCAAGCTTACCGCTTTTCAAGTTCTACTCACTAGCACAACGCGAGGAAACCTCATTACTAATCTATATAATGCGGCACAAACAGACCGGGAAAACATAGACGATAAAGCACTAGAGAGATGGAACGCGGCGCTCCCACAGCCACACTGGTACATACAGACTGGAGATTTTGTTGTATGCAATTGCACACACTCACACCTAATTGTAATTTGAGAATCATGCACTGTAAATTCTTACACCAAATGTACTACACTCCTCTGAAGCTTTACCAATTTGGACTAAAAGACACCACAAACTGTATGAGATGCAGGACTGGGGAGGTGGATTTCCTGCACCTGGCATTGACGTGCCCATCGGTGCTGCAATACTGGACACAGGTTAAAGAGGCATTAACGAATATGGTGTCGGAGCAGGTTGTGAGACCCAGTGGTGAGTTTATTGGGATTGCTTAAAGATTTACGTTGCTGAATAGGAAGTTCCTCTCAGTGACCCTTCTTTTGGCCAAGAGGAGGGTAGTACTTCATTGGGTGAGAAGGATTAAGCCCACAAAAAAGGCTTGGTTATCAGACATGGCATATTGTCAAACACAATTGGATCTATATGCAGAAGAGCTGCCAAGAACATTGACACCTAAAGACATATGGCCCCCTAAATACATATTTACGGACCATTTCAGATGAAGAAAACTATGCATTCGCCAGTGGCAGCTCATAAAGTGCTTATTGAACTATGGAATGCGTGGGGTCACTGTTAATGCTAAAATGTACTCAAAATGGTGTTATGTGCAGGAGTGGGTGACATGATTGTTGTAGGAGTTGTCTCACCTACGTGCAAGATATGTTGGTTATTCTGCTAAATGCAATTTTAAAAAATGAATCTAGGATACATGGTAGCAAAGACAGAACTTACTCAAAAATGAGACAGCACAACCTGTACAAAACTTCAAGACTGGGTGTAGGAACTGGAATTGCGTAGGATGAGAGAAAAGCTGATATACAAGGGTACAGGATATACCTCAAAGTACAACATAGTTTGGGGAGAACGGGATGCAGGACTTAGGGCCAGATGTAGCATTTTCCAAATTTGCGATTCGAAAATTGCGAGTCGGTGCGACTCGCAATTTCCGAATCGAAAATTCGGATGCAGAACGGTGTCTCAGACACCGTCTGCGAATTGCTATGGGGTTGCAAAGACCCACCTCATTAATATGAATGAGGTGGGTCGCATTTTGCAACCCCATAGCGATTCCCTGCACTCACAGGGATGGTGGCCCGCTGGAGACAGCAGACCTCCATGTCTGTGACTGCTTTTTAAATAAAGCAGTTTTTTTTCTGTATTGCAGCCCGTTTTCCTTAAAGGAAAACCAGTTGCAATACAAAAAAAATTACGAAACCATTTGGTATTGTTTTTTCAGAGCAGGCAGTGGTCCATTGGACCACTGCCTGCTCTGAAAAAACATTTTTGGCAATATTTACAAACAGTTTGCACCATGCAAAATGCTTCCTACATCTGGCCCTTAGATTCTTGGTCAAGGGGGAAGGGTGGTATTATGTCTAACGGTAGATGGATAGGACCTGGTGAGAGCCTGGAGGAGGCGGTCAGCCGTAAATTAATTAGACTTGGGCACTACTTGAATTTAAGAGGACATTGACCCATTATCCTGGACTTGTATGTGATATCTGGAGGGGAAAGAGGAGTGGGTTGAAGTGGGACACAGAGATGAATGGGTGAATCTATGGGGTTTGCTTCATCTGATGTTTTATTTGTTAACTTTGGATGAAAAATCTATAAAATGTTTTTTTTTTTTTTTAAAGCTCTCAGATCTACAGAGGTAACAAATTAGCAACATAAATTTCCGATATTTGCGGTCACATTGGGAAGGTGTAACAACATGGGAAACAAAATAAATTATATGTTACTTAACAAAAGGGAGGTGGTTAATGCTAACGTTGCACATCTGAAACTGAACAGTCGACAATTTTTGACGTAACGGTAAGTAAGTAAGAAATGGTGCAATCCTGGTGTGAAACCCAACCACCACGGGTTTCAGGGGTACACACGAGCAGAGTTGGAACAAACAGAACCAACTATGTAGTGTGCTGTAGATACAAAATGCAGAAGAAAAAAGGCAATAACCAGGGCACTCAAATGTAAACAAAATAGGTCCATCCAGTTCAAGTTGACGGAGAAGAATTTATTCTCATGTAAGCGGAGGATCGAAAATGTTCATAAGGTAAATAAGTCCATATAAGATAAACAACAGAAAACAGCCAACACGTGTTTCGTCCTACTGGATTTTTTCAAGGCTGAAAATAAAGTGAAATTGGAAAATATTTACACATAACATCTTTAGACTGTTGGTGGGTGCCGAAGATAAAGTGATAACTTAAGTTCGAAAAACGAAAGGGAAAAAACAGTACAATACTGTATAACTGATACATTCATATACCTTTGAGAACAAACCATAAATGAAGAGTTAAACCAGAAATCAGTAAGCCACCTTGTGCTAGAATTTTTGTGGTGTATAGGGTAGAAGGGATACAAAAGAGAAGATAGTAATTGGGAAAAATAAGGCTAAGATAACACCTCTGTGGATAAAACTACTAACGTAGCAATAGCGAAAAAAAACGTTAAGCGCGAGTTAAGTGATAAGTTCTAATGAAGAAGTGGGAATGCCCTAAGCTTCAGATAATATAAAATGACAAAAATACCTTAAATGCTATGGTAGAGGATAAGGACAGTAATCCAGAAAGAATGATTCTGATCGAATAGTAAGAATGTAGTTGTATAAGGTCTAAAAGGAAATTAAGAAAATTAGAAATAACAATATGACATGGAAGAACATATGATACCTTAGAAAAAATACGTAAAAAACAAATAAAAAACCTAGCAAACAAATAAAGAAGAATTGGCACGAGTCAGGAACAAAAATGTAGATGACCTACCCAAATGACAAAAGATCTCCGTGTGGGGGTGTAGTAATGTTGTCAGAACACGGTGAGTAGCTCAGAATGAAAGGACTGCAGTTCAAAAACTCCTAAGAAACGAAAAAGTATATAAAAAGAGGAAGAAAGTCTCGGAATGTAACAGTTTATTGTAACCAAGCCACAAATGTAGAAGGCGTTTTACAGGAAAAACCCTGCCAAGTGGAGCCAACGAGTGTAACCTCAAGTATAATAGAAAAACGTATGTGTTATCTAGGAATGCGATGGGTGAAAACAACTAAGCCATCAAGTAAAAAAAAAAAAAAAAAAACGGTAATTTGTTAAAAGTGAAACCGGAGGTAAAGGGTAGTATAATATAAGTTAAATAGAGACTCAATAAGTAAACAGAAGTGGCGTTCAATTAAAATCTCTTGTAAAAATGGAGAAAGAGGAAAAAACCCAGCAGCCGAGGTAGGTCCGGGCGTATTGTGGCGCAAAATACACTAAATAAGGAAAAGAAAATCTAAACTAGGAGAGACCGCGTAAGTAAAGCGTGTCCTCCATGGACTACCGAGAGTGTTATAGAAAAGAATACCTGAATAGCAGAACGTCCTGATATCTCGAACGGGAATTAATGACATCCGTATGCGCGCATGGTAACGCTATGAAGCCGTAATGAGACCCCGTTTCGACTGGAGTGACAGCGTTAGTTGTACGCGTCCTCCGAAATAAAGAAAGGACTAAGAAATGATTGGAATGTGATAAGACGCATAGCCATTGACGCGATGAAAGAAGAGGGAAGGGCCACGGGCGCCATATTGGGTGTATACTAGAGCCGCGTATTGCAGATAGATTCAACAAAGTACGAAAGGAGAAGTGTAAGGTTGCAGGTTGGTATGTGAAACAGAGCCCACGCTAATGGTATTTAGGTGAGTACAGAAGCTAGTCTAAAAGATAGAAGAAAGATAATTTAACAGAAATATGGGGAGGTCAAGAGAAAAAGGCATGGTGGAAGGTAGCACAAGATGAAGGGTATGTACAAACATTGCTGCAAGATAATATTCTATACAATGGATAACAATATCTATACATTGGACATAATCATAATGGTACAAAATGTTCATGATACATAACAAAAAAATAAACAGCCGATATACATAATGCAGGATGTAAATACAGGATGTATAAAGCGCAGGACAGGTAAATGACTATACAAAGGCAAAGCACCACATAATACTAGACACTTCGCAAAACAAGTGCAAAAGGTGAAAGACAGGCAAATGTTGTAAGATTATGGAAGCCATGTCAAAAAAAGGGATAAGCTAAAGGAAAGAGAATGTTAATATTTAGCCTTAGATGGTAGCAAATGTAAATCTGTTATAGAAATACATGCAGGTCTTTCTGTATATTAAGACCCCGTTCTACCGCTCGTAATTTAATGATCCACCTACTTTCAAGGCGTCTAAGGGCCAGAGTACGGTTACCTCCTCATGGTGTTTTGCCCAAGGAGTCAATCCCGTGTACAGAAATGTCCAAGCGTTCCCTATGTCCATGTGCCTCATTATAATGCATGGCAAAAGGATAGTTAACATTGGAAGTGCGGATAGCTCTGAGGTGTTCCTGAATTCTTTCTTTTAGTGGTCGGATTGTGCTACCCACAAAGATAAGTCCACATGTACAGATAATGCAATATACCACAAAACTGGTGTTACAATTGATGAAACGTTTGAGTTGGTGAGTGGCAGGGGTGTTGTATCGGAATTTGGTTGTCTTATCCTTGATGTATCCACAGATGTTACAATGGCCACATCTATAAGTGCCAGGAGGAGGTTTAGGCAACCAAGTGTCTCTACTCTCAGGTGGCAAGAAGCTATGACATAAGTGGTCACGTATGGTAGTGCCCCTCTTAAAAATTATACTGGGTGTGCCGGAAATGCCCCTCTTAAGTGTGTCGTCCATTAAGAGTAGTGACCAGTGTTTCCGTAAAATTTTAGATATTAAGGGACTCAGTGCACTATGTTTAATGACGAGGGATATTCGGTCGAATGCGTGCTTTTTCTTAGAGTTTGTTAATAGATCCGGACGTTTGCTTTTCGGATTCTGTTACTTGCTTTTTTCAGGATCCGAGGATGATAACCTCTTTGTCTGAAACGTGATTCCATGTTGTGTAATTCTTCATGGAATATGTGCTCTTCACTGCAATTCCGCCTAATCCTGGTACTTTCCCCATAAGGGATGGCGTTAATCTGGGGCCTAGGATGAGAGCTAGTAGCATGTAGCACCGCATTACATGCTGTTGGTTTCCTGTACAGTTTAGTACAGATTTTGCCGTTCTTGATATATATGGTAAGATCCAAGAAGTTGATAGATGAAGAGCTGGCTTCATGGGTGAATTTGATATTAAAGGTGTTGTTGTTAAGATGTTCAGTGAACAATGCAAGAGAGGAGGAGTCCCCAGACCAAAAAACTATGATGTCATCAATATACCTGCCCCAGTAAAGGATGTGTTGTGTCAGGGAAGGTGGGCAAGCATGCCAAAGATGTGTTTTCTCAAAAAAAAACATATACAGATTGGCATACGATGGAGAAAACTTGGCCCCCATTGCCACGCCTTGTATTTGGCGAAACCAATTCCCATTGTGCATAAAAATGTTGTTGTCTAATACCAAGCTGATCATGTCTAATAACATATTGGTATGATCCAATACTGTAGCATCTCTAGTGTCCAAGAAGTGTTGAATGGCTGTAAGACCCATGAGTCTAGGAATACTCGTATAAAGAGAAGTAACATCCAAAGTCGCTAGGTAATGACCCTCCGTCCAGTCAAAGTCCGCTATTTTACACAGTAAATCTTTTGTATCTCTGATGTAGGACGGTAAGTTCTGGACAAGTGGCTGTAGGAAGATATCTATATATTCTGATAATCTCTCAGTCGGGGACCCAATGCCTGAGATGATGGGTCTGCCAGGGGGAAAAGGGCCTATTTTGTGAATCTTAGGTAAGATGTAAATGCATGGTATGGTGGGTGTGTTGTTATACAGATATTTAAGCTCCATATCTGAAATCAGGTTGTGATCATGATATGTCTGAAGCTTTTGTAGGATGCAGCTGTTTACACTCAGAATTGGGTTTGAATTGAGTTTGAGATATGAAGAACTATCTGAGAGTTGACGGTCCAATTCATTTTCGATCCTCTGCTTACATGAGAATAAATTCTTCTCCGTCAACTTGAACTGGATGGACCTATTTTGTTTACATTTGAGTGCCCTGGTTATTGCCTTTTTTCTTCTGCAAAATAAATTATATTGTGCCCCAATTGCAAAGGCTTTACCAACAAGTGACAAACTGGTCAATACAAAATTGAGGACTGGTGGGACAGAAAAGTCATTTACATGGTAAGAGACGTGCCCCCCTGCCCTAAGTGCCAAACTGTTCTGTTATCTGGATCCCTAAAGATGATTTTTATCATAGACAAACATGGATCATTCCTGAGCACCATGACATGGGCCTGTCTCATGGTATGCATTCTTGTTGGACCCGGAGGGGCGCCAAAAGCACTACCCTCATAGTGGTGGAAGGCTACCACCTTCACCAAGAGTTAAGCAGCATGAGCGCAGTGGTGGCAGTATACCGTGTAGTGATCAGTACTGTGAACACTGTCACTGGAGTGAGGTCTACAGGTTTGCTCAACTTTTTGAAAGTTCTGCTGCTGTGTGCTTACCTCACCCTTGACCTACATCAGGTAAGGTGGGGAGTGCTCAGCAGCGCAGGAGTAGTGACTCTGCTTTGGGTGGATGTGTACCCAGAAAGGGTAGAGTTCAAGGATGGTGCAGTACATGTGTGATTAGCACATGTTATCGGGATATGTGTGCTTGAGAGGAATACTATACATAAGAGATGTAGCGCTGTGCAGTGCATGGTCAGGGACCGCATGTGCTGAGTGTATATATGCTTGTGTGAAGTACAATACAAGAATGACGAAGAGTTGTGTAGCACTCTCATAGTGAGTGGGTGTGCTGGCAGTGCGTGTGCTTTGAACTAATACATCCTACTTAAAGATAGGGAAACTTCAGTGCTGAACAGTGCACAGACTGAGTGTGTGTGCTGGATGTGTGTCTACAGGTAACTGTACAATGCAAACAGGTATTAGTGCAGGACAGTAAGTGTGCTGAGCGTGTACACTAAGTAAATGTGCCTGCAATGGTTCACTGTGTGGAGGACACTGGGTTCCATTTTGGGAAGCCCAAGCCCGCCTGGTGAAGAAACGAGAGGAAAGGAAGACCCCCAGACAGATTTGTGTTTTGCTGCATTCCTGTGAGCTGGGTGGAGAAAAGTGGGTGGAGGGAAGACACTCTGTGCATCTCAAAAGACTGCTCTTGGATCCAGTGATGGATCACAAGAAAGGGGCCTGGACACATCTCAGGAAGAGAGATGGGGCTGATAAGAGGATCATAAAAAGTAGGGTTTGGGGTCGGGGATTAACCCAATGATGCACACATCACTGTGGCTGACATCCAGGTGTAAACTCTGGTCACTCCCTCCGCCAACTTACTCCCTCCCAGTCTTACTCATTGCTGCATCTGCATATCTAAACTTTAACCACAACTACTCTGCTTGCAAGAGACCTACTTAACATTACAAGAATCCAATAATCTGATTTGCCTGGGCAACAAAATACTCGTCACATCTGAGGTGTGCCACAGCAGGGGGTTGCTTTATTAGCAAGAGTCAAAGACTGAAATGTGCACAGTGTCAAAGATGATAACTCGGGCAGGTGGATCATTGCTCACATTGGGAAGAATACATTTCAATTCACAATTTTAGTCAAGGGAGTAGCCAGAAAATTAAAATACCTCCCACTTCGTACCAAAGTTCTTTTGGCGCCAAGCAAGCAAAGGAAGCCATTGTCCCCGCCCCAAAAAGAGCTTGCATCCAAGCATCTATCCATTCATCCTTTGATCCACCCGCAGTCACCCATTCTGTCAGTTTCAGTTTGATTTTATTGTTTCAGTTAATTAAAACCATAACAATTATACATCTTACATGTTGGTTAAATACATTTCAATTACAATTACAAAAAGGACATCTTTAAAATTAAAAGGTTTCTTGACATTACCATCTCTCCAATGCTTTAAAGCGTGGTGTGCACTGCAAATTACCTTTTAACAGTCTTTCCTCCAACGTTTAGTCTGGCACCATTCTTTCCGTCTGTCCATATCCAAACCTAGCCATTCATCTTCAAACCTATCCATGAAACATATCCATCCATCCACCCTTTCGCTCAGTCATCCATACTTTAACTTACCCAGCCTCTTCCAGTCATACATTCATCCATCCTACCCATTTACCCTTTCACTCATTCATCCATCCTTTCAATCATCCTTCCATCCATTCACCCTTTCACTCATCCATCCACACTTTTACCCAGTCATCCGACTACCCTCCCTTTCACTCATCCTTTGCCATCCATCAACCCATTCACTCCATCCGTTCATCCTTTCACTTTCAATCCATCCAGCCTTTCACTTCATCCATCAACTCATTAATCCATCCATTCATGCTTTCCATTCACCCTTTAATCCAACCAGCCATCTACCTTCCCTTTCACTCTTCCATCCATCCTTTCAATCACTCATCCATTCTCACATCATCCATCCATTCACTCCTCATACATCCTTACATCCATCCTTCCATTCATTCATCTATCCATTCAACCTTTCACTCACCCATCCATTCACTCTTTTACCCATCCATCCATCAACCCAAACATCCTTTTGTTGCTTTCAGTTCAGCCATCTATCCTTTTACTCATTCATCGATCCATTCACAGTTTCACTTAAATATCCATCCATTCTTTCACTCAGCCATCCATTATTTTACTCACTCATTCATCCAGTCACTCATCCATCCGTCGACCTTTCACCCAGTCATCCAATCTACCCTCTCAATTACTCATCCATCTATCCATCCTTTCACTCATCCATCCATCCACTCCTTCCATCCAGACTTTCACTCCATCCATCCACTTACTTTCACTCATCCATCCTTTCACACACTCATCCATCCTTTTGCTCATCATCCATCCAGACTTTCACTCTATTCATCCATTCAGACTTTCACTCAATCCATCCACCTACCTTTTCACTCATCCATCCATTTGCTCTTTCACTCATCCATCCATTCATCCTTCCTATTACTCAGCCATCCATCCTGACATCCGTCCTTTCAATCATTCATCCATGCATCTATATGTCTACCTTTTCAATCAGCCATCGAGCCACCATTTCACTCACACATCCATCCATCCATTCTTTCACTCACTCATACCCTTACCCTTTTATGTTAATTATGAGCCTCAGTCTCCCGAGTTGCAGACAGAAGAGCTCCATCAAGAACCCTACCCTCACTGGAGGTCCTAAAGCGGGGTGTTAACGACGCCCCTGACTGATGTCCTATTTGCACTAATAAGGAGGACCCCAAAATATGTATTTTCCTCTTAGAGCTGAGGCAATGGTGTTACCCAATCTTTATATATAGCTACTTCAATTTGACAAACTCGGCTTTGACCCGACATCTTTGCTGCAATCGGTATGACACGGTAAGAGGAAGTCGCAGTCTGCACGCAAACAAGTTATTGATTCATCTGCCCTTTCTGACGTTTGGCTACAACAGGGATTTACATTTTGTTCAACCTCACATCAAATGCTGGCCAGTTTAGACATGTTTCTTGCTAGTAGCATTACATCACTCCCCACCCCCCCCCCCCCCACCCCACACACACACACACACACAGACCCCGGGCAGAATGTGCGGATCGTCTCGGACCACACTGCCATACCATTATATATGAAATCTTGTCAGACTCCAAATGAGGTCCCTTGGCCACACCGGGCCTTTGGATGCCTTGTATACCGGCTGCATGTCACACTGGGAGCGGATTAGGATTAACTAGTGCTCAGGTTCTTTGCTATGCTGTACCGTGAAATAAAGCGGGTAAAACGTCGGAGGCTCACCTTTGCACTAATATCCTTCAAGTAGAACAGCTTACTACCACCCATATGTCACTTAAAAACAGGATATGGGATCGGAGCTACTGAAAATGGCGAGTTAACAGGTCTCCGGCTTCGAGAATAGTGAAGAAATATGACGCGTTACCTTTCCAGTTTAGAGACAGAAATAGCAGGAACTCACGGTCAAGCATTCGAAAGTTGTCTGGCCAGATAATGACGAGCACTGAGGGCACTCCGTCAGCTTTTCACAGATTTGATTTAACTTTCTATCAAGAGGGGTGCTCTACCTCACTAGAACTGATTGATGGCTGCAGGTAGTGACCTTATCTCAGTTAACAGCCCCCCCAAGTGTTGAGTTGGATGTACTAGTTACCTTGATTGAGATTAGGAAAGCCCTTTTTCAACCGGCTTCTGGTAAAGCATTGGAACCAGAGTCTACTCCAATTGAATTTTATACAGAATCTGCTAAAATAATTGTTCCTATTTCTGATGAGTTAATTAATTCTCCTTCTTTTTCATGCCCGGTACCAGCAACATGGGGGAGGCGTATATTGCAGTGCTTTAAAAAAAAAAAAAAGACAGAGACCCTCAATTGTGGCTTGGGTTCATTTCAACACATATCACAGCTTTTCATATCAATTTAGCAATCTCATTTTGGAGGCTGGGGAGAACTTCAGGAGTCTGCCGGGATGACTCTGTTGGACGCAGAAAAAAACATCTGATAGGGTCTCCTGCAGTCTGTCATGGCACATATGGGTCTTGGTAATCATTTAGTAACCTGTATCAAGTCCCTCTATATCTCACTGGTAGTCTTTCACATAGGACTGTGATTAATCTATGGACCAGACAGGGCTACCCTTTCTGACAACTGTTTTTCTTACTTTTATTTGGAGCCATATTTTCATATACTAGAATCCTTAAATTGGATACCTTAATTGCGGCTCAATGCAGTCAGTGCTAAAGTTCTTGTTTATGTGGATGATACGTATACAGCCTTTTTATCATCATCTTCTGCACATACCCTCCCTACTATGGAACATGCTGCCTGCCAGTTTGGCAAGTTATCTGATTATAAACTGAAGATTGAGAAAACCCATATTATTGTGAATCTATCCCCAGAAGTCGCAGATCCTCGCTATCTTAGATCTGCTACCTAACATAGGGGTCTGAATACCATTCAGTTTGAAGGATATTGACAATTTTAATTAGTATGTTTTATACCTTGAATCACTGGCATTATTCCAGAAGTAGGATAGACTTCATTTGGGACTAAATGGGAAACACAACTTAATTAAAATTGTTAGTTTGTCACATTTTCTTTATTTGTCTATGTCCATTCTACTTCATCGTCCAAAGGTTTTCTTTAAAAAGGTCAAGTCAATCTAGGAGAAATTAATTTGAAAGTATAAAAAAACAAAAAACAAAAAACCTTGATGTGCCATTACCTATTTACAACTTCCCAGTGACATGGGTGGCTTGGCACGCCCTTCACTTTGGCTTCACTTTTTCTTTCCTCTTTTGTTCTTAGTCTTTTCTGCCATTATGGGCTTATGCAAATGACACTTGGTGGATCTGTTTCCAGACTGTTGCATTTTGTGACGCGGGCTGACAAACTTCCAACGTCTAGCCCACACAATTTATTTTAAATGCAAAGAGTTCAAAACACCCACTGTTTTTGATAAGATCTGGTCAGCCATTAGAGCTAGGTGCAATATCCCAAGGTTTAATCACTATACTTCCCTAGGGTACAAGCCTAGCATGCAGTTGTTCATACACATTAACTATATAAGGTGCTGGCGGCATGTAGGACTTGAACGGGTTGGTCAGTACTACTCCGATGGCTCATTCATATAGTTGAGGAATAACAGAACTCATGCGGCATGCTAAGATAGGACTTCTTAAGGCATTTACAGCTGAGAGACATCCTCAAGCATCTTTCTACCAATAAGGTTGCTTTGGGCATAATTGTTTTCTTTATTTACATTTTTTTAAACACATTTTATTGATATAGATATATAGTTTCCAACACGGCCAAACAGTCCTTAAAACAAACAAAAATAAAAAGCAGGTGCAACTAAAGTATCGTAAACTTAACATTCTACAGTCCTGCCGTACTACTCACTCCCACCACCCCCCAGCCACCTGCGAAGGAAATTACAAAATGCATTATTGGTTTCCTGATCACTTCTGTACTATTCCTAAATGAGATTCAATAGGGTTTTGGTTTAATCAAACCCTTCTGAGTAATAGGCAATGTTAACATCGTTCTGAATATTTGGAGACCAAGTGGTCTATTAACCTGGGTCTTACTGTCTCTCTTAAGGATATTAGGTTTTGTAATCAGCTCACTCAATATACTCCTAAAGTAGCCAGCCTGAAAGCTTATTCATTTAAAGTACCATATAATCTGTATTACACACCGTACAGACTATTTAAAAGAGGCCTCAGAGAGACTTCTAACTGCTTTCGATGTAATGGACCAAAAGCGGACACAGTTCATGTTTTCACTGCATGTCCAAGCCTACTACCATTCTGGCATGCCATATTTATTCAACTAAACAATTTGCTACAGACAGATATCACCTTTGACTCTAAGGTACTTGTGCCTGGTCACTAGCCCAGCATACACTCATATATGGTAGGGATTTATATTGTTGCCAACATGGTGGCAAGACAGGGCATAGCACGTGCATTGCTACAAAGTGACCTGCCAGAAATATATATTTTCTTGCAGTCTGGAATTCACTACAGTTAAAAAATAATCATAGCAGACACAAGCTGATGTAAATATGGGCACCAGTTAAGGAACGTCTCTCCTCTCCTATTTCTTGCTACTCCAATAAGATATTGTGAATTTTACCTTGTCTATTATGGCTATTTTTTTTTTCAATAGAACAATGACAAATAATATTATGGTCTGTAACTTATTTTGACTATGTATATGTTTTTCTATATATGTGATAATTTTGTTCTTGCCTAATAAAAAACAAAAAACACAGAATGATAAAGCTCACCAATACTCGGGAAAATGTAGAACACATCCCTGTATTGGTCAAACCCTCTGCAGCATGTTGTAGCTGGGCCAGGAGAAATACCCTCAACATAGCACAACTAAGGTACACACTATACCTTATTTAGTATGCTTTCCCTGTAGATTGGATACGTGTGGATATTGTATGTCGCAATACTGAGGACTTAAATATCGACCTGCAAAAATATCACTCCATAATATCGTCTACCACAGAATCATCAAGGAAAACATATATACTGAAATACAGATTTGCCATGACTGGAATTCCAAACACCAATTACCTTAGTGATGGAGGTCAAGTCGATATTGTGGAGTTGATATTTGTGAAGGTCAATTAAAAACTCAGCCCCTCATTACAAGTCTGGCGGTCCTAGGACTGCCAGGCTCACAGTGGCAGTTGGACTGCTGCCACTGCAGCAGTCTGGCCTCCACATTAGGACTGTGGTGAAAGCACCACGGTCAGACCGCCGGCATGCCACATTTTCGCCAGCTGACACGGTCTCAATCCGCCAGGGCAGCGTTGCCATGGGGATTACAAGTCCACTCTCCGCCGGCTTCTACATGGCTGTAAAAGCTGGTGGAGATGGGGGCCCCTGCACTGCCCATATAATTGGCATGGGCAGTGCAGGGGCCCCCTTGGACAGCCCCATCGTGCTTTTCACTTGGCAGACAGTGAAAAGTGGGACGGGCGCTGCTGCACCAGACACACCGCAACATTGCCGCTGGCTCTATTATAAGCCAGCTTCAATGTTGTGGGCTGTTTACCACTGGGCAAGCAGGTGTAAACTGTTTCCTCACGCCAACATGCTGGAAACTCTTAACAGCCCTTGAAGTCAGATCACCGCACTGGCGGTTTTCTGACCGCAAGGACGAATTCGTAATGAGAGCTTCAGTCTGGCGACTCACGATCTATGAGGAGGCTTTCACATATTTGAATTAGGCCATGCTCAAGGGAAGATTTCTCTACACAGATCCACCTCCCATCTCGCAATACAGAAACAAATATTCACTTCTTTCTCTGTGGCAAAGGCTTTACATAACCCGATATTACTTTCTTTGAGAGTAGATGGAGGCTAATTGTTCCAAAGATTAACAATTTTCTATGACCTTGCTTTTTGGGATATCAATGTCAGTCTATGGATCGTGAGGTTCTATGAAAGTCTTGGCTGTGTATAAATGAAAGGGTTCTGTTTGCACTTTTTACAATCTAGATGGATGGCTTTATTACCTAGTTGGCACTGACAACATAAACCAAATTTCAATGAACACTACTTTTAGAGTCAAAAGGAAGGAAAACTCAATGTTTTATATGGTCTCAAAGCTGTTTCCCATTATGCCAAGGCTGCTACTGTGGCAGGGAAAGGAGAAAAAGGAAAATACCTTACATGTGATCTTTTGTGGAAGCCGGGTCAGTTCTTTAAGAGGATAAAAATCTATTTATGTTGCTCAGGATCAGATACACAACTGAATATGTGGGACTGGAGTTGGTAACTATGAAATTATGTGGGGCGGTGAATCTTAATGAGTAGACATATCAAAGGCAAGGAAGAAAGATCGTCTTTGCACAATTCATTTGCTTAGCTAGTATTTCTTCAATAGGCTCTATCTGCACAAATCAATAATGTTGTGAGCAAATCTGGGTTTATAAAATATTTATACAACCTATTTATATTAATCCCTGGTTCTAATAACTGCTTATATTAATCTAAACATCTTTGGATAGATATTGGTCCCCAAATAACTCTTCTGCTATTTAGCAGGTTATCTTATAGCCTGTGGCATAGAGATTGATGTATCAAAAGGGTTTACTTATTCTGTGTCTACTGTTAGTACATATAAGTCACAGTTCTTAATGTATAAAAGTAAACTATAAAGTCTACTAAATTTATGAATTTCTTTAGTTTTTCAATTAAACAAGGGAGAGCATCAACAGACTCTTCACTGAGCACCTCAAATATTAAGAAAAACAGTGCAATACTAGATGTATTCTGTATTTTCTTTAAACAATGCATTTGTCCAACGTTTGCAAGCCTATATGTGTGTATGTGTGCATATATATATGTGTGTGTGTGTGTGTGTGTAACAGAACCTATGAGGAATCCTTAGTGTGCTGCTTTGTATTATAATTAGCACTTGTATAGCACTACCTAAACTAAAATACCCATCCATCCTAAGATGTGACTCTAGAAGTTGGCTATTAATTAGACACTGACCTTTGCACTTACAGCAGTAGGCTAAAAAAACAAAACAAGCTGTGTGAACTGCATATAGTAGCAGGAAATTAAATAGATAACTTGAAAATAAAGGCTCACATACAAAACATTTTGGGTTGAGACAGAACAAATCTTATGTTTAATTGAGACTCTTCCTCGAAATTGGATAGGAGGGAGGGAGGTTGGATACAATCAAGGGAAAGCAACCAATATTCACACAGAATCATAATAGCTGTGTGATTCATAATAATAGGGTAAATAAGTGGAATAACAGATAGAGTGCAGTATAGGTTAACTCTTCCTGTCTATTTGAAACAAAGTTCTTCTGTATTAAGACATCTGAATAATTCACATCATTAGCACTAACACCTTCATTAGAGCAGTCATTTAATACATGGCATATCTAAAAATATGAAAAAAATTATATTGCATGTCAAATAATTAACACAAGACTGGAATTTAAGGGAAATAAATTAAATAAAGTTGTTAAAATGGAAAAAAAATAGTAGACTACTTTAAATTCCTCAGTGGTTTGACCAACAGGGATATTTATCAAGATGGTTTGGCCAAGAATGGGCATGCAAAGTATAAAACCTGTTCCTTTTGGAATGATAACGTCATTGCATCCCTCATTATTTCCAGATCCTAAAGAAATTTCAAGCAATTTTATTAGACAAAACATGGAAACATGGGTGAAAATATCAACTTCCTCCTTTGTATACTAACACCTATCAGTTTGGCGCAATCTGTACACCATAGAAGGGTTCTTCACAATAGCCAATACCCAAAGGAGGAGCTATTATCAATACCATAGTTATTGTAGAAGTAGAAAGTATCAATATGAAAAACTGTAGAACAGGGGTGTGGAACTCTTATTGCCCAAAGTAGAGGGCATATTGTTTGGGGTTAAGGATAACGGGTATTCATATTTTTTTTTTCACTGGACAAGTAGCTGTATCACAAATCCTACAGCTGGCAATTTACAGTAACACAATATGTCACTAAGACAAAATATGCAACCACATGAATAAGTTGTTCAAATTTGTGTATATGATTCATTAACACAACAAAAACATTATGCTAAACATTAAGCAACTCTCAATACCAAATTTCGAGGCATTACATAGTAAAATATACTTGATGCGTACCAATATTTAAACAAAAGATTAATAACTGAGAATCAGAGTGAAACCATTGTGAGCCATGGCATAATCAAACAGGCTACTTTCGGAGCTTTGTTATCATAAGAATTATGACATCATTTGTCCCTTAGCTGCTGTCAATGTCAGTTAGAAAGCTATACTGAGGCAGGAACCTGAAGCTGTATGTGTGTGTCAGCGTTTACACTGCAGTCTCTGATAGGATATAGTCGAGATCTCTGAAGGAGTTAACAATTGACCACATTTTTCGGAACTCCACAGCAACAGGTGTTAACAGGCAAACTGGATGATAAATTTGTCCGATCACCAAAGATGAACACATTCAATGGCTTAAAACTATGTTGAGTGGTGGCTGTACTAGAACTTTCCCCTTATATGACAACCCTGCAAGAATTTTATGTAGCATTTATAACCCTCTCTTCTCCCAACTAGGTGAAATAAGATTAACTACTGCTGATGACTAGGTACACCGGGCATCAACACAAATTGGTTCGCAATGACCCCTAAACAATTTGCATGCAGACAACAAAGAAAACATCCCCATTGCATATTTGCCTATAACAAAGCACAAGAATGTTCTCCCTGAAAGGCAGCCACCATGATAGTTCTCTGTAAGGTACAGAGATGACCACTGGGTTGGCAGTCATCTTTAAATTTGGCAGTTGTTACTCCACCAGGGTGGCAGGGGTAATATCCTGATGGGTGGAGTACCATAACCAAATCAGGCCATATATCCTCAAGAATTGAATGGCTTAATTTCCCACACAAATCATCTTTCTTGTTTTAAAGGAACTTCACAACTAACTCCTCTGATTGCAATCTGATAGGCAAGTGGTCTATGTCTGGGGATGATTTTGTTCCAGAAAATGTTGAAATTGGTTAATAGTAAATCTATCCTCGAATGTACATATACTCTCATGAATGCTTACAATTAACAAAGACAATCTAGGGTCTACAATTTGCTCCAGCATACTGTCCCTTTACCAAGAATATGTTTCCAAAGTAAACATCAACAGAGAGCTTTCTAATCATTCTGGTATATACAAAAGTACTAGACAAGGATTCCCATGTTGCCTATATTTTTCTATTCAGCAGTGGAATCACTGGGCACAAACTGGGTTAAATGTAGCATTACAGGGACGAAGGTTGCTTCCAAGGAAAATGATTAATTTTCATTGTTACTTGTTACCAACATTAACGATCCAATTCAATCACTGAACTCCCTACTATCACCGGTATAGCAATTTGAGCTTTACTCAAAAGTTGACTGTATAAAATCCAGCTTAATGCCTATATCTAAAAGAGCAGAATAAGCAGGAATACAATCATCTTCCGTTTCTCATCACACAAAAAGATGACACCAATTCTCAACAAATGGAAACAATAGATAGACAGATGCACAAATGCATGCAAATTAACTTTGCATATTAGGAAATTAGGCACATCCCAGTAGAGACTTCTGAAGGACCAGCAGGGAAGACATAAATCAGAGGTCTCTTTAAAAGGAGTGATATAACAAGGTGGGAATGCCAGCACTTGGTAATTACCAGTACTGTGGCAATCAATAATTGCATGGTTAAATATGGTTGAGTATATCCCCCTGAATACAAGTTTTTTCACTGGAAATGGATGGATAATAACTGTGGATTCTGCTGAGCGTATCCTAATTCACATTTCACTATGGTCTACCTGGCAAAATGAGAATTCTAGATGTGAACATATTTTCAAGCAAACCTCATATTCCAGATTTGAGTGGAAACTAGTGTGCACACCCACATCAGATTTCCTCACAGCTTGTATTGAGTGGCTGGGTGGTATTTTATTTTTCAGGTGAACAAGATTATAATAATTATTCAATTAAAAACAAAATGTTTCACTCACCAGACGCTGCCCTCTTTTTATTTCTTTTTTCACATCCTCTAAGAGAAAGCCTCCAAAGGAATGAAAATCCGGTGAACACTGACTGACAAGAGGCGGTGAAAATAACTGAGAGATAAAAAAATATTTGTTTAATCATCATTTGTTCAAAATACTATTTCATAGTTTAGCTTATATTTTTTGTTGTTCATCAGAATACTCAACAAATTATGAAGTTGACAATTTATGGATATAAACCTTCCCTAAATAAAAAATAAATAAAACGTTACTTGCCTGTAACAAAAGTGCTGAGCTTAAGACATTGCTAGATTCACATGCAGCGATTTGTTACTGCTATCTTGCTGTTGGGCTCGCCTCATCTTGTTTATTGGAAACCACCAAAGTTTCAACATAGACTTGGTCAGAATGGCATGTGGTAACACACACTCAAAACCCACAATTCCCTCACTGCAGATTCAATTTTTTTTATTGGACCCTCCATGTCATCATGTACTTGGTGATGTGGTGAATAAAAAGTTAAGAAGTATACAGGAAAAAACTAATCTGGAAAGCTAACCCTCCTCTTCATCAGGAAGGTGGGAAGCTCTCATCTGAATACATAACGTTAGGGATTAGGTACACAAACGTGTATTTTTCTTTTCCATGAATCTATCCTTGACTCATTTGATAAGTACCCCTAAATATCAAAATTATTAGATCTAATTACTTTTCCTATCAAACACAGTTTCACATATTCTTTGTTAGTAGAGGCACGCTGTCAGGTTACTTTGAGAAGCTTTGAATAAATTGATTATCCAATCTTCCACAGGTTTGTTTTGGAAACACAATTATTTAGATATGATTTTCAAGGCTGCTTTGTTTGGCATAAGCATCCCGTGATACAGCGGCAAAGATTAGCTCTCTTTTGTCAGCCAATCCGGGCCAGGTTTATCAGTCTCATCTTCTATAAAAGTCAAAAGAAGATTATTTATTTTATCAGCAAACTTAATTTGATTTAATTGGTTTATGATTATTGAGGAGTTAGGTCAGCAAGATATTTCCTCTACTAAGACCAAGAGACTTGAATATATTCAGCTCAAACAAAGGATGGAACCTTTAATTCCTGGGCCTCATACTGTAGAACCACCACATTCCCAAGGGAACACAATACTGGCTATTTGTTACCACATTCCGCCCATGTAGATGAGACCTTGAAATATCAGCTGCTAAAATGGGTTTAGATCTAAATTTACTGATAGTGTGAAGTCTTAAGTCAGACTGATGTGTTACTTAAGGCACACTAACAAATGTAGCTATAATGGACATTTGCCCACGGAAATATTATACACTTAGATGTCTGTTACTGCCAGGTTTTGGCCCATCTTGTGACAGATGCAACTACCAGGAGTCTGAACTCTTCATGTTTTGACTTATTAACAAATTATTATTATTATATATATATATATATATATATATATATATATATATTTTTTTTTTTTTTTTTTTTTAAGGAGGAAATCTTTAAGAAGATGAGTAAGGGTTGTGAAATCCACTGTACCAACCTACTATATGAATTATATTTGGAATGGACTGACCCTGAAATAGAAACCCAGGATCAATACTGTGCACTTCTGATAATCTTTATGGGTATCAGGAGCCTTCTTCTCGCCACGGAAATGGCTGATAAGGTCCCTCCATATTCAGTGCAATGATGTTGGGAAAATCGATTTGTTTTCTCACAAACACATTAATGTAAAATATAAAAATACCGTTGTTCATTTTGTAGGAAGTGGTTGCCTGCACCGACTTAAGGTGCCGCATAACATGGTGAAATGTAATGCAAAAGGTATTTTTAGAGTCGAGCCTGCTTTGCATGCGCTCACGCATGCGTATAGCAGGGAGACTCTTTAGTATTTAGAAAAGGTCTCCGAGCCCTGTCAACTTCACGTCAGTGCTTTTTATTGGTTCGTGGGCTTCCCTAATTAAATCGACTTGCTTTCATTAGTCGAAGGCACGCATAGGTCATGCCTTTTCCGGTGGCTAGCCCTCCTCGAGCGCAGCGACCAAGTACAGAAAACATGCGAGGCTCGCTCGGCAGAAGTTGAGCGCTTTACCTACTTGATTTCACTTTTTCGGGTTACGTGCATAAATGCACTTTTGCACGATAGGTGAAAAGTCGGGTTAGGAGTTTACAACGCGATCGGCTCTAACACGAGCAAACGCGAGACCCGATGCATTGTAAATGCTTGTTTACTCACTGTCACCGATCAACAGTTTGTTTGGAATGGAAGGAAGACAATCTATTTTATTCATAACCAGGACATAGAATGTATCTTCCTTATTACAATCCCCATACACTTTATTTTTCTTGACTGGTTTTATGGTGAATCTATTGTTAATCCGATTTTTTAAATGACTATATTAAGGCTCTTCGAAGTGTTTTCGTGTTTCTGCTGTATATCAGTCTCATAGTTTCAGGTGTTGATTTCAATTCAAGCATTTAACATACTTAAAAAACGGAACTCCGAAAGAAAAACATTTAATTTCTGTGCATATCCACTGCGTCTTTGTGTATTTTTAGATAAGGTTATTGTTTTATAAGAGCCCGAATTTGACTTATTCTATGCATCAGTCAGCAAAATACTGTTTTCTGAAAATTAAGTGTACTGTTGGTATTCTAGAGAGCGAAGGGGTATACCTCATTTTTATGAACAAGGACAAGGAAATTGAAATAGCTCCTACGTAATCCGGCAGGGCAGGGGCTGCCTCCTTTTCTCAGCCATGCAAAATACAAATCCTTTTTATTGTGGAATTTAAACTCCCTGTCAGCAAAATAAAGTCCATTAAATTGCATGGCTAGAAAATAAAAGTTCACGATCTCCCAAAATACAAAAAGAACTCGGCGATAAAAATGCATGAAACTGGATAGTAGACTGGTTTATATAAATGCTGCAACCACATATCTGAAACAATGATTTGTACAGATGTTCAACAGGCATAGAACATGTCTTTAAACTGTCTGCGAAATCCAACGAGGACTCATCACGGAAAAAAAGAAGCATGAAACCTCTTCCTAAAACTAAACGCGACAGACTCACAGTGAAGATCTATGCACAGAGGTTTCCACAACGTGTACTCCAGGACAGAAAAATATTTACTCACGTTTATCACTGTAATTGATTGAGCAAACATTAGCAGGCAATGTGAATGAGACCACAGAGCTGTCCTGTAGTGCGACAGCACCTTTGTGAAGGTGTCATCATCTCTGCACACAACCCCACGACCGGGCGCAGCACAAGCACTCCTTGCTGCGCTTGGTATATAAACAGAACAAATAAACGGCACGCAGTGAGTGAACACAGCCATCTTGGAATTCGTGAGAACGTTTGTGCCTCTTGCATGATGAATTCAACCTCAGAAATTGCAAAATAAACACTCCGATAGGGCCCCCCGACGGGGCACTTGCTTACCATTGAAGCTGGATCATTAGGTAGAGTAATTCTCACACCCTAATAACATAAGCATCATATCAATACCCTAGCACGCCACAGACCTGTTTTTCACTCTTTGCATTCTGTTAAGTCTGGGCAGGCACTGCCCAAAATGCTTCCGGAGGACCAGCCGTCGTTCTAATTCCAGGTGACCCCTTCCACCCCGCAGACAGGCCCTGGAGCAGCATTCCAGCGGACAGGGGCTGCCGCCTTCTATTGAACGCTCAGATCACCCGCTGCTACTCGAGATGCCAAGCCTGGATGAACAGAATGCAAGAAAAGGCGATGTTGCTGGATACCGACTGCATCTATGCGCTTCTTCAAGAGATGGTCAGCACGTGTACCGATCCTATGAAGGAGGTAAGCTCGAATAATTAAAGCCTGCAAATTATCAGTCCTCCGAAGACCAACCCTTGTTAACCAGGGCTAACTTTAGATTCAATGCTCGTACTGACGAAATGCCAAACAGATGGGGCTAGCACTGCCCAAAATCGATATAAAATCGAAACCAAATTTGTGGCATCTCAATGTTGCCATCAGGTGTAGACAACCATCCAGAGCAGGGCAAACTACTGAACTTCCAACAAAGGGAGATAAGACAGCCCTGTTGTGCCTACTCTGCAGCAGACCACTGTGCCCGCATATGTATTGCATATTATAATGAAGGTAGATTTCTTCCAGCCAATATTCAAGCTCATTCCACAAGAGGGATGGGAGCTTCACTGGCAGGATGGAGTGGTACATCCACTGTGGATATATATGCTGCAGTCACATGAGCAAATCCCTCATTTTGAAAAAAAATAATTACAGGTTCAACTTGGCACTTGATAATGAAATGCTGATTGGCACAAAGTATTATACAATGAGGTTAATTGCACTTTTTGACAGGCGTCTTGTGTATAATTTAATTAAATCCTATTTTTGTCTGCACATACATCTGACCTGGAGTGGTTCCGCAAAGAAGAGCTCTTGCTTTGGTATATATGGCAAAATATGGAATCGGACAAGGAGATGCTTTACCTTTTTTCAGATTCCGCATTCCTTGACCCATTACTTAAGTTTCCTCCAGTCCGCTCTTATGGTTATACTCCAGGATCAAATCTCAAATTCTACAGGTCAGACAGGGGTGTGGAATCTACTTGTCCATGGGAAAGGTTGCTTCTTGAATCTACTTGTCCTGTAAAAAAAAAAATCTACTTGTCCCTTTGGTGCCATGTAGTCAGCAACATATTATGGCAGCAATCTCATCATGTAGGAGCCCTGATAATAGCCTCTCTGATTATGCCAGGGCTACTACTATAGTAGGGCTTGAATACTTGAAATATCAATCCCTCCTATAGCAATTTCCTTATTTTGCCACCTTTTTGCCGATCTACATACTGGGGCAGGAGGAAGCAGTAAGCAATAGTTCCAGGGCTGGAATGCCTTTGAGTCTGCAAACCCACTAACTTACATGTGTTACAGATTTTCATTAGCTCTTCTCTAATCTTTTCCCTAATGAGAGAGGTTGGAAGTTTACTTCTGACAATGGCAGAAGTAGATCTTCCAGGGTTGGGAAAAAAGTGGTTGGAGGGGAAAGTGAACTTGTAAACGATTAATAGTTTTTCACATGAGAAAATCTACACATGCATATTTGCTCGTGCTACAATACAGTTCACAAATATTTTCTAGGAGTACGATTTCCTGGTCTACTTCGGTAAGTTCTTGTGAATTAATGAAAGCCACTAATTCAAAGACAAACCATGGGTGCCCTTTTGTGACTTTCTTTAAGAATTGGGTCCCTAATTAGGTCTGCGATTAACAAAGGCATTTAGTTTTTTTTATTAAGCTCCTATTTCGTTCTCTATTTATTGGCTGGCTTTAATGCTCTTCCACAGGGAGCATATATTGGCACACAAAGTAGTTTAGTTCAGTGCCAGGAACTACTGTGGCAATCAGTGGCGTAACGAAACTGGAGGGGCCCCCCTGAAAGGAACATGGAGGACCCCCTCCAGACTCACTAAGGGGAGGTGCTGTGCTGAGGGGGCCCCTTGGAGGGGGTCTGCAGAGCTTTTTTGAAACTACTGGTAGCAATGTGTGCTTTTCGAGAGCAAACATTTCTTTTTTTTTTTTGCCAGCGTTTGTTGCAGTGGTGAGGGCCTGGCAGCTCTCACAACAATAAAGTGTTACAAAAGCCATGTGAAAACAATAGACACATTAAAAAGCCAAAAGACTCACACAAAATGTTAGATCTGTTGGCTTTGCCAGTGCTTGTTTATTTTCATGCTTTCCATAATCTTTTTGAAAATGGTTACACAGATTTTTCATTAGGAATATTTTTGGGAAATACTAGCATGCATCAACACGTTTTACTACATGATTCTTCAAAGAAATAGCACCTAAACTTCAGAGAAGCAAAACATTTTTTTTCCTACTTGCATTTGTTTTCTGAACATTTTATTATGAAATCAAAGAATCATCACTCTTGCTTACAAGCTTCTGCAAGCATTTGCATCTAATCATAGAGTATTCTGGGAGCATTATACTTAACCTCATATTGTTAAACCTTTCAAACCTGTGCACTTTGTTTTTACTGAAACCACTATCAGTAGTACAGTGTGGCCTTATTACATGTATTTACAGCGCTCACCCTAATAATGAAGGCTTTTCATTAATGAACCATAAATACAAGTTCGAACAGCATTAACGTATGGATACATACAATACCTCAACTGCAGACCATTCCCTTCTCCCTAAACTGGCAGTCAAAGGGTTTGTGCTGCAGAGGGTTGGGCCTACTTGCCCCAAGTACAAAACAAACATGAAAACCTTTTGCCCATAACCCCATACAATATGTCCTGGGCGTCGGGCGATAGGAATTCCACACCCCTGAGGTCGCATTGGAGGGTGAAGTCATTTTACATAGTAAAGGGGGCAGAGCCAAAGGATTAGTGGAAATCAAGGAGGGACACGTGATAGGGATGCAAATGAAAGGCATTGCCTTATTGTTAGCTAAAGTAAGCAATGGGAAGAGGAATGTAGAATTAGAGCAATGAAGATCACCAGTAAGTAATCCAGACATCAGGTAGAGATGGAAAAGATGAGTTTTTAGTCATTTTCCCACATGAGCAGAGATTCAGTTGGATTCTTAGCACGAGGCAGGAACAAGTTCCAAGTAGTGGGTGCAGCAACTTCTCCCTTTAAAGAAGTAAGCTTGATAGAGGGTCTAAGCTCAAGCTTGGTAGGGGAAGAGTGCAGGGGAAAAAAGCTAAGAGAACACACATTTATCCTTGTTAGGGAACTAAAACAGTGTGAAACCACCCTGGCTGCCTCTCGCTGGCTTTAGTACTGAGATTAAGTGCACTTGGTTTTTACCCACACTCCCACTTCTGTGTCAAATCACTTCCTCAAAGTGCCAAATGTCATGTGACATTGCTTCCTAGCATGTCAATTATTGCATTGTTATAAGAGTCAAAGGTAGTCGCTGTAGGTGAAGCCCCCAACTTGAAATTTGCAAGTTGTCATCTCATTCTTTACCAAAAAAATGCTACTTGGTAGACCTGCCCTCACTGTCAAATCCATGAATTCCAGACTCAAGTTATGACCTCTGGATTTTGCCTTCGGAACCAAAATGTGTGCTTGTTGAACGATGTTAATTCACATTACGGATTTGAAAATCAAGACCAGTGACAATCTATCCACTTTATTCCCACTGAAAAGCATGGGTCTGGCTTTAGAATTGTTCTTCATTGTTGGACAGTGGCACCATGACTGAGGTAATACGATTCCACGCACAAACTGCTTTCCTCCTGCCCTATGCCCCTTTGGCCCCATCACAACATCTTTTGGTAAGCAGAATCTTTGAACTGTACTGCTTAGACTTTCAAAAGTGCTTCATATGGCGCCCTATTACACTCAGGTTTCTTTCATGTTAAACACTTAGAAAGTGAAGGTGTGTGGCATTTACAGACTACAAAAGTTGTAGCAGAGACATCCATGCAGATCAGAGAACTGTGAATGTTGGTGGGTGATTCTTTATGTCCACTGGAATCTGTACACTTAGATCCTGCCTCAATGGCATTAAAACCTGGATGGCTGCGGTATATCTAAAATTGAACTCAACATCAAGAGTACCCCGTCATAGATGGAGGGACCATTGAGACATGCACTGAGGAGTTGCTAAACCCCATGATTTAGGATGGCTTCCCACATTTTCTATCATCTTCCACTTGATCCAGTGGCTTTTTTAATAACACTTTTGCTATCTTTCAAAGACTTGTGATGCTATTAATTGTGTTTGACCAATGACTTTGTGTTTCACCGCTGCACATATTAGTTGCTCAATGTTCACTAGTAGCACATTGTATGTTTTGTTCAGCCTAGCCGCCTATTGGCTTTGACATGGCATTAGCCATTACATTTTGTATTCAGTTCAGCCGCCTATTGGCTTTGACATGGCATTAGTCATTACATTCTGTATTCTGTCTATTGGCTTTGACATGCTGTATTCAGTTTAGCTGCCTATTGGCTATGACATGATATTAGACATTACATTCTGTATTAAGCTTAGCTGCCTATTGGCTTTGACATGATATTAGACATTGCATTTTGTATTCAGTTCAGCTGCCTATTGGCTTTGACATGATATTAGACATTACATTTTGTATTCAGCTCAGCTGCCTATTGGCTTTGACATGACATTAGACATTACATTTGATATTTAGGTTAGCTGCCTATTGGCTTTAACGTGGAGTTAGACATTGCAGTTGAGAATCCAAGCTGTATTTTTCCAAGCTATGTTTTTCCACGAGATGAACCAAGCTGGTTTCTTCACACCAGACTAGACCTGATAAGAGAGAGTACATTTGGTGTTTTCCTTTCTGCTCAGGCTTGGGAAGAGGAGAAGTCTAGGAGATCTGGCCAGTCTCCAAAGGCTTGCGTAGTTTTCCCGAGTCTGAGAGGAGGGGGCACGCTTTTGTAAGGATGACTCTGGGATTCAGTGATTTAGATTCAAATCTGCTTGACTTCAGGCTGGAACTAGGCGCCAGTTGCCAGTCTCCCGTGTGGGTAGATAATCTCTTTCTCGCAGTTGACCGGAGTCATCAACTTGCAGACCCCAGAAAGATGAAGCTGAAGATAGGTCTCATACGGTGATGCATTTTGATTTATATGCTTTGCATTGAATATATAATCTGCTGTGTACATTGCAACTGAGAAGTACTGTGATATATTTTGTTTTCTTGCTGCGACTACTTTTGTGCTTGAAATCTATTAATTTGTCTCTCAAGAACTTGTGGGTGGGGAAGAATTAACAACAATAAAGGTCTTCTTTGAACTCAGAAGTGCATTCCAGAGAGGTTCTGTAAGCTCTGATACGAGATAAGTAGGAAGGCAGAACATTTTGGTACCAGAAGTGGGGTCGAAATATAGATTTCTACGTGCACAATTTAAAAGTGTAATTGTTTTTTGTTGTTTGGAGAATTACAGAAGCACGGCAGACCATGTTTGAAAATGCATGTGTAGTTAAACTGCCTGATGGTGCTGTGAGAAACATGTTTTCTTTCTGTGATAAAGCATATTTAGAAAATGTGCCTTTTGGAAGCAAGGATGTTCCTTTTGTTTTTGACAAAAGGGTTTGGATACTTTTATCTGCTTACAGAAAAATGCAGGAGAAATGAAGGCAGTTAGAACATGAAAATAAGAATTTACGTGAGCAAATTAGCCAGAACACATTAATGCAAGATAAAAGCTGAAATGTATAAAAATGCTGTTTTAGAAGAATATGTCTTTTCCCATTCCAGTAATGAGGGGGTTAAGACAGCTGTGAGCCAGTCTGAGCCTCTGTGTGAGCCAGGTTTTTTGGCAGTCGAAGTGCATTCCTTAACTGATAACACGGAGTACGAGGTACCACTGCAAAATGTGCAAGTAAAACGAAAGATTTTAGAGTTTCTTACTGTTTGCACTAAGCAAGAGACACTGAGTTTCATTAGCTTCTTTGATTTTTGGAAACAGAATAGCCCTCATCTGAGTGAAATCCTAACACTTTGGTATATGGTCACTAAGAAAAAATATAAACAGCTGCGCGCTTGTGATTTGGCAAATGAAATAATTCAGACTTTAGGTTTCTGCGCAGTGCAAGAGGGAAACACTGATTTACATGTAAATCAGGAACAGGGGAAGAAAAGAGTGCCCCTAGCTAGGATCATACACTGGATTTGGTACCTGCAAGACAGGGCTAGAGTACCACAGGTAAAAGAGTCACCAGTGAAATTGAGTGCACCATTTGAATTCGTGTCCACTGAGGATAAAAAGCATGTTTGTTTGACTAATGATTTATTGACTGAAATGTTGTTTTCTGGCACAGGAGAAGGAACAGCGTTGTACAATGTGTGTCAGACTTTAAAGCAAGAGCTGCTTGAAATGTGTCATTTTTACACTGATTCTTGGTTCATTGCCAATCGTTTAGCCGTTTGGTTTTCCACATGGCTTGTACATAACTGGTTCAATTCCCTTGCAGATGTTAATGAGAAAAATTCAGAGAGAGAAGTGTTCACCCAGAATTCTGACGTAGTGGGGATGGCTAAGTGGGTGCACCAGAAATGTGAACAGCTGGGAGAAAAAGCCACTTACAGGTGGGCAGAGATGAGAGAGATGCACATTCCCCTAGATTTGATAAAAACTGTGCAGCACACACAAGAGCAATCTGTCCCACAAGCAGTCACAGAGAGAGGAAAGTTACCAGAACAGATAAGGCAAATTGATCAGGTTTTAGGGCGAATGATTGTTGCAGATTACCAAGGAGAAATCAAAATTATGCTGATAACTAGAAAAGAATCTGATTCATTCATACAAATTGGAGACAGAATGGCCCAAGTTGTCAAAAGTGCAGTGAATGGAGGTTTGGTAAAGAATGAGTCTGCCCCAGCCCTTCTGACAGTGCAAGAAAAGGGAAGCTGTGGTGCAGCAGATAAAAACCTCAGTGCTGAGGTGTGGGTTGAAGACCCAAGTGACCCTCCAGAACCTGCAGAAATTATAATAAAGGGCCACAAAAACGTCCTGCTGATTATAAAACAGGGAAAGGAAAAGGAAGGGCACATTTCAAATGACAAATGTTATTTGCAAGAAAAGTCATACTTTTTTCTTTTGCAGATCCTACCACGTTTCGCCACTGTCCCTGAGTGTGCTGTGTGGTCCCCCTTCGGGTGTGTGCGTGTGGGGTCGGGGAAGGGATCGAACCCCCAACCTGAACCTGACTGAGTAAAGTGCAAGCACCATGGATCCATTTTGCGCAAATGGCGCCTTCAGTTCAAGTTCAACTTGTTTGATTGCATTCTTCCACTGGAACTAAGCAACCTTACCAGTTAACTGTCTGTGTTTTTTCGTGTGGAACTCTGATTTTCACTTACATTCCAGCAAACCTTTCAGGTGGACCGTGCACCATTACATGAGTAGTACTCATGCTACATCAAACTGCTATTTTAGAGACACTATTCATTCAGAGTATAAAAGTTTAATGTTTTTTGTGCTGATGTTTTTTTTTGTTTGAAACAAGAGATATGTGAAACAAAAATTCATTGGTCATAGGGTGGAATGTGATGCTATTAATTGTGCTTGACCAATGACTTTGTGTTTCACCGCTGCACATATTAGTTGCTCAATGTTCACTAGTAGCACATTGTATGTTTTGTTCAGCCTAGCCGCCTATTGGCTTTGACATGGCATTAGCCATTACATTTTGTATTGTGTTCAGCCGCCTATTGGCTTTGACATGCTGTATTCAGTTTAGCTGCCTATTGGCTATGACATGATATTAGACATTACATTCTGTATTCAGCTTAGCTGCCTATTGGCTTTGACATGATATTAGACATTGCATTTTGTATTCAGCTCAGCTGCCTATTGGCTTTGACATGATATTAGACATTACATTTTGTATTCAGCTCAGCTGCCTATTGGCTTTGACATGACATTAGACATTACATTTGATATTTAGGTTAGCTGCCTATTGGCTTTAACGTGGAGTTAGACATTGCAGTTTAGAATCCAAGCTGTATTTTGCCAAGCTATGTTTTTCCACAAGATGAACCAAGCTGTTTTCTTCACACCAGACTAGACCTGATAAGAGAGAGTACATTTGGTGTTTTCCTTTCTGCTCAGGCTTGGGAAGAGGAGAAGTCTAGGAGATCTGGCCAGTCTCCAAAGGCTTGCGTAGTTTTCCCAAGTCTGAGAGGAGGGGGCACGCTTTTGTAAGGATGACTCTGGGATTCAGTGATTTAGATTCGAATCTGCTTGACTTCAGGCTGGAACTAGGCGCCAGTTGCCAGTCTCCCGTGTGGGTAGATAATCTCTTTCTCGCAGTTGACCGGAGTCATCAACTTGCAGACCCCAGAAAGATGAAGCTGAAGATAGGTCTCATACGGTGATGCATTTTGATTTATATGCTTTGCATTGAATATATAATCTGCTGTGTACATTGCAACTGAGAAGTACTGTGATATATTTTGTTTTCTTGAGGCAACTACTTTTGTGCTTGAAATCTATTAATTTGTCTCTCAAGAACTTGTGGGTGGGGAAGAATGAACAACAATAAAGGTCTTCTTTGAACTCAGAAGTGCATTCCAGAGAGGTTCTGTAAGCTCTGATACGAGATAAGTAGGAAGGCAGAACAAGACTGCATCAAGAAACAAGTATTGGCAAAGCCAACAGGTTTCGCCTTTAAAATGTGATTGCTGGGCTATTGGCTTTGCAAATGCTAGTTTACAAAAAACAAATCCAAATTTTTCCAAACCATTCCAAAATGGCTACCAATGCATGTATCATGACACACCTGAGGACATTTTAGAATTGTTTAATGAAGGTTAATTTACAATTCTCAGATGGCTGACTGCTATTCTAGAACAGTAGTTTTTAAAAAACGTGTGCACACTATGCTGAACGTAACAAAAGAACAGAGTGGTCGGGTAAGAAGCATCATGAAGCTGCCAGGTTTTCAGAGAAATAATTTAAGAAATAGATTGAGCGGAGACTCGAAGGGGAGGGGCAGAGAGCAAGCATCCTGCTGTGTGCAGCTTTCCAGCTTTCACACAATTAAACTCTAAAAAATAAATGAAGGGGGAGTGGGGAGGTGTGGTGGTGGTGAGCAAACAGGAGAGAAAGAGAAAGCAAGAGAAGAAAGCCATGCAGTCTCATGGAGTGCTAAAAAAATGAAAAGGCAGCTGTCTGGTGTCGGTAGTGGAAGGATACAACTCATCCAATCAAAAGGATGGTAAAGAAAATATGCTGCAGGGGCAGAACAAAAAAATACTAAGGGAGAAATAATTGAATAAATAGCAGGGACTCGAGATGTAGAAGCTAGACATCCATTCATAAGCTAGGGTCTGAAGGCCCACTCTATTGTATTGCTTACAATAGGTCTTCATCAATAAATAGCTAAAGCTGTCTCTAGGCGAGACCTAAAAAGCAGCACGGGTTCCAGATTAAAAAAAAAAAAAAAAAAACAAGCCTGGCATAAAAAGAGGCAACATACTACTCAGTGGTCTCTCAGTTCTCATTATACCAAAGCCATTCTTCATACATACACCTAATCAAACAATAGCAAAGACCATCTCCCCTACTTCCCGACTATATAAAACACCGTATTGGCTCCCTCACTCTGCCAAAATCCATTGCAAAGTATGCTATACAAGACATTCCACCTAAGTAAACCTGTCTATTTCATTTATAAACTCACTAGGTCCGGTTGCTACTGGGAGAACTCTCTCAGCCAGATTCACAAACAAGTGCACACAAAAGGATTTCCCTGGATATGGACGAAGACTCTGGCGCAACCTCCCTTTTTACCTCAGACCTATTTTGTCATTGGTGTAATTCAAGGTCTCACACCCACCTCGTCACAATCTCACTTCCAGCCTAGAATTCACTCCCTACAGTAATGCAATTGAGGGTGATCCACTTGGATCCTGGATTCGGCAGCTATTATTCTGCCAGATCTGGGTCAGCCTCAGTGAAAAGCCTGCTATAATCTGCTGATACCTCAAAAAAACATTCAGCAGAGTCTACGTGTTATCTGCTTTACGTTGGGAGCAGCGACCTGGAGGAGGAGGCGAGGAGGGTTCTTTTTTTCACTTCCATCTTGCCCAACACTAGTGCATCACTTAAATGGTAATCAACTCTCCTTTTATTGGAGTTTCAATCGGACTGTGAGCTATATGGAGCCTAACACCTAGATGTCAATGCAATAGAGGGAAACAAAGACACTCAGCTTGTTATAATTTCACAAGCTTAAAATAAACTATGATTTAAAGCCAGGTGTTTGACTTTGTTCAACTTCCAAGTAAGAATATGCATGCACTGCAAGAATATCAGATGCATCGGTCTGTGTAATTATGATAGTAACAATTGAAATGAAATAAATTAGTTCAATTTCTTTTATAGCGCTACCCATCCCAATGTAGGGCATGAGGACGACTTATGTTACACATACATTATACAAAGAATCATACAAGGGTGTAAATAGAATGCACAGGAATTGTTACATAGCACAATAGCAATTACAAATTGTAGGAGTCACATATCATCCATACTCATAGTTAATATATGTTAGGAGTAATTTGACTGGAGAAACACGTCAGGTTTTAAGCATAGCCCAGTGATTATAGGTTTTATGTACTAAGAAGACTTTATTACACTCAAAAATAATCTTTCTTGGAAACCAATGAATAAACAGAAGACTGAGAAAAATAATACTTTTGTAAATCTGGCCCTGGCAGTTAGTATGCAGTTCATTAATGCCAGTTCATTTTGCTACATTTGAAGAAATGTAAGTATGAACAGCAGGTAACAAAATAAAGGAACCCTGTGATAAAAGCAGTAGCCCACTAAGCCATCTACAAAAATATCACACTAATCTGTGATGTGCACGTTCCACGTGCTTTGCAGCAAGCACATTAATTCTAATTCCTATATTGTATATGCTACCACGCAGTTCCATGGTCTTGTTAAAGGATATGGTCACGGAATTCCTCTGTGACCTACAATAACATTATAGTTTACAGCAGGGGGCTTTTCACCCCATTTATTATCTCCTGCACATTGCTAGGCATCCAAAGATCTAAGCAGGTGTCTTAATCTGATTAGATATGTTAAAAAGCAGCCTGTCTGTGACCAATTAAGCAAGACAGATTTACTGTTGCAGTTGTCTGTGTTGTCATTTTTTTTCCGGCATATTTTGTTTGAAAAATAAATTAGCGGTCACCACTGGGTAGTTATAGTTAGGATCTAGTTTCAATAGAAAAAGCGTTTTTTTTTTCTTTAAACTTACCTATATCTTTGGCGCCGGTTGACAAAGCTTCAAAAAAAATTCCCCCCAAAAAATACAACACTACAACACTCATGTCAGCTGCTGTCTGGAAAGTTTTAGAGTGATCCATCAAGCGGGAGCTGAGAAAAAGTTGGGGGGTCCCAAAAAGTGTTTTCTACATGTTAATTTCCATAGGAATTTTGAACAGGAATAGCGGCCGAACCACTGGACGGTTTCACATCAAATTTGGCAGGAAGGTACCTTTGGGTCCAGAAAGCACCCTTTTTGTTATCTGGTGTAAATCTATTCACTAGTTTTTTTTTTTATATTAAAGAAAATGCAAATTTGTATATGCAGGGATGCGAAAGCTCCGTGAACCCTCCCGATCTTGTGGGGAGATCTGATTGGCTGCCAACACTTTAACAAGGAAGTGTTGCCAGCCATCTTGGGCCTCAGCTTCAGTCGAGTCAAAAGATAAAAAATAAGAAAAAGGGGAGAAGGTAAGGAAACTTTGATCCCTTAAGTCTAGTGCTGGCATCCCAGGGGGACCCCCCCACCAGGTAAAAAAAGCACGCACTGCTAATTACCTCAGATATTACAGCACTGATGGCAACTTTCATAAAGACAATAAAAATATAAATTAAACACTAGAATTACAAATTATTGAAGAAAAAAAACTGTGCATTGTGGGGGCGCAAGTTAGAGTTACCTTAGGCTGCGATCCAGCATGGTACTCAGGTTTCTCATTCACATTACTGTACAGTTTTTGAGTGTCCATTACATGCATTTTAATACCACTACCACAAAGTGATCTTTATTGCATTCAGACCCGTAGTATATGGAACTGCAGTGGCAGCGACTTAGTTGTCTCAGTTTCTCAGTGGCATGTTTGTGAGACAGGGAGTCATTGTCCACCAATGATAGCTTTGCAGACCTGTATACTTGTCTTCCCCCAGAGCGTATACCAATAAAGAAATATAAGCGAACGTAACTAAATAACCATAAAACCTATTAACTCGCCCATAAATCTGTAATACATCCAGGTGGTGTGTGGTTGCAGTTGCCTGATCGTGTCCCATTGCGCATCTCTGGGCACTCCTCCACCGATCACCATCTGGTTGGTGCCTCTTCTCAAGCAGGGGGTGGGGCTGAGGCATGGGAGACAACCTGGTAGACCGGGTACCGGGGGCACACACATCTTACGTTGAACTGTTGTGGACTTGTCGGTGGATCTGTGATTGGTTGCATGAGTGTTTGAGTGAGTGTCTGAGTGCGTCTGTGAGTGTCTGTGTGGGTGTGTCTGTAGCTGTGTGTGAGTGACTCAGCCACACAGGAACCTCACCTGCCAGTTTATCCAACAATAGTCTACAGTTCTGCACAAAATATCTACCCAAGTAGAGTTCTTTCTGCCTCCTTGGCTAAATGTCCAGTACGTACTCTACACTACAGCTGCATAATAGAGCACAAGCAAATGTCACCAGTCACCTTGTGTGCATTTAGGCAATGATTGTGCCTAGTGCTTCTTTATCTACAAATATGAAATAACATGAATCCTCCTGTAGAGAAGCCAACAAAGATACAAAGAAGTAAATCTCCCCCAAGCAGGGGCCTTCCTCTTATCTATATGGCATAAGTGCTTCTAAGTTTTGTGGAGATGTCTTCATATTCCTCTGAATCAAGAACACACCACCAAAATCAGCAGCAAATGCACTGGGGGCCCTTTGGTAAGCTGTCCATCATCCTTGCAAAATACCGTAAGACCTTTGCTTACTACTAAGGTGGACAGCGCGTGGCAAAGAGGGCGGAGCTTCCAGGTGATTTGCACATTTGCATACTTGTAGCAATTTAAAGGAAGAACCATGGACTCTGCTCTCACCAGGAGAGGAGAAGAAACAAATGGAGGAGAGGGGCCACGTAGCAACCCTCCACAAGCTGATTTTGATCCCAGGGACCTCCTCCCCCAGCCATGTCTTGGGGCACCCAGAGTGCAATGGGACCACAGGGGAAGCCTCAAAACCCCTGCAGTCCCAGCCAGGTCCCCGCCTCCTGCGGGAGCAGCATTGCTCTTACACAGAGGGAGCTTCCCTCACCGAAGACTGGGACACAGCCAAAAAGAACTTCCACTCAGGAATGGAAGCCATTGCCACCTGGATGAGAGAAAGATGCCTCAAACTCAACTCCGACAAGACTGAGCTCATCATCTTCGGAAACTGCACCTTAGCTTGGGACAACTGATGGTGGCCCACATCCCTCAGCGCCCCCCCTGCACCAAATGAGCACGCCCGTAACTTAGGAATCATCCTCAACTCCTCCCTAGCCATGACCTGCCAGGTAAACTCTGTCGCCGCCTCCTGCTGGCACACACTCTGCAAACTTCGGAAGATCTTCAGATGGATCCCAGCAGACAGTCACCGGACAGTCACCCACGCCTAGGTCACTAGCAAGCTCGACTACGGTAACGCCCTCTGCGCTGACACCTCAACTAGAAACATAAAAAAACCACAACTCATCCAGAACGCCGCCGCCAGACTCAGTCTGAACCTCCCTTGCCGCGAACACATCTCCCAACACCTGAGGACCCTCCACTAGCAACCGGTCGAGAATCACCATCAAGCTTCTCACCCACACGTACATGGCCAAACACAACGCAGGTCCAGCCTACCTGAACCACCGCGTATCCTTCCACACCCACACCAGATTCCTCCGCTCCGTCCAGATGGCCCTGGCCACCATCCATCGCATCTGCAAAACCACGTCCGGAGGGCGATCCATCAGCTACACTGCAGCAAAGAGCTGGAACAACCTCCCCCTGCACCTCAGACAAAGCCCGTCGCTCTTCATATTCAGGAAGAACTCCAAGACGTGGCTCTTCGGATGAGGCTCCTCACCTGGCCCCCAGCGCCTTGAGACCCTCACGGGTGAGTAACCGCGCTTCACAAAAATTGATTGATTGATTGAGCTGCTAAACATGCAGCTCCCTGTGTGCAGGAGCAATAGTTCATCTCTTTCCCAACCCGTGCAGGCAGGGAAAGAGAAGAAACCTTCCAGCAGGCAAGAGCACTTTGACAGCTCTTGCCTGCTGGAACCGGAGTGTTTGCTCTGACCTGGCGGGAGATGTCAAAGCTCCTGCCAAGTCAGAGCAAACAGCTATGTCCTAGGAGTGGGCACCCAGGGACATAGCAGGACCATGTATATCTCCGTGACGGGGACCATGCAGCCCCCCTCCAATGGAAGTCCCTGGGAGGTGGTCCCTGGGCCCGGGAGTGTGCGACGGACACCCTTCATGTTATTTCAGCTCGGGGAGGTAGCAGGCCCCGGGGATGCAAGGGGGACACGCATATCCCCTGTATTAATATAATTTTTTGCCCTGGGAGGTGGCGGTCCCTAGGGCTGTGGGGGAGGCCGTAATGGCCCCCCCATTAAAAATTACTGCATTGCCCCAGGGAGATGGTGGTCCTCAGGAAGCAGGACGCCACAAGCCCCTCCCCCCCCTTTTTGTAATGTGCACCAGGGAGGTGGCAGTCCCAGGGGCTTCGAAAAGCCCCTTGGAGTGGGGCCCAGTGCGCCCCCTCCTTTTTTTCACTGACAATGTCCCCGGTACTTGGCCCACCCAGGGGCAAACAAAAAGAAAATCTCCCTGAAATATCTATGGATCCATCCGCCGATTTTTCTGAGATTTTTCTTTTTTTGAAATGCGTTTTTAGCCCTGGCAGGTCCCTTGGGGACTCCTGCACCAAGACTAGGGTCCCTACCCTGGCCCCTTTTTGAAGAAAAAAATATATATTTTTTTGTCGGACTCCGCTGAAGCCGAGCCCCAAGATGGCTACCAACACTTCAGTGTTGAAGTGTTGGCAGCCAATCAGATATCAGCATGGGGACCGTTGGATCCATGGAAAAGCTGCGTCTCTAGATATCCATGTTTTTTTAACTCTATCACCAAAACTACTGAACGGATTGACACCAAAACACAAAAAGCACAATCTGCAGAGCAGAATCTGGCTTTCCATCAAATTTGGTGTAGTTCCATTCAGCGGTTTGGGCTGTAGGAGTGTCTAAAGACCCTAAGGAAAAATAAATAGGGAAAATGAGTTTTGGCCCTCCACCACTTTTTCTCTGCCCCGCTTGATGGATCACCCTAAAACTCTCAAGACAGCAACTGGACCAACTAAAGTATACATTTTGAAACTTTCATGAAAATTCATCAAGCAGTGCCAAAGTTATTAGCAAAACAAAAAACACTCTTCCTATTATTACCTACTGGAGACCGCCAGTCATGTGCGTGTGTGTGTATATATATATATATATATATATATATATATATATATATATATATATATATATATTCCAAACTGATATACTCTCACTAAGATAGAAAATATTCCATGGCAGTCTAGCTATATTTTAGTAACAAAGATGTGGTGTCTCTCTACACTTGCATTAACCATGCACTAGGGCTTCAAGCATGTAGCTCTTTCTTTAGGGATAAGCCTATATACATGTATGATCACTCTAAGAGGCTTTGGAAATGTTATGCTTTTGACTTGAAAATAACTTCTTTCTGTTTATGGACAAGAGGTATAAACAGCTCACTGGGACTGCAGTGGGAAGTTGCTTTGCTCATCCACTATGTGGTCCAGTCCCTATGGGAGGTGAACGACCCTGTTTGGTTCATTCTACCTGAAGTACAAGTAGACTGTGGACCCTGTGATTCCCTAGTTTTAAAGTGTGGAAAAAAAGTTTTAGAGTGGGGTAGGATGACTGTCCCTGGGTCCCTATATTAGCACAGGGTTTCTGTTGTAGGATGTTGGCTCTGTATATACTATCTCAAAGTGAAAGATAGTGTGCACAGAGTCCAAGGGTTCCCCTTAAAGGTTGATAGTGACAATAATAGATCATACTAATGCTCTATTTTGTGGTAGTGTGGTCGAGCAGTAGGCTTATTAGAGGGTAGTATTAAGCATTTGTTGTACACACACAGGCAATAAATGAGGACACACACACAAAGACTTAACTCCAGGCCAATAGGATTTTATATAGAAAAATATTATTTTCTTAATTTATTTTAGAACCACAAGATTCAGAATTCAAGTAAGTACATAAATTGTAAGGTACTTGGTATAGGTAAGTATGGAACTTTGAATTAAAACAATAATGTACACAGTTTTGGCAAAAATGGCAATAAGCCATTTTAAAAGTGGTCAAAGTGCAAAAATCAACAGTTCCTGGGGGAGGTAAGTAATAGTTAGTTTTTCAGGTAAGTAAAGCACTTACAAGTTCAGTCACAGCGACACAGCCAGCCCACCATTGGGGGTTGAAGTCAACCCCAAACACCCAGCACCAGCAACACCGGGCCAGTCAGGTGCAGAGGTCAAGGTAGGGCCCAAATAGCATAGGCGCCTATGGAGACCAGGGGTGGTGCTGTTCCAGTCTGCTAGCAGGTAAGTACCTGCATCCTCTGGAATCAGACCCAGTGGGGTTTTGTAGAGCACTGGGGTGGGGGGGTCACAAATAGGCACACAAAATACACCCTCAGCGGCACAGGGGCGGCCGGGTGCAGTGTGTGAAATAGGCGTCGGGTTTTAGGTTGAAATCACAATGGAGAGACCCAGGGGTCACTTTGGCGATGCAGGCAGGGCACAGGGGGGCTTCTCTGGCCAGCCACCGACTGGGCTAGGATGAGGGCTGCCTGCTGGTCACTCCTGCACTGGTAGTTGGTTTCTCTCGGGCCTGGGGGCTGCAGGAGCAGTGCTTCTTCCAGGCATCGGGTTCTTTGTTACGGGGCAGTCGCGGTCAGGGGAGCCTCTAGATTCTCTCTGTAGGTATCGCTGTGGGGGTGCAGGGAGGTTGTCTCAGGGCGTCCACGTCGCTGGAGTTGCTTGGGGGGTCCTCTCTGCAGTGTTGGTTCTTCTGGACATGAGCCAGGGGCTTCAGGTGCAGAGTGTTGGGGACTCACGCTTCCGGAGTGAGGCTGGAGTCCCTGGTTTCTTTGTTGCTGTTTGGACAGAGCCGCTGTCCACTGGAGTTTCTTGATCCTTTGGTTGCAGGGCAGTCTTCTGAGTCCTCAGAGGTCGCTGGTCCCGCTGGATGCATTGCTGTGCAGGTTCTTTGAGTCTGGAGAAAGGCCGGTAGGGCTGGGGCCAAGTCAGTTATCGTCACCGTCGTCTCTGCGGGGCTTTCAGGTCAGCAGCCCTTCTTGTTGTTGTAGGTCATCAGGAATCTGGTTTCCAGGGTTCAGGGTCGCCAGGTGTGTTTAGGTCTGGGAAGCAGTAGTAAAAATGGCTACTGTCCTTGAGGGTGGCAACACCCTCTTTGTGACTCCTCCCTGTGGGGAGGGGGGCACATCCCTAATTCTATTCGGGGGAATCCTCCAAAACAAGATGGAGGGTTTCCTAAGGCGGGGTCACCTCAGCTCAGGACACCTTAGAGGCTGTCCTGACTGGAGGGTGACTCCTCCTTGTTTTTCTCATTATCTCCTCCAGACTTGCTGCCAAAAGTGGGGGCTGTGTCCGGAGGGGCGGGCATCTCCACTAGCTGGGATGCCCTGGGGTTGTCACAGGGTCCTTTTCTGGGATCTGCACGTTGCTGAACAAAAGGTCCACCTCCCGGCGTCACCAATTCAGAAAGCTATTATAGCACAGAGTTATGGTGAAGCCAGTTGGGGGAAGGGAATTTAGGGAAGGGAACAGCAGGGAGAGAGATATGAAAAGGAAAGGTTAGAACAATGTGCATTTACTCATTCATAGAAAACGTATAGACTCTTGACTAAATGCGTCTCTGAGATATCAGGTGGAGACCTCTTCTGAAATGCGGGTGAACCCCCTTGTGAAAACACGACCTCAGATTCAAGAGATGGCAAGAACGTTGAACTATGATTTTACACAGAATATTAATCCTGTAACATTTATGTATTCACATCATAAACCTTTGATCATGACTTGGAAAATCTAAAAGTCTTAAATGTTTTTTCATATCTTAAGTTATTCAAAGAACAATGAAAACTTTGATTAGTTTTATCTCCAAAATACGTTCACATTCATAATAATAAATGTCGAAAAAGTTTTACTAATTAAAACCTAAAGTGCCTTACTTAATAACACCAAGAAGCGCTTTTACTTAAGTAATCTAAATCACTTAGATCATTGCGCCAAGAACCTTTTCCTTCTATGAATTGAAGCGCTTTATATCTGTGAACTGAAACACCTTGAATTACTTCTGCACATAACGCGTTATCTCTGTGAACTGAAACGCTTTGAATTACTAAGCCAATAGAGTGTTTTACATCTGTGAACGGAAAACACCATGAATTACATGTGCACAAAGCGGGTTATCTCTGTGAACTGAAACGCTTTAAATCACTGAGCCAAAAGAGCGCTTTACACCTGTGAACGGAAACACCATGAATTACATGTGCACTAATCACGTTATCTCTGGGAACTGAAACGCTTTGAATCACTTGAGCCAAAAGAGTGCATTACATCTGTGAACGGAAACACCATGAATTACATGTGCACTAAGTGTGTTATCTCTGTGAACTGAAACGCTTTGAATCACTGAGCCAAAAGAGCGCTTTACATCTGTGAACGGAAGCACCATGAATTACATGTGCACTAAGCGTGTTATCTCTGTGAACTGAAACGCTTTGAATCACTGAGCCAAAAGAGCGCTTTACATCTGTGAACGGAAACACCATGTGCACAAAGCGCATTACCTCTTGGAAGTATTAACTTCCTCCAAACTTGGATTCAGCAAGGCCTTACCGCTACGACTACGACCTACTCGTTTTTGGATACATCATGGACTTTGGTTAAACGATACTCTGCCATTCAGAAACTCTGGACTTTCCCAGAGAAACCCCCACGAGGTCTGGCTGCATCGAAGTCTTCAAAATAGTATGCAACATGCTTGGGTGCGGCTGGGCTTTATAGGCCTGCCACACCCCAAGATGGCCGCTGCCTCTAAAAACATGGGAAATGTAGTCCTTTCATAGGATAACACTGATAAGTGCATCTTGACCACCAATGCCCTGAACCTGAAGCTACATGAGCTTTACCACAGGGCAGACAACGCTGATGGCCATTCTTGGAACAAGCGGGGATAACCAGTGGTGCGCATAAAGCGCCGCAGAGTTGCACAGCGGAATTTCGGGTGAGACCTGGACCGTGCCTGGCCTTATTCCTGACATTACACCCCTCTCCCAAGCACGGTCCAGGGCCTGGTTTATTAGGATGGAGGAGGTGAAATCGTCATACCAAATGTGGTGCATGGACGGGTCTTGCAGGTTTCCAAGAGTCATATTCCGGTCCATATCCTTTCCATGAGACCAAGTACCAAAGGGAATAACCCCTAAATTTAGAGTTTAGAATAGCTCGCACCTCATACTCCCAATGACCCTGAACTAATAGTGGAGCAGGTTGTGTGACGCTTGTTTAGGAAGTGAAGTGTGAAACACTGGATGAATTTTCAAAGATGACGGTAATTTTAGCTTATATGTTACTGGGTTCACTTGTCAAATTACTTTATAGGGCCCTATGAATTTTTTATGAAACATGTTTGTTTTTTAATACAAAGTTTTTTTTGGACAACCAAACTATCTTTGGTTGTATACTGAGGACCAGGCTGGTGTTTTTTGTCATATTGCATTTTATATTTTTTCTTTGCATGACAAAGATTTTCTTGTAATTGTGCATGTATCTTTTGCATGTGTTAGCATGTCCTTGACTGCTGGAGTGGTTTGAGTAGATGTAGGTAACATAACAGGCAAAATATGCAGATGATGTCCATATAAACCATAGAAAGGAGTTGAGTTTATTGAGGAGTGGTGAGAGTTATTGTAAGCCAGTTCTGTAAGCCATAAAAGATCCAGCCAGGTTGTCGGAGACTTTGCTGCATAACATCGTAAATATTGTTTCAGAGTTTGGTTTAGTCTCTCTGTTTGACCATCCGTTTGTGGATGACAACTAGTAGATAAAGTTGAATCTATTTGTAGAGCCTTGCACCACTGTTGCCAAAAACGTGCAGAAAATTGTGTTCCTCTATCAGAGAGGATAATTCTTGGAAAGTCAGTGAAGCCAAACTATATTTTTAAGATGATAGCTGCTAAGACGTCGGAAGTTGGGAGTCCTTTACAGGCAATGAAATGTGCATATTTGGTAAGACTGTCTATTACCACTAGAATAGTTGTAAATTGTTTTATCTGCGGAAGATCAGTGATAAAATCCATAGAGATATGTTCCCATGGATGATTGGGAACGGGTAGAGGTATCAATAGACCTTTGGGCTTACTATGTTCGCTTTTGCATCTTGCACATACTTCACATGATTTTAGCATTTGCTTAAGGTCGTGAACGAATGTAGGCCAACAAAAATACCTTTTCATGAGTTCTATTGTTTTTTTGAGGACCTGGGTGACCTGCCAGAGGATGCTTGCGTAACCAATGAAAAGCTGTCTCTCTTATTCTTCAGTAGGCAGAAATACTCGAGCTTCATGTAGAAGTAAGCCTTGTTGAATAGACCTCCTGGTGTCTTGTTGTAACCACTCTTGCCACTTTGTGATGTGAAAATGATTACGAATGAGATCAAAAAAATTCTCTGCAGCTACCAAACATAACACTTTTGAAGGTGTTATAATAGGCATGGATTTTTTTCAATAGGTGCGATTGAAGAATCTTGTCTAGATAATGCATCGGCCTTGCGATTATCTATTCCTGGTCTGAAAGTCACTATGAAATCAAATTCTGCAAAGAAGAGCATCCATCTTAATTGTCTTGGAGTTAGTAGCCTGGCAGAACTCATAAATTGTACATTTCTATGATCAGAATATACAGTTACGGTGTGTTTTGCCCCCAACAGATTATGTCTCCATTTTTTAAAAGCATTACGAATTGCTAGTAATTATTTTTCTGCTATGGTATAATTCTGTTCCGCTTCAGTCAATTTTCTTGATGCATATGCTATGGGGTGCAATTGTCCAGTTTCTCGATGACGTTGAGACAGGATGGCCCCAACAGCAACATCAGATGCATCAGCTTCCACAATGAATAGTTCTTCCACATTAGGGTGAGCTAGAATGGGAGCGGTAGTAAAGGCCTTTTTTAAATCTTGAAATGCTTTTTCTGTCTCTTGGGACCAGTTGAAGACCGCCTTTTTTCTTAACAACTTGGTGATTGGGGCCACCTTTTGAGAGAAGTGATGGATGAAACGTCGATAAGAAATTCGCAAAACCCAAAACATATTGACTATAGCGCACTGATTTTGGTGTGGGACCTTCGGATATATCTTGAATTTTTCTTGCAGTCATTTGCATGCCGTCAGGTGTTAAAATGACTCCTAGAAATTCAACTTCTTTGGTATGGAATTCACATTTACTTAGTTTACAAAACAAATTATGTTTTTGTAGAGTTTTTAACACTTTTTTAACATGTTCTTCATGTATATCTTCGGAGTTTGAATAAATCAGGATATCATCAATGTAACCGATGACAAAGATGTCTAGATATTCTCTTAGAACATCATTTAAGAAATATTGAAAAGCTGCTGGGGCATTACGCAGACCAAACAGCATTACTAAATACTCAAAAAGGCCATATCGAGTCTTAAAAGCCGTTTTCCACTCATCTCCCTCTCGAATGCGAACTAGGTGATAAGCACCTCGTAAGTCCAGTTTAGTATAGATGACGGCGGATTTTACCTGGTCTAACAAGACTGACATGAGAGGTAGTGGATATTTATTCTTTACTGTGATCTTATTAATTGCTCTAAAGTCAATACAAGATCTCAAATCGCCATTTGCTTTAGGTAAAAAAAAATAGTGGAAAAGCCGCTGGAGATCGTGATGGCCGGATTTGCTTGTTGGCTAAACATTGATCAAGGTATTCTCGTAGGACTTGATTTTCTTTCTCTGATAGTGCATAGATCCTACAATTTGGTATATTGGCGCCAGGTACAAGATTGATCTGACAATCATACGGCCTGTGAAGTGTTAATGAGCTTTCTTTCTTTTCACTGAAAACATCGGTATATTCAGCATATTGTGATGGTAACTCAATTTCCTTCTCAACTGCAGTAGCTATAGAGTGTTGAAGATTTCCTTCTTTGTTTCATATTGAATGAAAACATTTCTTGGTACAAGAAGAGGAAAAACTCAAAACGTGGTTGCGCCAGTCTATGCATGGATTATGTAACATTAACCTCGGCATTCCTAGGATGAAATCATATTGAGGTGCTTGGATTATATCAAAACGAATTATCTCATAGTGACTCTGATTTTTCTCATCTTTGCAAATCATTTGTATTCGTGAGGTTTGGTTAGTAACGGGGCCTCCTGCCAACTCACTTCCATCAACTAAATACACGACTTCTGGAACCTTTTTCTTGACACTGGGTATATGCTCGTCTAGTGCAGTCTGTTGGTCCACAAAATTTCCTGTTGCCCCTGAATCAATTAGGACTTGAACATTATGTAAATTTCCCCACACAGTCATTTGTACTAGGATTCGGAAATGTTTGACGTAACGATTTGTGCAAGAGCACACTGAAGGGATTGTCAATTTGCCCAAGAGGTCCCCTTCATTTTTTCTTGGGCACTTTAGTTTTCCTGTGAATTTTCTAAAGCGACTGCTATCTTTTTCTTTGTCACAACTGTTGGATCAATCTTGCCTTTGGGTTTCTTTTCGCACTCTCTTATAAAATGACCCTTTTTTCCACAATACAGACACTGACCATTTTTTCGTTGCAAGTCTTTCTCCTCTTTGGTCAGTGGTGGGCGAACAGTTCCGATATCCATTGGTTCTATCATAGAATCTGAAGACAGTTTAAAGTTTCTGGATCTTTCCATTCGCCAATTAGTTTTTTCCCATTTTTTCCTTGCTCTTTTTCTTTTTGAAAGCCTGTGATCTATCCGTAGGGTTAGATTAATTAAATCAGCACAAGTTTCTGGTTGTGGTTCAACTTGGGCCAATACATCTTTTAGTTCATCTTTTAGCCCCTGATAAAATACTGCTGACCTTTTCTCCTCAGGCCAAGCAGTTTCCACCACCAACCAGTTGAAGTGGGACAAACACGTTATTAAGTCTTTATTTCCTTGACGTAATTCTAATAACTCTTTGTCTGCAGTCATAGTGATTGCGCACCTGTCAAAAACCTTTATGAATTCTTCTACAAAGCGACGCCAGTTGTACAAAAGAGGACTGTCTAATCGGACTAATGGCACTGCCCAAGTAGCTGCATCACCATTCAGGTATGATATAAGGAATGCAATTCTAGATTGTGCATCCGGAAAAGCACTAGGCCAACATGTAAAATGTAATTCCATCTGTGTCAAAAAAATGTGAACCTTATTGGGGTCCCCAGAAATCCTCTATGGTACAGCTAAAGGAATCTGTGTCGGCACATTCACAGCTATGTTAGTAGATGCAGGAGGCGTAGGACGAGACTCAGATTTAGAACCATCTACTTTACAGTGTAGCTGAGTTACTTTATTCACTAAATCAGCTGTAACATTTTTATAGTCTGTCAAATCCCTATGCATCTGAGTTACTACTTGCATAAGGGTATCTAAAGTGGCCATTTTGCGCAGCCCCCGTACAGACCAGGAGGAAAGTATAAAACTTGTGGGCTCACTATTCTGTCACGGGTCCTTTCCTCTGGATCTACACGTTGCTGAACAAAAGGTCCACCTTTCGGCATCACCAACTCAGAAAGCTATTATAGCACAGAGTTATGGTGAAGCCAGTCGGGGGAAGGGAATTTAGGGAAGGGAACAGCAGGGAGAGAGATCTGAAAAGGAAAGGCTAGAACAATGTGCATTTACTCATTCATAGAAAACCTATAGACTCCTGACTGAATGTGTCTCCGAGATATCAGGTGGAGACCTCTTCTGAAATGCGGGTGAAGCCCCTTGTGAAAACACGACCTCAGATTCAAGAGATGGCAAGAATGTTGAACTATGATTTTACACAGAATATGAATCCTGTAACATTTATGTATTCACATCATAAACCTTTGATCATGACTTGGAAAATCTCCAAGTCTTAAATGTTTTTTCATATCTTAAGTTATTCAAAGAACAATGAAAACTTTGATTAGTTTTATCTCCAAAATACTTTCACATTCATAATAATAAATGTCAAAAAGGTTTTACTAATTAAAACCTAAGGCGCCTTACTTAATAACACCAGGAAGCACTTTTACTTAAGTAATCTAAATCACTTAGATCACTGTGCCAAGAACCTTTTCCTTCTATGAATTGAAGTGCTTTATAACTGGGAACTGAAACACCTTGAATTACTTGTGTACATAATGCGTTATCTATGTGAACTGAAACACTTTGAATTACTAAACCAAAAGAGCATTTTACATCTGTGAACGGAAAACACCATGAATTACATGTGCACAAAGCGCGTTATCTCTGTGAACTGAAACGCTTTGAATCACTTGAGCCAAAAGAGCGCTTTATATCTGTGAACGGAAACACCATGAATTACATGTGCACTAAGTGCATTATCTCTGTGGGACTGAAACGCTTTGAATCACTGAGCCAAAAGAGCGCTTTACACCTGTGAAAGGAAACACCATGAATTACATGTGCACTAAGCGCGTTATCTCTGTGAACTGAACCGCTTTAAATCACTGAGTCAAAAGAGCGCTTTACATCTATGAACGGAAACACCATGAATCACGTGCACACAAAGCGCGTTACCTCTTGGAAGTATTACTTAAGTAATCTAAATCACTTAGATCATTGTGCCAAGAACCTTTTCCTTCTATGAATTGAAGCACTTTATATCTGGGAACTGAAACACCTTGAATTACTTGTGCACATAACACGTTATCTATGTGAACTGAAACGCTTTGAATTACTAAGACAAAATAGCGTTTTAGATCTGTGAACGGAAAACACCATGAATTACATGTGCCTAAGCGCGTTATCTCTGTGAACTGAAACGCTTTAAATCACTGAGCCAAAAAAGTGCTTTACATCTATGAACGGAAACACCACAAATCACGTGCGCACAAAGCGCGTTACCTCTTGGAAGTATTAACTTCCTCCAGTCTTGGATTCAGCAAGGCCGTACCACTACGAGTACGACCTACTCGTTTTTGGATGCACTATGGACTCGATACTCTGCCATTCAGAAACTCTGGACTTTTCCAGAGAAACCTCCACGAGGTCTGGCTGCACCGAAGTCTTCAAAATAGTGAGCAACATGCTCGAGTCTACTTGTCTTCGTCTGTCAGATGCCTTCTGACAGTGATGTGTTTTTGGATACCGAGGCAGTAGCCTCATTACTCCACATTCATTTTTTTTTTTTTTTTTTTTTTTTTTTTCGGCGCTGTTTCGATTTTCTTATTGGTGTGTGACACTTTGTCACAATTGAAGTTTGTTCACAAGGTCAGCACTGTGATGAGTCGCAGATAGCGGTCTAGTAGGTTTGCAGGATTCTCAGCAAGGTTTTATCCCAGAGTCTTGTCTTTGTCTTTCAAGATGCCTTCTGGCAGTGATGAGTTTTGGATGCCTGCTGAGGCTGTAGCCATCTGTCAGTGATGGGTTTTTGGATGCCTGTCAAGGCGGTTGCCTTCTGACAGTGATTAGTTTTGGATTCCTGCCGAGTCTCCAGCCTTCAGGCAGTGATGAGTTTTGGATGCCGAGTTGCTGTTTTCAGTTTCACAAGGTTAGCTCTGTGATGGGTCGCGGGTAGCGGTCAAATGGGTTTGCAGAAATGTCAGCAAGTTTCCTGATCAGTGGATTTTCTTTTTGATCCAATCCTTTGTAGAATGCCTCATTGAGTTTGCGGAGATGGTCATCCAACATCTCAACGCTTAGGTCTCTGTGGAGGTCTGCTGTTCTTGCGAAGATAGGAGCACCTGCTGCGATCCGTAAGGCCTTGCTCTGCAGTCTCTGCAGGTCCTTCCGATACTGCGGGCGGCAGCCACTCCAAACTGGTGAAGCGTACGTCATTGTTGGTCGAATTATTGCAGTGATTGCACGTACCTTGCTCTGCATAGGCATTGACTTGGACCTCAGGAGTGGGTACAATGCAACCAGTTTTGTTGTTGCTTTCTGGCAAGCCTTCTCTATGTGGTTCCTCCAGCTGAGTTTGAAATCCAGAGTCACCCCCAGATAGGAGCTGCTGTTTTCCCATTTAATCTACTCTCCATTGAGTAGGATCTGGGGATGCTTCCTGTTACCCTTTTTGGTGAATAATGTTGCTGTAGTTTTGCTTGTGTTCAGGGTGATCTGCCAGTTGCTGTACCATTCGGAGACTCTGCTGAGCGATGTCTTAAGGTTCTTAGCCACTTCTTTTTCGCTGAAGGATTGGGAGATGACTGCAACATCATCGGCGTAAAGAGCAAGATCAGTCTTCTTTAAGTCCGTTGGGATATCGTTTGTGAATATGTTAAAGAGGAATGGTCCAAGAATTGATCCCTGAGGCACTCCAGCAAGAATAGGGCGTGATGTTGAACATTCTTCTCGTACCGCCACATGAAAGGTCCGTTTTGACAAGTAGCTAGATAGCAGCTTGACCAGGTAGCTTGGAAACTTGAGCTTGATAAGCTTGTAAAGTAGTCCCTTGTGCCATACTCGATCGAATGCTTTGGCTACATCCAGAAAGACTACTCCAGTAGATTTGTTGATGTTGAATCCATGGCTAATGATGTCCACTACTCTGAGAAGTTGGTGATTTGTTGAGTGTTCTTTCCGGAACCCAAACTGTTCTTTGGCAAGGAGGTTTTCGCTTGTCGCAAAGTCCATGAGACGTGCGAGGATATCTCTCAAAGAGTTTTGATAGTCCAGATAGCAAACTTATGGGGCGGTAGTTTGCAGGATCTCGTAGTGGTTTCCCAGCCTTGTGGAAAACAACTCTTGCTTCTTTCCAGGAGTTAGGGAAATACTGGTGATGCATACATGCGTTGAATATCTCTGTAAGTCGAACCACTGCGGCATCTGGGAGCATCTTGATGGCGTGGTTGACTATTTTGTCCTTTCCTGGGGCCTTGCCGTTTTTCAGTGTTTTTGACAGGGTCAGTACTTCGTCAGTTGAGCATTCCTCTATGGTTGTGGCTTCTTTTTCTGGCGGGTACTCCAGGTGGTGCTTAGCTACCTCTTGCTCGACTTCTGCTGCCAGTTTACTTGCCTGATTTGGCCTGAAGGATGCCTCCAGCGTGTCAGCGAAGACCTCAGCCTTGTCCCTGTTGCTGCATGCCAGATGAATCTTTCCTTGTATCGGAGGGTTTGGTTCCTTCTTCCCAGTCAAGCGTCGGGTCATTCTCCAGAGAGAGTTGTCAGAGTCCTTCAAGTTAGCCGTAGCTGCTTCCCATTTTTCACCTCTGTGCTGACTTATTTGCATCTTCAGCTGTCTTGTCAGCTCGTTGTACTTCTTCAGCAGGTCAGGGGTGCGATTCCTTTGCCATTCTTTCCGGGCTCTATTCTTGTCAGCAATCGACTTCTTGATGCCATTTGGGAGGTCATAGATGGAGCAGCGTTGGGGTTTCTGCTTGGGAACACTGCGTTCAATAGCAGTGTGCACTGCAGCTGTGAAGTGGTGAACCGCCTGATCAATGTCTTCGATGCAGCGTAAGGGACCAGGGCCCAGTGTCTCCTCGAGGCATCTCTTGTATAGGCTCCAGTCTGCCTTCTTGTAGTTGTGCCTGGGGCCCTGCTGCTGATTTTCAAGCACGTCTCCAACTGTAATCAACACTGGGTTGTGGTCAGACGTCAGCGCCGTTAGGGTTTCCAGCTCCATAGACTGGGAGAGATTCTTCATGACGACTATGTCCAGAACATCCGGTTTGTGCAGCGCAGAGCCTGGATAGTGTGTTGGTTGAGTCGGGCCGTCCACTACGAAGTCCACCTTTTTTGAGTGGGCAAGTAGAGCGTGTCCTTTTCTGTTTGCAGTGCGAGAGTTCCAGCACTGGTGCTTGGCATTAAGGTCGCCTCCAATTATTGTTGGGATGCTGGGGTCCAGTAGAGCATCAAGGTCCTTTGGGCATAGCTTGCCTGGGGGTGAGTAGGCCGCAATCAGTCGTAGGGGTCCTGCAGTTGTCTGGATCTGGATCCCAGTTGCTTCAACGCTCCCCACTGGTGGTAGTGCAATCTCGTGGTGCTTCACTTTTGTGCTGACAATCACAGCTGTTCCTCCGCCCTTGGCTCCAGTGGCGCGATCTGTGCGGTACACCCTGTGGTTAGCTAGGTTAAGCTTCTGGCTTCCTTGGAGATGGGTCTCGGAGATAAGCGCTATACTCACATCCATGGTTTCCATCAGGTGCAGGAGTTCTGCAGTTTTCTTCTGAATGCTGTGGGCATTCCACATCAAGAAGGAGGGAGTTTCTTTTAGATTTAGTTGCCATTGCAGGTGTTTTCTTCACTGTGGAAAAGTCCGGCGATGAGATTTGCCACCATTGTCACCACAGGGTGGATATTCATGTCTGCGACTGTTTTCGCGATCTTCATGATGAGTTCCTGCCAGTTGATGGCAGTGCCTGTTTCACAGGTTGGTCCCGGGGCAGTTGTTGGTGGTGGGCTGTCTTGTTTGGGTCCTGTAACTTCTGCGTAAGTCCTTCCATCCACGCGAGCTTCACTATGGGTGTTGGTTGGATTACGAATTGTGATCCTGTGTGCCGTTTCGGGTTTGTGGTTGTTAGTCTTCCTGTGACCCTGGGCTGCAGCTGGTGGGTGTCGAGAAGCCTTTTGTGGTTGGGGGAGTTGCTTGCGTTGTTCATCCTTCTTTGCCTTCTGCAGGTAGGGGCAGCCGCGATAGCTTGCTGGGTGATTTCCTGTGCAATTTGCACATATCGCTGGTTCGGTTTCTCGGTTCCTGGTGCATTTGTTGGAGGTGTGTTCACCTCCACAGCGTACACACCTTGGCTTCTGATGGCAGAATGTAGAGGTGTGCCCCAAACGCTGGCAGTTGTAGCACATTATTGGGCCCCGTTTCCCTCTAGGCGCTTCTGTGGTAACGGTACAGCTGCAGAGCCGTGTGACTGTTGAGAGGTCTGCTGGCTTCCCATCATGGCCTTGCGACAGAGTTACGATGAACAAGGGAAATTTCTTGTTCGTGTCCGCCGGCGAGGTAATCTGTGTTATATTTTTAACTGGAAGTCCAAGTTCCGCTAAATCCTCAGTGATGTGCCCAAGGGATGCATTTGCTGGGAGGCCCCGTATTACGAAACGCTGGGCTTTTACAGTGGTCAATGAGAAGGTGTGGTATTCCATTTTCTGTTCCGTGAGTATGCTGGTCACAATCCTGTAGTCGTCTGGTGTGGTGAGTATGATCTTGGCGTGGTCTTGCCGGGGTTTGATTGTAAACGTGGAGGTGCAGTGTTCCTCCAGTAACTCAACGAGGACCTTGTGGGTGGCTAAGTTTTTCAGGATGATGGGAGGGATCCGCAGTCGCTTTGTGGGACCTGAAGAGTTCTCAGGTTCAGTAGACTCATGGTCCTGGGGGTGGGAGTCACTGTCCTGGGCATTCTGAAGAACCTGGAAGCGGTTTGCAGTTGGGATTGCGGAGCTTCCGGCAGGTGCGCGAGCAAGCTTTGGGGCTTTTTCCGGTGAGTTCTGGCATGAGTCGCGTCCTCTCTTTACCTTTGCGTGCCATACCATGTCTTCGGTGTTGTTGGGGTGAGCCAAGGCATCAGCTTCCATCGTTGGTGATGCTATCACCCCTTCACCACTACAGCGCGCAGCCTGGCCCCGGTCAAGCACCTAGGTGGGTCTGGGGAAAGTCCTTGTAATTTTCTCAGGTATTCGGCCTGCCAGCCTGCCTTCCTCTCCAGCACGCAGCCTGGCCCCGGTCAGGCCAGGGAGACGCAGGCCCAGCACCGAAGAACAGCAGAATCAGTGAGCAACATGCTTGGGATTTATAGGCCTGCCACACCCCAAGATGGCCGCTGCCTCTAAAAACATGGGAAATGTAGTCCTTTCATAGGATAACACTGATAAGTGCATCTTGACCACCAATGCCCTGAACCTGCAGCTACGTGAGCTTTACCACAGGGCAGACGACGCTGATGGCCATTCTTGGAACAAGCGGGGATGACCAGTGGTGCGCATAAAGCGCCACAGAGTTGCGCAGTGGAATTTCGGGCGAGACCTAGACCATGCCTGGCCTTATTCCTGACAGTGGTGCTGTAACAAAAGGGGTGAGCCTTTGAGGCTCACTGCTAGGTGTTACAGTTCCTGAAGGGGTAGGTATGAAGCACCTCCAACCAGTGCAGGCTTTGTTTCTGGCTCCAGAGAGCACAAAGGCTCTAACCCCAGGGAGTCAGAAACTTGTCTTAGTGGCAGGCTGGCGCAGACCACTCAGTCCTGCACTGAAGGATTGGGTAAAATACAGGGGGCATCTCTAAGATGCCCTCTGTGTGCATTTTTTAATAAATCCAGCACTAGCATCAATGTGGGTTTATTATTCTGAGAAGTTTGATACCAAACTTCCCAGTGTTGAGTGTCGCCATTATGGAACTGTGGAGTTCGTTTTGACAAACTCCCAGACCATATACTTAATATGGCCACATTGTACTTACAATGTCTAAGAATAGACTTAGACACTTTAGGAGCATATTGCTCATGCAGCTATCCCCTCTCCTGTGGTATAGTGCACCCTAAATGATACAGAGGAAAAAATATTTATAGGTTTCTTAGTTTCTATATAATTTTGTTTAAAGTTCAGAGTACAGCAGTACTGTCTCAGGAATGCATGGTACCAAAAATAAATGATAAAAAAATGAAAAATACTGGTTCTACCCTTTCATGGTACATCACTTATACCATGTGAAATGATAGCATTCAAAGCAACACTTATGACATCTCAAATTACATAATTTGTGATAGCACAAGGAGAAGGTGCGAGTTATTGTAGAACAGCGAGTGCAGTGACAACACCGGATACGTAGGTGTGCAATTTATAGTAATTTGTAGGTGGCACTTAAATGATAGATTTAAGTTATACCTTTAGCATTCCTAATGTTTGTCTAGTTGGTTTTCTACAAAGAGAATAAATAAAGTTTTCCTAACTATAACTTATCCCTAACCTTTGTTTTATCATTGAATGTATCTGTGTGTTTTACAGGACATGTGTGGTAAAGGCATCCGTGGTAAAGTCATACATTCTTCTGCAACAGCCCAGACACGATACTTAAACAGAACTTAATATAAAAACATCTGTATACTTTTTTTAACATGGCCTTTCTGTCTGTTTATTTTAATTATCAGCAATGATCGTTAAGACAGCTAAAAAAAAAACACATCTAAAAATTATCTCTTTCTATATTTACTGTGCAACGTTTGTACAAATGAACAGAAAAAAATACCAGCTTTAAATGATTTTCTTAATGTTTATTTCGGCTTCACCACTAAAATACCTATCCCGTCTATAAAAATCCAGCCATGCGGCAACACTACACCCTCCAAAAGGAGTTTGCGTTGACATGTATGCTTGAGCGCCACTCTTTCATACCTAAACAATTCTAGAGACATCCCGTTCGCCACAGGGTAGTGACTATGTGTAGCATTCAGCTTCTTCTAACATAGCCAAACTGTGCGGTGATGCGAGACCCGCCGTGCAGGCGAAGGTGACCAGATTTTCAAAACTAAACTAGAGACTGGTATCAACCGTAAACACTGAAAGATTCCGATAGCGAAATCTCTGGCACGTGACTGCACACCTCCGCAGAGTTATAAATCAAACTAGACACAGGAAAGACAAAAGATAGCAGCGTTTTAGTGCCTATGGACTTGCTTTTTCAGATGGTTTTGAAAGCCCAAGAAAAAAAAAAACATACTGTGGAGCTCCCATGACACAATGTAATTCAGTGTAGATTTTAATTGGATTTTGGGATGCGTAGTCATCCTTTTCGAATGCTAAACTGAACCTTCAAGCTCTAGAAAGTAAATGATAAAACCTGCGAGGGATATTGTAAACAATGATCTAAGAAATAAACCCCTCGCCCTGTGATGAAACCAAGTAATTTTGGCCTTAAGTGCGTTCAGTTGCTGATCACAGCACTTCGACGCCTGCTACAATGCTGCGCGGATGAGGGTAAGGCAGCCCAGCAGGAAATGCTTTAGAACAATATTTTGCACGTAGTGTGCTCATTGTTACCCGAGGGAAATGTGGGCATACATCATTTTTTTAACCAATGTGCCTTTCTTTAAAAGTGCTGGGATGCCGGGACAGCGCCTGAAAGGCAGGGAATATCCGGGACAATGCACAAGGCGCCTCGGGCTCTTACCATGCAGTTGAAGTGAGCTGCCACCTCGTCGTCGGGGGTCTTATATAGCACGCCGCTATCCAGGGTCTGCTCACGGTGGTGGCAGAAGCCGCAGGCGCCCTTGACTTTTTCCTTTTGAGGTCGCGGGCCCATGGTGCTAGCTCGGGAGCACGACCGAGAAGCAAATCTGCATCCAGGGAGTGCAAAAAAAAAAAAAGCTGTGAGGGAGCGGATACCTCAATGCGCAGCCAGCTGCGCACTGAGTATAAGACCAGCTATTTCTGTCAAAGCTCCCAAGCGTTTAGCTGCAGGCCACTTTCGTTTCCTAGGAAGACTGAGCTGAAAGCAGCCGAGCGGGAGAACGAGCCACGCCCCCTGCCCAGCCCTTGAGATTTAGGTTTCGATTTTGAAGTAGGCGGGCTGAGGCCTCGAACAGAGGTTCGCGCATTAGCCCTTCAGCGAGTCATCGTGGTGCTCAGAAGCTGTCAGGGACGGCTTTAGGGACGTTTCGGCCGCACCCGGTGCGCGCCTGTATTAGGGGAAGCTGTGCTTTTCAAAACTTGCGATTTAAAAGCATCAGCTGAAAAGTTCCTTGTGCGTCCAGCCTTCAGGAAACAATTAAAATGTCAAGATTCTCTTGTGATTGATGTTCCTGCTAGGGGTAGAGATGGGCGTTTTGTCTAGCGGCAGCTCTGACTCGATGTAAAGTAGCGTAGAGGATTAATGTACCTGCTGCAAAGAACAGAACTATATTTGATGTGGAGAGATGAGGAGCACATTTGCCAGGTGGTAGTGGTTAAATCCAAGGAGGTGGTCATGGGGTCGGGGGCGCCAAAAAAACAGCCGCACAGGGCGCCTCCAGCGCTAAAGCCGGCCCTGACCTGAGTAGGATTACCTAGGTGACCTCGCTGGTTCCTTTATATTCGAGCGTTGACTCCGCAACCCGGCTTGATATATCAGTTAAATAGGGTCATTCATTTGGTTAAGAAGTACAACAATTAATGAATCGTATCCCCCATGATACACCCCACGGAGCCTGTTGTATCTTGGCATACCACTCTCATCAGATATCAACATCGCCGTATAATATCTGCACGTCCAGTTCGTCTGATTATTTTATCTCTCAGTTCATTTTATCGTCTCCTCACACAATATGGGTCGATGATTCGTTTTCGCCACGGCAATAACAGAGGTTGTTAATGATGCTTGTAACGTTAATATGTGCTATAGTAAAAACAATGTACTCAATTTAAAACGTGCTACGTTTTCTTATGTGCATCCGTATATATTTGAACTATAATGAATATCACGTTCTAGCGAAAGAAAATTGAATAAACTATTACTGTTCAAGATTGAGTAACCACTATATTTATCCGACATCTAACATTTAACATTCACTTTCGAGACAGATGTGCCAACTCACCCGTTTCTGGCAGGCATTACCTTGTTTAGGGCTGGCATTAGCCAAGACCTTCTCATTTCACTAGCATTATCGGTATAATATAATTATATGGGCGTTCAGCCACTTATCTGCACCTATCGTTTTTTATTGCACCATTCACTTTATTCTTCATCCCACTCTAACATACAGTATGATGGCATGGGACAACCGATTTCTGTGTTTGCCTAAGAACATTGTGAGTGACATCATTTCACAAAGAGCACATCTACACCCAGCGCCTCTATGACAATATTTGCTTTTTGAGACCAACAAAACTATTCCTGCCTTTAGCCATTTTTTTTGGATGTTGATGGCCCAGCAGCTTCACCAGTGATACATTTTTGCAAAAAACGTGACAAAACAAAACAAACACATTGAATAAACCAAAAGCCTGGCTCCCAACAGCAGGCCTATTGCCATTCCCAATAATTGTTTTACTTCTGTGCACTTGCCTGATAAATAAAATGAATCTTTAAAGTTTTGGTGTGTATTCTCCTGTGTGCAAAACAAAATGCCTCCATGGACCTTGGGCAGACATCACCCTCTTTTTATTTCTATTCACCAATCTGACAAACAAAATGCCTCCATAGACTTCAATAGGGAGTAAAGTGTTAATTATCCATTCACTTTAAAGAGATGACCCTCTTAAAGAGATTACCCTCTTAAACGACTGCATTTTTGAGTGAAGAAGTTAACGGGTATGCAGTAATGCTTGTGGCATTTTAAGGTGGAGGCAAACCTGCATGTGCTAGAGATAAAGGGAAAACAAGTTATTGGCATAACATACATCGGCTAGATGGTGCAACCCCCAGTTGATACACAAGTCTGCAAAATAATTGTAACCAAGAAAAACAAATAGCAGGTTGGTGGTGATTACTCTAAGGACAACTACCTATATGATTGTATTTATCAGTGTCTAGCATGCTAGTCTGCAAGTGAACATTAATTTATCAATATATAGTGCTCTAGCCAAGAAGCGAAACTTAGTAAGGTTTGTATATCGGATGTTAACACTTTCTCTGCCATAGAGTGGCAATGAAAATTATTTTTTCACTAGCTCGCTAGATCCATCTAGTGCCCTGAATGTTTTACATACAGGTGGACTCAAACTTACTACCATCCTGGAGACTTCATCTTTCTCACAACCATTTGCCATCCAAAGTCTCCTTCTAGACCTATGCAGTTTCAAACATTTACCACAACCAAAGGTGCAAATTAGGCCACTATAAACAAGTGGGGTAGCTGTAGTTACAGGCACACACGAGATAACAGAGATATATTGAATATGATCTAGTTATATCTTGGTGCTCTCTCTTTGTAGTTTGGAATATAATACCAACTATGTTAAATTTAGGATTCCTGCTTCTTATGTTTGGCTTTGTGATAGAATGGTCTGTGTCTTATAGGAGGCACGGATTTATAAATTATTCTGATGTGTCACCATATTTGAGTTCTCTTTATTTCCATTTTTGCCTGATTTATTTGTTTGTTTTTAATGTGTACTTTATGAAAAATAACTATGCTTTCTCCCTTTTCCTCTTTTGGAACCACATGTCCCAGAATGCCTCATTATGGGCTATCTGAGAAAACAGCATATAATGGTATTGAAAGAGGGACTTGTCAACCGTGAACAAGACTCTTTTGGAGTTGTAACACATTGGTTGTTTGTTTCTGGCTTGGAATAAAATATTGGCTATTCGGTGAAACAGAGTGCAGTGGTTTTCCTTCTTTTGGATTTTTACACACACCTCCCTTATAAATTTACAAAAAAAAAACAATGGTTACAGCAACATTATAGTTACGTTCAGAATTTACACACACAAAACCTTAGAAGTTCAGCCGTTAGATTTATCTCAAGGAACTATGGGCCAGATGTATCAAATGTTTTTGCATTCGCAAACAGTGCGATTCACAGAAATCGTGCGTTTGCGAATGCAAAAACGTGTTTTGCGATGTATGCAAGTCATTCACAGGCCAAAAACAAGGAATCGCAAAAATAGTGATTTTTTGCAAAGCGACATGGTTTAGTGTGTCGCTATCTGCGTATCGCAAATTGCGACATGAAATACCGAATCGCTATTTGTATATCACAAATTGCGAGCCCGAATAGCGACTTGCCAATACAGATTCGGTATTTTGTGTCGCAAATTGCGATACGCAGATTGCGACACGCTAAACCATGTCGCACTGCGATGCATAAAAAAATCGCAAATTGCTAATATTCGCAGAATGGCCTTTTGCACATGCAATTTACCACGGATTGAAACCAGGTGGTAACCAGGTGCAACCTATATAAAGAGGACCAGAATGCCTCAGCCTCTTTTCCACAATGACTGCACTCTACGTCATGGCGAGGAGAAGGAGGATCTTGGCAGGTTTGAGGAGAGGGAGGAGGAGACAGGACCGCATTTTCAGAGTGCGCATTACCCTTTTTGACCAGAATCAGGAGGACATTTTTGAGAAGTACAGGTTGAACTCAGCCATGATACTTGACCTGATAGCTGAGCTACAAACCATACTGCAGCGCACAACACACAGGACCAATAGCATACTCACCCATGTGCAGGTATTATGCTCCCTGCACCTACTTGCCTCAGGGAGATATCAAGGGGACATAGCAGCAGCTGGATGGGTATCACAGAGTGCTGTCTCCAGATTTTTCAATGCATTTCTAAATGCCATGCTGAGCAGGATACACCAGTACATCAGATTCCCCAACACCCCACAAGAAATACAGCAGACAAAAATAGACTTCTACCAGATAGCACAGTTCCCCCAAGTCCTAGGTGCCATAGATGGGACACATGTTGCAATCTGTCCACCATCGACCACAGAGTATGTGTACCGCAACCGTAAATACCAACATTCAATGAACATACAGGTGATATGCAATGCCTCCTACATCATAACTGATCTCGTGGCCGGGTACCCAGGGAGCACACATGATTCGATCATCTTTCGCCACAGCGGGATTCACACAAGACTGCTAGCTGGGGAATTTGGTGAAGGATATCTACTGGGTAATTTCCAACTTTACAATGTTGCATTGATGGCAGTATAACGTCACATGGCACAGCTACTCATTTTACCGTCTGTTCCTTCCAGGAGACAGTGCCTACGCAGTGCGCACCTACATGATGACGCCCTACCTAAATCCTGCAACACCAGCAGGGTGGAGATACAATTCAGCACACAGGGCAACCCGCAATGTGGTTAAGCGCACCTTTGGCCTGCTGAAGAGTCGCTTCCGGTACATCCACAAAAGTGGAGGGGCACTACAGTACAGCCCGGACACTACCTGTAGAATAGTGGCCACATGTGCGATTTTGCACAATATAGCTACCACCAGGGGAATACCTGTGGAAATATCGGAGCCAGACTCAGATGAGGATGATGATCCCATACCACCCCTACAGCCAGCAGACAGGACCAGTGCAGCAGAGGGCAGGCAAAGGCGTGCTGACATCACACACAACCATTTCAGATGTAAGTAATGACAACACCACCTTACTGACATGTATTCCGATAGTTCTCAACTTTATTACCTTGACTTCAGGTAACATACGTGTCACTAGGACAAAGCAATACACATGAGTCAGACATGAGCCATTAACAGTGTCACACTATTATCATCATAGTTTACTGTATTGCTACATGTGAAGGTAGTCCCCTGTAGCCCTCAATGTCACTTCTTACGACCACGCATTCCACTTGAATGCACAGTAGCCTCACCGGCACCTCTTGGTTCAGGCTCACAGGCAGTACTATGCCTGGCACTGCGACGCCTAGGATCCATCACGGGCACTGCAAGACTAGATGACTCCTCAGTATCCCCAACTCCCAGTTCGCTGGGTGTAGCACTGCATGCTGTCAGCATAGCATCCAGGACGTTGGTTATTTGCACCAATCCCTGGGCAACATCCCGACTGCTATGTGCTGCTCCACCTGTGTGGCCACAGCACGCCGTGATATCAGGGCAGTTGATGTAGCAATACGATTTACAGATCTGCAATAGCCATTGAACATTCCCATGATTTGCCGTTCGCGCCTGCGGTGGCTAACACGCTCATGCCTGATCTCAGTACAGAGTTCCTCAATGGCATTTGTCAGTTCCTTGGTGTTATCCGCAGCTGTTTGCTGTCCCTCATGCAGCTTGCAGATGTTTGCATTCAGACACTCCATTTGCTTGTGCAGCCCCCCCATATTGGCATTGTGTGCCTGCAACTGCCTGTGCATTGCCCTCATGTTTTTGTATTGCAGGCGCTGCACCTTTAGCATGGACGCTTCAAGGCCACCAAAGAATGATGGGCCCTCACCTCCATCTGTGTGCTGTGTGCCTGCATCGTGAGGCCTCCTGCGTGGAGTTGAGTGACGCTGGGGCAGGGACTGCTGCCTTCCTGTGGATCTAACTTCTGGGGGTGGTGTGTGGCCTTCATCCGGCATGTCATCAGAGTCCTGGTTCAAATCATGGAGAGTTAATACCCCTGCCCTGCGTCTGATTGGTGCTATACACAATGACTCGCTGGTGTTAGAGTCGGACAGAGGCTGTGTTTCTGCATCCCCCACATTGGCACATTCTGCTGCTGCTAGGCCTGAGCCATCTGCAACAACAATGTGCAGCATGTCATTTATGTATGTATCACCAAATGTGGCACAATGGTAATAAATGTACACTTACGTCGTATCACTATGAACTGTGTGTTTTGTTCTTCTGTGTGTCGGTATACTTAATTGCTATCTATGTGCTATTTTCAGCTCTGGGTTGTGGACTACCACTCCCATAAGGCATTGTTGTGCCGCATGTAAGATGTGGAATGGACTACTTATCACAATGCTTTGCACTACTTGCTATTTCCTAAGGGGCATTTGTACATGCACATATGGGGTTACATATCATTATTGAACTTACCTTTACTGGTGCTGGGTGTGCCGGATGTGTCAATGTCAGTGACCCCACTGACAGCTTTTGGAAGCAGTGTGGACTCCACCAGGTCTTCCATGGGGGTGGAGGGTGTATGGGTGGATGGTCCGCCTCCTCTGCTCTTTGCCTCCTTTAGCCTGCTGGCCACCCTCTCCTTGGCACAGGAACGCAGGTAGTACCACCTCTTGCGTATCTCTTCCACCGAGCGTTGCGCAACCCCCACTGTGCAGATTTTGGTCTGGATGTCAGCCCAAAGTTTCCTCTTCTCACTCTCTGGTACCTGGAGTGAGCTCTTCCCAAAGAGCCGGTCATGGCTCCTGACCACCTCCTCAGTGAGCACCTCCAATTCTTGCTCACTGAATTTCAGCTTCCTCTTCCTCTCTCCCTTCTCCTTCCCATTACCAGCATTGGCCATGTTGGTGTTAGGTCCTAGCTTGCTCACAAACTTGCTCCCTAGGGCTGGTCTGTAACTGTCTGACTGCTCCTGTGGGTGTGGTACCTGGAAACAGCATGGGCTGACTCACTTCCTGCTTGTGATGTCATCAGGCTGTGCCAGATGACCGTTTTCGCAATTTGCGATTTTCAATTACCGAATCGCAATTTTTTTTGTGATTCAGTATTTGGACGTCGCAAATTGCATTAGCGAATTTTAAGAAATCGCTATTTCCGATTTTGTTACATCACATTTTGCGTGCCGGAAATAGCGATTTCTTAAAATTCGCTATTAGGGACGCGCAAACGAAATTCTTTATACATCTGGCCCCATATCTCATGCCCTAAGGTAACTATAACTTGTGCCCATGTCATGCCCAGTTTTCTCATCAATAACTTTACTGCAAATATTGCAGTTATATTATCAATGATAGTATAGAAGATGTTATGACTGGTGTAATATGTGAGGTAATTAGCAGTGCATTGTAAAGGCGCATGCCCCCCTCCAGGGTTGGCTGCCTTTGGGGGTTGGCCAGAGAGCCGCCTGGCCACATGCAGCCAACCCCACGCCATGCACCACCGATTGGTTCCGAGGACCCCTTCCCCAGAGTCTGACAAATTTTTTCACGGGAGGAGACCCCAACTCCAGGCGGCCTGGCCTTGTTTTAAGTGGGAGGTGGGTATGCAGTTCCCCTCTCCCGTCCGCTTTCGGACCCCCAGGAACCTCATCTTCCTGCCATATTTAGAAAGTGGGGGGCACATGATCCCCCTCCCCGGGCTGTATTTCAGCCCCCATCTCACAGGGCCCAAAGTTATTGTAAATGGTAATGGGGTATGCAGGCCCCCCCGGCCAATTTCTGGCTCCAGGGACACCATCTCCCAGGGTCCAGCCATATTTAGAAGGGGGAGGCGGCATGCATCCCCCCTAACCAGGTCAATATTGTCCCCAGGGACTCCATGCCTTGGGGCCTATTCTATGAATAATTAAGGAGAGGGCAGCGCAGCCCCCTTCTTCTGGCCAATTTCGGTCCTGGGAACCCCATCTCCCGGGGCCCAGAGATAATATGAAGGGGAGAAGGGTATGCAGGACCCATCCCCCAGTGCGCAGCCAGCAAATGGTGGGTTCCCCTGAGCCCAGTCAGGGCACCCACTGCTTCTGTACATGGCCTGCCCCCATGGCCCCAGTCGGCTTCCTGCCTCCAGCAGGAGTTGGCACTTCTCCCGCCTACAGGGAGCAGCTCAAAATGCTGCTTCATGTGGGCAGGAGCAATGTTTTCCATCTGAAGCGGGCAGGGAAACAGCTGGAAAGGCCACTTTTTGATGCTCCTGCCTGCTGGGAGTGGACTTGGTATTCGCTCTCGCTTGGCAGGAGCTTTGAAATTGCTCCCGCAAAGTGACAGCTCAAACACAAGTTTTCCTGCCTGCACTAGTGCGAGTAGGGAAACCAGTAGTTCCCAGGAATGGGCACCCCGGGACATGGCTGGAGCTGGCCCTGGGTAATGGGGTCCCAATGGCCCTTAATGACTCTGGGAGAGGGGCACAGCCCCCCTCCCTGTGCCAATATCGGTCCCCGGGGACCTATCACCCATGGCCCAACCAGCAAATGGTGGGTGCCCTGGAGTCCAGCCAGGGCACACAGAGCTTCTATGTGGGGGGCTGCGGGGGTAGCCCCCATGCCCCCTATGCACCAGCCTGCTCCCTACCTCCAGCAGGAGCCGGCATTGCTCCCGCCTGCAGGGAGCAGCTAAAAATGCTGCTCCCTGCGGGCAGGAGCAATTTTTTCATCTGAGGCAGGCAGGGAAACAGTTGGAAAGTCTGCTTTTTCATGCTCCTGCCTGCTGGGAGCAAACTTAGTGTTTCCTCTCACTTGGCAGGAGCTTTGAAATTGCCCCCGCCAAGTGACAGGAAACACAGTTTTCCCTGCCTGCACCAGTGTGAGTAGGGAAACTGCTATTTCCCAAGGGTGAGCACCCTGGGACATGGTTGGAGCCAGCCCTGGGGCATCCCTTCCTTTTGTGTGCATGGCCAGGCCCCTGGGGTTGGGGCCCCTGGGGATGAATACAGCCTGGGTAAGGGGGCCACACAGCCCCCTCTCCATTTTCTTGACACAGGTGGGGCCTGAGGGGGTGGCTGTCCCCAGGGCTGAAATCGTCCCCGGAGAAGAGCTGTACAGCCCCCCTCCCTATTTTCAAATTTGGCCAATCCCAGGGGATGGAGTCCCCTGGCTGGAACATATTGCGCCAGGCCCAGAAGGATGGGGTCCCCTGGCCGTAATCGGCCTGGGGAGGGGGACCACGCGCACCCTCTCCCCCTAATATATCAATGAAATTTCCTCCCGGGACCTTGCCCATCCAAGGGGCCAAAAAGGCAAGCGAAAGTAAACGCATTTGCTTTTTAAAAAAAAATGTTCGAGCATATCCATTGATCCTCTGTGAATTTCTGGAAAAGTAAAAAAAAAAAACACTTTTGGTCCCCGGCAGGGTCCCTGTGGGATCCCACCACCAGGCCTAAGGGGTCAGGGTATTCCTACCCTGTCCCCTTCTGGTTTTTTTCTCCCTTTTTTTCTTAGGACTCGACTGAGTCATAGTACCAAGATCGCTACCACCACTTCTTGGTTGAAGTGGAGGCAGCCTATCAGATCTCATTTTGAGATCACTGGGATCCACAAACCCTCTGCATCCCTAAATATACATAAATCCTTTTTCTTTAATAACTCTAAAGCTACTGAATGGATTTACACCAAATTACAAAAGCACTCTTTTCTGTCCTATCGACATACAGGAGAGCATACTGCAGGGCAAAACAATGCAGTTTAGTGTAGGTTACAATAAACTACACTGTTTTGCACTAAAGAGCACACATCTTGTACTTTTGATTGCTGAACCTGGAAGGAGAGAAGAGTTATGCAGGGACATACATCCATGGGAGTGGCAACTGCCTCAATAAGGCTCCAGTGTGAACAGGGGCCTAACGTCAAAAATAAATGAATCTGTTGAAGTTCCTGGGATCTATGCAGTTTCTCCTACTCGGCTGTTCAACACAGCATGGCTGGAGTAACCTATGTGCGCATGTGTGTTTGGTCGGCCTAAACGGCTGGCCAAGCACACATGCGCACTTAGTTGCACTCTCTCCTCCTCCCCCTCCCACCTCCCACCTCCCATCTCCCATCTCCCATCTCCCGTGGCCCAGCCCTGCCTCTCCCTGTACTGCTGGCTGAGCCAGCAGATGAAAAATAAAACAACAGTGGAACTATTGTTTCATTTTTCATCTCCTGGCTCTTGGCCGGGGGGGGGGGGGGGCTATGGGGCGACATTCCTCAGCCATTGCAGAGGAGCCACCCCTGCAGTACTTTTTTTTTTTTTAAAGCTTGTTTTTCCATAAACTGTAGGTAAATATCAATACATTTCTCTACCATTTTAATAAAGTGGTAATTGTTAGGGAACAACAATAAAACTCACTACTTATGTAAGGCCCTAACTCAGAACCCAGCAAAAGTGTGCTGGAAACAACATGGTTGCCTTTTACGTTTTATAAAGGCAACTATTAGCCAATCACATACTGCCTCCCCACTGGTATGTTGCACAGTATACCGCAAAGTTACCATAGTATACCACAGCACAATATATAACTAAGTATTTTCACAGTTATAACTTTAGCTATTTACACCTGCTACTACTTCATAATTTATATTCTTGCCACAGGACATTGACATCTGATCACCCACTTTCACGCTATGTCTGTTTCAGGTACAACACTCCACTCTACGCCAATCCATTGTACACCACTCCACTCTACACCACTCCAGTGTATGCTGTTACACTGTACACCACTCCAGTCTACGCCACTCCACTGTATGCCCCTCTACTCTACGCTATTCCACTGTACACAACTCCACTCTACGACACTACACTTTACACTATTCTACTGAATGGTACTCCATTATACGCCACTTCAGTGTACATCACTCCACTGTACCCTATTCCATGTACGCCACTCCACTATATGCCACTTCACTGTACACCGTTACACTGTACAACCCTCCACTCTATGCCACTCTGCTCTACGCCACTCTAATGTATGCCACTCCAGCCTACACTACTGTGCACTTCTCTGTTCCACTATAACGACACTCCAATCTACACCATTCCACTACAATATTCCACTATATGGCACTCCACTCTATGTCAATACACTTTACAACACTACAATCAATGTCATTCCACTCTACACCACTCCATTGTACTGCACTCCACTGTATGCTATTACAATGTGTGCCACTACCGTCTACTCTACTACACTCTACCCCACTCTATTCTGCTACACTCAACTCTATAGTATTCTACTCTACACCACTACACTGTGTGCCACCACACTGTATGATATTCCTCTTTTCGCCACTCCACTGTAACCTAATTCACTCTATGCCTTTCCAGTCTATGCTATTCCTTTGTATGCCACAACACTGTATCTCACTCCCCTCTATGCCACTCCATTCTACGATATTCCACAGTATGCCACTCCACTCTACAGCACTTAACTCTACCCCACTGCAGTGTTCGCTATGCCACTGTATGCCATTCCACTGTACGCCACTCCGCTCTATGCTTTTCCAGTGTACGCCACTACACTGTCCGTCACTCCACTCCACACTACTCCAGTATATGCCACTTTACTGTACCCTGATCCACTCTATGCCACTCCACTGTATACTATTCCACTGTACGCCACTCCACTCTACCACAATCCACTCTGTCACTGCACTCTACACCACTCCACTACACGCTATTCCACTGTATGCCACAACACTCTGCATCACGGCAGTCTATGCCACTACACTGTCAGCCACTACACTGTACTCCACTCTATGCTATTACAGTATACACAGCTCCTCTGTACGCCACTCTACTATATGCTATTTCACAGTGCGTCACTCCACTCTATGCTACTCCACTGTATGCCTCTCCACTATACAATATTCCACTGTACGTCACTCTACTCTACGCCACTCAACTATTTGCTACTTCATTCTATGCTATTCCACTGTATGCAACTCCACTCTATGCCTCTCCGCTCTACACTATTCTACTCTATGCCACTACACTGTACGCCACTCCAAAATACACTGTTCCATTCTCCACCATCCAATTCTACATCACTCCATTATACGCTAAACTACTGTATGCTATTCCACTCTTCGGCACTCCATACCGCACCACTCCACTGCATGCTATTACACTGTATGCCACTCCACTTTACCACACTCCACTCTACACCACTGCACTTGCCACCACTCCACTATACACCACTCCATTCTACGCCACTCCACTCTCCCTTTTACACCACTCTAGTCTACATCATTCTAGTCTACTCTATTCCACACTATGCCACTCCACTGTATATTACTCCACTGTATGCCACTCCACTGTACCCCACTCTACTCTTCCCCATTCCACTCTGACCCACTCCACTCTAAGCCATACCAGTCTATTTCACTGCACTATACGCTACTCCACTCTACACTATTCCACTGTAGGCAACTCCACTCTACACCACTCCTCTCCACTCTACACTATTCCACTCCTTTGTACAGCATTCCACTATATGCTATTCAACTCTACTCTAGGCTACTCTACTATATTCTGTTCCACTACATGCCACTACACTCTACCTCACTCCACTCTATGCCTCTCCACTCTACGCTACTCCACTCTTTGCCACTTGACTATATTCAGTTCTTCTGTATGCCACTCTACTCTACTCCACTCTACAACACTGTACTGTATGCTATTCCAGTACGCTGCTCCACTCCAATGTACCCACTCCACTCTATGCCACTCCACTATATGCTAGTCCTCTGTACACAACTACACTCTACAGCACTCAACTCTACATTATTTGGCTCTATGCCCACTATACGCCACTCTACAGTAAGCTATTCCAGTCTCGTCCACTCCACTCTATGTCACTCTACTGTACACCACTCCACTGTATACTATTCTACTGGATGCCACTCCACTGTACGCTACTCCACTCGACTAATTCAGTGTACGCTACTCTACTTTGCTATTCCACTGTATGCCACTCCCCTGTATGCCACTCCACTCTCCCTCACTCCATGCCACTACACTCTACACCACTCCTCTATACATTATTCCACTGTACACTACTCCAGCCTATGCTACTCCAGTCAACGTCATTCCACTGTATACCTCTCCTCTCTATGCTAGTGTACTCTGCACTATTTATATGTATGTCATTCCACTCTATGCGCTTCCACTCTATGCTACACTACTCTAAGCCTCATCACTGCATGTCACTCCACTGAACACTATCCCCCTCTACTCCACTACACTGTACCCTACTCCACTCCACTCTCTGCTATTCCTGTGTATGCCTCTCCAGTCTACCCAACTCCACTCTACTCCTCTCAAAATCACTGTGCCCCACTTAAAAACAGTCTATGCCCCTCCCCTCTACCACATTATACTCCTCTCTATAGCCATACACTGTACAACAATTTACTACTGTCAGTGCCAGTGTAAAGCACTCTACTTTACTCTATACCACTGTACGACACTTTGCTCCACTCTACACAATTCCTTTTACTCCAGTCCACCCCACTTTACTATAGTCTACTCTATGAGACTCTACTCCACTCTACTCAACTGTACTCCACTTCCGCACTCAATGCCATTCCACTATACACTACCTTATGCCACTCACTCTACAACAGTCTATGGCACTCCACTCGACCATACTCTACAGCACTCTAATCCATGCCACTCCACTGTACAACATTGTTATCCACTAGGTGGCACTATACTCTGTTTTACTGTTCGACAGTTTCTGGCACTGTGCAACACACAAGTCCACTCAACTCTACCACACACCACTCTACTCTGCAACACTTTACTCCACTGTATGCTATGCCAATCCACTCTACTCCTAGACACTCTAATCTACAACATGCTATTCCATACTACACCACTTCACTGCACTCTTCTCCACAGCACAACACTCTACCCCTCTCAATGGCACTGTACAACACTCAACTTTACAATGCTCCACTCTATCACACTCCACTCCACTCTATGCAACTCTCTTTTACAAGATTTTACTATACCCTGTGACACTACACAACACTGTACTCCACTCTGTGCCCCTATTCTACACTATACAACCCTGTGCTCCACTCTATGACCCTGAACTCAACTGCACAACACTCTACTCCACTCTGCAACACTTTCCAACACTCTACGAGACACCATTCCATTGCTCTGTACAAGATACCACTCCAGTTTGTAACACTTTACTTGGTTCTACACTATACCTGTCCACTCTAGTGCAATCCATGTCACTGTTCTATACAACACGCCACTGCACTATATGACACTTTAGTCCACTGTACGCTACTTCATTCTGAACTACTCCACTTTGTTCTACTCCACTGTACAACACTACACACTTTGACACCCTCCTGCACTTTACTGTACAACACTCTGCTTAACAATTCTGCACTCAAAAACACTGGACTCTACATTTTGAAACCCATTTTTATTTAAAAAGAAACATTCAAATTCAATGAAAAAGAATTAAACCTTTGTTAAGGTTAGGAAAACTTCTTTTTTTCTTTCTATACAAACCAAACTTAAAATACACAAACATTAAGAATGCTAAAGTTATAATTACTCCTTAAATTTATAAATTATGCACCACTTTTAAACTACTGTAACTTTATTTATTCTTTCTATACAAACAAAACTTAAACCACACTCATTTAGAAATTCTAAAGGTATAATTTTAATTTACAATTTATGCAAAACCTTCACATTTGTATAACTTGCGCACCACCACAAAGAGAATTCAACTCAGTAGCCAAAATACAATAACTATAACTCAAGCCTTCTCCATGCACTGCTTCTACCCTTTAATATTATTGAATTTCTAGCATTATAGCATTGACAACACTAATGACATCACAAATCACATTATTTGTGAGAACAGAGAGCATGATAGAGTGGCAAGTTATAGTTAATGCATTGTGGCTACTGAGTTGAATACACTGTGTGTGGAGGTGTGCAAGTTCTAATTTGTAGATTTTGTGTACATTTTACTATAGTAAATACATATTTTGTTTCACTAATAACATTGGTGCTGTTTGATGTATATACACAAAACATTCTAAAAAGTTCATCCATGGGGCGTGTTCAAGTTGGTGCCAAAGCGAGATTGAATTCTCAGAGCTCTGCCATCAGCGCTCTACATCAGGGCAGATGCTGTGGTCCCCTGGCCTCCTTCCCGACTAAATCACATTGGGTGCTGGCCATGTCCTACAAATGTGAGGAGCAGACCCTTGCTGACTGACGCTGCTCCCCTGATGACCTGCAGAACCGAAGTTAGACGGACAGCCATGCGGCCAAGATGTCCACCTTGGTGAGGCCTCGGCCCAGAGGGGTTGCAAAAGCAACCTGATGCCACCCTACAGCCTCGATGTAACCAGGGCATTGTAACGCAAGGTGCCTCCCTTTGGCAAAAGCAGGACGCCTGATTTCACCGGATCGGGCACTTACAGGGTCCAGATTTATTAACGGCCCTGGGGATGAACCAGACCAGTGCTGCCTCCTTCAGCCGCACGCTGATCACCCAGGTGTGGCCTTGGCTCCCTACTGAGGATTGCGGCCAGAACTGTTGATAGCAGTTCGATACGGAACACTGGACTGCTCCCTCCTGCCTCCTCTTAAAGGGAATATCCTCACCTCTGCTGTGGGAGCTGCCTCCAGGCCTGAAGCCTACAGCGAACGTCGAGAGCGAGACCCGAGGGACACTGATGTGTATGGCGGCAGCGTAGTGGGTCGAGTACAGAGTCATACCTGCTACAGTGAGTACAAATCCCCACTGGTACTAGCAAGCAGGACCCTTCCAGCATCGGTGAAACTAGACTCCAACCATCACTTGAGAATAGAGGGGGTGACACTGTGTTGGGTCCTGCTGGGGACATGGACAGATTTGGGATATAGCCATGAAGCGGACTGGGGCATGATGGAGTGCACGGGGACACTGCTCAGTCACCAACTAGTGATGTTTAATCAGCAGAGGGGCCCCTACATCTTTTCTGTGCATTGTCCTCCCAGCCCTGTGCTGTGACTTCTGGGGCCCTGACCCATCACTAGTTGCCAAACCGGGGGTATGTTAGGCATTCCACATTTGATATGCTACTATCAGGCAGCACAACTCTGTTACATAGTGGAGTAGTACAGACCTAGCATAGAAAGCATTGGTGCTTCATAGATAAAGCTGTGGCTGGCATTCATATCTGGAAGGCGCCATGGCTCCCAAAACAACAATGACCAGTGGGATTCTACGTTTCAGCAATACTTCAAGCTAGGATGGGAGTATGGGACGAGGTGCAAGTCACACAGAAATTGTTCATCCCCATTTCGCCGCAGACTGATCATAGGGAATGCAGACTTATTCCCCTGCATTCCATAGCTTTGCTTTCTCTCAGTGGCAAGGCGCCAACTGCAAAAGGATGGGGACTTCTTTGGCATGAACTGACCCATGGATTTTGTGCAAATCCAATCTAACTATGGCCTTCCACCTAACGCATACTGGCAGTACATTGCAATCTAGCGTTGGGTCATGCAGCCTCGGGTCCGACCCCACACAGATAGACCTCTCACACCCTTTGGAAAATGGCTTCTCACTTGTTCCTTACATAAGCGACTCATCTCCGACATTTACACATTCCTCAATACACCATTAGCGCGCTTTAAATCACTGGCGCAGCAACAATAGGAGACAGAATGAGAGTGCACTTTTACCACCAAGGAATGGGGTGATGTCCTCCACAGAGTCTACACCCCTGCCCACAGCGCCTCTGGCAAAGAAATGCTCCTTAAAATTGCACATTACTGGTATTTTACACCAGCTAGAGTGGCCCAGTGGAAAGAAGGAGGGGACAATACTTGCTGGAGGCTCGGTAATCAGACTGGCACCCTAACACATCTTCTCTAGCATTGCCTCAGAATCTGACACAGAAGTCTTATCGAGCGTAGGCGAGATGTATGATACCAACCTCCCCACATTGCCCAGCCACCTTCTCTCGGGGCCTCTGAACTCCTTGACCTATTCCCTGAAATCAGCAAGAAGACAAGCCCTTACCTTAGCACTTAGTGCTGCCAAACAAATCCTTCTCTCCCACTGGTGTACGGACACAATACAACAAGACAAGACTGGCTACACAAATTATGGGAACTGCTGGGAATGGAAAATTGACAGCAGTGGTGACCAATACACTACCACATTTTGGTAAGGTATGGGGGTCATGTATACGGTTCCTCTCAGATGAATTTAGGGAGCTGACCTGTCCGGCATACTTGAGTGTCCTTTGCCTCACGCGCCCAGACCTCACACCTAACTGATTTCGCATATGGCATGCTGTCACCTGCCTTCCGCCTACCCTCCTCCATGCACTGTGTGCTTCTTACTCATATTCACTAGGGGTTATCGAGGCACCCCTACCTCTTTCCCTGGCACCTCTTTTCCCCATCATAACCCTCCCTTTTCCATTTCTTTCTTCTAGGTTTTCTTCCCATATTGTTGTTGTTCTTTCACTGTAGTAGGAAGTTGGCTCTGTATATACTATCTCAAAGTAAGAGATAGTATGCACAGCGTCCAAGGGTTCCCCTTAAAGGTAAGATAGTGACAAAATTAGATAATTCGAATGCTCTATTTTGTGGTAGTGTGGTCGAGCAGTAGGCTTATCAGAGGGTAGTGTTAAGCATTTGTTGTACACACACAGGCAATAAATGAGGAACACACTCTCAAAGACTTAACTCCAGGCCAATAGTTTTTATATAGAAAAATATTTTTTCTTAATTTACTTTTAGAACCACAAGTTCAAGATTTGAAGTAAATACATAAAATGCAAGGTACTCCACACAGGTGAGTTAGGAGCTTTGAATTAGAGCAATAGCATACACAGTTTTGGTTAAAATGGCAATAAGCTATTTTAAAAGTGGACACTGCAAAAATCAACAGGTCCTGGGGGAGGTAAGTAATGGTTAGTTTGTCAGGTAAGTAAGGCACTTACAAGTTCAAGTTCCTGGAAATAGGCAACCCACCGTTGGGGGTTCAAGGCAACCCCAAAGTTACCACACCAGCAGCACAGGGCCGGTCAGGGGTCAAAGAGGAGCCCGAAACACATAGGCGCCTATGAAGAACAGGGGTGCTCCGGTTCCAGTCTGCCAGCAGGTAAGTACCCGTGTCCTTGGAGGGCATACCAGGGGGGTTTTGTAGAGCACTGGGGGGGGGACAAGTAGGTACACAAAACACACCATCAGTGGCATAGGGGCGGCCGGGTGCAGTGTGCAAAGCAGGCGTCGGGTTTTGTATTAGAATCAATGGAGGGACCCGGGGGTCACTCTAGCGATGCAGGCAGGGCACAGGGAGGGCTTCTCTGGCCAGCCACCGACTGGGCTAGGCAGAGGGTCACTCCTGCACTGAGGTTTGGTTCCTTCTGGTCCTGGGGGCTGCGGTGCAGTGCTTGGTCCAGGCGTCGGGTTCCTTGTTAAGGCAGTCACGGTCAGGGGGAGCCTCCGGATTCTCTCTGCATGCGTCGCTGTGGGGGACCAGGTGGGTCGTCTTGGGCTATTCACGAGGTCGCAGTCGCCTGGGAGTCCTACCTGTGGTGTTGGTTCTCTGGAGTTCGAGCCGGGGGCTTCGGGTGCAGAGGGTGAAGTCTCACGCTTCCGGCGGGAAGAGTGAAGTCTTTATAAGTTGCAAGAAAGTTGCAAAGTTGTTGCTGGATTTGAACAGAGCCGCTGTTCATGGGAGTTTCTTGGTCCTTTAGTTCAGGGCAGCCCTCTAAGGCTTCAGAGGCCGCTGGTCCCTGTCGGATGCATCCCTGTTGCAGTTTTCTTTGAGTCAGGAGACAGGCCGGTAGGGTTGGGGCCAAAGCAGTTGTCGTCTCCGTCGTCTCTGCAGGGCTTTCAGGTCAGCAGTCCTTCTTCTTGTTTCAGGAATCTGATTTTCTGGGTTCTGGGGTGCCCCTAAATACTAAACTTAGGGGTGTTGTTAGGTCTGGGGGGCAGTAGCCAATGGCTACTGTCCTGGAGGGTGGCTACACCCTCTTTGTGCCTCCTCCCTGAGGGGAGGTGGGCACATCCCTAATCCTATTGTGGGAATCCTCCAAACTCAAAATGGAGGATTTCTAAAGGGAGGGGTCACCTCAGCTCAGGACACCTTAGGGGCTGTCCCGACTGGTGGGTGACTCCTCCTTGTTTTTCTCATCATCTCCTCCAGCCTTGCCACCAAAAGTGGGGGCAGTGCCCGGAGGGGCTGGCATCTCCACTAGCTGGGATGCCCTGGGGTGCTGTAACATAAGGGGTGAGCCTTTGAGGCTCACCGCCAGGTGTTACAGTTCCTGCAGGGGGAGGTGAGAAGCACCTCCACCCAGTACAGGCTTTGTTCCTGGCCACAGAGTGACAAAGGCACTCTCCCCAGCAACTCGTCTGGTTGTGGCAGGCTGGCAAAAACTGGTCAGCCTAGCACTGAGAATCAGACTGGTATTCAGGGGGCATCTCTAAGATGCCCTCTGGGTGTAGTTTACAATAAATTCCACACTGGTATCAGTGTGCATTTATTGTGCTGAGAAGTTTCACCTGTGGTATAGTGCACCCTACCTTAGGGCTGTAAGGCCTGCTAGGGGGGTGACTTACCTATGCCACAGGCAGTGTGAGGTTGGCATGGCACTCTGAGGAGAGTGCCATGTCGACTTAGTCATTTTCTCCCCACCAGCACACACAAGCTATGAGGCAGTGTGCATGTGCTGAGTGAGGGGTCCCCTGGGTGGCATAAGACATGCTGCAGCCCTTAGAGACCTTCCCTGGCATCAGGGCCCTTGGTACCAGGGATACCATTTACAAGGGACTTATCTGAGTGTTAGGGCTGTGCCAGTTGTGGGAGCAAGGGTACAGTTTAGGGAAAGAACACTGGTGCTGGGGCCTGGTTAGCAGGGTCTCAGCACACATTCAATCATAACTGGCATCAGCAAAAGTCAAAAAGTTAGGGGGTAACCATGCCAAGGAGGCATTTCCTTACAACTGTTTTTCCCACTGGCCAGTGGATGTAGGTGGGATGACTGTTGTACTTGACCCTCTTAAAATCTAATAAAACTGATTTAAACCATAAAACGTTCATCCACCGGGGGTGGGGCTGAGGCGTCAGGATGGCGGACGCACATTAAGAGTGCTCCCAAACTCTTTGTCATCAGCCTCTATCTACAGCTCGACTAAGGGAGTTCCTGAGACATCCCCAGCCCCTGGGACCCTGAGACCGCCACTGGTCCAAACTGAAGCGGTGAAAGAGCAGCTGCTGATCGCGGGCAGCTCCTCATCAGTTCACAGTGTGCTCCGCGACAAAATGGTGGTCCAGATGGCCTGAATTGGGGCCACGGGTGCCGCCGAAGAGCGGAACAAGGGCCAGGAGCAGCTGCATGGTCCACAGGAGAAGCCCAGGATATGAGGCGGCAACTCTCCCGTAGGGGCCCTATTGCCATGCTGGCCTCTGGAGGTGCGGGCCTCCCACAGGGAGGGGGATTACACACAGGGAGGGGGCACTGTTTGGGATGCATGCTGCTGGGCAGAAGGCCACGCTCTGGGGTGCTGAGATGGCACATGGCCCAAGCCCGGAGGCCCATAAAATGATGGCCAAGGGCTTGGTCCTCCCACATAGAAACCTGGAGATTGGGAGAGAGGGTCTTAGCATACAGTGAAGCTGGCCCGGCTTGGAGGACAAAAGGCAGATACCGCGGGGTGAGACGAGGATCAACAGCGATCCGTCGCCCATTAGAGCAACCCGGTGAGTGCAGCGGCAACAATCACTGAACATGCCTGCGGCCAGGCCTGGTCTTGCGGGATGAGGCCCCATGAGAATTGAAGATTTTGGGCTGGCTGCAGGGAGGTCCAGGAGAACTACCATTGATCGAAGGGCGGCCCTCCCTTGTGGGTAGCAGCTGGTTGAGGCCCCAGTGGTGACCCGGCTCTGGCAACAGAAAGAGGGTTCGGGGATGAAGACCTGAGGGGACCCCCTGAATGCACTAAACATCTTATCCTCATGTGCACGTCTACTGACATTAAATCAACCAGGTCCCTACACTTGACTGCCCATGCCACAGTGCTGGAGGTCAGCAGGTTGAGATGTGGCGCTGAGCCTGAATCTGCCCCGGATTGACGAGAGGGAAAGAAACTGAGACCGTGAGCAACTACACTGCTTCTGGCAATACAAAAGGTGGCAAACATACAACTATTAACTTGAATGGGGCCAGTTGTGAGTGTTTGACCAGACCTCCCAAAGCACGGCGAACTGGGGCGCATCTGGCTTTCGATTGCCGCTGTCCCCTGAGACCATAGCACCGGCCATGTCTTCTGGTTTCCACTGCTCGTGCTGTCACGGGAGGGTGACAAGTGGGTACAGCGTTTACACTGTGTCTTCGACCTCTAGTAGTGACACTATTCGATCCCGGAGTCCTACACTTTGACATGTCTTCTGCATCCAGGAACTGGGCACAATGGATTATACTGTATGAATTTCCCTGCAATTGGATCCTAGGTTATGGAGGGGGTCAGCCAATGTCTGTTAATTTGATTTTATGATTTTTACAGAAGGTTTTCTATACAGAGGCAACAGATGCTTCTTGGGGCAAGTATGGGAAGGGGAAGGAGTTGGGGGAACGGGAACCTGTTTGGGTAAATGTCCGTATCTCAGTTGGTTTGGGTATTGGTTCAATACCTCTTTGTTGTATCTTTAGCACACATAGGCACACATTCACAGGGGACAGACATCAGATATTGGCTCTTTGAAATTCCAGATGGTTACATAGAATTGACACACACCAATGGAGTAGTACTGGCGGATGGATCCTTTCCCCAAGATGAAACATTACTTGGCAAATTAAACAATGGGCCCCTACAGGTGCTATCATGGAACGTTAATGGTCTCCTAGATAAAGTGAAACGCACAGCTGTGCTCTTCTTTGCTCACTGCCATCGGCCAGATGTACACCTACTCCAAGAAACTCATCTTTTGGGAGAGCGATGCACCTTTTTGGCTCTACAAAGTTACAATAGGATCTATCATGCTGGGTTCACCTGAGGGTCTAGAGGGGTGGTTGATCGGGTGGTGAGGGATGGTGAGGGAATGTTTGTGGCACTGACTGGTACGCTGGAGGGGAGCACAAAAAGTTTGGTTAGTGCATATTCTCCCCCGGCTGCCCAACACAGTTTTCTAAAAGAACTCTTCAAAGTCATATTGGACCCACCTCATGGACTGACATTGATAGGAGGCAAGTTCAGTGCGGTCCCAGACCCCATAAAGCAGTGGTTCCCAACCTTTTGACTTCTGTGGACCCCCATTTTATCAATACTGGAGCCCGGGGACCCCCACTGAATCATTATTGGAACACGGGGACCCCCGAGGAGTCATTACTGATAGCTGGGACCTAATATTATTAAATGTTTTAAGCAGCCTTGGACCCCCTGAGGAGGCTTCGCGGACCCCCAGGGGTCCCCGGCCCACAAGTTGGGAACCACTGCCATAAAGGACACGTCGGCCCCTCCACCCCCACATCCAGATGTGGGGCTGCCCATAGCTTTCAGATTGGTTGATGTCCTTAGGACTGTGTGATATGTGGAGGACCTGGCATCTGAACACTAGGCAATTTACTCACATATCCGCTTCACATCATATACAATCTGGAACAGATCTTATCCTGATGCATGTCACATACAAATTCTCCCCAGAGGTATTTCTGACCACGGCCCAATTATTCTAACTCTTGCATTAGCCCTATGTGGCGGCCCAAAGCCTGGCATCTGCTAAACAAACCTTGCATTCAACACCTGCAGGCTGAACTTCAGACATTCTTCATCACAAACGATGGTTCAGTTTTATCTCTGGGAATCCTCTGGGCTGCCAGTAAGGCAGTGCTATGGGGTCTTGCCAAAACCTTTATACGCTCTTAAGAGCGAACACGCATAGAGCAGATCACACAACTGGAGGCCCAAGCTCTTCAACTTGAATAGGCCTTGACAACACAACCCTCTGAAACAGCCTTTTGTTAATTGACACTGCTGTGGGAGGAAATGCGCAACCACTCGATGGAGGCAGCAAAGTATCTCTGGTGAGCCTCCATGGCCCGTATTTATGGCTGGGGGGGATAAGAATGTGAAATTGCTTTATTGGTTGGTCTCCTATCAATAACTATCCCGAATCGTGCCCGAAATCGTAGATACGGAGGGTAGACGGGTGACCACGCTATCCGAGGTGGTCGGTGCGTTTTTTATACTGCATCCCCTGCTGTTGAAACCAACTACTCAACTCAATTTCTCGAGGAGGTGTCACTCCCGCGACTCCCCCAACCAGAGATAGACTCCCTGGATGAGCCTATCACCAGCACTTAAGTAGCAGCAGCGATCTCCGCTCTTATTCTAGGAAGACTTTGGGCCCCAACAGCTTCCTAGCAGAATACCATGTGGCATTTAGAGAGATATTAATGTCCAGGCTGCTCGCCCTATATAGCATAGTGGACCGCACAGGTACCTTCCCACTTGGTCTACACACAGCAATCACAGTGGTTATTCCAAAGACCCAACTCCCTTCTCAGGCCTGTGCGAACTAGTGTTCCATTTCGCTTATTAATGGAGATGATAAAATCTATGCTACAATCTTGGCTACTCACCTTAAGCAAGTGCTACCTCTTTTCATTAACCCAAATCAATGTGGCTTCATGTCTAATTGAGGAACGCAACACTGCATACGCCGGCTTCAGATGTCCTTGGCCCCCGTCTCGGTTGCCTTCAGATCTAGCATTACTATTAGTGGATTTTGAGAAGGCGTTCAACTTGGTGGATTGAAACTACCTACAGTTGGATGAGCCGAGCTGGGATGGGTCGTAGGTTAGTCCAAGCACTCTAAGTCGACCCCAGGGCCCGAGTCCAGATTAATGGTATCCTCTCTGGCTCCTTTCCTATTTACCAAGGAACCCAGAGGGTTGCCCCCTGTCCCTGCTCCTCTTTGCCCTGGCTATTGAGCCACAGGCGCAATTGTTCAGGAGCGACTATCTCTTTAAAGGATGGAGATGGGACGCTGATCACAAAGATCGCACAGCGTTGTATGCAGATGATGTTCTTCTTTATTTAGCAGTCCCGGACACTTCTGGCCCACCTAGTCTCCACCTCTTGCAATGTTTTGAAGAGGCCTCATGTCTCAAATGAACCCCTCCAAATCCATTGTGGTCCCCCTGCCACCATCACGGGATTGCTTTGCATGGCTAGAGGTAGTACCTATCCGGAGGCTTAGTTTTAAATATTTGGGCATCTGGGTGGCGCTCCTCCCTGAGATGACCTGGTACCTCAACCTCCAACTGCTGACTCAGCGAGCGAGTCCAGACTTGCTGAGATGGCGGTCCCTCCAACTGAATGTGCTAGGTCGAATAGCGCTCTTTAAGATGATGATCCTCCCAAGATTCATATACATTTTTCAGAGTATATCAACTCTGTGGTTTCGCACCTTGGACAGGGCCATAACATCCTTTCTCTGGAGGGGCACAAGACATAGGTTGGCGATACAGCACTGTCAGAGAGGCCAATATGATGGTGGGTTGGGGTTGACTAATCTATACCTCTATTACCTGGCGACTCAACTCATCATTCTAAACGACTGGTTCAGTGGGGGGTGGTCTGACCCGACATATTGTCTTGAACTCATGACTCAGCTTTCCCCAGATACTGGGCATACTTTATGGCTCCCCGATTCCCAATACTGTGGCGCCAAGATGGTTTTCACGGCATGGAGGGTGGTCCTACATCACACTCGATGGGTTAACCTCCTGACTCAGCAGACCCCCCTTTAGAGGAGCACCTGGCTTCGGAAACTAGCAATGCTCAAGGGCTTTGACAGGTTGGATCTGCTGGGTATCTCTCTCCTCAGTGAAGTATGGAAGGGAACGCATATGTGTTCTTTCCGTACCACCAAGGGACCTACCAACTATCCCACACCCAATTCTACAAGTACCTCCAACTCTGCCATGCACTACATACACACATAACAAACACGGTTTCCTTCCGGAGTACAATCCACTGGAAGCCAAACTACTTATGGGGGCGCTGAGGAAAGGGGGAATATCCCAAATATACAAAATGTTGATTAACAATGCCCCAGGTGACCTGAGTCATATCAGACACAGATGGGAACGGTGGTTGTGCCAGTTAGACAATGAGGATTGGTGCGATGCGCTAATGGCGCCCAGAGTTATCACCATGTCCTCCCACCTCAGGATAATACAAACATACTATCTGTATGGGGCCTACCTCTCCCCTGCTAGACTCCCCCCAGCTGGTTTCTTTTCCAAACCTACATGCCCTAGATGCAGAGCTATTCCTGTAGACTTTTACCACATGATATGGACATGTTCTCTCATTCAGTGATACTGGGTAAGGATTCTTGATGAGCTTACCAAGACGGTGGGTTGGGTGGTCCCGACATCCCTAAGAATTGTGCTGTTGGGGGTGATGGAGGACATGGGAGGTACAAGAGCTGACCGCTCTTTTACAGGAACTGTATTGTTAGTGACCAAGAGAGATGTTGCGGCAGGCTGGAACATGTCTGAACCACAGACTTTATCGAAATGGAGGCGAGGAGTAGGCTGGAGTGCACAGCAGGAGAAACCAGTGTATGAGGTGCAGGGATGTCCCCACAAACATAGTAAAATATGGGGGAAATGGTTGGGCCAAATTGCTTGATGGGTTGTTTGGGTCTTGTCCCATTGTGGATGTTACTGATAGTGTTCTATTGTTCTATGTATATATGGTCTATGTCAGGGGAGGAGCCAAGATGGCCACCGAGTCGGACGCCTGAGAACGGAGCTCCGACTCGGGCCTGGCCTACAGATCCTGGTGGGCGCCCCCGGACAGGGCGCATCAATAATTGAGACGCGCACCGGCCCCCGGGACGACCCTGGAACAAGGGAGCAGCCGAATCGCTGCTGATCGTGGCTGAAGCCACGCCGTCCCGATCGCAGGACTCCGACGGCATAGAAGAGGCGTCCGACAAAGCGGCTCCCTGCAAACAAAATCGGAGGCAGGTGAGGGTGGGGGCCACGGCGGCCGGCGATCTCGCACCCCTGGGACACTGGTGGGACGGGAGGGTCCGAGCGCTGGATCGGCCCTTTTGGGCCCCCGGCAACCAGGGGCGGCGCCCTGCTCCCCCTCCTCCCCCACCCTCCCGGCCGGGCCTCGAACGGAGCGGGAGCTCCGCACCTTAATCCGGGCCGATCCTGCCGAGAGCAGGATCGGTGAAAATTAGCAGAAAGGAGGGGATCCTCTCCCCCCCCTCTTCTCGGGAGGTATCTGCGGCAATAATAACGCGCCCGCTCCCGAAGCGGGGCATCAATTCGGGGTAGATGTCTCGGGCCTCTGCCTGCTGGCCGCCGCACGCCGTTTCCCACCCCCCACCGGCAGAATTCTTCGCTGAGCTGAATCTGGGCACGGAGCTGCGAACCGGCCCACAGCGCTCGGTCTGGAGACCTTGAGCAGATGAAAGGAAGCCGCCCCGGCACCAGGAACGCACGGCACAGGGAACGCTCACCCGGGGCCAGGGCGAAGTGAGATACGCCTGCCGCAGGCGTGCGGCCGCATTCCCCCCTCCCGCCCTTCCTCCTACACGTGGGGATTGCAGGAGGCGGCACCCGGCCCCAGTAGGGACCGACCGAAGGCACTTAACTCGGAGACTGACCTTTTTCCACCCCCCTCTTCCACCCTGCGCAGGAGTACACCCAGAAATTCTAACCGTAAGTGAACGGAGGCGCTCCCACGCAGACTGTGTGGACCCCCTGGGTCTCCCCCCCCCAAAAAAGGGGACTTCGCGAGGGGCTCCCAACAGGGGGCAAGGGGCTCACACAGTCAATATCCTGTGCCCCGCCGGACCTGCAGGAACCACAGCGACATCCTACACTACTCTTTGGACCTGCCCGCATAATAAACGAAGAGGCCCCTCAGGAAAGACCCTGCAACCTGAAAGAAGCATAGTCGCACTCAAAAACATACAACTACCGAAAGATATATGCAATTACTTCTTCTATCCCTGGTAGATAGCGCCATTCGTAAGGAGAAGAAATGGCGGGGAAATCTAGGATGACAAAGAATCAGGAGCGAAATACGCCGGGCCTGGCGCACACTGAACAATCGCAAAATACAACCCTGCAATCACTTGAAAATACACTTCAAACGCACTCAGTGCAATTCGAAAAAGTACTACAGGCTATCATGGACACTAAGGGGGTTATTCTGACCCCGGCCGGCGGCGGAAGCCGCCGGCCTGGCTGGAACTGCCAGAATACCGCTGCGCGGTCAAAATACCGCCGCGGGTATTCTGGGTTTCCCGCTGGGCTGGCGGGCGACTGCCAGAAGGCCGCCCGCCAGCCCAGCGGGAAACACCCTTCCATGAGGATGCCGGCTCCGAATGGAGCCGGCGGAGTGGAAGGGGTGCGACGGGTGCAGTTGCACCCGTCGCGATTTTCAGTGTCTGCATGGTAGACACTGAAAATCTTGGTGGGGCCCTGTTACGGGGGCCCCTGCAGTGCCCATGCCATCGGCATGGGCACTGCAGGGGCCCCCAGGGGCCCCACGACACCCCATACCGCCATCCTGTGCCTGGCGGCCAAAACCGCCAGGAACAGGATGGCGGTATGGGGGTCGGAATCCCCATGGCGGCGCAGCAAGCTGCGCCGCCATGGAGGATTCCCCAGGGCAGCGGAAAACCGGCAGTACACCGACGGTTTTCCGTTTCTGACCGCGGCTGTACCGCCGCGGTCAGAATGCCCAAGGGAGCACCGCCAGCCTGTTGGCGGTGCTCCTGCGGTCGTTGGCCCTGGCGGATTTTACCGCCAGGGTCAGAATGACCCCCTAAATCTTCCTTAGAACATAAAATAGACGCAGTAACGCAAGACTTAAATCTACTTAGAGTGGACCACCGGAAACTGGCAGAGAGGGTGAAAATAACGGAGGATACCCTAACAGCGACAGGCCCAACTGTATCAGATAATCAGAAACAAATACAATGGTTAGAAGCGGAAGTAAAGACCCTTTGGAGACGGGCCGAAGAAGAAGAAAGCAGATCCAGACGTAACAACATTCGTCTAGTGGGGATACCGGAATTCCCCCCGGAACAAAATCCGGAACTAACAACAGAGCAATGGCTAATTAAAGAGGTACTGAATGGCTCCCCCTCCAAGTTCTTCTCGGTAGAACGAGCAAATAGAATCCCGGGCAGACCTCCACTCCCGGGTCAGCCTCCTAGATCCCTCATAGTGAGACTCCTGAACTACCGGGACCGAGATCTGATTCTACAGCATTTCCGCAACAAAGGTCCATTTCAATTTGAGAATGCAGCGATCCACGCATATCCGGACTTCACTCAAGAGGTACAGAACAGGAGGAACTCTTTCGTGAAAATCAAACAACGACTCCGGGAGCACAACATTAAGTACGCTCTCCTTTTTCCAGCTAAACTGAGGGTGAGTCTGGACGACCGCACACATATGTTCGCTTCCCCAGAAGATGCCTGGACATGGATGCATGCCAAAGGCCTCGCGCAGTCAAAAGAGGGTGCACCTGAGGAGGAAGAATGGGCTGCCGCCGCAACTAAGAAACATAGCAAGAGACGCCCAAGGGGCCACCCCACCGAGAAACAGGCGGCAGAAGAAAGAGCAAAAATACTAAAAGAAACTCCGACACTCATGCAAAACCCCTTTGAGACACTCCGGACGACTCCTACGTCCGCATCAGACTCGGACTCGACCAACTCAACTTCAACAATCACGGAAGCACTCAGAGGCCCGGACATCACTCCAAGAACAGCAGACGAACTGTGAAATGGATAATGCAATAAAAGCGAGACTGTCAGGAACCGGCCAGGACATTAGGAGTCCAGATTCCTGAAGCGGCTAAAGCTGGAATCGTAACATAAACCGCACTGACTCCGAAATGTATCTTTTCATGTTTTAAACTGCGCACCAGTGATTATAGCAGTATAAACGTAATGGGCGGTGGAAGGAGGGAGGGGGGACAGATAAATGAGAGGGCCCTCTCGGGGGTCCTCACGCAAACGCATGTGCACATTCACAGACCAGGTCTGAGGAAGGGTGTGTGCTCCGCATAGGCGACACGCCCGACCCGAATGAGTACCCCCCCCCACGAGTATCCGAATGGATACCGGCCCCACCAAGTAACAAAGTTGGGGTACTTTTATTTTATTTTATTTTTTCCTTTTTTCTTTAAGTTTGAGTGGTAGTATTCAATTAGAGGGATTAGTAAACACGGTGGGTGGGATAGTGGGAGTTAAAGGGGTTAGACGAGGTCAACACCGCCAGCAGGGTACACTAACACGTTCGCCAGCTCTAGTCATAGACCTAATAAAATGCGCAGACAACTGGAAGGAAATGGGACTTAAAAGGGAACAAAAGAATGCGACACCACACAGGGAAATATGGCTCAACAAACTGTAGCAGACGCACAACAATATGAGATAATTACGTGGAATGTAAGGGGAATGTCCACACCGAGCAAGTGCACGCACGCCTCAAGCGCTTAAAGGCCCACATAGTTATCCTACAAGAAACACACTTAATGGATGATGAATTACAAGAGATTCAGATGAAATGGGGTGGGCAGGTCACAGGCACAACACACTCAGCGTACGCCAGGGGGGTATTGATCTGGATAGCTAGAGGTGTCCCATTTGCCAGAACCTCGCACAAGATTGACACAGGGGGCAGATATGTGATAGTGGAAGGCCACCTAGATTGGAGACAATTAGCCCTCATAGGGATATACGCACCCAACAATGCGCAGGCGAGATTTCTGGAGTCGTTAACCCCGGCGTTGCTGGACAACCCAGCGGCGCCCACAATATGGGGGGGTGACTTTAATTGCCTCCCGGACGCAGAGTTAGACAGATCGGTTCCTCCTAAAACAGCAGTAATATTCAGAAGCATCAAAAGCCCACTACAGAAATGGGCGGATGACATGAGACTACATGACCTTTGGCGACTACAGCACCCCAGACAGAGAGAATACTCATTCTATTCTGTGCCACACAAGGTGCACACAAGAATAGATATAATCTGGGGCACCACTGATATATGCACGCTAACGAAGGAGTCAGAATATTTAGCTACGACACTGTCTGACCACTCCCCGCTCAAAATAACCCTGGGCTGGGGCGTGACCCGACAGGTAATCCCCGCATGGCGGCTGCAGCCAGAAGCGCTCCAGGACCAGGCCTACGCAGAGGAACTAGGCACAGCACTAAAGCAATATTGGGAAATCAACTCTGACTCCGCAAACACAAGAGCAACGGAATGGGAGGCACATAAGGCGGTAGTGAGAGGGCTCTGCATGGCAACCGCGTGGGAGGTCAGGCGCGCCCTACACTCGGAGATAAGCAAATTGGAAAAGGAGCTGAGAACACTCGAAGTAGCGATAGTCGGTAATACAGCACCATACGCCACACTAAAGGAAGCAGACATAAAATACAAAGAAACGGACTCCCGCCTCCGCAAACACGATCATAAGTATAATTTAATGCGTCAACAATCTGAGGGGGACAGGCCGGGCAGACTGTTGGCTTGGCTCCTAAAGGGAACCCAGCAACAGACCCCAATAGGGACTATAAAACTAGACAATAATGAATGGGCCTCCACGCAAGCAGATATAAACAGGGTGTTCAGGGATTATTACACAAACCTATACACAAAACGTACGGATTACACACCCGGTCAGCTCGTAACTTTCCTATCTGGCGCTAATTTAAAACAATTATCTCATGAACACGCCGAAGAGCTAGAAGCCCCATTGAGTGTAGCGGAACTAGAGGCCGCATTAACACAAATGCCAAGAAACAAGGCACCAGGAATGGATGGCCTCCCAATGGAATACTATGCAAAGTATTAGGCTCTCCTGAAGCCCCATCTACTAAAAGTATTCAAAGAGGCCTGGAGACACAAGGCACTACCCCCCACACAGAGGGAAGCAGTGATAGCGGTCCTGCCCAAGCAGGGACGGGATCCCACAGATGTCAAATCATGTAGACCACTATCACTTTTGAACACCGACTGTAAAATACTGGGCAAAATGTTGGCCAACAGGCTGGCCCCAGTCATCCACACACTGATACACGAAGATCAAAACGGCTTCATTCCCAAACGTAATACATTTCTAAACACTCGCCGTCTTCTGGGAGTGATGGGAAGCACCCCCCCGGACGCATATGACGAAATGGTACTATCATTGGACATAGAAAAGGCTTCCGACACGCTGGGGTGGGATTTCCTATTCGATACCATGCGGGAAATGGGAATAGGCCCAAAATACATACAATGGGTGCAGACATTGTACTCCAGGCCACAAGCAAGAGTCAGAACAGACGGAACGGTATCTGAAAGCTTCCCGATCGCAAGGGGCACTAGACAGGGATGCCCCTTATCCCCCCTGCTATTTGCTATCGCTATGGAACCCCTGGCTGCTCGCCTAAGATTGAGGGAGGAGGATTGGGGTATACTAAGGATCGGGACGAAACATATAATATCTCTGTACGCTGACGATGCCTTAATTTACCTCCGGAATGGAAACGAAACAATACCATCATTAATGACACTCCTCGCTGAGTTCGGCACAGTGTCCGGACTGGTAGTAAACTGGGAAAAATCGTGCGTATTTCCCCTAGTCGCTTGGACACTGTCAAACCGAACAACAACCTTATCCGGGCGCCTGAGATGGTGCTTTGACACATTTAAATACCTGGGGGTACAAATATGCCATAAACAAGATGACCTCAGAGACGGTAACCTGGGGAGAGCACTTGCCTCCATTAAGGGATCACTCCGCTTCTGGGGCAAGCTGCCACTGTCACCAATGAGCAGAGTTGCAATAGCAAATATGCTGATACTTCCCCGCCTGCTATAACATTTCTCTGCGCTGCCACTCTTAGTCCCCAAGAGCTTTTTCCGCGAACTTAACAGTGTACTGCTACAACTCATATGGGCAGGAGGCAGAACGCGCGTCGCCCTCACCACATTACAACGCCCAGTAGCCGAAGGTGGCATGGGCGCCCCAAACTTCGAGCGCTACTATGCGGCTGCCCAGCTCCAGTGGGTACTGAACTGGATACATAGACCTACAGTAGCAGAGTCAGCAGGAGCGTTGGCCAACCTAAAGGGTACACCATTGGTCGCATGGATGGCAGCCGGAGCCCCGAAGGGAATAGCCGGCAAACCACAATTGCAGGTGGTGCATGCATGCTGGAAGAGATATATTCAGGGTGGAGACCGCGCGCTTCCCTACTCCCCTCTAGTGCAACTGGGGGCCCTCCCGGGCTGGGCTGGTGGAGACAGAAGAAGGTCTTTGACGGTGTGGGCAGAGGCGGGCATCGAGAAGGTTGGCGATTGCTTTGAGGAAGGGAAATTAATGACCTTCGAAGAAATACGCAACCTCACAGCAGTAAGCCCAGGGCAATTTATGACATATCACGCCCTATGCCACACCATGAAGAAGACATGGGGGTCGGGAGAACAGGAACCCACGACCTCCCCTGCTGTACACCATATGTTGCAATACGACGGCCAACTGCAAATAGTGTCGAACATGTACAAAGTACTTAATAAGGAGACGGTACCCGCCCTGGTGAAAGCACTAACTAAGTGGAACGAGGTGCTCCCACTCCCGATCACGCAAGAGGAATGGCCTTGTGTCCTATTACACACTAAGGGAGTATCGAGAAACCCAAGGTTCAGATATACGCAACTAAATTATCTACACCAAACGTACCTCTCTCCAGCCAGGATTAAAAGTATCTTCCCTAGCTCGGAGCCCGCTTGCCCAAGATGCCGTGCCCCGCTGGCACATTTCTATCACATGGTATGGGACTGTCCCCTAATACGAGAAAAGTGGAGCGCAATAGTGGTAAAGGTATCTGAATTGACGGGCCTGGCACTCACAGTAGAGCCTAAATCCTGCTTGCTAGGCCTGAGAAATAGAAACAAAAAGCACAAGCACTTACATAAGTTTATTGATTTAGCTTTCGTAATGTACAAGAGATTGATAGCAATGAACTGGAAGTCGTCCGCCGCCCCGGACCTGAAGTCCTGGCACAACGCGACACTAAGATGGGCCAGCGCAGAACTGATGGTTCTAAGGAACACAAAAATGGGACCACGACAGACAGGCAGTGAGGTGTGGGAGATCTTGATAGATAGACTAGACGCCAAAAGCGATGAGAAACCGCCCTGAACTAAAACACACGAACAGCTGTAAATAGCGGTCAGCCTCGACAGCTCCCCACCCCACCCTGCCCTACTAGGGACTTTTCAGGCGAGAATCACCGGAACGGTTGGCACCTCCCTGCACCTGTGAGTGAGCCAGGGGTGTCCCATCACGATCGCCCATAGAAGAGATGCGTTTCCACAGCATAATGCAAGGTATATACCCCACACTCAACACGCACATCCCCACTGTATCAGTCCTTCCCTCACGCAACACATAGGCGCCAGCACCACAAGAGAATATACCTGATGTAACGGAAATGTACCCATATTTGTATTTTGGCGAGCGATTGTTTAGGAACCATTTCTGTACCCCTTATTTAATGTGCAATAATGACCTCAGTTAAGTTGTTAAGTTAGTGTGTTAAACTGTGTATCAGCAACGCCATTGATGCAATATATCTGTAAAATGAGACTAGTAAATGTTGGAAGCAGAATTAAAGCAAAAATGTAATAAAAATATTTTAAAAAAATACATATATGGTCTATGTCTGGAAGCCAACAAGTGTGACTGGCTGTCAAGTGACAATAACGTGCTGGCTTTGTTCATTACTGTGCCTTACTTTGTTGATTCTAATATTAATAAAAATTGTTTTTCAAAAAAGTTCATCCACCTCAGCTCCTTCTTGAACAACAGTTTCATCAGTGAGGTGCCAATAAAAGAGGTCCCAAAACACAATTTTCTCATGCAGTTTCCTTAGGGATTTTGAACAGTGCTGTTGCCCAAACGGTTAAACAGAATTATACCAAAATTTGACAAAAAGCTACATCTTTACCCAGAAAAAGGGCTTTTTGAGATTTGGTGTAAATCAGTTCATTTCTTTGTGAGAAATTAAGGTTCAAATTCATAGATATCTGGACCGTCGGGTGAAGTTCAGAAATTCAAGCCTTCTATTTGGCTGAGGGGGCCTTTTCAGAGCGAGCACTCTGATTGGCTGGCCCAACATGAACAGAAATGTTGCAGTGACTATTGCAGGACTCAGGAACTTGGTCCTCTGTCCTGAAATATTTTTTTAAAAGGGCATAATGAAGCAGGGTGAATACCATGACCATCTAGTCCTGTTGGAGGACTCTCTTGTAGCTACATTAATATTTTTTAATTCATGGTTCGGTGGGAGTACATCAGGACTGAAAAAAATGGGAGGCACTATTATTTTAATTAAATATAATATAATTACCTCTGGGGTAGGCCAGGACCTGGGGGTCGGTGAGTATTTACTCTTTAAACGTGGAGGGGGCATGAAGCTCCTCTGCCCATGCCATCCTAGGGCCCCAGACACCCCATCCCAAGGGAGTTGGAAAACTGTCCCAGGGACACCATCCACCAGGATACATTAAATGGACGATGTGTTGCCCACACCCTTACGTCCTTATCTGGAGCAGGGTAGGTCGTACGGGCCACAAAGCTACCTGCCCACCCTTAACACGGACAGGGGGGCAGGGGAACAGTGTTTTGCTCCCGCCGGCAGGAGCAAATATAAAAGGATGCTCCTGCCCAGCGGAAGCACTAAGGTAATGTTGTCTGGTTTGGTGCAGTGAGGACAGGAGCTGCCTGCTGGTAGCCAGCAGAGCCAGTGGGGACTTGGAGCTCCCCTGCAGCCCCCAACAAAACAGCAAGTTGTCAGTGTCCAAAGTAGCATGGTGGAACCTAAAAAGTAAATTAAACATGAGCAGGAGACTGGCAAAAATAATAATAAATGAGCAGTCGGAGTCGCTCATTTATTATTCATTGCTCCCAAGGAAGTAGAGGCCCATAATGATGTCATGGGCTAATTTACATACTGGGTTTTGCTTTGTGCTGCCTCAGTCTGGGCAGAAGCAAAAAGAACAGATGAAGGACTGAATGTGGAACAAATCAAAGATTCACCCCCAACCCCCGTCACAGATCTGGGTTTAAACACCATGCCGCTCCAATTTGGACCCAGCCATTTGCAAATCAATCTGGACCCGGCTCCCCATGGGAACAGTCTAGCCCGAACTGCCTAGCCAGGTCCTCCCTAGACTGGAAACAAGCATCCGTGGACCAGCTTCGGGTTAGCACCCCTCATCAGACAGGCTAGCTTGAATCCAGTGGCACAGTGAGCACGGGACCCTTCCCACTTAGGGTGACAAAAGCAAAAAGAACAGATGATGGACAGAATGCAGAACAAATCAAATATTCACCCCAAGTCACAGATCTGGGTTTAATCAATCATTCTTTCTGCTCACCATGTCACCCCAGTTTGCACCCAGCCTTATACAAATCAGTCTTAACCCTGCCCCACATGGGAATAGTCCTCCCTGGACCGAAAACAAACATTCTGGGACTGGTTTCAGGCTATCACCCCTCATCAGCCAGGCTGGCTTGAACCCAGTGGCACAGTGAGCACGAGACCCACATCTGGGCACACCCTTTCCACTTAAGGTGACAAAAGCAAAAAGAATAGGTGATGGAGGAAATGCGGAACAAATCAAATATTCACCCCAATTCACAGATCTGGATTTAATATACCCTTTTTTCTGCTCGCCATGCCACCATAGTTTGGATCCAGCCATATGCAAATCAGTCTTGACCCTGTTCCTCATGGGAACAGTCCAGCCTGAACTGCTAAGCCAGGTACTCCCTTGACCAGAAAGAAGCATCTTGGGACCGGTTTCGGGATATCACCCCTAATCAGCCAGCTTAGCTTGAATCCAGTGGCACAGTGAGCATTGGGCCCACGTCTGGGCATACCTTTCCATACCTTCAAAAGCAAAAAGAACAGATGATGTACGAAATGGGAACAAATCAAAAATTCACCCCCAGTCACAGACCTGGGTTTAAACCATTATTTTTTTCTGGTTACCATGCCACCCCAGTTTGGACCCAGCCATATGCAAATCAGTCTTGACCCTGCTGTCCTGCCATTTGATTAATTTTGTTTGACCAATGACTTTGTGTTTCACCACTGCGCATATTAGTTGCTCAATGTTCACCAGTAGCACATTGTATGTTTTGTTCAGTTGAGCCGCCTATTGGCTTTGACATGGCATTAGCCATTACTTTCTGTATCCAGTTTCGCCGCCTATTGGCTTTGACATTGCATTAGCCATTACATTCTGTATTCTGCCTATTGGCTTTGACATGCTGTATCCAGTCTAGCCGCCTATTGGCTTTGACATTGCATTAGCCATTACATTCTGTATTCTGCCTATTGGCTTTGACATGATGTATTCAGTTTAGCTGCCTATTGACTTTGACATGCTATTAGATATTCTGCCTATTGGCTTTGACATGATATTATACATTGCATTTTGTATTCAGCTTAGCTGCCTATTGGCTTTGACATGATATTATACATTGCATTTTGTATTCAGCTTAACTGCCTATTGGCTTTGACATGATATTAGACATTACACTTTGTATTCAGCTCAGCTGCCTATTGGCTTTGATATGACACTAGACATTGCATTTGATATTTAGGTTAGCTGCCTATTGCCTTTAACGTGAAGTTAGACATTGCAGTTGAGAATCCAAGCTGTATTTTTCCAAGCTGTGTTTTTGCACAAGATGAACCAAGCTGTTTTCTTCTCACAGTAGACTAGACCTGATAAGAGAGGGTACATTGGTTGTTTTTCTCTCTGCTTGAGCTTGGGAAGAGGACCAGTCTCGGAGATCTGGCCAGTCTCCAAAGGCTTGCGTAGTTTTCCCGAGTCTGAGAGGAGGGGGCACACCTTTGTAACGAATGTCACAGGCTTCAGAGAATCAGATTCGGATCTGCCTGACTTCGTGCTGGAGCTTGGCGCCAGTTGCCAGCATCCCGTGTGGGTAGATAAATCTCTTTCTCGCAGCTGACAGGGAGTCATCAGCTTGCAGACCCTAGAAAGATGAAGCTGTAAATAGTTTCTCACACGGTGAAGTATTTGTTTTGCTTTGCATTCAATATCTTATAAATATAACCTGCTGTGTATATTGCAAACTGTGCATTAACGTGTGCTTGAAATCTACTGATTCGTCATTCACGATATTGCGGCTAGAAAAGAATTAACAACAATAAAAGTCTTCTTTGAACTCAGAAGTGCATTCTTGATATGTTATGTAAGTGCTAAAAACAAGATAAGAGCAAAAGCACTACACCTGCTCCCCGTGGGGACAGTCCAGCCCAAATGACCAACTTTATAAACATACAAAGGGAGTTAGCATGGGCGTCTCTTGTGCGCCCATAATAGCAAACATTTTCATGAACAGCTTTGAAGAGAAATACATTCATAATAAGATAGCCCCTTTTTTTTTCGAATCAGTGACCAACTGGTCACGTTACATTGATGACATTTTCTTTATTGGGTAGGTACACAAGAAGAACTGTATGAATTACTTTAGTAGTTAAATTTATGTTACCTGAATTTAAGGTTCACAGCAAATAGTTGTAACCAACAAGTGGAGTTTTTGGGACATCTTAACGTGACACAAGAACGTTTAATTAGAAGTGGATTTGTATGTAAAAGCAATGGTAAGGAACTCCCCTTTCTACTTCAGTAGTCTTCACCCTACAAACTAGAAGCAAAGTATTCCTTTTGGCCAGTTTCTTAGACTAAGGCGAAACTGCACCAACCTGCGAGTTTATGATGAGAGAACTATAACAACAAAGGAGAAATTCAAGCCACAGGGATATCCTAGAAGACTAGTCAGAGAGTATTACAAAAAGGAAAGGTTTTATGATAGAGACCACTTATTACATGCCCAACCTCAACAAAGTGATCTGAAACTGGTATGCATTACTAGGCGCCTTAGTACTTAATGAGAAAGTCTGTTAAATTTTCAACTCAAACTGGCATATATTGAATAGCAATGCAAAACTAAGTACCTGGATTCCCAAACCTATGTTTCCCCACAGGCAAAACAAAAATTCTAAAGACAAAATTGTAAGATCACGCCTCCCTAAAACTAACACATTTATTTATTCAGAAAAAAAACTGATGGAAACAGGGAAAGCCGGAAATCACAAATACACACAGTGTATGGCATGTGAGAAGTGCCATTGAAATAGAGACCTATAACCTTAATGGATATACAGTGCAGCAGAGATCATTCACCAATTGCAAGACTAGGAATGTAATTTATCTACTAATATGTCCACGAGGTCATGGATATGTTGGAGAGATGGGGCAGAGTCTCAATCAGTCTGATGAAACATAAGTCTGCAATAAAAACAGGGAAAGCAAATGCACCCTTAGTTAATCATTATATGGAAAGGGGTCATAAACCAGAAGGGAGGGGGATTACACACAGGGAGGGGGCACTGTTTGGGATGCGTGGTGCTGGGCAGAAGGCCACGCTCTGGGGTGCTGGGATGGCACATGGCCCAAGCCCGGAGGCCCATAAAATGATGGCCAAGGGCTTGGTCCTCGCACATAGAAACCTGGAGATTGGGAGAGAGGGCCCTAGCATACAGTGAAGCTGGCCCGGCTTGGAGGACAAAAGGCAGATACCGCGGGGTGAGACGAGGATCAACAGCGATCCGTCGCCCATTAGAGCAACCCGGTGAGTGCAGCGGCAACAATCACTGAACGTGCCTGCGGCCAGGCCTGGTCTTGCGGGATGAGGCCCCATGAGAATTGAAGATTTTGGGCTGGCTGCAGGAAGGTCCAGGAGAACTACCATTGATCGAAGGGCGGCCCTCCCTTTTGGGTAGCAGCTGGTTGAGGCCCCAGTGGAGACTCGGCTCTGGCAACAGAACGAGGGTTCGGGGATGAAGACCTTGCGTTGATCCCTGAGGGGAACCCCTGAACGCACTAAACATCTTATCCTCATGTGCAGGTCTACTGACATTAAATCGACCAGGTCCCTACACTTGACTGCCCATGCCACAGTGCTGGAGGTCAGCAGGTTGAGATGTGGCGCTGAGCCTGAATCTGCCCCTGAGTGACGAGAGTGAAAGAAACTGAGACAGTGAGCAACTACACTGCTTCTGGCAATACAAAAGGTGGCAAACATACAACTATTAACTTGAATGGGGCCAGTTGTGAGTGTTTGACCAGACCTCCCAAAGCACGGCGAACTGGGGCGCATCTGGCTTTCGATTGCCGCTGTCCCCTGGGACCATAGCGCCGGCCATGTCTTCTGGGCTCAACTGCTTGTGCTGTCACGGGAGGGTGACAAGTGGGTAGAGCGTTTACACTGTGTCTTCGTGGTGACCTCAACTTGGGCAAAGACAAAGCACATCGCTCCTCAACCGCCCAAACATATATAGAGCAGTTTACTACTGGCCCTCCGACGGCCTCCACAGGGGGCAATGAATCCAGTGCGACGAACTGCTCATCCGAAGAGCTGGCTACGATCCTCCAGGCAATTCAGTCGTCAAGAGAAGTAGTTGAAACGAAGATTGCAGATGTCAGGGTGGATGTCGCACTGGTACGTCAAGATCTCAGTAATGCCACAGCCAGGCTCACAGAGGCCGAAGCGAAACTATCTGATGTTGTAGATTAGGTGAAAAGCCTCAAATCCCAGGTCTCAACTTTTCAGGGGCACACATCGGAACTCCACCGTTGTGCTGAAGATGCAGAAAACTGGTCAAGACGAAACAATGTATGCATAATTGGTATCCCCGAGAGCCTGGAGACCCAGCCCAGGAATGACTATCTAGAAAGCTAGTTTAAAACCTGGATGCTCTCGACCTGCCTGTCGCCCTGGTTTGCAATCAAGTGGGCCCACTGGGTATTGACAATGCGGCCCCCGCCCGGCACCCCACCCCGGCGAGTGACTGTCTGTTTTTTTCAATTTTTGAGCCAGGGATGCAGTCTTACAAGAGGCCTGGACCCAAGATGATCTCCGATGCAGGAATACTAAAGTCCTTCTTTTCCTAGACTACACCAAAGAGATCCAACAACAGCGCAGGTCATACCTTGAAGTTAAACAGAAACTCAAGGCCTAACCTACCGACTCCTGTCTCTGGCCTGACTCGGAGTGATCGATGGGGGCAAATCATGTATTTTTGAGACACCGAAATTCACATGGGAATGACTTACAGAGAACCATTGGATGCCCCCCCCCAGCGGTGCCCCCATTCCTCCACTGCTGGGGGAGACCGGTGTCACACTGAGACCAAGCCCATGACTCAATAGAAACGCACCCGCTCTCGTAGGCGTAGGTCTGCCCACCGGGCACCATCCACGTCTCCACCGCCAGGGCCTCGTGGGGCCTCCCCGATGGCGACGGCTGAGGGCAAAGCTACTATTGTAGCGACTCGAGACACCGCACCAGGGACACCAGTGGAGAGGCTCTCCCCTGATAGGATGACCTCTAGTAGTGACACTATTCTATCCCAGAGTCCTACACTTTGACATGTCTTCTGCATCCAGGAACTGGGCACAATGGATTATACTGTATGAATATCCCCGCAATTGGATCCTAGGTTATGGAGGGGGTCAACCAATGTCTGTTAATTTGATTTTATGATTTTTACAGAGGTTTTCTATATAGAGGCAACAGATGCTTCTTGGGGCAAGTATGAGAAGGGGAAGCAGTTGGGGGAAGGGGAACCTGTTTGGGTAAATGTCCGTATCTCAGTTGGTTTGGGTATTGGTTCAATACCTCTTTGTTGTATCTTTAGCACACATAGGCACACATTCACAGGGGACAGACACCAGATATTGGCTCTTTGAAATTCCAGATGGTTACATAGAATTGACACACACCAATGGAGTAGTACTGGCGGATGGATCCTTCCCCCAAGATGAAACATTACTTGACAAATTAACCAATGGGCCCCTACAGGTGCTATCATGAAACGTTAATGGTCGCCTAGATAAAGTGAAACGCACAGCTGTGCTCTTCTTTGCCCACTGCCATCGGCCAGATGTACACCTACTCCAAGAAACTCATCTTTTGGGAGAGCGATGCACCTTTTTGGCTCTACAAAGTTACGATAGGATCTATCATGCTGGGTTCACCTAAGGGTCTAGAGGGGTGGTTGATCGGTTGGTGAGGGATTGTGGTGAGGGAGGTACGCTGCAGGGGAGCACAAACAGTTTGGTTAGTGCATATTCTCCCCCGGCTGCCCAACACAGTTTTCTAAAAGAACTCTTCAAGGTCATATTGGACCCACCTCATGGACCGACATTGATAGGAGGCAATTTCAGTGCGGTCCCAGACCCCATAAAGGACACGTCGGCCCCTCCACTCCCACATCCAGATGTGGGGCTGCCCATAGCTTTCAGATTGGTTGATGTCCTTAGGACTGTGTGATATGTGGAGGACCTGGCATCTGAACACTAGGCAATTTACTCACACATCCGCTTCACATCATATACAATCTAGAACAGATCTTATTCTGATGCATGCCACAGACTGTGGCACCCTCTCTCACATACAAATTCTCCCCAGAGGTATTTCTGACCACGGCCCAATTATTCTAACTCTTGCATTCGCCCTATGTTGCGGCCCAAAGCCTGGCATCTGCTAAACAAACCTTGCAATCAACACCTGCAGGCTGAACTTTAGACATACTTCGTCACAAACGACGGTTCCGTTTTATCTCTGGGAATCCTCTGGGCTGCCAGTAAGGCAGTGCTATGGGTCTTGCCAAAACCTTTATACGCTCTTAAGAGCGAACACGCATAGAGCAGATCACACAACTGGAGGCCCAAGCTCTTCAACTTGAATAGGCCTTGACAACACAACCCTCTGAAACAGCCTTTTGTTAATTGGCACTGCTGTGGGAGGAAATGCGCAACCACTCGATGGAGGCAGCAAAGTATATCTGGTGAGTCTCCATGGCCCGTATTTATGGCTGGGGGGATAAGAATGTGAAACTGCTTTATTGGTTGGTTTCCTATCAATAACTATCCCGAATCGTGCCCGAAATCGTAGATACGGAGGGTAGACGGGTGACCACGCTATCCGAGGTGGTCGGTGCGTTTTTTATACTGCATCCCCTGCTGTTGAAACCAACTACTCAACTCAATTTCTCGAGGAGGTGTCACTCCTGCGACTCCCCCAACCAGAGATAGACTCCCTGGATGAGCCTATCACCAGCACTTAAGTAGCAGCAGCGATCTCCGCTCTTATTCTAGGAAGACTCTGGGCCCCAACAGCTTCCTAGCAGAATACCATGTGGCATTTAGAGAGATATTAATGTCCAGGCTGCTCGCCCTATATAGCATAGTGGACCGCACAGGTACCTTCCCACTTGGTCTACACACAGCAATCACAATGGTTATTCCAAAGACCCAACTCCCTTCTCAGGCCTGTGCGGACTATCGTTCCATTTCGCTTATTAATGGAGATGATAAAATCTATGCTACAATCTTGGGTACTTACCTTAAGCGAGTGCTACCTCTTTTCATTAACCCAAATCAATGTGGCTTCATGTCTAATTGAGGAACGCAACACTGCATACGCCGGCTTCAGATGGCCTTGGCCCACCGGTCTCGGTTGCCTTCAGATCTAGCATTACTATTAGTGGATTCTGAGAAGGCGTTCAACTTGGTGGATTGAAACTACCTACAGTTGGATGAGCCGAGCTGAGATGGGTCGTAGGTTAGTCCAAGCACTGTAAGTCAACCCCACGGTCCGAGTCCAGATTAATGGTATCCTCTCTGGCTCCTTTCCTTTTTACCAAGGAACCCAGAGGGTTGCCCCCTATCCCTGTTCCTCTTTGCCCTGGCTATTGAGCCACAGGCGCCATTGTTCAGGAGCGACTATCTCTTTAAAGGATGGAGATGGGACGCTGATCACAAAGATCGCACAGCATTGTATGCAGATGATGTTCTTCTTTATTTAGCAGTCCCGGACACTTCTGGCCCACCTAGTCTCCACCTCTTGCAATGTTTTGAGGAGGCCTCATGTCTAAATGAACCCCTCCAAATCCATTGTGGTCCCCCTGCTACCATCACAGGATTGCTTTGCATGGCTAGAGGTAGTACCTATCCGGAGGCTTAGTTTTAAATATTTGGGCATCTGGGTGGCGCTCCTCCCTGAGATGACCTGGTCCCTCAACCTCCAACTGCTGACTCAGCGAGCGAGTCCAGACTTGCTGAGATGGCGGTCCCTCCAACTGAATGTGCTAGGTCGAATAGCGCTCTTTAAGATGATGATCCTCCCTAGATTCATATACATTTTTCAGAGTATATCAACTCTGTGGTTTCGCACCTTGGACAGGGCCATATCATCCTTTCTCTGGAGGGGCACCAGACATAGGTTGGCGATACAGCACTGTCAGAGAGGCCAATATGATGGTGGGTTGGGGTTGACTAATCTATACCTCTATTACCTGCCGACTCAACTCATCATTCTAAACGACTGGTTCAGTGGGGGGTGGTCTGACCCGACATATTGTCTTGAACTCATGACTCAGCTTTCCCCAGATACTGGGCATACTTTATGGCTCCCCGATTCCCAATACTGTGGCGCCAAGATGGTTTTCACGGCATGGAGGGTGGTCCTACATCACACTCGATGGGTTAACCTCCTGACTCAGCAGACCCCCCTTTAGAGGAGCACCTGGCTTCGGAAACTAGCAATGCTCAAGGGCTTTGACAGGTTGGATCTGCTGGGTATCTCTCTCCTCGGTGTTCGTTTCCGGACCACCAAGGGACCTACCAACTATCCCACACCCAATTCTACAAGTACCTCCAACTCTGCCATGCACTACATACACACATAACAAACACGGTTTCCTTCCGGAGTACAATCCACTGGAAGCCAAACTATTTATGGGGGCGCTGAGGAAAGGGGGAATATCCCAAATATACAAAATGTTGATTAACAATGCCCCAGGTGACCTGAGTCATATCAGACACAGATGGGAACGGTGGCTGTGCCAGTTAGACGATGAGGATTGGTGTGATGCGCTAATGGCGCCCAGAGTTATCACCATGTCTTCCCACCTCAGGATAATACAAACATACTATCTGTATGGGGCCTACCTCTCCCCTGCTAGACTCCCCCCAGCTGGTTTCTTTTCCAAACCTACATGCCCTAGATGCAGAGCTATTCCTGCAGACTTTTACCACATGATATGGACATGTTCTCTCATTCAGCGATACTGGGTAAGGATTCTTGATGAGCTTACCAAGACGGTGGCTTGGGTGGTCCCGACATCCCCCAGAATTGTGCTTTTGGGGGTGATGGAGGACATGGGAGGTACAAGAGCTGACCGCTCTTTTACAGGAACTGTATTGTTAGTGACCAAGAGAGATGTTGCGGCAGGCTGGAACATGTCTGAACCACAGACTTTATCGAAATGGGGACGAGGAGTAGGCTGGAGTGCACAGCAGGAGAAACCAGTGTATGAGGTGCAGGGATGTCCCCGCAAACATACTAAAATATGGGGGAAATGGTTGGGCCAAATTGCTTGATGGGTTGTTTGGGTCTTGTCCCATTGTGGATGTTACTGATAGTGTTCTATTGTTCTATGTATACATGGTCTATGTCTGGAAGCCAACAAGTGTGACTGGCTGTCAAGTGACAATAATGTGCTGGCTTTGATCATTACTGTGCCTTACTTTGTTGATTCTAATATTAATAAAAATTGTTTATCAAAAAGGTTCATCCACCTCAGCTCCTTCTTGAACAGTTTCATCAGTGAGGTGCCAATAAAAGAGGTCCCAAAACACAATTTTCTCATGCAGTTTCCTTAGGGATTTTTGAACAGTGCTGTTGCCCAAACGGTTAAACAGAATTATACCAAAATCTGACAAAAAGCTACATCTTTACCCAGAAAAAGGGCTTTTTGAGATTTGGTGTAAATCAGTTCATTTATTTGTGAGAAATTAAGGTTCAAATTCATAGATATCTGGATCGTCGGGTGAAGTTCAGAAATTCAAGCCTTCTATTTGGCTGAGGGGGCCTTTTCAGAGCGAGCACTCTGATTGGCTGGCCCAACATGAACAGAAATGTTGCAGTGACTATTGCAGGACTCAGGGACTTGGTCCTCTGTCCTGAAATATTTTTTTTAAAGGGCATAATGAAGCAGGGTGAATACCATGACCATCTAGTCCTGTTGGAGGACTCTCTTGTAGCTACATTAATATTTTTTAATTCATGGTTCGGTGGGAGTACATCAGGACTGAAAAAAATGGGAGGCACTATTATTTTAATTAAATATAATATAATTACTTCTGGGGTAGGCCAGGACCTGGGGGTCGTGAGTATTTACTCTTTAAACGTGGAGGGGGCATGAAGCTTCTCTGCCCATGCCACCCTAGGGCACCAGACACCCCATCCCAAGGGAGTTGGACAACTGTCCCAGGGACACCATCCACCAGGATACATTAAATGGACGATGTGTTGCCCACACCCTTACGTCCTTATCTGGAGCAGGGTAGGTCGTACGGGCCACAAAGCTACCTGCCCACCCTTAACACGGACAGGGGGGCAGGGGAACAGTGTTTTGCTCCCGCCGGCAGGAGCAAATATAAAAGGACGCTCCTGCCCAGCGGAAGCACTAAGGTAATGTTGTCTGGTTTGGTGCAGTGAGGACAGGAGCTGCCTGCTGGTAGCCAGCAGAGCCAGTGGGGACTTGGAGCTCCCCTGCAGCCCCCAATAAAACAGCAAGTTGTCAGTGTCCAAAGTAGCATGGTGGAACCTAAAAAGTAAATTAAACATGAGCAGGAGACTGGCAAAAAAAATAATAAATGAGCAGTCGGAGTCGCTCATTTATTATTCATTGCTCCCAAGGAAGTAGAGGCCCATAATGATGTCATGGGCTAATTTACATACTGGGTTTTGCTTTGTGCTGCCTCAGTCTGGGCAGAAGCAAAAATAACAGATGATGGACTGAATGCGGAACAAATCAAAGATTCACCACCCCACCCCCATCACAGATCTGGGTTTTAACACCATGCCGCTCCAATTTGGACCCAGCCATTTGCAAATCAATCTGGACCCGGCTCCCCATGGGAACAGTCTAGCCCGAACTGCCTAGCCAGGTCCTCCCTATACTGGAAACAAGCATCCGTGGACCAGCTTCGGGTTAGCACCCCTCATCAGACAGGCTAGCTTGAATCCAGTGGCACAGTGAGCATGGGACCCATGTCTGGGCATACCCTTCCCACTTAGGGTGACAAAAGCAAAAAGAACAGATGATGGACAGAATGCAGAAAAAATCAAATATTCACCCCAAGTCACAGATCTGGGTTTAATCAATCATTCTTTCTGCTCACCATGCCACCCCAGTTTGCACCCAGCCTTATACAAATCAGTCTTAACCCTGCCCCACATGGGAATAGTCCAGCCCAAACTGCCAATCCAGGTCCTCCCTGGACCGAAAACAAACATTCTGGGATTGGTTTCAGGCTATCACCCCTCATCAGCCAGGCTGGCTTGAACCCAATGGCACAGTGAGCATGAGACCCACATCTGGGCACACCCTTCCCACTTAAGGTGACAAAAGCAAAAAGAATAGATGATGGAGGAAATGCGGAAGAAATCAAATATTCACCCCAATTCACAGATCTGGATTTAATATATAGATTTTTCTGCTTGCCATGCCACCATAGTTTGGATCCAGCCATATGCAAATCAGTCTTGACCCTGTTCCTCATGGGAACAGTCCAGCCTGAACTGCTAAGCCAGGTACTCCCTTGACCGTAAAGAAGCATCTTGGGACCGGTTTCGGGATATCACCCCTAATCAGCCAGCTTAGCTTGAATCCAGTGGCACAGTGAGCATTGGACCCACGTCTGGGCATACTTTTCCATACCTTCAAAAGCAAAAAGAACAGATGATGTACGAAATGGGAACAAATCAAACATTCACCCCCAGTCACAGACCTGGGTTTAAACCATTATTTTTTTCTGGTCACCATGCCACCCCAGTTTGGACCCAGCCATATGCAAATCAGTCTTGACCCTGCTCCCCGTGGGGACAGTCCAGCCCAAATTACCAACTTTATAAACATACAAAGGGAGTTAGCATGGGCGTCTCTTGTGCACCCATAATAGCAAACATTTTCATGAACAGTTTTGAAGAGAAATACATTCATAATAAGATATCCCCTTTTTTTTTCGAATCAGTGACCAACTGGTCACGCTACATTGATGACATTTTCTTTATTGGGTAGGTACACAAGAAGAACTGTATGAATTAATTTAGTGGTTAAATTTATGTTACCTGAATTTGAGGTTCACAACAAATAGTTGTAACCAACAAGTGGAGTTTTTGGGACATCTTAATGTGACACAAGAACGTTTAATTAGAAGTGGATTTGTATGTAAAAGCAATGGCAAGGAACCCCCCTCTCCACTTCAATAGTCTTCACCCTACAAACTAGAAGCAAAGTATTCCTTTTGGCCAGTTTCTTAGACTAAGGCGAAACTGCACCAACCTGCGAGATTATGATGAGAGAACTATAACAACAAAGGAGAAATTCAAGCCACAGGGATATCTGTCTAGAAGACTAGTCAGAGAGTCTTACAAAAAGGAAAGGTTTTATGATAGAGACCACTAATTACATACCCAACCTCAACAAAGTGATCTGAAACTGGTATGCATTACTAGGCGCCTCAGTAGTTAATGAGAAAGTCTGCTAAATTTTCAACTCAAACTGGCATATATTGAATAGCAATGCAAAACTAAGTACCTGGATTCCCAAACCTATGTTTCCCCACAGGCGAAACAAAAATTTTAAAGACAAAATTGTAAGATCACGCCTCCCTAAAACTAACACATTTATTTATTCAGAAAAAGAACTGATGGAAACAGGGAAGCCGGAAATCACAATTACACACAGTGTATGGCATGTAAGAAGTGCCATTGAAATATAGACCTATACACTTAATGGATATACAGTGCAGCAGAGATCATTCACCAATTGCAAGACTAGGAATGTAATTTATCTACTAATATGTCCACGCGGTCATGGATATGTTGGAGAGATGGGGCAGAGTCTCAATCAGTCTGATGAAACATGAGTCTGCAATAAAAACAGGGAAAACCAATGCCCCCTTAGTTAATCATTATATGGAAAGGGGTCATAAACCAGAAGAAATCAGATGGCTGATCCTGGAACAAATAGGTACTGAAGAAGGAACAAATCCAGTAGAGTCAAGGAAATGTAGAGAGGTATATTGGATCTTTATGTTGGCTACTCATTCACAGGGTCGGAATAACAAAATATCATAGGAAAATCCATCCGATACCACAATTAAGAGATTATAGTGGTATCCTCTGGACTTCAACATAAGAATAAATTCCAATTCAACTAACTTGTTCTTAATCCCCAGTAGAATGGGTTGGGGTAGCACAAAATTAATTGGGCAGCAGGTAGCCCACTGTGGATATAAATAGGCACGAATGAGGTTCAGAAATAGTTCAGCATTTTTTAAATGAAAGAAATTTGGGAGAACTATGTCTTAACTGTCATTGTATGTGTATATATGGTGATAGGAAAGAGAATATCACAGACACCTCTCAAAAGATGGCAGTAGGACAGTGACGTAACATGCACCTGCAGATTGAGTCCACACACTAAGGAAAGGAAAGTCATGTGAGGGTAGCATATTTCACTTTAATTTACCCTGCATGACTAGCATTCCGAAAGATAGAGACGAGAAAGGTAGAGATAATCGGTGCTGTGCCCGAAAAAGTGAAGATTACCGAGACAAGTTATGTCCAACTTAATGGCAATGGCCACTATATTCATGTGAACTGCATAAGTGAGACACATATAGGTGTCAGTCATCTTATCCAAGATGGCCGCAGATAAAAACAAGCATTGGCAAAACCAACAGGTTTCGCTTATGCCTATTGTCTTTGTCAATGTTTTTTTTAGATGTTTGCACCACAGCAATCACCCTGCTGTGTAAGATAGCTGAAAGTTAAGAAAATAATAGCACTATGACACGGACAACACTGATGAAAAGTGGCAGAAATCACCATTTGTGACGGAAAAAGTGAACATTTCCTACGTAAAATACAGTTTGCATTGAAAATGAAATACCATTCAAGACTTTTGCTCCCTTTTGCATGATTTTGCAATGGTGCAGAATCTTGATAAATCTTGGCCTGTGTTTGGTGTGTGCGTTTCAGATGAGCACACTAATAAGCCCCCTGTGTAAGAGCAGAAGGCACAGATTGTCTCAGCACCGAACAGTGTATCTGAGACGAAAGCAGGTGTGCACAGAGCAGCAGTAGCACCCATCGACCTGGAGGCGAGATGATGTGTGCAGTCTTTTCACTTCGAATTGTGCATTCAACGAGGAAAGGCGTGCACAAGCAGAGACTCAGCACCACGCAGTGGTGTGGCACTACGCAATGTGCACAAGGCAAGAGCACGCTTCCACAGACACTGCCTCACAGGTGTGTGGTGTGTGGAATTGTAAACAGGAAATACCCTGTTCACCCATCAGCTGAGTGCGAGGCCTGCTCTCCATCACTGGGAGATAATCACTCCGCTGCAGAACATTTTATCGGGCTGGAAGGAAAGTTTTACACCAGGCTGTTAGGCAGTGCCAGCTGCCGCAGATATCAAACAGGAGGGGTAAGCGGGGCCACCGGGGAATACATTTTTTTTAAACTACCATTCACCGCTGCTATCCTCTCCTGCCGCCTCGTTCGTCCTCCTTTCCTGTTCTGGTGTCCAGCACCCACTGGGACACCAGAAGAGGCTCCCCAGCAATCCTGGAGTTGCTTTCATTCTAAAGCTAGCATGAAAACAGTGTCAGGATTGGTCCAAGCGGCAGTGACTGCTGCTCAGACACAGCCCTGGGGCCTGTGCAGTTTCTCCAGTCTGGCTGTGTACACAGCCGGGCTGGAGAAACCTAAGTACGCATGTGTGTTTGGACTGCCGTCTTAGGACTTCCAAACACGCATCTGCACTTAGTACACACAATTCCTCATCCCCCATCCCGCCTCCCGTGGCCCAGCCCCTCCCCTCCGTGTTGGTTGAGCCAGCAGCAGAAAAATAAAACAATATTCACATATCAGCTGATTTTCTTGCTGTTGGCTCATAGCCAGTGGGGGACGCTCCTCCGCCACTGCAGAGGAGCCACCCCTGCTGCTAGGATCATATTACGTTCCTCTTCCCAGCAAACATGTAACCTTCCTAGGGGCTATCACAGCTGGGGTCTTGTTTAACCACTCAACAGCTTCCCCTTTCATCATCTATACAAGACCCATTGCTACACCACGCAGGGTGTCACTGAATGCTTAAATATAATATACTCTTGCAGAAAGAGCAGTTTATTAGATGACAGGAAGTCCTGAAAGACAACGTTTATCATAACGGAAAGCCCATGGATGTAGCAGTACATCCTCTCTGTGGCTCTGCTTACTTGCATGATACAAGCAAGGCTGTGTTTACTGGCTGTCTGGCCTCCGATGTGCACACAATACAAATAGTATTGTATTTACAGTCTCTGTCGATGCCAAGAACATGAACTAAATGGTGACATGTTTATAGTTTGAGCAAGACTGCGCTTATAAAAAAAACACATAGTATATCAGAATATTGATCAGCCCTGTTGGTGTTTGTTTCGCGTAGGTAGTGTTTTCTGCCCCAAAAGTTTAGTTGTGCGGTGCCAGGTTCCTTTGTACTGGAACACACTGCGCCCAGAAGCCTTCCTGTGCCAGAAGGTGCTCAAGCTGAGGCTCCAGTTGTGTTTTGGGCAATGTGCCCATTGGCTGCGACCCGCTCGTAGGTTACAGAGCAGCTGGAGCAAACCAGAGGAATCTGGTCACATGATGGTCTGGCTCCAACCAATGAGAGCAAAGTGTTTTAAACAATGGCCGTGACAATAAGCTGAGATAGTGTGTGCTTCGCTTTGAGGGTCAATTGCAGCATTGCATTGAACTTGATATGGCAAATTGAGGACATTGAAATTTGAGGGTGGCCTGGTGGTGCCACTAAAAGGAGCGTTGTAAACACAGTTAGGTTCTGCCTGATATGTGATAGACCCCAGCCCAGCATGACTGGCCTCTCCCATAACGCTCATGCATCTCTGATCATAAATCCAATGATCTCATCTGCATGGCCACACATTTAATAATAATAGGCGTACTTAAAATAAGAAAGGAAGACAAAAGACCAGGCTGTTCCTTGTTAGGTTGCATGGTGACTGTTTTTGCAAGTTTTTCATTGCTGCACATTTTCTCACAGTCACAATGTTAAGCTCTCTCAAAAGGTAACTTGGAGACAAGTTGCTTTGCACGCGCCTTGCAATGTAAATTAAAAAAAAAAAGTACCTGTACAATGAAGCAATTGCTATGCACACACCTCATAATGTAAACTAAAAAAAGTACCTGCACAATGAAGCAGCCAGTGGAAGGACACTGGTCATCAGCCAATAATTACTGACCGGAAGCTGTACTTGGTCCAGAGGGTGTTGATGGCACGAGCAGGAACTGAAAAGCAGACGACGTGAGACAAGCAAGTAAACGAGATCAAGGTTGGAATGAATGAATGGAAAGTTCAGGTAAGTAAGGGGCATGTTCAAAGCCCCTTTTAAGATTTTTTAGGTCAAGCGTAAGCGTACAACCTTGTGTATACTTTAGTATACTTCTTTGTGAGCTTAATCCTCGCCCACTGCTTTCATTTGTTTGCTTCAGTGTCCTTTAAAAATCCTTGCTTGCTAGTGGTGAAAGCTTTCTCTTCCTCCCTCCCACAGAGCACCAGCCAATTACTGTATCCTTGCATTTTGTCTGTTCATCTGGTGTTTTGTGGGACCTCTTTCTTCTTTGATTACTGTTGGTGTTACTATTCACAGAGAGTTCACTTAATCTCCCAGTGGTGTGTACAACTGAAAAATGCAGCATCTGGATTACTTTTCTATAAACTGGCTTGTAAAGATGGTTCTTTTCTCCTCACGTTTGACCAAGGGCTTCCAGCACATGCTATTAACCCAGACTTGTTCCAGGCAGGGCTCCTTATGTTCTTTCCCCACTCTTCGCACCTGTGACCTCACACTGCAGCAAGAGAGGGCAGGGGAAAAGCCAGGAGTGTTACGAGAAACAAAGCGGACATTAACATTATCCGTCCATCTTTGAAAATTCTCTGCTTTCTTAACACTTGCTCCTTTTTGACAGTGCAGGAAACATCAACCACACAACCCGCCTTTCTCTACAATGTGTACTTAGCTGAGGACGCCACACGAGGCTGACATGAAAAGACTGGCACTGGAACGTGCTGGCCAGATCAATGGAAGCGTAGTGTGCCAACTTTGGCGAAAAATAAGCATTGTATTTCCCTGCAGGCCTTTAACACATGTTCAGCCACAAAATATAGTTCGTTTTCTTTCCCTTACAGCTTTTTAGCGAGAATGAATTATTTTTACGGACTGACCTATGTTCTCATGCAGTGTGTTTTTACAATTGTGGTTCAGATGAAAAGAAGCATCTTTTGTCACCCTGCGGAAGGTCAAAACAGGGCCAGCTTTAGAGCTGTACGAGCGGTGCGGCCGCACCAGATGCTTTCTTGGAATGGGCGGCGCTGACCTCAGGAGGCGCTGTGTTTAGCAATAACTTCCGAACTTGCGATTTAAAAGCACCTGCTGAAAAGTTCCCTGTGCGTCAAACCTTCAGGAAACAGTTAAAGTGTCAAGATATCTCTTGTGATTAATGTTTCTGCTAGGGAGAGAGAGGAGAGTTTTGGCACGTTTGACTTTGACTCCACATAAAGTAGCATAGATTGTTAATGCACCTTCTGCAATGAACAGGACTATATTTTACGTGGATAGCTGAGTGAATTAGTAAAGCCAGCCTTTACCAGCGCTTTAAAACAAATGAATGTATGTGAAAGAGGGACTATGGAAAGTTAAGGGACAAATTTGCCAGGTGGTAGTGGGTGAATCTGAGGAGGTGGTCATGGGGTTGAAGGGGGCACCAAAAAAGACTGCTGAACAGGGCGCCACCAGCGCTAAAGCCGGTCCTGGGTCAAAGTACTCCATTTTCAGAATGTAGAAATCTGTTTTTCTCCTCACAATTTCCACCCAGCTGCCTTGTTGTACAAAAGTGAAACTGAGTTCATTAATTACCACAATCCAAATGCATTTGTTAATTGACTCACTCCACCTGCCCTGGCGCTCCCTCTTCATATTTCAGTTTTAATATTCTATTTTGATTAAAAAGCGAGTGGCAGGAAGGGAATTGTATTACTCTGTCTCTTCTGCTGTCTCACTCCCAGCATTGCATTGGAGCTGCCTGAGACATCAGCTCAGGAAGAGGAAGGAGACAGAGGCCTCTCCCAGTGTTGTCTCCAGACATTGACCATTAATAGATTGTGATGTACTTGTAGCACACACCTCTCTTTGTCTTACACTGTGCTGCAGGAATTGGCACGCTAAGGTGCTTTCAATGATTGTAGAAATCCATGTGAGCTACACTCGTGAACAGTTTTGCCCATGTTGGGCAGTTGTTGCTTCACCCAGGGGGCACATCGGCCTTTTTCTGGGTCTGTGGCACCCACGTGTAGTCCACTTAGCTGGAGGGGGAAGAAGGCATCATTCTTCGTGCTCTGCCATTCATGTGAGCACTATGCCTCAACTGGATTCTGTAGAACCCATTTGTAACCAACCGGTGATGTAGAAGTTACAGCAGAGTGATAAACTTTGGAATGCAGCATTCCAGGATTACTGAGCAAGGCCGAGACTCAAACCTGGTAACCCTCTGAAATGTACCCCCAACCGCACTTCCGTTCAACACTCACCCGCTAACAGCCATCCCCCATTCAACACCCCCACCCACCCTCCCGTTCACCACCCCCAACTACCCTTCCAGTTCACCACCCCCACCCTATTGTGAAAGACAAGTCAATTTATTGTACGGTTATTTAAAAGCTTTACAAACAAGCAAAGTACGTAAGAGTTTTCAGCATACAAAGTTAAAAACACAATATTATAAAAAGGAACAAACCTAAATTTAGGCCAAAGAAATTCAACTGAGTCAATATTTAAAAAATAAAACAAGAAAGATACAAAGTGTAAAACAGCCCTCCTTTTTCTTCTCTTTTTTTTTTTGGATCAATGCCATATAAAACAGGACCGACCTTTGACTCAATTGGAAAAACAATGTGTAAAATACACAAGGCCAGGTCCAGTTGTAGGGCAAACAGAACTGCAATCAGCACAAAAAAGAGACCTGTTACAGGATTATCATGTTCCCGGACTAACCCAATGCAGGAGCAAGCGACGCAGTTTGAATGATACCGGTGCAAAAGTGGTTTTGAACAATGGCATATTGTAAAAATACCAAACAGAGCACTGTGCCAAAAATGGAACATCACATTTGGTCATTTAAATGCAGTGCGCCATACCCAAGTTTGGCAGTGGTGATCCAGACAACAAGCAACGTGTATAGTAACTAAAGTGCAACATACAAAATGTGCTGGAAGCGTGACTAGTCCCAGCCCATTCGCAACATCCCGTGGGAACAGTGATTAAATTAATTTTAGGACTATAGCGTATGAATCATAACGTTTTAACAGGCTCAGACTGTCCCAAATTTGAACAGGCAATGTGGAATAGCACAGATGTTAAAAACTGAAGGGCAAAACAAGTCAACGGTAAAAGGAGAGTATAGCATTTAACAGCATGGTACCACAGCACTGGTAGAATTGACTTTGTACAGTTTGGTTGCATCGATCCAGAGAAATTTGACAGTTTTGACATAGCAAAGTGTTAATAGGATTCAGGCTAACAATTACTGTCTGCCGGCAGGTGTGAACTCCAAGACAAAAAAAAAGTCAGGACAGAGAAGGATTCGCCTTTGCTGCAGCAAAGAAGCGCAGGTACATAAGATGTGGATAAGAGATTATTTTTCTTGGCCACAAAGTCCTCACCTTGTGTCGTGCGATTCTAAACAACGCCATGCTGGGAGATGAGTACGCAGGTTCTACTCACCCAGTCTTAATGCCACCAACCTAGCCTTAATCCACAAAGGGTAAGTACAGGTGATATAGTTCCGCTGCTTGCTGGAGGAATAGGAGTTAATAAATGACCATGCATGAGAGCGTTTGCTTTGTACTGCCAAATCCTCCAGTGTTGACCGTTTTTTTGCAGTGGATGTTGCTAGTGTTTTTGAAATCCTGGTAAGAAAAAAAAACTGCCAAGGACAATAGCTCGCCCAAAAGCGAGGCCTATTGCCTTTGCCTATGCTTGTTTTTCTTCACAAAAGATTTCGCAAGCACAGCACGCAAGCGTGCAGGCAAAACCTAAGAACCTTGCATCGGGAGCTCCATTTCAAGCACGGAAGAAAGGAGGCTCACATTAGTCAAGCGAGCGCTGCAGTTTTAATTGAATTCACCTGTAGATAGAGTCCATGAGGATTAGAGACCAGATGGACGAGTGAAGCACGGGATGGTTAATGCTGCACTGAATATAAATCTTCCTTCCATTATATTTACATTTTTATTGAAGAAGTGCAGGACCGATTTTAAGGTTCCCTTCCTATTAACTTCCAAGTCTTGAGCATCTGTATGAAGATCTATTGGTATTTGCTTTCAGAAAATTGCCCTTACTAATACGATAAATGCTCACAGAACAAAGGAGCACGCTCACAAGAGGTGTATTTTTTAACATATTAATGAGAGGGGTGTATGATCCTTCACAGATATTAAGGGTGATCAAGTGATGTTTTTAAATTGCACAAGGAAGATGACGGACTGCGAGAGGTGCCCCTTGGTCTCTCCGTCTCGAGCAGTCACCTGCTGCAATAAGCATCGAAGGGTGGTTGTGACCACCCCCGTGTTTGGAGCATGGCCTGAGGGAATTCCTGGGTGCCGGAGGAGAGAGCGCAGACACCGGAGCATCAGAGAGGAGACCTGCTACCGAGTGAGCGCGGCTGAGAGCAGTTCACGCGGTGCTCAGAAGAGAGAGATCTGGGGCGGGCAGACAACACTGGGGGCTTGGGGGCAGCGATGACTAGCCCGGTCTCCCCCCGGGCAGATCGGGTGTTGGTGGTACAATCCACCTCACAACATCCGATTGGTCAAAGGAACGGAGGGGTGGGCTTTTTTATTAGGGGTATATATGGAGGGGGCAGGCTGTGGGCGGCCTCTTTGGCCGTCTTGCCACACACAGGGTGGTTGCTATTGGTGAATTTTGTGTAGGTAGGCCTTAGAAGAATAGTGAAAGTCACGTTTGTTTTTCCGAATTTTGTAAGCAAATATGGTTACCTCAGTTAGAGTAATGGAGGCCTTGAGGGTTTTGCAGGAGGAGGGTAGGGAGGACCTTTTGCAGCAAGGAGTATTAAATCAGGAGGGGATGGGGTTGAAGAGGCCTAAGAGGGCGTCATCTGAGGGCGTGGCAGCAGCCGTTATGGCTTGTTCGTCACCGGTGACTGGGAAGAAGTTCAAGTAAAAAAGTGTTATAGGCGGCGTTATTCAGAGTCAGGTGTTGAATGTGTGGTGGTGGCGGGTTTTGGAACGGCTGACTTACCTTCGGTATTTGCTGGGGCCAGGAGGGGCAGTACGAGGCTCGTGCGGTGGCTGCCGTCGGCCGCTTGGAGGCGCGAGCGAGTGCGTATGCGCCCGCCTCAAAGAAGAAGGCGGCGCGTTTACGCAGACAAGCTCCACTCCCCTCAAGAAATATTGGTAAAGAAGGGGAGGGATCCTTTGAGGAAAGGCCTTAGGGGAGGGCGGCAAGATGGCGGCGCGCATAGAGGATCGGCAAGAGCCGATCCTCATTGTGTCAGATTCGGATGAGGACGACCCCTTGGGCAATTTTAAAGGTAATGTGACAGTAAGGGACCTTGAGGCTTCCACGTGGAGTGAGAGTAGTGCGCAGGTTCAATGGGTGCCTAGGTAGGTTAGTCCGAAGTTGCACAAAGTGCAACATTGGGACGTAGAGAATAGGACTTTTATTCAGGCAGGGCAGTTGGTCGAGGTTATGGACAGGGGTGAGATTAGGTTGAAAGGTATAGCTTTTGGGGAAGCTGAGGTTGGGGATAATGGGGGTGGGGCTCAGGTTAGTTTGGATTTTTGGAGCCCTAGTTGTGCACATGGTGTACCTGGGTGTGGCAATGCGCATGCCTTGAGCGGGCATGAAGAGCATATGATAAGGGCAGGACACGGGCGGCCCGCCTTCGCCCCAGGACACACGGTGGGGGTAAGTACACCCCTAGGACACAGAGAAGAAGAGAGGGTGAGACCCGGAGCGGCTCACCCGACATCGGGGGATGCACCTTTGTCATCTCATGTGTTAAAACGATGCGTTGCTTACGATGAGCCCTCTACTAGCCAGAGCGCTAGTGGATTGACACAGGACATCGGTACTGGAGAGGAATGCTTGGATTTTGATGAGGTCAATGATTCAGAGGTTTTAGTTGGGGGTCTTCATAGGGGTTTAGGTGGGCAAGGGAATAACAAGTCTCAGAGTTTTGGTGTTTTGCAGGATCAGAGGAAGGCGGCGGTCCGGAGCGATCGTCAAGGTGGAGAGAGGATGTTATTCTGCTCGTCTGGAAATTTGCCTAGAGGTGAGGAGAGACCTTTTAATTCAGGTGTCAAGGGGAGGGGGGTTGTGGAGCTGAGGTCATCTGTGGGGAGCGCAATGGTAAAAGATATGGGTGTGCAGACTAGTAGTTTGGATAAGGATGTTGTGAGTTCCACAGTTGGTGAATCGGAGGTAAGTGTTCCGCCAGCAAGTTCAGGTAAGGCAGAACCGGAGCGTTTGGCCCAAAACCAAGGTAAAGACAGTCAGGGGGATAACACTGGGGGGAGTGTAAAGAACAAAAAGCTTCCTTACATGGGAGTGTCGATGCTATTGGGGGCGCATCTCACTCAATCTTTGAAAGATAAGATTTGCAGGGGTGAGTTTATAGATGTGTTTAAACTGTTGCATAGGGAGATTGAAGCCAAGGAAGGGTAAAAGGAAGAAGAGTGGGAGTTGGCCAGGAGGCCAAAAGTGACAACTACGATTGAGAACTGGACTTCGGCATTTTTGATTTACGCTAGTGTATACTGTGAACGCTTTCCAGATAGGAGCGTGGCTTTATTCAAATACATGGACATTGTTCGTCGGGCTCAAATGAATTACGGTGGTTTTGGGTGGTTTCGTTATGATGAGGAATTTCGAGCTCGCATGGCGATTTATCCCGATAAAGAATGGGGTGAAATTGACAATTATGGATGCAGTGGTTGAGGATGGCGAGGAATGTGCCTGTCATGCACACAGCTAGCGGTTTACCTTTACAGTACAAGCCCTTTCAGAGCCGTCCCACCCAATATGGGGTGGGTAATACCTCAAGAGGTCAATTGCCACAGAATGGGTTGTGTTGGTCATTTAATAGCGGAGGATGTACAAGGCAACAGTGTAAATTTAGGCATGACTGCTCAAGCTGTGGAGGTAGACATCACGTTTTCCAGTGCGTCAGGGGTATGCACTGGGGGGGGGACAGGGATCACAAGGAAGAGGTGGTGATAGGGGCAGGTGTTACATGCAACATGTGGCAGGTAAAGGGCCCTACACCTATTAACCTGGATGTTTTGAGTTTCTGGTTACAGGCTTATCCGAAGGAGAACGAAGTGAAGGCGCTGGGGTGGGGATTTGCAGTTGGTTTTAAGTTGTGTTATCAAGGGCCGAGAATTAGGAGGTGGGCGAGGAATTTGAAATCAGCCTTAGATCATCCGGATGTGGTGAGGGAAAAATTGAAAAAATACGTTTTGTTGGGCAGAATTATTGGTCCATTTCATAGTTGGCCTTTGGAAAATTTGACCATTTCTTCACTGGGTGTAGTGCCTAAGAAACAACAGGGTGAATTTCGATTGATTCACCATTTATCTTGGCCGGTGGGTGTATCTATTTATGATTTTATTGCCACAGAGGATTCTGTTGTACATTACGCGTCGGTAGACGAAGCAATTGTTTTAGTAAAATGTTGTGGCAGAGGGGCAAGGATGGCAAAATCGGATATTCAGTCTGCTTTTAGGCTCCTTCCAGTACATCCTGAGGATTTCTCTTTGCTGAGCATCCAGTTTGAAGGTGCCATTTATGTGGATAGGATGTTGCCTGTTGGGATGTTCTGTTTCTTGTTCACTGTTTGAGATGTTCAGTTCATTTTTGCAATGGTACTTCCAGATCAGGACAGGTTACAAATTAGTGACGCACAATTTGGATGACTTCTTTTTTGTGGGTGCTGCTGAATTGAAGGTGCTGCTGAATTGAATGATTGTGACGTGGCGCTATGTGGTTTTCAGAGAGTCATGTCTAATTTGGGAGTTCCTTTAGCGCCTGAGAAGAACGAAGGTTCAGCCACTTGTTTGAATTTTTTGGGAATCGAATTGGATTCGCAAAAAATTGAAATCCGTTTGCCTTCAGACAAGGTGCAATTACTGATTGGTTTGCTGGAAGAGGCTGTACACAAGACTAAGTCGGAGTTGAGGCAGGTTCAATGTTTACTTGGTCATTTACATTTTGCCTGCAAAGTTGTGAGGGTTGGAAGGGCTTTTTGTAGGAAACTAGGTTTTTCTATAAAAGGTGCATTCTTGCCTCATCATCATGTTCGTTTGCATGCAAGCGTTCAGGAGGACTTGAAAATGAGGATTGTTTTTCTACGATTTTTCAATGGAGTCACTATGTTGGTGGATGATGCGGACTGGTTTTGGCAGGTGCAATTTTTTTTGGATGCAGCAGGTGCTCATGGTTTTGGTGTTTTTTGGGATGGGCATTGGGCTGCGGAGGCTTGGCCGAAGGCATGGAAGGATGCTCACCATAGTATTGCATTTTTTGAGTTTTTTCCATTAGTGGTAGCATTGTCTATTTGGGGGCACGTCTTGGCCAATAGGAATGTGATCTTTAATGTGGACAACCAGACAGTAGTGAACTTGGTTAAGGGTCAGAAGGCTAGGGATGAGAAAGTCCTGCGTCTTTTGCAATTATTCCTGTTGAAATGTTTACAATTTAATATTATGTTCAAAGCCAAATATGTTTCAGGTGTCGATAATGATATTGCTGATGCGCTATCTAGTTTTCAGTGGCAGAGATTCCGTAGTCTTGCACCGGGAGTGGACGTTTTGAAGACACCAGTTTCAGGGACTTTATGGGAGTTGGGAATTTGAGGATGCTGGAGCTGATTCAGCAGTCTATAGCTCCTTCCACGAAGAAAAGTTATGAGCAGGCTTGGTCTGAATTTTTAGCATCAGGGGCAGTTAGAAGAGCGAGGGGGGATTTAGTCATTAAAGAAAGAAGGGAAGATGCTGTGCGTTTCATTATGCAGCAAGTCGATTTGGGCTTATCTGCTGTAAGTATTTCCGGTAAGTTGTCTGGTATTTCATTTTACGGTAAGTATCTTTGGGGTTATGACCCAGTGGAAGGCAAAATTTGTAGGAGGATCATTGCCGGTTGGGCTAGGGAGGGGGGTGCGAGGCGATATTGGCGGCGCCCGATAACCTCGCAGCTCCTAAAAGACATTATGTTGGTCCTGAAGGACGTTTGTTTTTCCCAATGGGAGGTTCATTTATTGACATTATGCATGTCATGGCTTTTTCATGGAGCATTTAGAGTTTCTGAGTTGCTGGGTTTAAGAGGTAAGGAGGGTATTTTATGCTCTGAGGTTAAAGAAAGGCAGGGCGGGGTGTATGTGTGGTTAAGGGCTTCCAAAACGGATCAATTGGGGAGGGGTAGGGAGGTGGTATTGAGAGGGTCGCAATTCCCTGAGGGGCCAGTTTTTTGTTGGCGGTCTTTTGTGGGTAAGTTGCCAGCGAGTTCTCGGCTACTATTTATACATGAAGATGGTTCTTGTTTAAATTCTCATCAGTTGCTGTCAGTTTTGAAGATGTGTTTGAAAAATGTGGGTATGGATCCAAGTCTATATGGGACTCATTCTTTTAGAATTGGTGCTGCCACGGAGGATCAGCAGCGTGGGTTTTCAGACAGGGCAATAATGGATTTGGGTCATTGGAAGTCTCAGTGTTTTAGGCGTTATGTTAGGCCGAGTCTTTTTGAAGACCATTGATTTATGAACCTGTTTTGCTTGGTAGGTAATGTTTTTTTCTGTTGTTTTTCTGTTTCCAGGTTGTGTAGCTGGCCCCCATGGAGCAGTTTGTTCTGTTTGGATAGTGAGGCACTCGTTCGTGAGGTGGACGGAGAAGCAGGCCTCATCGAGACACTTTGGAAGACAATTGGGGCTGGATGGGGCCAGAATTAGGGTGTCGTGGATCGGTAAAAATTGTATGAGATGGGGGGAATTGTTATTTTTTGCTTTCAAAACGTTTGTCACAAGGGGTTTGTCTGGATTTGCTGGTGCTGCATTTGGGGGAGAATAATTTGGTTGCTTTATCAGGTATAGGGCTTTTGAAGGCCATGAAGCTGGATCTTATAAGGATTAAGCAGAAGTGGGCAGGGACTCATATAGTGTGGACTGAACTGGTTCCTAGAAGGGATTGGAGGGGAGCGTATTCTTTTAAAGGGATTGAGAAGCAGAGGAGGAAAGTTAATAGGGAGATGCATGGTTTTTGTTTGACGGAAGGATTTTCAGTTTTGCATCATAGCGATATTGTGCATAGTGATCCACATTTGTTTAGACAAGATGGTGTGCATTTATCATTTTTGGGCAATGAGCATTACTTGCTGGAGTTGAGGATTAAGATAGCTGAGTTATTGGGGGAGAAGTTATGGAATCATCATTGATGTCAGGTAACATGGGTGGGGCAGGAAAACGCCTGTCGGGATTCCTGTGTGGCGGGGTCTTTACAGATACGCTTTGGGGGGGGAAGGGTACGGTTGCACAAAGTTGAGATGGCGGGGAGTTTTTGACAAGGAGCAAAAGGGAGGAAAGGGCAAGGGGCTAATACAGAAGGTGGACAGCAGGACAGATGGGTACTGGTTGGGTCGTGGCAAGGTGGGGATGGAAAGGGGGCATTGATGAGGGGTACGTTTGTAGAGGGTGGGGGTGGGATGTTTAGGATGTTTCATGTATTAGTGAGGCTTGTATAGGTTTTTAAGGCTAAATGCCAAGGTTTTATTGCCCTGACCTGTTCTATTAAAGCGGCCTTTTAACACCATTTTTTGAGTGTTGGTGGTTTGAGCGACGTTGCACCCGATGGGGGCTTGGGGGGAGCGAGGGCTTGCCCAGTCTCCCCCCGGGCAGATCGGGCGTGGGTGGTACAATCCACCTCACGACATACGATTGGTCAAATGAACGGAGGGGTGGGATTTTTTCTTAGGGGTATATAAGGAGGGGGCAGGCTGTGGGCGACCTCTTTGGCCGTCTTGCCACACCCAGGGTGGTTGCTGTTGGTGAATTTTGTGCCCTCCCAGATATATGTAGTTTCTTTGTGCTAAATTTTCACTTTTCATTCCTTTGGTTCTATTAGGGTTTTTTTGGTAGGTTGGTTGTTTTGGGTTGACATTTGCTTATGCTAAGTTTTAACAGGACAGGTCTTGGTTTGCTTTGTTTTACTTTGTTTTGTTATTTTATCGCTGATAGGCAGGTCTGGCGTGCGGAGTCTTTACAGATACGCTTTGGGGGGGAAGGGTACGGTTGCACAAAGTTGAGATGGCGGGGAGTTTTTGACAAGGAGCAAAAGGGAGGGAAAGGCAAGGGGATAATACAGAAGGTGGACAGCAGGACAGATGGGTACTGGTTGGGTCGGGGCAAGGAGTGATGGAAAGGGGGCATTGATGAGGGGTGAGTTTGTAGAGGGTGGGGGTGGGATGTTTAGGATGCTTCATGTATTAGTGAGGCTTGTATAGTTTTGTAAGGCTAAATGCCTAGGTTTTATTGCCCTGACCTGTTCTATTAAAGTGGCCTTTTAACCCCATTTTTTGAGTGTTGGAGGTTTGTGCAACGTTGCGCCCGATGCGGCCCAGAGTTGTTGGGCCTGAAGGGGTGGTTTGTTCTTGAAGAGCCTACATTGGCAGGCCCGAGCAGAGTCAGAAGACCGGACGGTTGCTCGTTCTGGACCTGAGAACGCCCTCCACCGCGGGCCGGCTGGAGCCGGTCGGGTGCGGAGGGGCCTCGGAGGGAGACACAGGACACCGAGACTGTCCCGCCCTGAGGTGCAGAGATCCGAAGCAGCGGCGGTGAGAGCTGTGGCTGGCCAAAAACGTTGCGGGAGCCCTGGGACACGCACTGTCTGGATGGGTGCCAGATCCTGGGGGAGGAGGCCCCACTTGGGAACTATTTTATTGAAACTTCTAGAGACGCGAGGGCCCCATTTGCTGTAGTTTCCACCTGCAAGATTTAGTGCCTCAAGGACACTCACTGAGCATGATAGGAGCCTTTTGGGAGAGCTGTGGGGTCAGAGCTGCTGCAGAGGGACCCCTGTAACAGGGATGAGAATACACAGTTGGTAGCATTAGGAGAGAAGTGGATAACTAGGGCTGATGACCTGGTTTGGCCCCCCACTGGACGCATCACGACCCTCCAGAGCAGGAGCTGTATGTGGAGACCCTGAATTGTGGCATAAGGGAGCAGAAGGTCCAGCCACCTCACTGGCGCAAACACCCTGCCCTACTCGGTTCTAGCGGGCACAAAGGATAGGCCCAGCACAACACAGACTTTCGAGATGTCAGGAGCCCAGCACGGGCGTTCTGCCTGGGGGTCTTAGAGTTGGTTTACTGGGCACGCCAAGCACAGAGAGGCGAGGTGAGCTCTTTGTTGACCCCTGTGAGAGGAGGCAGGGATATTCGGAGGCCATGGCAGCCAACTGCGGAAAGAAGGACTGCATTGTTAAAAACATGCTAGTCAAGCCCTCCAGCTCCCACACAGGGGGCCCAGCCCAAGCCTCTGGTTAGACTCTGCACCAGACCCCGAATGGATGGATGGCCCGGTGACATGTCCTTTCCTAGAAGCTCTCTTTGCCTCCCTCCAAGATGACCTCCAGACGTTGAGACGGGGACCTCTTAAATGACCTCAAGGAGGTCCAGCAAGACATCAAAAGTCTGGGGGACAAATTAGCAATGATGGAGGGAACCTGCAGTTCTTCTGGATTGGGAGCCAGTGAAGCTCTCTGAGGAGTGGTGTAGGTTCGGCGTGGGAGGTTGAGGACGAGTCCGGCAGCGGTATTTTGGAGGGTTTGAAGCCCAGTTTCCTGGGTCTGCATCACAGCCTCTGAACCTCTGCGGGGGTATACTCCCTGCAGCGCTGACCACACGCACTCCTCCTAGCCTGCAGCTGCCTAGAGCCCTCCAATAGTTTGCTTTGTCTGGAGTCCCAATTCTCAAGCTTATTGAAGTGAGAGGCTCTCTGAATCTGCTTGTCCTGCCACACCTTGCCACCATTCTCTCTTTTTCATGTCCTGAGTGGAGCACCTTGGCAAGCCTACTCCTCATCAGAGGGAACTCTGATTGGACTTTGCAGAACTTTGATTGATGCAAAAAAAAACCACACCCCTAGGAAAATGTTTCTTTTCACAAATTGATGATTGCTCCCACCATCGAGTTTCACTCTACAGGAGCCAACCAGTGTAATAATTTGGTTACGGACCAAAAACAAAACAAAAAATCTAGGTGCGTGCTTTCTATGCTAAATATAAAATAGAAGTCGCCTCATATAAGCTTCCATCACGAAACGCTGGTTAACAATCCCGCTAGCTCCTGCTTTTCATCATAGGCGGAGCTCCTACATGCAGGGAAGACACTCAAAAACCATGCCAAAAACCCCATTGTGTCCACTCTGTCTATTAGAGAGTCTCTCAATTTACCATCAGAAATATTTTCTTAGCAGAGATAGTGTAGATAATTTGTTACCTTACCCTGGGTCACAATAAGGTTTTTGGCATAATTTTTTGAGTGCCTTCCCTGCATGATCTTAGACATGCCAGATGAAAACAATCAATCAGGCTCTCTTATTTCACCTGACATACTCAGTGGATGGTCCCAAAAGGCCATTAGTTTTCCGGGGAATGCAAACTATGGAAAGGTGCAGATCTCTTCTTATCAGGTGGAACCCAAAGTTGTGGATCTAGCCTCCTCAAAAACAGGTGCTGTGGCCCTAGGGGTACTCTTTGGGGACTCTTTCATAAAATAACTCAGAAAGTTTGTCTCCACCTTTACTTCCTTTAATAAGGACCAGGCCTCTATTAAGAAAGTGATCCCCACCATGGTTTTCCCTGGGGCCACTATAGGAGGGGGCGCCTGGCCAGCCATTCATACAATCACACCACCTAACGTGGAAAGTACTCCAGGAGGGGATAATACCAGGATCAAACAACCTGTGGAGACTTCTGCGTCTCGAGAGGGGCTGGCGGGGCAAGATTCATTAGAGGTGTCTTTCAAGGCATGGCCAATGCCAGCTCCTACTCTAATAAGTGCAGCACCCCTGAGCCTGGTGGTAGTGGGCAGCAGACTGGCAAGGTTTGTGAGCAATTGTTAACTTACCTCAGAATCTTAGGTACTTCAGACAAAAACAGGCAATCATCCACTCCTCCCGCTACTCAAGGGGTTTTATCAGCAACATTTTCCTGGTGGGGAAGACAGGAAAGGGCTTTCATCCAGAGATAAATGTGCCAAAGTTTTAATGATTGGTTAGTTTACCATCACTTCAAAATGGAAGGTATTCACCTTCTTCACGCCATACTACGGGAAAAAGACTAATTGGTTAGTCTCAACCTAAATGACGCCTACCTATCAGTTCCTATCTTCGCTCCTCACTGCAGACTCCTGCAGGTTGTCTTGAAATTCACCACACTTCCCTTGGGACTCTTGTGCATGCCTTAGTGTTTCATCAAGGTCCTTAAACTGACTATAAATCTCCTCAGAACGCAGGGCATCCACCTGATAGTCTATCTGGATGACATCCTCATCATGGATCAGTTTTGGAAAACTCTCATGGACCACATGGTAATTGCCATCTCCCTCATCGACGGTCTAGGGCTTGTCATCAACTGTGAGAAGTCAGACACGTCACTCTCCTAGACAATGCAATTTCTGGGGCTTATCATAGACTCTGTATAAGTGTTACAGAGTTTTTTCAGCAAAAAGATTGCAAGATCAGGAGCTGCAGAGAGTCCTGACAAAACCGAAATCCTCACTCAGACAGCTTGCAAGGATAGCGGGCCTTTTCTCATATTCCATACATGCAATCTTTCCAGGACCACTTCACTCCAGTGCTCTTCAGCTCCTCAAAGCCTGCCATCTCAGGAGACGATTAACATACTCAGACCTGGTCCCACTTGTGGTGAAGACCAAGGAGGAAATTAGATGGTGATTAAACCATATGGCGGTGTAGAACGGGAGAGCAATCTTCAATTCAGATCTCGACACAGTCACCAAGTTGGATGTCGGCCAACTGGGTTGGTGAGCCAGATGCAGAGAGTCACCTGCCGGAGGAAGTTCGTAGGAACAAGAAAGATATCTTCACATCAATTGCCTGGAGCTCCTGGCAGGATCCTCCTGATCAAGTGCTGGACCAAGGGAAGGGCCAGGTGCTGTGTTCTACTTCGGATGGACAGCATATCTGCGGTGAGATATGTCAACTATCTAGCTGCTACGAGAAACAAGATCCTCACTCACATTGCGTAGAACATCTGTAAATACTGCCTAGACATCCGGGTCTCTGTGATGACAGGGTACCTTCCCAGATCGAACAACAATGTGGCGGACTGGAACCCCAAATACCGCAGGGACCTGACCTCGTGTCAACTCGACCCAGAAGTGTTCAAAGCCCTGATCACAGCTTGAGGACTGTTTTCATCAGACCTCTTTGCCTCCAGAATAGATAATCAGATCTGGCTCCGAACGCAGTGGTACACCATTCCTCCCTATGCGATGATTGCGAGGAGTTCAATGCAGATCAGGAGAAACAAGGGGGACATGGTATTGACCACTCTACTTTGAAAATAACAATCAATGTTTCCTTTTCTTCTGGGGCTTTTCTGGGATACTCCAATCCAACTCCTCCACTATTCTTAAATTCTGAGGAATCCCAGAATGTCTCCCTCGCCATATAATACTGGAGAGAAACCATGACTCATGGCATTGAGGACTACAGGGGAAGATGGAAAATATTAGGACTTTCACAACATGCTCAGGAGCTCATTCACAAGATGTGGGCTGAAAGTACGACCAAACAGTACAATTCGGCCTGAAGACGATGGTTAGGCTGGTTTCTGCAACAAAATCTGGATCGTATGGAATCAGATGTCATACACATTCTAAACTTCCTCTCTGTCTTGGCCCTGCAGGACATGGGTTACAGGTCAGCAAAATTCATTGCCATTTTGTTCAGGGCACATGCTGGTGGATGGCGTTCAGGTGGGGGAACTCCCTATGGTTAGGAGACTTCTCTGGGGCACCAAATTATCACTTCCTCCAGAACCCAGATATTCCACCCTGTGGGATGTTAACAGCGTACTTAACCTAATCTTGTCCTGGCTTTGGATTAAATTCTTGAGTAGGAAAGAGCTGCTTGGAAAGCTGGTTATGTTGCTGTGCATGGTTTCTTGCAGGAGACTGTCTTATGTCGGGGTCCTTGACCTCTCTGGCAGAATGTATACCCCTGATGGGGGACATTCACTGATTGCAGGAGCACCAATATGCATATTAAAGAAGTTCTCATATACTGCCTTTAGTTATAGTCTTAAATCGTGTGTGTTGGAACGTGTGGAAGTATATAAGAGTGACTGAAGAAGTTAGACCTATAGGAGAATGCCAACTACTCATTTCACTCAGAGAATCTTTCAAAACAGTTTCTTTCTGACAATTGCAACATAACTGAATGGACCATGCAGGAGGATGGCATTGATACGTCCCCCTTTGGGGCCCACTTAACAAGGGGTACTATGGTGTTTAAGGCTTATTTAGAGGGCGTGAGGCTGAAGGACATTATGAATGCAGCAGACTGGTCCTCGGAATCCACTTTAAAAAAGTTATTTTCAAACTTTTAGTGAATGTAGCCTAGCTGTTGGTGAGTATGCTTTAAACTTGCACAATACTCGCCTCCTGTCCTGACATAGAATGAAAAAGTTCCTTGCAATCATAAAGGAAAGATTCAATTCTATTAAGGACACAGTGCAAGGATTATCTCACCTCTCAGCACTGTCAGTTCAGCTGCCTCTCCCTTGGTGAGGAAAACAGAAGGACACATTCTGCTACTTACAGGGAAGTTTTGATTTCATACTTTAGAGGGACATTGGTAAATGCTTATAATAAAATGACAATTGAAAGTTTTATCATGTTTTATTACAAAGCTTTCTATATGTGACAAATGCATATTTATTCAGCATAATATTGCAAATGTGCTCTTTTAATTAGGAAATTAACAGAAGACAGTAAATGAATCCTCTTCAACTAGACCATGGCCGTTGTGTAAAGAAAGAGGAGGAGCAGGAAAGAGCATATCTCTTCAACAATGAAATGGACACTGATTGATTGTAATGTTACTGTTCGATTTCGCTATGCTCTTGGGAAATGTAGTTTTTCTTGGTTTTCTGGAAGCTGGCGGAGTAAAATAGAGAAGACAGTTATGCATAATCATTGCCTCTGTGTCCTTAATAGAACTGAAACTTTCCTTTGTGATTGGAAATTTTTCATTCTCGCCTCACTGGCACCATTAGTCCTACATGGATGCTGCCACGGAACCATGCCTATGGGCCAAACGTACAAGTTACTTACCGTCGGTAACGAAATATCTGGTAGAGAGATATTCTAGTTATAGATTCCTTACCTTAGAATTTTCCCCCAGGCGTCAGACTGGATCCAGAATATTTTTCTTCGAGCAATACCGTTGCGTGTCGGTAGGTGGCGTCCGTCGACTTCGCGGGTGTCGTTTGTGTTGTAGTCGCTGTGATGACATCGGGAGTAGTACATAAACAATGCCTCAGCCTAGTGACGTCAGTTTCCTTTAACGTCTTTCCGTGCCAAAGTGCAGAGCCACTAAGAACACTAGGATTGGTGCGCCGGAGCTAAGGACCTGAAGTTGGAATCCCTGTCCTTAGAAATCAGTTCGCAAGCAAGGAGGTTGGCTCGTCAGTAAGGAATCTGCAACTAGAATATGTCTCTACCAGATATTTAGTTACCGAAGGTAAGTAACTTGTACATCTGATGCAGACTTCTAGTTGCATATTCCTTACCTTAGAATAGATCCCTGTAAGGAAATGCCTCCTAGGCATGGTTACCCCCTAACATTTTGCCTTTGCTGATGCTAAGTTATAATTTGAAAGTGTGCTGGCACCCTGCTAACCAGGCCCCAGCACCAGTGTTCTTTCCCAAAACTGTACCTTTGTCTCCACAATTGGCACAACCTTGGCACTCAGATAAGTCCCTTGTAACTGGTACCCCTGGTACCAAGGGCCCTGATGCCAGGGAAGGTCTCTAAGGGCTGCAGCATGTCTTATGCCACCCTGGGGACCCCTTAGAGTGCCATGTCAACCTCACACTGCCTGTGGCATAGGTACGTCACCCCTCTAGCAGGCCTTGCAGCCCTAAGGCACTACCACAGGTGAGGGCATATGTGCATGAGCACTATGCCCCTACAGTGTTTAAGCAAAACCTTAGAAATTGTAAGTGCAGGGTAGCCATAAGAGTATATGGTCTGGGAGTTTGTCAAACACAAACTCCACAGTTCCATAATGGCTACATTGAAAACTGGGAAGTTTGGTATCAAACTTCTCAGCACAATAAATGCACACTGATGCCATTGTGTAATTTATTGTAACATACACCCAGAGGGCATCTTAGAGATGCCCCCTGAATACCTACCCGACTTCTAGTGTAGGCTGACCAGTTTCTGCCATCCTGCCACACACCAGACATGTTGCTGACCACATGGGGAGAGTGCCTTTGTCACTTTGTGGCCAGGAACAAAGCCTGTACTGGGTGGAGGTGCTTCTCACCTCCCCTTGCCGGAACTGTAACACCTGGCGGTGAGCCTCAAAGGCTCACCCCTTTTTGTTACAGTGCCCCAGGGCATCCCAGGTAGTGGAGATGCCCGCCCCTCCGGCCACTGCCCCCACTTTTGGCGGCAAGGCTAGAGGAGATAATGAGAAAAACAAGGAGGAGTCACCCACCAGTCAGGACAGCCCCTAAGGTGTCCTGAGCTGAGGTGACCCCTGCCTTGAGAAATCCTCCATCTTGAGTTTGGAGGATTCCCCCAATAGGATTAGGGATGTGGCCCCTCCCCACAGGGAGGAGGCACAAAGAGGGTGTAGCCACACTCAAGGACAGTAGCCATTGGCTACTGCCCTCCCAGACCTAAACACACCCCTAAATAGTATTTAGGGGCTCCCCAGATCCCAGGAAATCAGATTCCTGCAACCTGAAGAAAGATGAAGGACTGCTGGCCTACAAGCCTGCAGAGAAGGAGGAAGACAACAACTGATTTGGCCCAAGCCCTACCGGCCTGTCTCCAACTTCGAAAACCTGCTCCAGCAACACATCCGACAGGGACCAGTGACCTCTGAAGCCTCAGAGGACTGCCCTGGACTACAGGACCAAGAAACTCCAGTGAACAGCGGCCCTGTTCAAAACCAGCTACTTCTTTGCAACAAAGAAGCAACGTCCAAGGACTTCACGGCTCCCGCTAGAAGTGTGAGACTCTACACTCTGCACCCGATGCCCCCGGCTCGACCTGCAGAAAACCAACCCCTCAGGGAGGACTCCCCGGCGACTGCAAGCCCGTGAGTAACCAGAGACGACCCCCCTGAGCCTCCACAGCGACACCTTCAGAGAGAATCCAGAGGCTCCCCCTGACCGTGACTGCCTGTAACAAGGGACCCGACGCCTTGAACAAACACTGCCCCCGCAGCCCCTAGGACCTGAAGGAACCGAACTTCGATGCAGGAGTGACCCCCAGGCGACCCTCTGCCTTGCTCAGGTGGTGACTTTCCCTGTGCCTGCCTGCACCGCTAGGGTGACCCCCGGGTCCCTCCATTGAAACCTATACAAAACCCGACGCCTGCTTTGCACACTGCACCCGGCCGCCCCTGTGCTGCTGAGGGTGTGTTTTGTGTGCCTACTTGTGTCCCCTCCAGTACTCTACAAAACCCCCCTGGTCTGACCCCCGAGGACGCAGGTGCTTACCTGCTGGCAGACTGGAACCGGAGCACCCCTGTTCTCCATTGGCACCTATGTGTTTTGGGCACCTCTTTGACCTCTGCACCTGACCGGCCCTGAGCTGCTGATGTATGCCCCAGGACTGAGATTTGTAAGTGTTTTACTTACCTCCTAATCTAACCTTTACTTACCTCCCCCAGGAACTGTTGATTTTTGCACTGTGTCCACTTTGAAAATAGCTTATTGCCTTTTTTACCAAGACTGTACATGATATTGTTTTCATTCAAAGTTCCTAAAGTATCCAAGTGAAGTACCTTACATTTAAAGTATTAACTGTAAATCTTGAACCTGTGGTTCTTAAAATAAATTAATAAAATACATTTTTCAATATAAAACCTATGGCCTGGAGTAAGTCTTTGAGTGTGTGATCCTCAATTATTGCCTGTGTGTGTACAACAAATGCTTAACACTACCCTCTGATAAGCCTACTGCTCGACCACACTACCACAAAATAGAGCATTGGAATTATCTAATTTTGCCACTATCTTACCTCTAAGGGGAACCCTTGGACTCTGTACACACTATTTCTTACTTTGAAATAATACATACAGAGCCAACTTCCTACAATACCCATGCAATGCCATCCTCGGAGGTGGGCAGCGAACCAAGATCATACTAGAAAGTACTGCAGGACCAAATGACCAAAGAAGCCATTCCGACAGACCTGACTGTCCAAGCAGTAATGTTTAGCAAACGTGTGCAGGGATGCCCACGTAGCTGCCTGGCAGATATCCAGGACAGGAAATCCGAGTGCTAACGCTGTGGAAGCAGTAGTTGGTCTGGTGGAATGAGGGCGCAAGACCTCAGGGGGTTGCTTCTTGGCCAAAGCGTAGCACATCTTGATGCAAAGAAGTCCCCATCGAGATATAGTACATTTTTGCACCGCCTTCCCTTTCTTCGCACCCACATACCCGACAAAGAGTTGATGGTCTACCCGGAAATCGTTGGTACGATTTAAATAGAACGCCAATGCTCTTTTTGGGTCCAGACGGTGGAGTCTCTCCTCCTCATGGGAAGGATTGGGGGTGTGTTGAAAGTAGGCAAGGTGAGGTACTGGCCTACATGAAAAGGTGTAACAACCTTGGGAAGGAAGGAAGCCTTAGTGCGCAACACCACTTTGTCAGGGTGCACATGCAAGAATGGAGGTTCGGAAGAAATAGCTTGAAGCTCACTCATTCTGCGAGCAGAAGTGATAGCAACAAGAAAGACAGTCTGGAAAGTGAGGAGCAGTAAATGGCAATAATGCATCAGCTCAAAGGGAGTACACATTAAGTAAGTAACAACATGATTGAGGTCCCACTGAGGCATGATAAATGGAGTGGGAGGAAATAAATGGGTGAGACCTTTAAGGAATCTATTCACAATAGGAGATTTAAAGAGTGAGGGCTGATCAGGTAGCCTAAGAAAGGCCAACATGGCCGATAAATACCCTTTGAGGGTGCCCAAAGCAGAGCCCTGCTGGGCCAAAGAAAAAATGAACAAAAAATCCTCAGATAGCGGAGCAGAGAGGGGATCAACAGATTTGTTGGTAGACCATGTGTTATGCCATTAATTGTGTTTGACCACTGACTTTGTGTTTCACCACTGCACATATTAGTTGCTCAATGTTCACCAGTAGCACATTACGGGCCAGATGTATCATCACGAAGCTTTGCGATTCAGAAATAGTGATTTTTAAGAAATCGCTATTTCCGACTCACAAAGTGCCATGTATCACATTTGCGAATCGGTAATAGCGATTTCTTAAAAATCGCAAATGCTATTACCGAATCGCAAATTGCGATACCGGCCCCATTCACAGCTATGGGCCTGTTGGCCCATATCTGCGAATTTTTTGCATTTTCAAAATTGCGATTTCTGAACCAGAAATCGCAATTTTGGAAATGCAAAACCCCAGGGTGCTGGGGGGCTAAGGCCACCTCTGCTCCACCCCAAAATATTTTTTGGGGACATGTAAGGTGCACACATGCCAAAAGGGCATGTGTGCTTTACATGTACAATTTAAAAATACATTTTAAATGCATTTTTAAATTTTGCACATGGTTACCACCAAGTTCAACTTGGTGGTAATTAGCGATTCCTAAATCCCAAAATCGCATTTAGGAATTGCTTCATACATGTGCTAAGAAATCGCAAATAAGAAATCCTTATTTGCGATTTCCAATTTAGAGAGTCGCAATTTGCGACTCTCTCAACAGGGTCGCAATTTTAAGGTATTGCTATTTTAGCGATTCCTTAAAATTGCATTCAGAATGTATTTCATACATTCTGAAATGGCATTTTGCATTCGCAAATGGGCATTCGCACCATTTGCGAATGCAAAATGCTTTCATACATCTGGCCCCAAATTTGGTATTTAGGTTAGCTGCCTATTGGCTTTAACATGGCATTAGACATTACATTTTGTATTCAGTTTAGCTGCCTATGGGCTTTATCGTGGAGTTCGACATTGCAGATGAGCTGTGTTTTTCCACATGGTAGACCAAGCTGTATTTTTCGTATTTTGTTCTCACCGAACCTTAGCGTGAATACAGAGCGTATATTTTGGTGTTTTCCTCTCGACCCAGCCTTGGGAGGGAGCGAGCTTAGAGACTTGGCCACTCTCCAACACTTGTTCTTTTCCCACTGTGATACAGTAGCCAGCATGTTTTCACTATTAGAGGAAAGGGCCTGTTAGCAGGCTTTTTCATTATAAGGGGTGTCCCTGGGCAGCAGCGAGGGGGAATTTTCCAAGACTTCAGTCAGGAGCTGCTGGACCTCCCGTATGGGTGGAAAATCTCTTTCTTGCAGTTGAACAGGAGTCATTAACTTGCAGGCATAAGAAAGATGAAGAGGAGTGATAGGCCCTACAGTGATGAATTTTGACTTTTATTCTTTGCTTTGAAGTTATGCTATAATATAATCACATATATTTGCTGTGTACATTGCAATTGAGAAGTACTTTGATATATTTTCCTTTCATTGCTGTGACTACTTTTAAACGTGTGCTTCCAACCTACTAATCTCGTCTCTCAGGAACCTCGTGGTGAAGTAATAATAAATGTAAGAAGTGCATTCCAGAGAAGTTTTATCAGCTCGGTCATAAGATAAGTGAAAGCAAAACATTTTGGCGTGAGTCGTCAGTCTGGGAGTCGAATTGGAGATTGGAGGTGCACAATTTAAAAGTGTAATTGTTTTTGCTGTTTAGAGAATTAAAGAAGCACGGTAGACCATGTTTGAAAATGCATGTGAAGTTAAACTGCCTTATGGTGCTGTGAGAAACATGTTTTCTTGTTTATCAGAACTTTCTGAGTTTTGGGATGAGTGCTTGGATAAAACAAAAGTGTTTTCATACTTAGAAAATGTGCTTTTTAAAAGAAATGATGTCCCTTTTGTTCTTGACAGAAGCGTTTGGATACTTTTGTCTGCTTACAGAAAAATGCATGAGAGATGTAAACAGTTAGAACATGAAAATGAGAATTTACGTGAGCAAATTAGCCAGAGCAAATTGTTGCAAGATAAAACTGAAATTTATAAAGCTGTTGCAGGAGAATCTGGCTTTTCACATTCCAGTAATGAGGAGGTTAAAAAAGGTGGGGGCCAGTGTGAGCCTCATGAGCACAGCATAGATCTCCGTGCGCAGAGCAGCCCACAGTTTTTGGCAGGAGTTGAAGTGCATTCCTTAAAAGATTACACTGAGCACGAAGTTGAGAATGTTATTTTCAGACCGCTTTTGCAAAGTACGATGTGTAAAATTAATTCAGACAAGGCAGAGGTACTGTCGCAAAATGTGCAGTTTCTGGGAATTCAGTGGAATCCAGAAAATAGACAGATGTTGTCACAGGTAAAACAAAAGATTTTAGAGTTTCTTACTATTTGCACTAAGCAAGAGACACTGAGTTTCACAAACTTGTTTGATATTTGGAAACAGTATAGCCCTCATCTGAGTAAAATCTTAACACTTTGGTACAAAGTAACTAGGAAAAAACATGAGTTTAAATGGAGTGATAAGCAGCTTCATGCGTTTGATTTGGCAAATGAAATAATTCAACAGACTTTAGATTTGTGTGCAGTGCAAGAGGGAAACACTGATGCCACCTTGAGTATGTGGCACAAACAGGGGAGGACAAAGGTACACCTGGAACTTTGGATTGGAAAACTATCTGACTTTGTGGAGGGCTGTACTCCTTTTGAAAAACAGCTTTTGACTTGTTATTGGGCTCTAGTGAATACTGAGCAAATAACATTAAATTGTAATGTAATTCGGAAACCTGAACTATCAATCATGCAGTGGGTGATGAGTTCAACTAAATCTCACAGTATAGGACAGGCGCAAGAGGCTAGTATCATACTTTGGATCTGGTACATACAAAACAGGGCTCAAGTAGGACCTACAGGCACTACAGCCCTACATGAACATGTGGCACAAGTCCCTTTACAGGATGAGGAGAGAGTGCAGAATGTGCCACAGGCAAAAGAGTCACTAGTGAAATTGAGTGCACCATTTGTATTCTTGTCCCCTGAGGATAGAAAGCATGTTTGTTTGACTAATGATTCATTGAAATGCATGGATACTAAAAGACAATGGAAAGCAGTGTTATACAATCCAGTTACTAAAAAGTTGTTTTCTACCACAGGAGAAGGAAAAAGTAACAAATATGCAGAGTTGTACAATGTGTGTCAGACTTTAAAGCAAGAGCTGCTCGAGACATGTCATTTTTACACTGATTCTTGGTTCACTGCCAATGGATTAGCTGTTTGGTTTTCCACATGGCTTGCACGTAACTTGTTAATTAATTCAACGGAGGTGAGGAGCAAACAGTTGTGGCAGGAAATTTGGGAAATGTTAAAACAAAGCGTAGTCATAGATGCTCATTGTCCCATTGACTCATTAGAATGCTGGTTCAATTCCCTTGCAGATGTTAAAGAGAAAAGTGCAAAGACAGAAGTGTCAACCCAGAATTCTGACTTGGTGGGGATTGCTAAGTGGGCGCACCAGAAATGTGGACATCTGGGAGAAAAAGCCACTTACAGGTGGGCAGAGATTAGAGAGTTGCACATTCTCCTAGATGTGATAAAAACTGTGATTTTGCAATGTCCTATTTGTCAGCACACACAACAGAGATCTGCCCCACAAACAGTCAAAGATCAGTTTGGTAGAGGAAAGTTACCAGGACAGATATGGCAAATTGATCAGGCTTTAGGGGGAGTGATTGCTGCAGATTACCAAGTCGAAATCAAAGTTATTCTGATAACTAGAAGATAATCTGATTCATTCATACAGATTGGAGACAGAATTACCCAACTTGTCATAAGTGTAGTGAATGGAGGTTTGGTAAGGAAGGAGTCTGCCCCAGCCCTTTTGACAGTGCAAGGAAAGGGAAGCTGTGGTGCAGCAGATAAAAACCTCAGTGCTAAGGTGTGGGTTGAATCCCCAAATTACCCTCCAGAACCTGCAGAAATCATAACAAAGGGCCCCAATAACGTCCTGCTGATTATAAAACAAGGAAAAGAGAAAGAAGGGCACATTTTAGATGACAAATGTTATTTGCAAGAAAAGTCATACTTTTTTCTTTTGCAGATCCTACCACGACTCGCCACTGACCAGGAGTGTGCTGTGTGGTCTCCCTTTGGGTGTTTGCGTGTGGGGTCGGGAGAGGGACCGCACCCCCAACCTGAACCGGATTGATTAAAGTACAAACCCCATGGATCCATTTTGTGCAACTGGCGCCTTCAGTTCAAGTTCTACATGGGATCAATATAAAGTTTGTCAACTTGTTTGATTACATTTTTCCATTGGAACTAAGCAAGATTGCCAGTTAACTGTCTGTTTTTTCGTGTGGAAACCTGACTTTCACTTACATTCCAGCAAACCTTTCAGGTGGACCGTGTACCTTTACATGAGTAGAACTCATGCTACATCAACTTGCTGTTTTAGAGACACTATTTAATCAGTTATTATCCCAATCAGAGTATATAAGCTTCAGTCTTTTCATTGTAGGTGTATCTGATTTGAAAGGTTATGAGATCAATATGTTAATCCACTTCCATTGCTTTACAGTGATTGCTTTTATCATTCAAATCTGATTTGCTTATAATGTTTTTTTTTTTTTGTTTGTTTGAAATAAGAGAAATGTAAACAAAAGTCATAGGGTGGATTTTTTATGCCATTAATTGTGTTTGACCACTGACTTTGTGTTTCACCACTGCGCATATTAGTTGTTCAATGTTCACCAGTAGCACATTACATGTTGTATTCAGTTTAGCTGCATATTGGCTTTAACATGGCATTAGACATTACATTTGGCATTTAGGTTAGCTGCCTATGGGCTTTATCGTGGAGTTCGACATTGCAGTTGAGACATTGCAGATGAGCTGTGTTTTTCCACATGGTAGACCAAGCTGTTTTTCGTATTTTGTTCTCACTGAGCCCTAGCGTGATAAGAGAGCGTATATTTTGGTGTTTTCCTCTCGACCTAGCCTTGGGAGGGAGCGAGCTTGGAGACTTGGCCACTCTCCAACGCTTGTTCTTTTCCCACTGTGATACAGTAGCCAGCATGTGTCGACTATTAGAGGAAAGGGCCTGTTAGCAGGCTTTTTCATTATAAGGGGTGTCTCTGGGCAGCAGCGAGGGGGAATTTTCCAAGACTTTAGTCAGGAGCAGATGTCAGCTGCCTGACCTCCCGTATGGGTGGAAAATCTCTTTCTCGCAGTTGAACAGGAGTCATCAACTTGCAGGCATAAGAAAGATGAACAGGAGTGATAGGCCCTACGGTGATGAATTTTGACTTTTATTCTTTGCTTTGAAGTTATGCTATAATATAATCACATATATTTGCTGTGTACATTGCAATTGAGAAGTACTCTGATATATTTTCCTTTCATTGCTGTGACTACTTTTAAACGTGTGCTTCCAACCTACTAATCTCGTCTCTCAAGAACCTCGTGGTGAAGTAATAATAAATGTAAGAAGTGCATTCCAGAGAAGTTTTGTCAGCTCGGTCTTAAGATAAGTGAAAGCAAAACACCATGCCACAAATTTGTACAGGCGTATACCGTTTTGGTGGAGGGATGCATCGCTGCCAAGATAACATCGCAGACTTCGGGTGGAAGATCAGAAGTAGTCAACTGCCGCTGCTTAATCTCCATGCATGAAGGTGGAGATTGGACAGGTTTGGGTGGAGAACCGTTCCCTGTTGCTGTGACAGAAGATCCGCCCGAAGAGGCAGTCTGAGTGGAGGATCGTGACCATGCTCAATAGCTCTGGATATAACACTCTCCGTGCCCACTCCGGAGTCACCAAGATAACTTGGGCAAAGTTGTTCCTGATTTTCTTGAGAACTCTAGGCAGAAGTGGTATAGGCAGAAAGGCGTTAAGGAGGCAGGAGTTCCACTGGAGACAAAATGCGTCTACGAGCAAGTGCTGCCTTGGAAACTCCAACGTGCGAAAACTGCTGACATTGAACGCTCTCTGCGGAAGCCAACAGATCTAACCAAGGCTCTCCCCACTGCTGAAAGAGACCTTGCACCACCTCCAGATGGAGACACCATTCATGATCAGCTGTGCATCAACGGCTGAGTTTGTCCGCTCTGGCGTTGAGAGAACCTACCAGATGTTGAATCATCAGGGTAATGCCCTGATGTTCCAGCCATGTCCATGGGCGTAGTGCCTCCTGACAAAGGGTCCAGGAACCTACCCTGCCCTGTTTGTTGCAGTACCCCATGGCAGTAGTATTGTCTGTGAACACTTGCACTACTTTCCCTTTGAGAGAGGGAAGAAATGCTTTCAACGCAAGCCTGATCGCCCGGAGCTCCAGAAGAGTGAAATGGAGCCCAGACTCCGGCAGAGACCACAGGCCTCTGATCTCTGCCCCTCCCATGTGGCCAGCCCAACCCAGAAGCGATGCATCTGTCACTATGGATAGATCTGGCTGGGCAAGGGCGAGGGATCTGCCATGGACCCAATGCAGATTCAAAAGCCACCACTGCAGGTCTTTCGTAGTCCTTTCCGAGATCTGGACCATGTTGGAGATTACCCTGATGCTGCACCCACTGGAACTTCAAGTACAACCGGAGAGCCCGCATATGCCATCTGGCATGTGTCACTAGCAGGATGCAGGAGTGCCATGAGGCCCAGCAGTCTCAAAGTCAGTCTTACCGGAACCCAAGACAGAGGCTGAAAGATCCAAATCATAGTCTGAGTATCTTGGACTCGCTTTTCGGGAGGATAAGCCCGAAACTGCACTGTGTCCAGAACAGTTCTGATGAAAGGGAGTATCTGAGAAGGAGTCAGGTGTGACTTTGGCACATTGATAGTGAACCCGTGTGTGCAGGAGGCTTGCCGTAGTCTGAAGGTAGAAGATGACTTTCTGGGGTGAGTCCGCCTTCAAAAGCCAGTCGTCGAGGTAGGGGAAGAATGAGACCCCTAACCTGCGCAGATGAGCTGCAACCACCGCCATCACTTTGTAGAACACCTGAGGGGCGCTGGTAAGGCCGAAGGGAAGCATGGGCACGGTAGCCTGATGCTTGTGACCTACCACGAATCGCAGGTAACGTCTGTGGGCAGGCAGGATGGGAATTTGGAAACAAGTGTCCTGCAAGTCCATCGCTACCATCCTTTCCCCTGGGTCTAAGGCAGATAGGACCTGAGCCAGGGTGAGCATTTTGAATTTCTCCTTCTTGAGGAAGTAGTTGAGGTCCCGAAGGTCTAGGATAGGACGTAAGCCCTTGTCCTTTTTCGGCACCAGAAAGTAGCGGGAATAACAACCACAACCTGCTTCCGGCACAGAGACCTTCTCTATGGCTCCCTTGGCCAAGAGAGCTGTGACTTCCTGGCGGAGAACGGCCAAATGATCCTCTGGAAGTTGGCCGATTGATGGAGGCATGGCTGGTGGGGCAGGTTCGAAGGGGAGGGAATATCCCTTTCAAACTATCTGCAAAACCCAACTGTCCGTAGTGATGGACTCCTAGCGGGGCAGGTGATGGCAAATCCTTCCGCCAACTGGATCAGAGTGAGGGGATGGACTAGGAGGGTTTGGAGGCTGCAGTGGGGGCGGGGCAGACCTCTGGTTCCCTGTCCCACGCCCACGTGGGATTCTGTGTCCCCGGCCACGCAGCGGCTGCACAACATGGGTGGCACGGTGGCTGGGCGGGGGAAGTGACCGGGAGCCCCTTCCATGGCCACCAAAGGGGCAAAATGCAGGCTGTTGGGGGCGAGGGGCAGTGGAAAGGCCAAGGTACCGAGCCGTAGCCCAAGAGTCCTTGAATCTCTCCAAGGCAGAGTCTGCCTTGTCTCCAAAGAGACAGCAGCCATCAAAGTAGCATGTCCATAAGAGACAGTTGGACATCCCCTGGAAAACCAGAAGTACGCAACCAGGTGTTGCGCCTCAAGGCCACCATCATAGCAACCGATATGCCCAGAGAGTCTGTTGGTTCCAGCCCACATCGGATCGTGAACTTCGGCGCATCTCTCCCATCGTTGACAGCTTGGGAGACGACAGCACGGGCCTCCTCCGGTATCTGCGGCAGAACTTGCACAACCTTATCTCACAGAGAGTGGGTATAGTGGCCTGTGTTCATGGACTGCAGTGCAAGACTGGAGGAAAAAAACATCTTCTTCCCAAATTGTTCCAGCCTTTTTGATTCCCTATCCGGGGTTGCAGAAGGGAATGCGCCTGAGGAAGTGGAAGCCTGGATGACAAGACACTCAGGCGTGGGGTGTTGGAACAGGAATTTTGGGTTGTTCGGGGCAGGCCGATGGCGGAGTGCAATATTCCTGTTCACAGGAGCCCCTGTGTTGGGTTTGGACCAAGTACCCAAAAGGAAATCAGTGAGGGCTTCATTGAAGGGAAAAAGAGGCTCAGATGTGGAAGCCCTTGTGACCTGTACAGTAGGTAGCTCAAGGCCAAGGACCTCAGCCGCCCGACTGGCCAACATAGCATAAGTCGCTCCCTTCGCCGTAGCCACAGTAGGAGACAGCATGCCATCGTCTGGAGAAGTGTCCAGTCCACAGGCCTCACCCAATTCATCTGCCCAGTCCAAAGATGGGTCATCCTGGTATTCATAAGGGTCCAAGGACCCCTCCAATCCTTACCCGAATTTGTACCCATAAGGAAAAGGGTCCAACTCCAACCTGGGGTGAGTAGGCCCCATCTAAGACAGAGGCGGTGTCGGCCAACGCCGTTCCAACTCTGAGCCATCAGGGATAAGCATTGGGTCGGCGTCGATGGTGGGCCCCACCGACATTGGTAGCATCGACAATCGAACCAGCGCCAGGAAGGGTCTCAGTGGTACGACTAGCGTTGGTACGGATCCAGAGAGGACCTCGGTGGTTGGAGCCGAAGCTACCAGCGTGAAACCCAAAGATCCCTCAACCAAATCCCTCGAGCCCGAAGGCACCGTATCGAGGTCAGTCTGCCCAAAAATTAGGCGCATGGCCTCATAAAACTCCTTTAATTGGGCAGGATTGCGCCGGCTTCTGGAAATTCGGGGAAGCGCGGAGCGGACCCAGAAGCAGGCTCCGAAAACGACAGAGGCCTTGAGCATCGACGCTCCTCCCACTTCGCATCAGCCGAGCAAAGGGGTGAAGTTGAAGGGCGACGGGATCGCTTCGACGACTTCTTACATGTGCCAGAAGACTTGGAGGAAGAAGAATGGTGGTGGCTCTGCGAATGGTCTCGAGACCGGGACCTACGTGGAGTCGAGAGCAGGGCAGCCATGAGCTTGAGGGACCGCTCCCTCAAGGCCTTCGAGTGCATGGCCCGGCACTCAGAGCACGACTTCGGGTCGTGGTCACGCTTCAAGCACCACAAACAGACCCAATGCAGATCCGTCACTGACATCATGCAGTGACAGTCCTCGCACGTCTTGAAATCGGTCTTCGGGGACATCTCACCGCACCAAAAACCTTGACAAAACGGTGGAACTCGTCAAAAAGAGACCAGGGTAGCTCTCTCTGGATCAGCGCGTGGTGTGGAAAGAAAAGAACTAACGTTACTGCGCCGAAGCGGCGTCAATGAACTACTCCCGACATCATCACGACGACTACGAAGCCAGCAACGCCCGCGGAGTCGACCAATGCCACCTACTGACACGCAAGGGTATTGCTCGAAGAAAAAGTCTCCAGATCCAGCCTGACGCCTGGGGGGAAATTCTAAGGTTAGGAATCTGCAACTAGAAGTCTCTATCAGATACCCCAAATCCCTGAAAAGCGGCCCTAGAGGGGCACTCCAACAAATCTATCTGATATAAATGTAGTGAGTGTACCTCATATATATGTGTCTGATAAACCTTTAGCACCTACTTGAACCAGGTAAGCATAATCACAGACCAAGTAATAAGCTGTCAACTTTTATTTTCCAGCAGTCTTTGAGCTCAACCTTTATAGAGACTAGGCATTGTTTGTACTCGTAGTCTGGAGCTGTTCAGGGGGTGGGATCGGGCATGGCGTTACCTAGAGTTCAATTAATTATGTTTTTTTCAAACTGATTTAAAAAGTGCCAATAAAGACTAATTCAAAAAGCCTATTGCTCTTAACACATGCCTGTCTCAATATCTAAGTCAGGTGTACTTGCGTAGCCGTAACTTTTCATTATAAGCAGATTACTCCTGAGGAATCTCACATACATTTTCCCAGTGAACCGGTAAGGCCTGTAGCGGTTACTGTTAACTGTTGACTTGCTCCTATAACCAACACAGGCCTACTGAGGAGTGCATAAGATGGCAGCCATTGTACATAGTTATAAAATTACAAGTATGTGCCGAATTACAGTTGGAAAAACACTATACAACCCCTTTTCCAAAGGGCCTAACAAGAATCATCACAGTGAAAATCTTCTACTTCCAATATTTGTCAGAGTGGGTAATCAACACCAAAAAACCTGCCTATTATGGTAAGTTGTGAGATTGCATGTAACTAAATACAGGTCTACAGCATGTAACATAGTGTGATGACAATCCACAGTTAGAGGTCTACCAACTTTAACACATGCTTTGCCCAGAAAATAAGCCAGATGTTCCGTCATTGTCCTAACTTGTCATAATGAACAAACAAGGCATATGACACTTGGCATGACCTTTCGATGCACAGCAATCAGGGTTATAGGTATTATCATCAGCTTTTCACAATAACCAAGTCAAGTGTACTGTACAGAGCACAATCTTTTCTACAGAGCAACCATCAGGCACACAGACCTAAAATTACACATGTATACAAAATTATAGTTGACAAAGCAAATATTATCTCCTTAACGAGGAGTCTCACAGAGCAAATCGTCTACACCCACAGTTTGTCAGAGGGGTTAAAACACCAAAACTCTTGCCTACTATGATAATCTTTGAGGTTTCATGTAACAAAATACCTATCTGTAGGCTTTAATACACAGTAATAGCCCACTATTATAAGCCTATTGACTTTAACATATGCCTTTCTCAATTTGTCAGGCCTACTGCCTTTATCCTATCTTTTCATGATAAACATTTGGGCCTGTAACCTTTATCATTGACTTGTCACCTTAACCATCTCAGATCCACTACATTAGGCATAAACATTCCCAAAAGCTAACAATCAGGTATACGGTTAGAACATTAGAAATATGTACAAAATTACAGTTGTCAAAACAATATAAAATCCCTCATAACACAATTTATTGAGGAATACCAAACTGCAAATCTTCTATCCCCATGGTCTGTTCAGAAGGCACAGCAAAACCCTTGCCTGCTACTGTAATCTGCGAGATACCATGTGACACAATACATGCTGGTAGGCTTTAATACTGAGTTGTAACAATCCACGATCAGATGTCTACTGACATTAGCATAAGCTTTTTACAATAAATATGCCAGGCCTTCGGCCTTTTTTGTAACATTTCATGATGAACACATCATGCCTATAGCCTGAGTTGGTTATTGTGGCATAATGATCATGCTTGCCACCATAACCAACTCAGTCCTTCTATAATGAGTATAAGCTTTGCCACAAGTCAGAAAGTTCAATAGGAGCACTTTCTTTAGTGGAAGCACACAACTTATACCCAATCAAATCTTCTACTCAGGGAAACCAGTATGTGGGTGGAGCCTAAGATCTTCACTCAGAATTATTCTTAAAGTTCTTTTTGTTGATTACTTAAGATATAAACAATTGCACTAACACAGGCTTAAAAATGCTTGTGGATTACTGTAGCCCTAGCCCTTGTCTCAAACACACAACTACATTCTAAAGTCTACAATTAATGATGAAAAGGGAAGGCCCCCCGATGGGTATTTCGCTGCTTCTTTCTGTCATTGCATCCAGATATATAATACAAGAAGTAACATTACATCAAGCCAGGTCTATTGGCTTTGTCAGTGGTTGTTAGTTGCATAACGTAAATAAGCAACAATAATGGCTTAATTGTATAAAATATTGAAAATGCTTCAGTTCTGAAATGAGGAGACTGTGAAAGAGCTATAACGAGTCTCTTTGAAGTTACATCAGCGCCAGCGCACGGTGGTGCTGCTGCTGAGTTTAGATTTTCTTCCACCCTGAGGGTGTCGCAAAAATGGATGCCCCGATAGGGACCCGTCTCTGCACCGTGCTGAGCACCGGCAGGGCCCGGCTCATTTAAAGCCCTGAGTAATTTGGATGATTGCTGTAAATAAAACATTCTTTTCAGCTTGATGTGGAAAAGAAACCACTTAAACTTAATAGATGCGCACTGTCCGTCTACAGAGAACTGTCTTCATTTTATGTTTGGATCTCTTTGATAGTAATAACCAAAGCGAGGTACATCATCACAGATAAAAAGCGTGTTTACATTTCCAGTATAGGACTATCTTGTGCAAGAAATATCAAAATACACTTTTACCTTCTCTAGTACCTTCACTGAATTTCTTTTTTTTCAGTATCCTCTGCCAGCCAGTTTTATACATGGGGCATCCAGGCCCACTAGGAGATGAGAGGAGTAAAGCAGAGTCTAGAACATCCTTAAATCAAACACAAATAATTCCTTGACTTGGATGAAACTACATCCCAAAACGTGAGTACATGCCAACTTTTTTTTAAACATCAATTTTCTTAGTTTTTAACATAACAAAAAGCAGTCACATCGGTGGAGCATAATTCAGATGGATACATAGGACGTTGTACAGGGAGGGAGGACAGTATTTCGTATCTGAAAAATAAAATGTAAACTATAAAAGAGCAATGTGTGTGTGAGTGCACTATCACAAAATATACAACATTTCTGCATGCTTCCGAACATACCTAAGGGAAAGGTAAGGAGAGCAACAATGCATTAATCAATAAATAACCTGAGAAGCCGCGCCTCACAGGCAATCACGATGGCCCGATTCGGCGGGTTTGCATTCGCTGTGTCCCAGTCTACTCCGAGATCCACGTGCTACTGCCTCGTGTCAGCTCGGTGGACAGGTGTGGCCACGTCTACGCCTGCAAGTACTGCAATATTCTTTAAATATGTTAGAAAAACGATTATTTCTTCATGGTAGGCGTAATAATTTTTGACCTGGGTGCGTGCAACAAAAGCATCCCGTTTCACACCTGGTGCGCAGTTGGCCTCTGTCTCTCACGCGCAGTACGTTTGCTTCTGCTTTGGCGTACTGCAATACTGTGTGGAGCCACTGAGCAGTATCCGGTGGGCTGGGCGCCTTCCACTGCATGGCTATTTGTCGCTTAAACAGTATAAATGCCAGGTCTACAAATCTGTGGAGGTACTTGTCTTTCTTGGCCCTGTGACAGATCCACAGTAGGCAGGATTCCGCGGTAGGGCTCAGTATGTATTCTGTTATTTCAGAAATTTCACAGTTGGAGAACAACACATGTTCAATAGGGGAGGACATTCCCAGACCATATGATAGAATTTCGCCTCGACCAGACCGCACCTTGGGCACCTAGGAATAGAGGAGGGGGACGTACGTTTAATTTGCTGTGGAGAAAAGTATACTTGATGTATGTAAGTGAACTGGGTGTAACGAGATCTCAGATTATGGGACACCAACTTCACTTGTTCTAGTACAAAGGACCATGTGAATAATGGCAGGGGTTGCAGTCAAGGCTGTATATAGCAAGGATATGGCTAGTTTACAACTGATGTCTGACAGTAATGTGTGTAGTATCGGCGATTGGGGGGTGGGGGGAGTTCTGCATCAGCCGTGCCCCAGATGTCTCTGAGTGGCCTGTGCACAGCTTGATGTATCAGAAAGTGCCCGTGGCCCAGGAAATAGAGTTCCATTGTAGGAAGTTGGCTCTATATATACTATCTCAAAGTGAGAGATAGTGTGCACAGAGTCCAAGGGTTCCCCTTAGAGGTTGATAGTGGCAAAATTAGATAATTATAATGCCCTATTTTGTGGTAGTGTGACCGAGCAGTAGACTTATCAGAAGGTAGTGTTAAGCTTTTGTTGTACACACACAGGCAATAAATGAGGAACACACACTCATAGACTTAACTCCAGGCCAATAGTTTTTAATAGAAAATTATATTTTCTTAATTTATTTTAGAACCACAAGATTCAAGATTTGAGGTAAATACATAAAACGCAAGGTACTCCACCCAGGTAAGTAAAGAACTTTGAATTAGAGCAGTAACATACACAGTATTAGTTAAAATGGCAATAAGCTATTTTAAAAGTGGACACTGCAAAAATCAACAGTTCATGGGAGGTGTAAGTAAGGTTAAGTTTCTGAGGTAAGTAAAGCACTTACAAGTTCAGTTTCCTGGGCATAGGCAGCCCACCTTTGGGGGTTCAAGGCAACCCCAAAGTCACCGCACAGCAACACAGGGCCGGTCCGGTGCATAGGTCAAAGGAGGGCCCAAAACACATAGGCACCTATGGAGAACAGGGGTGCTCCGGTTCCAGTCTGCCAACAGGTAAGTACCTGCGTCTTCAGAGGGCAGACCAGGGGGGTTTTGTAGAGCACTGGGGGGAACTCAAGTAGGCACACAAAACACACCCTCAGCGGCACAGGGGCGGCCCGGTGCAGTGTGCTTAGCAAGCATCAGGTTTTCAATAGAAATCAACGGAGGGACCAGGGGGTCACTCTAGCGGCGCAGGCAGGGCACAGGGGGGTTTCTTGGGCCAGCCACTGACTGGGTTAGGCAGAGAGTCGCCTGATGGTCACTCCTGCACTGGAGTTCGGTTCCTTTTGATCCTGGGAGCTGCGGGTGCAGTGCTTGGTCCAGGCGTCGGGTTCTTTGTTCCAGGCAGTCGGGGTCAGGGGGAGCCTCTGGATCCTCTCAGCATGCATTGCTGTGGGGTGCAGGGGGGGTAGTTTCAGATTACTCACGTAGTTGCAGTCGCCTGGGAGTCCTCTCTGCGGTGTTAGTTCTCTGGAGCTCGAGCCGGAGACGTCGGGTGCAGAGTGTGAAGTCTCACGCTTCCGGCGGGAAGAGTGAGTTCTTTGAAAGTTGCTAAAAAGTTGCAAAGTTGTTGCTGTTTTTGAACAGTGCCGCTGTTCTCTGGAGTTTCTTGGTCCTTCGGTTCAGGGCAGTCCTCTGAGGCTTCAGAGGTCCCTGGTCCCTGTCGGATGCATCGCTCTGCAGGTTCTTTGAGTCTGGAGACAGGCCGGTGGGGCTGGGGCCAAGTCAGTTGTCATCGCCGTCGTCTCTGCAGGGCTTTCAGGTCAGCAGTCCTCCTTCTTTGTGTAGGTTGCAGGAATCTGATTTCCTTGGTTCTGGGTCGCCCCTAAATACTAAATTTAGGGGTGTGTTTAGGTCTGGAGGGCAGTAGCCAATGGCTACTATCCTGGAGGGTGGCTACACCCTCTTTGTGCCTCCTCCCTGATGGGAGGGGGGGCACATCCCTAATCCTATTGGGGGAATCCTCCAATCTCAAAATGGAGGATTTCTCAAGGCAGGGGTTACCTCAACTCAGGACACCTTAGGGGCTGTCCTGACTGGTGGGTGACTCCTCCTTGTTTTTCTCATTATCTCCTCCAGCCTTGCCACCAAAAGTGGGGGCAGTGGCCAGAGGGGCGGGCATCTCCACTAGCTGGGATGTCCTGGGGTGTTGTAACGAAAGGCATGAGCCTTTGAGGCTCACCGCCAGGTGTTACAGTTCCTGCAGGGGGAAGCACCTCCACCCAGTACAGACTTTGTTCCTGGCCACGGAGTGACAAAGGCACTCTCCCAATGTGGCCAGAAACTCATCTGGTTGTGGCAGGCTGGCAGAAACTGGTCAGCTTAGCACTAGGAGTCGGACTGGTATTCAGGGGGCATCTCTAAGATGCCCTCTTGGTGCATTTTACAATAAATTCCACACTGGCATCAGTGTGCATTTATTGTGCTGAGAAGTTTGATACCAAACTTCCAAGATTTCAGTGTAGCCATTATGGAACTGTGGAGTTTGTGTTTGACAAACTCCCAGACCATATACTCTTTATGGCTACCCTGCACCTACAATTTGTAAGGTTTTGCTTTGACACTGTAGGGGCATAGTGCTCATGCACATATGCCCACACCTGTGGTATAGTGCACCCTGGCTTAGGGCTGTAAGGCCTGCTAGAGGGGTGACTTACCTATGCCACAGGCAGTGTAAGGTTGGCATGGCACTCTGAGGGGAGTGGTGTGTCGACTTAGTAATTTTCTCCCCACCAGCACACACAAGCTGTGAGGCAGTGTCCGTGTGCTGAGTGAGGGGTCCCCAGGGTGGCATAAGACATGCTGCAGCCCTTAGAGACCTTCCCTGGCATCAGGGACCTTGGTACCAGGGGTACCATTTACAAGGGACTTATCTGTATGTCAGGGCTGTGCCAAATGTGGGAACAAAGGTACAGTTTAGGGAAAGAACACTGGTGCTGGGGCCTGGTTAGCAGGGTCCCAGCACACTTTCAAACATGACTGACATCAACAAAAGGCAAAAAGTCATGGGGTAACCATGACAAGGAGGCATTTCCTTGCATCCATTATGTCACCATATGGCAGAATAATTCCTTCCTGATAAAGATCCCCTAGTGATGTTATCCACGCCTCCACCCAGGGGGCTAAGTTGGGAGTCCTGAACAGTGCCTGTCCGCCTGGTAGCTGCACCCTGGGAATCAAAGGGGCACACGGGGACCTCCAGCACTACGCCGGACATAACAGCCCCAGCATGTGCGGGCAGTCCTTATTAAGAGGGTGCCCCCAGAGTGTGGGTGCGTGGAATCCGATAACCAGGTGTAAAAAGAGGTTGTGCCCTGTCTCATGTATGCTAACTCCCTTTCTGAAATAGAGGACTTATCAAGCCATCATGCAGTCCACTGTAATTGTGCTGTGGCGCAGTAAAGCTCAAAGTTAGGCGTGCCCAACCCCCACCCTCTAGAAGCAGGCGTTGTAGTGTGCTTAGCGAAGCCCGTCATCTGTTCATCCCCCATATCAAAGATAAAAGTGGCCATTTAATTCACGCTTCAGTGCTTGGGAATGACTAATGGCAAGCCCACAAAAAAATACAACAGTCTCAGGAGCATTAGCATCTTGACTATCGCCACTCTCCCCAGTGGTGACAACAGCAGGGAACCCCAAAAGGCGAGAAGAGAGCCGCGAATAGAGCAAAGTGCAAGGCCTATATTCCCATTATGGAGAGCTTCTACTGAATGATAAACTTGTATGCCAGATATTTAATGGAACCATGACACCATGGTAAGCAGTATATTGAGAGCCTATCCCTGAGTAGTGTAGGGATCTGGGTAAGAGGAAAAAAAACACAATTTAGACCAGTTCACTTGCAGGACAGACAGTCGTCCAAAGGTGCTCAGGATAGTCAATAATTGGGGTATTATATGAAAGGTATTTAGTTCCTGGATACCCCAGTGCTGAGCATTCAGTCTCAGGTGGCAGGAACATGGCCAACGCGAAGATCACTGGTGTTAAAGGGCAACCTTGCCTGGTACCCCTAGATATCGGTAAGCTCTCTGATATAAAGTGACCAGTTCTCACTCTGGCTGTTGGTTTGGTGTATAGTTTTTTCAATATCTAATGAGACTGTGACCTGATCATATGCTGTCGATGGAATGATATATAATATATGTAAAACTCGTCTAATGTTAAAAAATATGCTGCACTCTGGTATAAATCCAGACTGGTCTTCGTGGATTTATGACACAATCAGAGGAAGGAGCCTGTTCGCTAGAATCTTGCCCAGTATCTTGCAATCAATAATGAGGAGTGACAAAGGTCTATATGTGCGCACATCAGTGGGGTCACGCCCCAGTTTAGGCAGGACTATAATCCTTGCTTTCCGTTGCAACCTCGTAAGTTTGCCTCATGACCACGCATCCTTGTACACATCTAATAGTGGTTGAGTAAGGGCTGTTGAGTATACAGTGTAGTATTCTACTGGTAATCCATCGGCCCCAGGCGACTTATTCCTGACCAGCTGAGTGATTGCCACGCGTATCTCCTCAAGCTGAATGGGCTCATCTAGGACCCTCATTTGCAAAGGGGATAGCTGGGGCAGGACTACATGCCAACTTAGCTGAGGTTTGTACCCATCTGAGAAAATGGACGTCTTCTCAGCAGTTCCATGGTTTCAGTAGTGCTATCCTTTTACTTTATGCTGTGAGGATCTTCTTTGGTATAAGCAGTTTGTCAGACAGCTTTTAAACCTACATACATGCAAATGACATTTTCTTTCTGTAATAAACTCAGTGAGTGCGATTAGTTATTGCCTGAACTGGAAGAGGGAGCAGAAGCTTTTGCAGTCCTGTTTATAGTCTTGATTCAAATTCCATCTACAGGTGCACCTGTGGCCCCCCCTTCACATTTACAAGAGTATCTCGAAGTACTGCTCTTATTATGTAAAATTTGCCCTACAACTGGCGGTAGCAGTTCCTGGCTTTAACCTAAAGTGGAGTATCCTGCAAGCTGCTTAAGTTGCCTATTTTATACTATGCGTTTTGAATGTCTATCCAACATCTCTTCTCTGCAGTGATTGGTGTATACACTAACCCCAAAGTGGGTGGTGCAGTTACCCATGGACACTTATGTATGTATAAGTGCCCTTGCACACAACTTGTTATGCTCTCCATTGTGAATCCAGGAGTTCTCCTCATGTTACAGGCACCACCCCCATCTCTGGTATGTGTGGGGAGAAAGCAGTCCCACAGAGAATAGCTCTCGTAGAGTCCTGCCCTCAATTCCTCCCACAGTCCTCTGCCACTCCCTGGGGATACTTTTGGTGACCCAGTGTAACTGCTATGTGTTATATTCTCTGTGTAGTGTTGGTTCCATTAGAATGCTGTGTCGGCGAGCGTTCCGATCGAGTCAGTTGGTGTTTAGCTGGCTCAGGAGGAGGATCGCGTTTATTTCAAGGATTAAACATCATGTGCCCTTGACTCGCACGATTCAGTGTGTGGCTTAATTACAACAATTTTGGTGACGAGCGCCAGATGCACTTGTCTGATGACCCTGATGATGATCCAATCGGACCTACGCGTTTAGACAGACTGTGACGACGAGCTGTGTGTGTGTCCTGTCGAAGAACGTTGTGGCATCAAGCAGTAAGGTGTCAGCTTTGGATCAGAAGAGAGTAGAGACGGCTGGATGAGACGGTGAAGCGTGCATGCTTGCATTTTATCGGCACGCTAGTAAATATGTACTTACCGTTTCTGGAGGCTTGCGCTGTCCTCATACGCTGTTAACATTCCTGTCATTCCAGACATCATTGTCGAGACTAATTGTGAGCGTCAGTCTCAATTCAGCCACTGAACAATATCGGGAAGCTGGTGAAACTGTGAACCCCGCCCTTCCTACAAATTAGAGGAAAGTACATTAGTTCCTCTTTAGTTAAGGTAAAAGAAAGGACCTTGGCAACCAACAAGTGGGGAAGAGGGTAGAAAATTTCAGTATTCATCCTGGGGACACTAAAATACAACGTTACCAGTGAGTTGTGATGGCTTCTGCTAATAACATTCCTACTCCATTTTTGGATAATAGATTTCAACCTTCAATTCAATAGGAAGAATGACGATGGAAAACCTTTAGGTGATGTTTATGAAAGAAGAAAAATTACTGTTAGAGAAGAGATTTGCTAAGGAAGAAAATATAGTAATGTCAGGTTACAAATTGTACACTAGTCCACAAAAAGGAGCGTTGTTAGAAGACTTTGTTTCTAGCTTACGCAAATTATCTGTGAAGTGCAAATTTGGACCTGTCTGATGAGCTAATTCGGGACCAACTTATTGCACAGTTCAGGAGTAAAAAAAACTCAAGAACGCCTATGGGCAGCAAAGAATCCTTCCCTTAAAGATGCAATTACCATTGCAAAAATCATAGAAGAATCAGACATGTGCATGCGGGAAATGAACAAAAAAGGGAGTGAAAGTACTGAAGGTGAAGAGGAAGTGGCAGTAATATCGAAGAAACATAATCTTTCTAAGCACAGTGGTGCTGCAAACAGAAAACAAGGGAACAAATATATAATCTTGTCAAAACCTAAATTCTGCGCAAGGTGTGGGAGCTCTGCTCATACCAGCGATGCTAAATGGTGCTTCGCTGTTAATAAAGACTGCAGGAAGTGTGGTTGCAAGGAGGAATTTTGCTCGGATGTGCAAGGATGGTTTCAAATCAAGAGTTGCTGTAGCTGATCCGGCAGAGGAAAGCTGTTTTAGTGATCGCATCTTACTAGTTCAAGCTTCTGAAAAAGGAAAAGGAAGAGAGACGAGGCCGAAAGGAATCTTTACCATCGCTGACAAGGAAGTGGAACTAATGGTGGACTCTGGTTCACTGTATACTATTATTCCAAAATCATTGTGGATCGAGTTATGGCATGATGCTTCTTTGTTACCTAAAGACATAAATCCTAGAGGGTATCAAGGGGTAGAGATGTCTTAGGTTATTTTATTTCTTGTATTAAGTTTGGACATCGAAGTGTTGAAGGGAAATTTATGTGGCTGAGTCTGGACCATCGATTTTGGGGTGGGAGCATCAATATGACTTGCACATTATCATTGATCCACATTCTGATAATAAGGTTTTGATGGTAGAGGATGAAACTTAGGAAAAAATTAATGAGGATGCTAAAGGTGTATTTGATGAAAAGTTGGGGGAATTAAAAGGGTAGGTCCACAAAATTATACTGAAAAAGGATGCAGTCACAATGAAACACAAAGCGAGGAGCATGCCGTTGGTGGTAAAGGAAAAAGTCAAAAAAATGTTACAAGACATGATGGATCAGAGTATAATTGAACCAGTTGAAGCCTCGCCATGGGTTACACTAGTAGTTATTACAAAAAAAGTGATGGTAATCTTCGTTTTTGTGTGGATTTATGCAGTTTAAATCAATTTGTGGTCACAGACTCCTTTCCTCTTCCAAACATAAATTAACTCTTGTCTCTGCTCAAAGGGGGGGGGGGGGGGGGGGGAGTATTTTTCGAAATTGGATATGAGGAGTGCATATCATCAAATCAAATTGCATGACGAGTCTCGTGCACTCACTGCCTTTATAACCATGGAGGGCACATTCCAGTTCACCAGAATGCCTTTTGGGTTGTCTTCTGCAGCGAATGTGTTTCAGAGAGTTATGTTGAGTTTATTCTCTGGAATGCAGAAAGTGACGAATTTTCAAGATGACATTTTGATTTTTGGTCAGACAGTAAGTGAACATAAGGCTGTTCTAAAATCTGTTTTAAACAAATTGAGGGACGCTGGTTTGACTTTGAGGAGAGACAAGTGCTAATTTTTGGTGGAAGAAATTGATTACCTAGGTCATTCTGTTTCCGGAGAAGGATACAGACCTAAGGAAGACTTGTTAAATGCTATTTGTTCAGCACCCATTCCATGTAACAAGGATCAGTTGTGTTCATTTATGGGGCTAATAGAGTATTACAACAAGTTTGTGGATAATTTTGCTAAAAAAACTGAAAACTTAAGAATGTTGCTGAGGAAGGGGTCCAGCTTCAGGTGGGGAAGGGAACAACAGATTGTGTTTGATGCTGGGAAAAAAAACATTTGTGAAGCTTGTGTTGTTTCTCCTTTTGATACTTGTCTTAAGACAATTCTGACTGTGGATACTAGTGCGTGTGGCCTGGGAGCAGTACTTTCTCAAATATGTAAAGGGAAAGAAGCAACTGTGGCTTTTGCTTCGTGGTCTTTGATGACGTGCAAACGTTATTATTTGTGATAGAATGCGAGGCTTTGGCTGCTGTGTGGTCTGTGCAGTACTTCAGGACTTTTCTTTGGGGCATAGATTTCACTTTACGTTCTGATCACAAACCGTTACTTAAAGTGTTGAGTCCTGGGGATGCAGGTAAAGGTTCTGCTAGAATAGCAAGGTTAGCTGCCAGGCTCCAAGAATATCGGTTTAGTATGAGTTATATTCCTGGTTGGGAGAATGCTCGGGTAGGTTGTCTCTCTAGGCTGCCTTTGGACTCAGTGTGTGTGGACAAGGCAGAGGATTTACTCAAAGAACAGGAAGGTGCAGTAGCTTGGTTGAGTGACATTGAGGACTTAGGTGAAGGCACTTTTTCAGCAGAGGAATGGAGGACTTCTACGGAGAAGGATTCAGTGCTCAAGGGTGTTGTACGAATGATTGTGGAAGGTAAAAGGAGGGACAGTACTGTGCTTCCATCCTTGAGACCTTATTAAAACTGGTGGATGAGTTATCTGTTCTAGATTTGAATTTCGTTATGAGGAATGACAAGTTTATTCCAACAGAGGGTCTAAGAAAGAGGATTTTTGTGTTGGCACATGAGGGTCATCTGGGTCAAACCATGACTAAGAGAGTCAGGGAATACTTTTGGTGGCCAGGCATGGATGACATGATTTCAAGGTGGTTTGTAGATTGCACAACGTGTAAAGAGAGCAAAAAAAGATTGAAAACTGGTGCGCAAGGAGTTCAGGGACTTATTGAAGACCCTGGTTTACCCTGGTGTACTGTGTGTTTGGATTTTATTGGTCCCATGCAAGGTGTGGGGAACATATGCAGAAATGCTGTGGTCATGGTTGATGTGCACTCAAGGTGGGTGGTCGTAAAGTTTGTGCAGGAGATTAGCACTAAGAGTACTATTGAGGGTTTGAAGGAAGTCTTTCTGGAGGAAGGTTTTCCTAGAGTCTTGATAACTGATAATGGCACTCAACTTACCTCTCATGAGATGAAGATGTTTTTAGAGAACTGTGGGATTATTCATAGGCGTACAGCTCTTTACAATCCCCAAGTCAATGGAATGGTTGAGGGAATAAACTGATTAATGAAAGGCATCATATTAATGGGTATTCAGAGTGGAAAAGATGTAAAGGGAATTGTAGATGATATGGTCTGGGCCCACCATACCACAACAAATAAAGCTACGAATGCAACTCCGTTTAAAAGAATGAGGGGAAGGAAGCCAGGTTCTAAACTACTGCCAGCATGGTTGTCGAATGGTGGTCTGTGTGATACAAGTTGTGTAAGCAAAATTTTAAGAGGAAAAGATGTAATGGAAGGATTTTGGGTAAAGATCAGACATGGTAGTTATTGGTGGTCTTTTTAAGTTCTGGGGTCCTTTTAGAGTCAAGAAGGTGGGAGTAAGTCATGTGGAGTTGGAGAATGGTCATAAATGGAATAAAAGAAAGGTTGCGGTTTACCAAAGAAGGAAAGATGGTGGTGTGGAAGTTCAAGGAAACTCTTCCTCTAGAAAGGATTATAACAGTTTTGTGTTTATGAGTGATGAAGATTTAGTTGCCAATTCAGATGGAAATGCTTGTGCGAGAGCAGAACATCTGATGTTTAATTCAGAAGCTAGAGGTATGTAACATGAGCAAGTGAGTGCAGAATCTGTTTCATATGATGGCATTACAGATGGTTGTCGCAGCCAGAGGACTCGCAGACCACCATGTTATTTGCAGGACTATGTACAATTTATTTAAGTTGCGTCTTGGAACTCTTTTGCCTTCATGTATTTTTAGCACAACTTTAATTCTCTTGCATTTTAAGGATATAATGTAATTGTGTTTTTTTAGTGTTTGTGTTATTATTGTGTTTATTTATGTGTGTGTCTATTGTGTTTTTCTTGAAAACTGGAAGGGAGGGGATGTGTTATATTCTATGTGTAGTGTTGGTTCTATTAGAATGCTGTGTCGGCGATCATTCCAATTGAGTCAGTTGGTGTTTATCTGGCTCGGGAGGAGGATCGCGTTTATTTCAAGGATTGAACTTCATGTGCCCTCAACTCGCACGACTCCGTGTGTGGCTTAATTACAACACAATGCTCTAACAAAAAGGTGTCTGTGTCTCACTCTGTCCACACCATAGTTATGCCAATGTCCTCAAATGCAGGCCCCAAGACCGAAGGGACCAAAAATTAAATCACCCGATCCCTCTCATCATTGGTGTGCAGTTTCAGCTGCAACATTGCTGAAAAGACAGACTTGAAGTTTTCATGTTCAAACCACTTAATATTAAATTCCGAGCTCTGGCCTAGGCCTATGTTTCACCTGCCACCCACTGCATGCTCTAGCACAACCACTATTTACAAGAAAAGAGGAGTACCCTTTCATCCCACCCTGCTTAGGGTACTACCAGAACATATTCACAAAAAATAGCAGGCAGGAACAAATCTAGACATTAATTAAACCAACCAATAAATTCACTTTTGGTTAGTAGGGTCAATTACTTTCCCGTATATGTGTTAATTCATTTATTTACATAATAGCAATGTATACTTCATCATGAGAACAAATATAAAACAACCTCCAATTATAACAAGTCAAATCAAAAAATGATTACATAAAGTGTACTATACAATTATTTACAACAAGACACAAACAATACATACAAATGGGAAATGCCCATCGAAATAACTCATACAGGTCACTCTGGTACAATTCTCGTTGTGATCCTGTCTACTCAAGATGACCAAGGGGTTAGCACTCATCTGCACAAACCTAACAATCTTTTAAGGTGTTTATCTAGTGCTTATGACATATTTAAATTCTCTAGTCGTTATTTATACACCCTTGATCCCGCAAGAGAAGTGTCGACGCGTTTCGGCCTTTAAACTTGTGGCCTCTTCAGGACAGTCGAATGACACTGGCTCCACTTCCTTAAGTGCACTGCCCGCCGATGCCAACGTCTGCGGCTCTGCCCACCAAGCCAGCCGGGAAGGTTTTCTGTAGCGCGCTGCCCCGGGGAAGCCTTGGCCCTCGCTCGTGTGTGCGAGACCACGTCTCTGCCTCCGGTGACACTGATCGCTTCCTTCTCCCCCCAGCCACCAGCCCTCTCCACCTCCTCCCGGCTGGCTTGGTGGGCAGAGCCGCAGACGTTGGCATCGGCGGGCAGTGCACGGGTGGCAGAGCTGCCAGGAGTTCCTGCGGGATAAGATGAAACAGACATTGAACTGCATGGTGCCATTACCGTTGAATTTAATTTGAAACGGTAGGATAATACTAATAGCCAAATAAATAATTTGGCCCGATGGTTGTATTCAACATGAGGTTGTGTTGATTTAAGGAAGTGGAGCCAGTGTCCTTCGACTGTCCTGAAGAGGCCACAAGTTTAAAGGCCGAAACGCGTCGACACTTCTCTTGCGGGATCAAGGGTGTATAAATAACGAATAGAGAATTTAAATATGTCATAAGCACTAGATAAACACCTTAAAAGATTGTTAGGTGTGTGCAGATGAGTGCTAACCCCTTGGTCATCTTGAGTAGACAGGATCACAACGAGAATTGTACCAGAGTGACCTGGCGGGGGGCAACGCCTGTGTGTATGCAAGCGCACATACAGTGGTACTCTTGTAGTGAGTTTGGGGCGTGGCCAAGGAACATGTCCGACGGGACACGCTTCTAGTGCGCTCCCGTACCCGGTGAAATCCTGCCGCAATCCTGAGACTCCCCAGGGCCAAGGGAGCCGATCTTTTAGATCAGGAGGATGTCTGGTGGACACCTCCACGGTCGGACGGCTGAAGGCGTGGCTGGAGGACGCGGAAGGGAGGTCCCGGCGGAACAATGTCAGGTTGCTGGGCTTTCCGGAGCATGCAGAGGAGTCTGCCACGGAATCATTTGCTGAGAACTGGATCAAGGATGTGCTGCAGCCAACTGGGCTATCTAGAGTCTTTGTGGTGGAGCATGCCCATAGGGCCCTTGTCGCGCCTCCTCGGCCTGGTGTGCCGCCTAGAGCCATTATTGCCAGCTTGCTAACTACAAGGACCAGGACTGTATTCTATGTGCTGCACGAGAGTCGGATAAGGCGTTATGCGAGAACTGCAAGATCTCTATCTATACAGACAATACACCAACAAGGTGCAGAATTCTCGTAAGGGGTTCATGGAGGTCATGGCGAACCTCCGAGCCATGAACATTAGATACATGCTCCTGTTTCCAGCATGTTTTAAGGTCTTGTCGGGCGAGAAATCACACTTTTTCGAGCGCCCAGAGGAGGTATGGCGATGGTTGGAGATGTGGGACAAGGTGCCTCCGGGTAGACCGGAGGGATCTGGAGGCGTTGCCCGACGGGCCTCTGGGTCGGAAAGCCCGAACTGGAGGTCACATAGCACTGAACGGATGGCGGAATCGTGTCACAGAATTGAGATACAGTGAGATGGAACAATGGTGGTGGTGCCTGCTGACTCGGTTGGAGGTACAGCTTTGGAGCAGGACTTGGAAGCAGGTGGGTTTGCCGAAATGACCTGACTGTTATTCTTGCCGTGGTGCTGCTTGTCGTCAGTCCTGAAGAGGTTATGTGGGACTGGGTGGGGCCTGGCCTGCCGGGGCGCTGCTGGCATTTTGGATCTCAGGTTTGGGGTGTTCCGGGTAGTTTTGTGATCTGATGCCAGGGGGAGGGGGGCGGTCACTCCACAGTTGTGGTAGGCCATTTGTTGGTAAGTTGGCAGGCTGCGGTCCTGGCAGCATTTACGGACTGGACTTACAGTATGGTCTGTTTTGGTTGTTTTACTGTATTTCCGGGGTGGGGTTGGGGGTGTTGGGAGCTTTGTTCATGTTTACTGTTCATTCCACAGTGTGGGTATTGATGCGGGGTGTGCAACCTGTCATTCTTTTGTCTCATTGCAGGGGGGGTAACACACAGTGGGCTGCATCCTCCAGGTGGAGGAACCATCTTGTATTGCCATGGGTCGTCTTCTTAATATGCTGACATGGAATGTCAGGGGCTTTAAACGTTATACAAAATGCCATAGGGTACACTCATTCCTCCGAAGGCACAAGGTTCATATTGCTTGTCTTCAGGAGACTCACATGACGGACGAGGAAGCGCATAAAATGGCTAAGAAGTGGCGGTGACAGATGTTTTCATCCTCCTTTTCTTCCTATGCATGTGGGGTGTCTGTGTGGGTGGCCCGGGGGTTCCCTTTACCCATGTATATGGTGAGGTGGATGTGGAGGGCCACTATGTCCTGGTGGAGGGCATGTTGGATAGTCTACCCATTGTGATCCTTAATATATATGCTCCTAACATGGATGATTTCTTCTTTTACTCCAGAATACCTGAGATCTTGGGGGACAGAGTGGATAAGCCCTTGGTCTGGGCAGGGGACTATAATTGTGTGTTAAATGGGGAGTTAAATCGCCTCCCGCCGAAGCTGGGAACCAAACCACTGATGGTAAAATCTCTTAGAGATGTGATGGCACACTTGGGTCTCTGGGACAGTTGGAGGGAACGGCACCCTGACGGTAAAGAATATACTTGTCACTCCAGAACACAATACTTATTCTCGACTAGACAGGTTTCTGTTGGGTGGTCTCAACAGCTGGCATGTCCTGTATGTTACTCATTTGGGTCGGTTTCTGTCAGATCACATGCCAGTTCGGCTGCCATTGCAACAGCTCGAGGTTGGCGTATACCTGCTGATTTGTTGACTTATCAGTGATGTCAGAAAAGAGTGGGTGCTGCCATAAAACAATATCTGGACTTGAATTGGAACACGACTGCGTCTCGTGGCTTGGAATGGGAGACTATGAAGGCAATCATTCTGGTAGAGTGCATAAGCATGGTGGTAGGGGTGGTAGACAGTTAGAGCAGGATCTTACGGCCCTAGAGGTGAAATTGGGGGAGGTACAGCGGCAGCCGCACGAAGCGAGCACGGTTAAGTGGGAGGAGCTCAGGTTACACAAGGAGGTTAATGCATGTTGGGACACACTAAGCAGAACAACATTGAGAGGGTATAGGCAGCGGTTGCATTGAGAAGGCAATAAATCAGGTAAACTCTTAGCATGAATCCTGAAACGGAAAGTGGAGGCTCCGCCGATACTACATATTAGGAACACTGAGGGTGAACTCCTCACAGGGCGTATGGACATTCTACGGGAATTGGCATCCCACTTCCAAGGGGTATGTAGGGCTGGCACTGTCTCGTCAGAAGGTGGTGTGGGGCAGTTTCTGTGGCAGTTGCGGCTCCTGAGGTTAGACCCAGAGAGTAGGGATGCTCTTGAACTCCTGATCACTGTGGAGGAGGTGGGAGAGGCAGTGGCGGCAATGCCAAAATCCAAATCTCCCGGTAGTGACGGCTTTCCTGTGGGGCTGTATCAGGCTTTTTCCTCCACACTACGGGAGAGATTTAGGGAAGTTTTGGAGGCGGTGCGGGGGCGTGGTAAGTTACCAGACACCATGTGTCAATGTATAGTGTGTTTGCTGCTCAAGCCGGGGGGGGGGGGATGCTGCTGATCGCGCCTCACATCGACCGCTAACTATGTTAAACAACGATGTCAAGATACTCTGCACGATCTTGGCCACTAGGCTCTGGTGGGTGATTCTGGGTCTGGTGCACGAAGACAAATGCCGGTTCATACCAGGTCGTAGTACGTCCTATAACCAGCGTTGCTTGGCGCATATCCTGCACGAAACTAAGGGAATGGAGTCGGAATTGGCGCTGGTGTCTCTTGACTTGGAAAAAGCATTTGATACAGTGGAGTGGGAATATCTATTGGAGGTATTGCAGGGCATGGGTTTTGGCTCCGGCTTTTGCGCTTGGGTTCAACTACTGCACACTGCCCCAACAGCTCGAGTACGTGTGGGGGGAGAGACCTCGAACATCTGGGAGAATGGAAGGGTTACACGACAGGGATGCCCGCTCTCGCCTCTTCTGTTTGCTCTGGCGGTTGAGCCTCTGGCGATCTGGCTTCGTGACGAGATGGTGCAGTGGGGGATTCTGGTGGGTTGGGCAACACACGTAATTTCCATGTATGCTGATGATACATTGGTCTATGTGCGGGATCCCCGCATGTCGGACCCGGCGCTGCTGCAGAGGCTGAAGGTATTTGTGGCTGTCTCTGGTCTCATGATCAATATGAAAAAGTCACTCTTGTTTCCTTTGGAGTCTCGTGTTGGGGATCCTCAGTGTAAGGAAATGCCTCCTTGGCATGGTTACCCTCTGACTTTTTGCCTTTTGCTGATGCCAGTTATGATTGAAAGTGTGCTGGGAGCCTGCTAAGCAGCCCCAGCACCAGTGCTCTTTCCCTAAACTGTACCTTTGCTTCCACAATTGGCACAGCCCTGGCACTCAGATACGTCCTTTTAAATGGTACCTCTGGTACCAAGGGCCCTGGTGCCAGGGAAGGTCTCTAAGGGCTGCAGCATGTCTTATGCCCTCACTCAGCATATGCACACTGCCTCACAACTTGTGTGTGCTGGTGGGGAGAAAATGACTAAGTCGACATGGCACACCCCTCAGAGTGCCATGCCAACCTCACACTGCCTGTGGCATAGGTAAGTCACCCCTCTAGCAGGCCTCACACTCTCTGGTAAAGATGCAGAATCCTATGACCTCATGAAGGCTACCCTGATTGAGGGCTTTGGATTCTCAACTGAGGAGTACAGAATTCGGTTCAGGGGGGCTCATAAATCCTCGAGCCAGACCTGGGTTGATTTTGTTGACGTCTCAGTCAAAACACTAGATGGTTGGATAAATGGCAGTGGTGTAAATGATTATGATGTGCTTTATAACTTGTTTATGAAAGAACATCTATTAAGTAATTGTTTCAAAGAGAAACTGCATCAGCATCTGGTAGACCTAGGTCCAATTTCTCCGCAAGAATTGGGAAAGAAGGCAGACCATTGGGTCAAGACTAGGGTGACCAAGATTTCCACAGGGGGTGACCAAAAGAAAGGAGTCACAAAGCCTCCCCATGGGAAGAGTGTTGAGACATCCAAGGGAAAAAGTAGAGTCTTCTACAGGGCCCTAAAAACATGCTCAGGAGGGTGGGTCCAAAGCCTCTCCACAATCCTCAATTGGATATAAGGGTAAAAACTTTGATCCCAAAAAGGCCTGGTGTCGCATCTGTACTCAGCATGGACACCAAACTGGAGACAAGGCCAGTTGGCACTGGAATAGCCAGTCTCCAAGTGGGATCAACAGTGTGCCCAGAGCAAATCAGGGTTCACATTGAAGCTACATTAGTCTCTGAGGGTGGGGTGGACCTAGCCACACTTGCTGTGTGGCCGCCTAACATGCAAAAATACAGGCATCAGCTCCTAATCAATGGGACTAGAGTAGAAGCCCTGAGGGATACAGGTGCCAGTGTCACTATGGTGACAGACAAACTGGTTTCCCCAGGACAATACCTGGACAGACATATCCAGTCACCAATGCTGACAATCAGACTAAAGTCCATCCCATTGCAATGATAACTTTAGAATGGGGGGGGGTTACTAGCCTGAATCAGGTGGTAGTCTCTTCTGCAATCCCAGTAGAATGTCTGCTTGGAAATGATCTGGAGTCCTCAGCATGGGCTGAGATAGAACGCAAAACCCATGCAGCCATGCTGGGTATCCCTAAACTGGTGTGTGTCAAGACAAGGGCACAGTGCAGGGCTCAAGGTGAAAAAGAAGTGTTGGAGTCTGGGATAATGGCCCAACCTTCCAAGAGAAAAGGAAAGAAGACTGGGGAACCAGCTTCAACACAGCACAAGAAACAGAACCTCTCTTCCCAGGAAGATGTTCTATCCAGGTTGAGCTCTTGGGCCCAGGGGGACCCTCAAGGAAACAGCTGTGTAAGGGGCAAGCAACCTGTCCCTCTCTTGAAGGCCTAAGACAGCAAGCAGCTGAGCAAGAAAAAGAAAATGTCAGTGGAACTCACAGGGTCTATTGGGAAGATGGACTCCTTTACACTGAGGCAAGAGATCCCAAACCTGGTGCCACTAGGAGAGTGGTAGTGCCTCAGGAGTTTAGGGAGTTCATTCTGACCTTAGCCCATGACATTCCCCTTGCTGGGCATTTGGGACAAACCAAAACATGGGAGAGATTAGTCAACCATTTCTACTGGCCCAATATGTCCTAGAAGGTAAAGGAGTTTTGCACCTCCTGTGTCACCTGTCACACCAGTGGTAAGACAGGTGGCCATCCAAATGGCCCCTCATTCCACTTCTAGTGGTGGGGGTCCCCTTTGAGAGAGTGGGAGTGGACATAGTGGGTCCACTGGAACCTCCCACAGCATCAGGGAACCAGTATATCCTAGTAGTAGTGGATCATGCTACTAGGTACCCTGAAACAAATCCCCTTAGGTCCACTACTGCCCCTGCAGTAGCCAAAGCACCCACAGGTATTTTTACCAGAGTGGGATTTCCTAAGGAGGTGGTTTCTGACAGAGGTACCAACTTCATGTCAGCGTACCTAAAACACATGTGGAATGACTGTGGGGTGACTTATAAATTCACCACACCATATCATCCACAAACCAATAGCCTTGTTGAGAGATTCAACAAGACATTGAAGGGCATAATCATGGGGCTCCCTGAAAAACTCAAAAAGAGATGCGATGTCCTCTTGCCATGTCTGCTTTTCGCCTACAGAGAGATGCCACAGAAGGGAGTAGGGTTTTCCCCCTTTGAACTTCTGTTTGGCCATCCTGTTAGGGGACCACTACCACTTGTAAAAGGCTGGGCGAGACCTCTCCATGAGCCTAAACAAGATGTGGTAGACTATGTACTAGGCCTACATTGAAGGATGGTAGAGTACATGGAAAAGGCAAGCAAAAACCTTGAGGCCAGCCAACAGCTCCAGAAGATGTGGTATGACCAAAAGGCTGCTATGGTTGAGTTTCAGCCAGGGCAGAAAGTCTGGGTTCTGGAGCCTGTGGCTCCAAGGGCACATCAGGACAGATGGAGTGGCCCTTACCCAGTTCTTGAAAACAAGAGTCAGGTCACCTACCTGGTTGACCTAGGCACTAGCAGGACCCCCAAGAGGGTGATCCATGTGAACCGCCTCAAACTCTTTCATGGTAGGGCAGATGTAAACATGTTAATGGTTACAGATGAGGACCAGGAAGCTGAGAGTGAACCTCTCCCTGATCTCTTCTCCACTGACCCTAAAGATGGCTCAGTAGATGGAGTGATCTATTCAGACACCCTCTCTAGCCAACAGCAGGCTGACTGCCGGCAAGTCCTCCAGCAATTTGCTGAGCTCTTTTCTTTAAGCCCTGGTCAGACACACCTGTGTACCCATGATGCGGACACAGGAGACAGCATGCCTGTCAAAAACAAAATATTTAGACAGTTTGACCAAGTTAAGGAAAGCATCAAAGTGGAAGTCCACAAGATGCTGGAGTTGGGAGTGATTGAGCACTCTGACAGTCCCTGGGATAGCCTAGTGGTCTGGGTCCCCAAACCTCACACAAAAGATGGCAAAAGAGAGTTGAGGTTTTGTGTGGTCTACAGAGGGCTTAACTCTGTCACCAAGACAGATGCTCACCCCATTCCAAGGGCAGATGAGCTCATAGATAAATTAGGTGCTGCCAAATACTTAAGTACCTTTGACTTACAGCAGGGTACTGGCAATTAAGAATGGCACCTGGAGCAAAAGAGAAAACATCATTCTCTACACCTGATGGGCACTACCAATTTACTGTGATGCCCTTTGGCTTAAAAATGCCCCTGCCAGCTTCTAAAGGTTGGTGAATCAATTCCTTGCTGGCCTGAACTCCTTTAGTGCAGCTTATCTTGATGATATTGCTGTCTTTAGCTCCAAATGGCAGGATCACCTGGTCCACCTGAAGAAGGTTTTGCAGGCCCTGCAAGCAGCAGACCTCTCTATCAAGGCATCTAAATGTCAGATAGGGCAGGGTACTGTGGTTTACTGTGGACACCTTGTAGGTGGAGGCCAAGTTCAGCCACTCGCACCCAAGATCCAGACTATTCTAAACTGGGTAGCTCCAAAAAGAGAAGCATTCCTTGGCTTGACTGGGTACTATAGGAGGTTTGTGAAGGGGTATGGATCAATAGTGACACCCCTCACAGAACCGACCTCCAAGAAAATGCCCAAGAAAGTGAACTGGACTGTGGACTGTCAAACGGCCTTTGACACCCTGAAGCAAGCTATGTGTACAACACCAGTTTTGAAAGCTCCAGATTACTCTAAGCAGTTCATTGTGCAGACATATGCCTCTGAGCATGGGATAGGAGCAGTCCTGTCCCAAACAAATGACGATGGCCTTGACCAGCCTGTTGCTTTTATTAGCAGGAGGTTACTCCACAGGGAGCAGCATTGGAGTGCCATTGAGAGGGAGGCCTTTGCTGTGGTCTGGTACCTGAAGAAGTTGAGACCATATCTTTTTGGTACTCACTTCATAGTTTAAACTGACCACAGACCTCTCAGATGGCTATTGCAAAGGAAAGGAGAAAACCCTAAACTGTTGAGGTGGTCCATATCCCTACAGGGAATGGACTTTGTAGTGGAACACAGACCTGGGACTGCCCATGCCAATGCTGATGGTCTTTCCAGGTTCTTCCACTTAGAAAATGAAGACTCTCTTGCGAAAGGTTAGTCTCATCCTCTTTCGCTTGGGGTGGCGGGGGGGTTGTGTAAGGAAATGCCTCCTTGGAATGGTTACCCCCTCACCTCCCCTCCCCCTGCAGGAACTGTAACATCTGGCGGTGAGCCTCAAAGGCTCACTCCTTTTGTTACAGCGCCACAGGGCATCCCAGCTAGTGGAGATGTCCGCCCCTCCGGCCACTGCCCCCACTTTTGGTGGCCAGGCTGGAGGAGATAATGAGAAAAACAAGGAGGAGTCACCCACCAGTCAGGACAGCCCCTATGGTGTCCTGAGCTGAGGTAACCTCTGCCTTTAGAAAGCCTCCCTCTTGAGTTTGGAGGATTCCTCCAACAGGATTAGGGATGTGCCCCCCTCCCATCAGGGAGGAGGCACAAAGAGTGCAGCCACCCTCCAAATCAGTAGCCATTGGCTACTGCCCCCAGACCTAAACACACCAGAACCCAGGAAATCTGATTACTGCAACCTGAACCAAGATGAAGGACTGCTGACCTGAAAGCCCTGCAGAGACCATGGAGACGACAACTGCTTTGGCCACAGCCCTACCAGCCTGTCTCCTGACTCGAAGAAAACTGCAACAGCGACGCATCTGACAGGGACCAGCAACCTCTGAAGCCTCAGAGGACTGCCCTGAACCAAAGGACCAAGAAACTCCAGTGAGCAGCGGCTCTGCTCAACAACAGCAACATCTTTGCATCAAAGAAGCAACTTTTAAAGAACTCACGCTTCCCTCCGTAAGCGTGAGATTTCACACTCTGCACCCCACGCCCCCGGCTCGAGCTCCAGAGAACACACACCACAGGGAGGACTCCCCGGTGACTGCGACCTCGTGAGTAGCCCAAGACGACCCCCCTTGGACCCCCACAGCGATGCATGCAGAGAGAATCCTGAGGCTCCCCCTGACCGCGACTGCCTGTAACAAGGAACCCGACGCCTGGACCAGGCACTGCACCTGCAGTCCCCAGGACCAGAAGGAACCGAGCTTCAGTGCAGGAGTGACCACCAGGCGACCCTCTGCCTAGCCCAGTTGGTGGCTGGCCCGAGAAGCCCCCCTGTGCCTGCCTGCACCGCTAGAGTGACCCCTGGGTCCCTCCATTGAATCCTATACAAAACCCGACGCCTGCTTTGCACACTGCACCTGGCCGCCCCTGTGCCGCTGTGTGTTTTGTGTGCCTACTTGTGTCCCCCTCAGTGCTCCACAAAACCCCCCTGGTCTGCCCTCCGAGGACACGGGTACTTCCCTGCTGGCAGACAGGAACCGGAGCACCCCTGTTCTCCATAGGCGCCTATGTGTTTTGGGCACCTCTTTGACCTCTGCACCTGACCGCCCTGAGCTTCTGGTGTGGTAACTTTGGGGTTGCCTTGAACCCCCAACGGTGGGCTGCCTATGCCCAGGAACTTAGTCTTGTAAGTGTCTTACTTACCTGACAAACTAACCATTACTTACCTCCCCCAGTAACTGTTGATTTTTGCAGTGTCCACTTTTAAAATAGCTTATTGACATTTTTACTAAAACTGTCTATGCTATTGCTCTAATTCAAAGTTCCTAACTTACCTGTGTGGAGTACCTTGCATTTTATGTATTTACTTCAAATCTTGAACTTGTGGTTCTAAAAATAAATTAAGAAAATATATTTTTCTATATAAAAACTATTGGCTTGAAGTAAGGTCTTTGAGTGTGTGTTCCTCATTTATTGCCTGTGTGTGTACAACATATTCTTAACACTACCCTCTGATAAGCCTACTGCTCAACCACACTACCACAAAATAGAGCATTAGAATTATCTAATTTTGCCACTATCTTACCTCTAAGGGGAATCCTTGGACTCTGTGCACACTATCTCTTACTTTGAGATAGTTTATACAGAGCCCACTTCCTACACTCAGGTTGAGCTCCCTGGGGTTGGGTTACACTGGGAGGTTGAGTGCTTTCGGTACTTGGGTATCTGGTTCGCTAACTCTGTGGATGCGTGCAATAAACACAATGTTGATCTAGTAGTAGTGGGCCTGGAGCGCTCAGTTTCTTTCTGGAATAAGTTGCCTCTCTCCGTTATGGGTTCGGCTGCAGTAGCAAAGATGGTGTTATTGCCCCGGTGCCTTTATCTAGTACAGAACTCCTTGTATCTGCTGCCTGCGCAACTGTTTTGCGCTTGGATAGCCTGTTGATTTCCCTAGTATGGGCGGGCCGGCAAAGTAGGGTGGCGCTGTCTGTCCTGCAGAAGGACCTAGAGGGGGAGAGGACTGGCGATCCCTAACATCAGATATTACATCCACTCAGGGTGATCGTCTTTGGCCAGGAGTTTCATTTGGCTCCACCAGCCTGCCCCGTGCCCGATACTATCTGACTGCCGTCTGGACAGCAGTTCGAGGCCCTCCTCTACCCGCAGGCACTTGCCTGCACCGCATCCCTGGTGCCCAGTGGTAGGCTTTTCCTGCTGCCCTCGCGTGAGTAACTCCTTTTGTGTTTGCCATAATCTGCTTCTGTGTTTTATATTGCGTTAGTTTCCGCAGTTTTCTGCTGTGTTTGCCATAATCTGCTTCTGTGTTTTATATTGCCGTTAGTTTTTGCTGTGCTTCTCTTCCCTGATTAATTCCCTCTGTGTTTGCTTTAATCTGTTTCTGTGATCTTTGCCGTTAGTTTTTGCCGTTAGCTGTTTGTGCCGTGTTGTTCAGCGCGTCTCTGCCCCCGTCCCCCCGTTTTAGCTCTCGTTTGTTCTCACCACCAGTTTTCTCTGCACCGGCTCCGGACGCTCTGTTCCCCTGTCTCCACTGCGGCCCCGCCCCCCGCGCACGTCCATTGGCCCTCCCTCCCTCCCTCCTCCCAGCTGCTCCACCCTCCCACCCCACCCTCTTAATGGCGAGGCAAGCCCGTCTGCGCCCGTCCCAGCGCCAGTCCCCCTGGTCCCCCTAACTCAGACCCCCCCAGACAACACTACTCTACAACCACACTCCACACCCTCAACCCAGGACCACGCCCAGCCTGCACCCAAGCCAACCCCACACACACAGGGACCTTTCACCTGCTATGCCTGCCGATTATCATGCTCCACCTCTAACACCAGAAACACCCACATGCCCAAAACCAACCCCAACGCTCCTCACAACAAACACCACAATTTCAACACAGCAGACTCCCACACAGCCCCCGCCTACTCCAACAAACCCCACCCCAACAAGCCCCACAAACCAAACACACTCCACGACAACACCACCAGAACCCACAGCAACACCAAAAAAAACCACACCAACACCATCGCGCACCACAACAACAACAGCCCCCACAACCACCTCAACTGCATACTCCTAAACACCCGTTCCTTACACAGGCATGCTATAGAACTCTGGGACCTCATCACATCACACTCACTTGACATCGTCTTCCTCACGGAAACCTGGACGAACCACTCATCTGAGCCAGACATAGCCACAGCCACCCCTGATGGGATACAAACTCCATCGCAGAGACCGCTTAAACAAACCAGGAGGTGGCATCGCCATTCTGCACAAAGACACCATAAAGGTCACCACCAACACACACGACACCCTAGACAGCGCAGAACACATGCACTTCCTAATTCACATAAACAACACCACCACCCTCAAAGGAACACTTACATACAGACCACCAGGGCCTCGCCCCCCCCTTCTGTGACACCATCGCTGACACCATCAGCCCTCACATCCACAGACTACATCCTCCTCGGTGACTTTAACTTTCACCTGGTGAACCCGCACGACCACAACTCCTCATCCCTTCTAGATAACCTCACGAACCTTGGACTCAAACAACTGGTCACAGCACCCACCCACTCAGCAGGACACACACTAGACGCAATCTTCACCTCGAGCAACCACATAACCTACACTCACACCACCGAACTCCATTGGACTGACCACCACTGCGTCCACTTCTCCTTCTCCAAACCTCCTACACACCACCACCAACACACCACACCCTACCGCATGTGGGACAAGATCGCCACAGAACACCTGAACTCCCAGCTTGCGTAGAACCCTCCCCCACACCAACGACCCCAACATTGCTGCTCAGAACCTCACACAATGGATCACAACCTGCGCAGACTCACTCGCCCCCCTCAGAAGAAACATCACCACCCACAACATCAAGAACTACCCCTGAACTCCAAGACTCCAAGCGTAAATGCCGCAAAGCAGAGAAAGCTTGGCGACAGGAACCCTCAACCACCAACTTCTCCACCCTCAAAACCTCCATTCCAAATCACCACCAACTCATACGCACCACCAAAAGAGCATACTACAAGGAACGCATAGACAGCAACTCTCACAACAGCAAGGAACTCTTTACCATCTTTACAAAGAGCTCTCCAAACCCAAAGCCAGCAACATAGACCCCACGCACAGACAACTCCTCTGCGACTCCCTCTCAAACCATTTCTACCGCAAAATCTTAGACATACACAACAGTTTTAAACCACACGCACCCGCCACACACACCTCCAACTCGACCAACATAGACCCTTCACACCCCCCCCCCAACCTACTAATCACCTGGGCCCCTACCACCGACGAAGAAACTGAAAAAACTATGAATTCCATCCACTCAGGCTCCCCCCTCTGACCCCTGCCCCCATCGCATTTACAACAAATGCCAGCCCAACCATCGCCCCCAAGCTTCACAACATAATCAACAGCTCTTTCGACACCGCCACCTTCCCAGACCCTTGGAAGAACACAGAAGTCACTGCACTCCTGAAAAAGCCCAAAGCTGACCCTGATGACCTCACCAACTACCGCCCTATCTCTCTCCTCCCCTTTCCCGCCAAGGTTGCTGAGAAACTAGTGAACACCCGCCTGTCCCACTTCCTTGAGGAAAACAACACACTCGACCCCTCCCAGTCTGGGTTCCGCAAGAACCACAGCACTGAGACCGCCCTCATCGCATGTACTGACGACATCAGAACCACAGTCGTCAAGGGCGAGACCGTTGCACTCATCCTCCTGGACCTCTCCGCTGCCTTTGACACGGTCTGCCATCATACACTCCGCACACGCCTCAAAAATGCAGGGAATGGACACAAAGCCCTAGACTGGCTCACCTCCTTCCTCACCGAAAGAACCCAAAAAGTCTGCCTCCCTCCCTTCCACTCCACAGCCACCAAAATCATCTGCAGAGTCCCCCAAGGGTCCTCCCTCAGCCTTAGCCTTTTCAACATTTACATGACCCCACTCGCCAATATCCTCCGACCACACAGCAGCACCATTATATCCTACGCAGATGACACCCAGCTCATCATCTCCCTCACCCGTAACCCTACCACCACCAAAATCAACCTCCACGCTGCACTCCTTGACACCACCACATGGATGACAGCAAACCACCTCAACTCCAACAAAACCGAAATCATCATTTTCGGCCCCAACAAAACCATATGGGATGACTCTTGGTGGCCCACCGCCCTAGGCCCCGCACCTACCCCGCAAACCATGCACGCAACCTCGGCATCATCCTGGGCCCCTCTTTCTCCATGACCCAGCAAATCAACGCCATCACCTCCTCCTGTTTCAACACACTCTGCATGCTGCGTAAAACCTTCAAATGGATTCCCATTGAGACCAGAAAGACCGTCACCCACGCATTCATCAGCAGCAGGCTGGACTACGGGAACGCTCTCTACGTCGGCACCACACTCAAATGCAAACTCCAGAGAATCCAGAAAGCAGCCGCCCGCCTCATCCTGGACCTTCCTCGCCATGAACACATCTCGTCACACCTCAGATCCCTTCACTGGCTTCCTATTGACAAGAGGATCACCTTCAAAATCCTCATCCACGCGCACAAATCCCTCCACAACACCGGACCAACCTACCTCAACAAGTGAGTGAACTTCCACTCACTCGCCACATCCGCTCCGCCGACCTCGCACTCGCCTCAGTCCCATGCATCCAATGCGCCACCACCTGAGGCAGATCCTTCTCCTACCTCGCCCCCAAGGCCTGGAACTCTCTCCCCACCAACTTCCGCAAGACCCAGGACCTCCTGCTCTTCAGAAAAAACCTCAAGACGTGGCTGTTCAAACAGTAACTCTCCCCACCTCCCCCCCCCAGCGCCTTGAGACCCTCACGGGTGAGTAGCGCGCTCTATAACTTTTTTTGATTGATTGATTGACTGACTATTATGCAGCACATCTGCAGTGTGCAGCCAAATGGCTGTCAGAGGTTGATAGTTGGGAAAAGAGGTTGTATGCTGGAGTGTGCGATGGGCGGTCCCTGGCGCACATTCTCATGTCGGGAGGCAGATCTGATCCCTCCGTGCCTTACCTGGTAAGGACAGCTGCTGGGATCTGGGAATGGGTGGTGAAACATATGCTCCGTCGGGCTCCCTTTGACAGGGAATTAAGGATATGGGATCGGTCTCTGTTTTGGGATACGGCAAGGACAATGTCGATAGAGGCCTCGAGGTCGGGTGGTTGTGAGGTGGCTGGTGACCTGTACCCTATTGGTGAATTTCTTTCATTTACTGATGCTCACGATCTGTTTGAGTTGGGTTCTGGGCAGTTTCTGCAATATGCTAAAATTGAAAGTGTGACTTGCGAAATCTGGGACGGTTTCCCGTTTGCCCCTAAGGCCTTCTCGGTATTGAATAGACTGCTTAATTGGGGCGAGGATACGCACCTGATCACTCAGTTCTATAAGGCACTGCGGGAGGATCAACCGGGTGTGATAAGCACGGGACGTAAGGCGTGGGAAGTTGACTTGGGGCTGCCCATAGAGGACGCTGATTGGGATGCGGCCTTATCGTTGGTCTGAACGGTATTATGCAATCACAGGTTTAAACTTTTGCATTTAAACTTTGTGCACAGAACATATATCACTCCCAGTAAACTAAACAAGATGGACCCAGGTCGAGGAGATTGCTGTCCTCGATGTGGTGAGCTTGGTGCTTCATTTCTGCACCTGGCCTGGTCCTGTAGTGCAGTTCATGCATTCTGGCAGGAAGTGATGGCGGCGATTACGGAGGCTACGGAGCTTGAATTGGAGGCAACCCCGATGTCTTGTCTTTTGGGAGTGGTGTGTAGGCCGCTGGGTAGAGGGATTGTGTACAAGATGGTGCAGCTAGCGTTGGTATTGGCCAAGCGTAGAGTAGCGATTAGTTGGATGAGCGCGTAGACCCCTGCGACTTCTGGCTGGATGCGAGATTTGCTGGAGTGGGAGGCGGCGGCGGAGCAACATATGCGCATAACACGCAGTGATGAGAGGGCACTTGCTGATGTGGCAGCTTGAGGTGCACTGTTGGAGCGGTTCACTGATGAGGAGGAAGTAGGTTCTGTAAGTAGCATATATGGAATATGGAGTCAATATATTCCTACATTCTTATGTTATTTAATGCCTGGTCTCATTAGGAGGTGGGGCGGGTCCATGAGATTGAGGATGAGATCAGTGTTGTGGTTATCTCTTCACTGATGGTACACTGGTGTGTGCGCCCTCTGGCATCATTATACGTCTGAGACACCTTGCTCTACTGTAACCTGCACTGTGTTGTATGTTTATGTTGGTTTGCAGTTTTTCAAACGAAATAAAAACAGATTTTAAAATAAATAAATCTTGTAGTGAGTTTTCTTTAAAGCAAAAGATTTTTCTTCAAAGATGGCCTCTGGACATTTGTAAGGATATGCGGTCGTCATCTGTGATTGTTATTCATTTTGCTTTAATAAAACACCACAAAACGGCAGCTGTGCCTTCAGACGAGACTTATTGGCCTTGCCAATGCTGGTTTAATGACACATACAAAAGCACACATCAAAACTACAGGAACATAAGGATCACCTAACATACCCATTTACTGACCTACAACACCATACTGTCTACTTGGTCTTAAATTCAGTCTTTTCTCTTCAGCTACGGTTACCGCTCTGCTCTGTACCTATTGTATGCTGTTCACAAATGTTACTGTTTTAGTTGCCAGTGCCCTCCAATCAGGACCAGAAAGCGAGTCAGAGCAGGATTCCATTCAGACTTCTCATGAAAAAAGAAAGTGGATTTTACACAATGCCTCGAAAGGTGAGGAATAATGGAACCTGTGTCGACAGGACAGAGGATACAGAGGATCCAAAAACAGAATAGATCACAGAACAGAGCTGCCAACGGCATTCACTTCCACGTTAGCTGGATCACTTGCAGGGTAAGTAAAATAGATCAAAAGAAGCAACATGGAGGGTAGCAGATGCCTGGCAATGTGCTGCGAGTTTTTATAACTTCCACTATGCTGAACTTTGCACCTGGATTTCTGGTCCCTAACTTTTTTTTCTTTCTTTTTGCCTTTCTGGTTCTCCCACAGTTAGGACTTTACATACACTTTATTTGCTTGCATCCTTTTCTCTCTTACTTATTCCTCGCACATCTCCCCAGAGGCTCTGGTTCTTAGCTTTTTCTGAACTGACTTCTCGGAAGTCATGGGGCTTTAGACAGTATTCCTGGTCAGTCTGGGGCTCGTGACTGACAGGATCTCTCCACCAAGAAGTTGGTGAGCAAAGGTCTGAGTACATTTATGCATAACTGGATGCCTATAAAAGGTTATATTATTGAAGATATATTCTTACCTTTTAGTTTGTTGGGGGGGAGGGTGGTGTAGGAAGTTGGCTATGTATATACTATTTCAAAGTAAGAAATAGTGTGCACAGAGTCCAAGGGTTCCCCTTAGAGGTAAGACAGTGGCAAAATTAGATAATCCTAATGCTCTATTTTGTGGTAGTGTGGTCGAGCAGTAGGCTTATCATAGGGTACTGTTAAGCATTTGTTGTACACACACAGGCAATAAATGAGGAACACACACTCAAAGACTTACTCCAGGCCAATAGGTTTTTATATAGAAAAATATATTTTCTTAGTTTATTTTAAGAACCACAGGTTCAAGATTTGAAGTAAATACATAAAATGCAAGGTACTCCACACAGTTAAGTTAGGAACTATGAATTAGAGCAATATCATATACAGTCTTTGTTAAAATGGCAATAAGCTATTTTAAAAGTGGACACTGCAAGAATCAACAGTTTCTGGGGGAGGTAAGTAAAGGTTAGATTGTGAGGTAAGTAAGACACTTACAAGTCTCAGTTCCTGGGCATAGGCAGCCCACCGTTGGGGGTTCAGGACAACCCCAAAGTTACCCCACCAGCAGCTCAGGGCCGGTCAGGTGCAGAGGTCAAAGAGGTGACCAAAACACATAGGTGCCTATGGAGAACAGGGGTGCTCCGGTTCCAGTCTGCCAGCAGGTAAGTACCTAAGCCCTCGGGGGGCAGACCAGGTGGGTTTTGTAGAGCACTGGGGGGGACACAAGTAGGCACACAAAAAACACCCTCAGCGGCACAGGGGCGGCCAGGTGCAGTGTGCAAAGCAGGGGTCATCTCGGGCTACTCACTTGGTCGCAATCGCCTGGGAGTCCTCCCTGTGGTGTTGGATCTCGAGCCAGGGGCGTCGGGTGCAGAGTGTGAAGTCTCACGCTTCCGGCTGGAAGAGCAAGTTCTTTGGAAGTTGCTTCTTTGTTGCAAAGACGTAGCTGTTTTTGAGCAGAGCCGCTGCTCACAGGAGTTTCTTGGTCTTGGGGGTCAGGGCAGTCCTCTGAGGTTTCAGAGGTCGCTGGTCCCTGTTGGATGCGTTGTTGGTTGCAGGTTTTTGACTCTGGAGACAGGCCGGTAGGGCTGGGGCCAAAGCAGTTGTCGTTGTTCGTCGTCCTGCAGGCTTGTAGGTCAGCAGTCCTTTGTAGTTCAGGTTGCAGGAATCTGATTTCCTGGGTTCTGGGGTGCCCCTAAATACTAGATTTAGGGTGGTGTTTAGGTCTGGGAGGGCAGTAGCCAATGGCTACTGTCCTGGAGGGTGGCTACACCCTCTTTGTGCCTTCTTCCTGTGGGGAGGGGGGGCACATCCCTAATCCTATTGGCGGAATCTTCCAAAACTAAGATGGAGGATTTCTAAAGACAGGGGTCACCTCAGCTCAGGGCACCTTAGGGGTTGTCCTGACTGGTGGGTGACTCCTCCTTGTTTTTCTAATTATCTCCTTCAGCCTTGCCGCCAAAAGTGGGGGCAGTGTCCGGAGGGGCGGGCATCTCCACTAGCTGGGATGCCCTGGGGCGCTGTAACAAAGGGGGTGAGCCTTTGAGGTGTTACAGTTCCTGCAGGGAGAGGTGTGAAGCACCTCCACCCAGTGCAGGCTTTGTTTCTGGCCAGAGAGTGACAAAGGCACTCTCCCCATGTGGCAAGCAACTTGTCTGGTTGTGGGAGGCTGGCAGAAACTGGTCAGCCCCACACTATAAGTTGGATTGGTATTCAGGAGGCATCTCTAAGATGCCCTCTGGGTGCATGTTACAATAAATTACACACTGACATCAGTGTGCATTTATTGTGCGGAGAGGTTTGATACCAAACTTCCCAGATTTCAGTGTAGCCATTATGGAACTGTGGAGTTTGTATTTGACAAACTCCCAGACCATATACTCTTATGGCTACCCTGCACTTACAATGTCTAAGGTTTTGCTTAGACACTGTAGGGGCATAGTGCTCATGCACATATACCCTCACCTGTGGTATAGTGCACCCTGCCTTAGGGCTGTAAGGCCTGCTAGAAGGGTGACTTACCTATGCCACAGGTAGTGTGAGGATGGCATGGCACTCTGAGGGGAGTGCCGTGTCGACTTAGTCATTTTCTCCCCACCACACACAAGCTGTAAGGCAGTGTGCATGTGCTGAGTGAGGGGTCCCCAGGGTGGCATAAGACATGCTGCAGCCCTTAGAGACCTTCCCTGGCACCAGGGGTACCAGTTACAAGGGACTTATCTGAGTGCCAGGGCTGTGCCAATTGTGGAAGCAAAGGTACAGTTTAGGGAAAGAACACGTGCTGGGGCCTGGTTAGCAGGGCCCCAGCACACTTTCAATCAAAACTTAGCATCAGCAAAGACAAAAAGTTAGGGGGTAACCATGCCAAGGAGGCATTTCCTTACAGGGGGGCACTAAAAACATATCTGTGGTTGGTGTGGGAGGTGCATCGGTTTCTGGAAGATATTCTAAACTGATCGAATTCTTATTATCATTCTGAAAAAACAGTCATTGCTGTCGGCTAACATCATTTGACACAATGAGGGCTTCGGCAGGTATCTTGTCTGTCACATATACATTCAGCCATAGCATGATGTTTTAGACAACCTGAGCGTCAGTTTCCAAAACTATGCAGCTGACACACATATTGTGTTTCATCCTTCCATTGACCTTGTCGCTGATCACCTGAAGGTGGAAAAGGTTTTTGCATCAATTCAGTGATTGACTGAATACAGAAACAAACTGAGTTTTTACTACTATAATCAGACAATTCGTTAGTTCATAAGAGCTCTGGAGACTGCTTGTTTTGAGTTGGTGAGGTTGAAATGCAAAATAAAGAAAAGGCTAAGACCGAGGGGGTCATCTTCGACAAAAGGTTAACAATGGATGGGCAGGTGAATCAGGTTAATCAAGCTGCTAGTTATCGCCTTAAGCTGCTACATAAAGCCCATTTCCTATCGCAACACTTTAGAGCATGTTTAACAAGAGCGCAGTTAGGAGCTAAACTAGACTATGGTTATGTCTCACAGGCAGTGACTGATTTATCTAAACAAGTTGCAGATGTTGTAGAACCCTCTGGCGAGATCCGTCTTCAACATGCCAGAAAGGACCCATATTTCATAACTGGGAGAAATGCACTGGCTGCCAGTATTGGCACAAATACAATTCAAACCCTTACATTAACCCTTAAAGACCTATTTTGCAAGGCACCATAGTGCGTGAAACGGTGACTCATTTATACCATCCTCCAAGACTTTAAAGTGAGATGAAAAATACCTTTTGATTCCTTCTTAAAGAGCGGAAGAAAAAAGGCCAGGTAAGAGCATTTCCATGTATTGCCAATGTATCATAACATTTTCCCCCATGGATTTATGGCTCATTCACGAGCCCGTCCCTTCTCGGAAGGCTTTTGAAATGTTGATTTTTTTTTTTTTAACAGTCCTGATTGTGTTTCCTTTAACTCTTAAATTGCCTACTTGGCTTTAACCCTCAGAAGAATGACGTGATAATGATGAGTCCAAGTAGAGGAAGACTGCATTCCAGTGCACAGTGGACACCAGTCCAGTGTCTCATCCAACCCTATTATTCTTAAAATATGCTCCTGCTCTCATTGCGGGGTATCATCTTTTCAGTGAAGAACTTCCTTATGTTACTCCAAAGTCTCACTCCCCGTCGTGGCTATCCAATATAAGAAATCATACTTGCTAACAGTGGTGCTAGAACAATTTTCAGAGTGGAAAAATTGCCTTCAGTGTTACATTTCTGTAGTCATAGAGATTGTGAAAGGCAACGCGTCACAAAAAGAAACTGAGCCACATCCATTCGGCAGAAGTATGGTAAGCTTGTGGCATGTAGCTGTGAAGCACTTTGGTGCACACTGTTGCCAAAATATTACTGAATTGTGGTGTGGTAGCGCACTGTCATTTACAGACACCACACTGACCACTAAATTTGCAGAGACGTGCAGTTTTACTGATAAAACTATGTAGCACACAAATTATGATACGAGGGGAATCTGGTTTCAGCGAATATTTATAATTTGCGCATTACCAAGTAAAGTGTCTGGATTTGTTTAAATCCTCTATGAACATGTGACCATTTACTGCATGTGTTGGTTAATCTGTCACCTGCATACGAACTGTCATGGTTCCACTTTACCCTGTATTTGTGTTGAGTATATGCCAAGCCGGGAATAGTACAGTGGACTTGTATTTGGTTGAGCAACTGGTTGAGCTTTTCTATATTTTACATTGCTCACCTCCTTGTAACAATAAAATAGATAATAAAAGGTGTTAAAATATGTGACCATCACACTTTAGAATTTAAAACAATGTGCTTCAGTTGTGCTTTATGAACTGTTGATTTTTTTTTTTTAAATGTCTGTACATTTCTTTTACAAGTACTTACATTTTGCTGAGGGTTAGGAAAAAAAATTGCATTCTAGAGGTATTTATTTCACTGCTCCACATAAACCAGCAAGATTGTGGCACAGTTCACTTTTGAAAATCCTCTCACTATGCAATTAGGAAGAAAGAAAAATAAACACTGTTCTCCGTGTTAAAGAATAAGCAGAAGGGGAACGCCAGAAGCCTGAGGCAAGATGGCCGCAAAATAGTGCTGCTCTGCCAGGCAGGAGTCACTGTCCGTCAAATATCCTGCTCCAGAGCTCCTACAGCAAATAATAAGCATTTTCAATGCAACGGGTCTCGCACTAGCTCGAGTTAGAGATATTAGCGTTGTAAAGAGAAAAAAAACGCAGCGCGATTGCACTACGTAAAATGCAGCGCGATGCGTGGAAAATAAACAGATAATTTAGTCCAGACACCATGCTGAAAAAATCGAGACTCGTATGTTTTTAGTAGTTTACCGGTGCTGTGTAGGTGGGGTAAACACAGGAAAAGGCATGACGTATGCATGCCTTTCACAAATGAAAGCAAACGGATTTTAAAAGGCAAGCCCACGAACCAATGTAAGTGACTGACGTGACATGGGTGTGGTTGAAGCCCAAAGAGAGATTACAGAATGGGACGGAGTGCTTTGCGCTCGCTCATAAAAAAGGACAGAATGGGATGCAGAAGGATCCGCGGTGATGACCTGTTCCAGAAAATAATGGTGTGGAAACCGGTTCCAAGGGGAACAGCAAAGCGGCCTGGCCGCCCAGTCCGCATGATCACAGGCCGCAAGATTGGGGCACCCAGTAACTAAGGGCACAGCATGTCACTGACATAGAACAGCTGCAGGAGTCTGGCTAAGATCGGGCGAGGCAGCGACTCAGGAATTTGCTAATGAGGAAGCTGCCTGCACCAGTGTGCACCCGCAGAACAGATGTGGACTAGCATGAGCGGACCCGGACGGACCCAGGCCCATATGGGTATGCCAAGTGCCTGAAGGTGAAGGTGATAGGAGGCCCGAGTGGATATCCCCGGGCTGTGCTGCTTGGTGATGTTGCGAGGCGGTAGTGGAGAAGCCCGTCAGTGCTGGCATCCATACAGAGACGCTGTGCGGCCCTCGTGGTCGCAGAGGAGGAGCAGCAACGGGGTTGAGGTGCCGAATTGAAGCATGGGGGTAGGCTGGCACAGCCGGGCCAGGGCTGGGTGCCCAGAGCAGTTGCTGGTGGAGTGCTGGGAGCCCCAGCCCAGGCACAATCAGACATGGGGAATGCAGAGCGCGGGCAGCTCAACTAATTTTCAAATAAAAAAAAAGCCACCAAAAACTCATCTGATGCTGTAATAACCGAGGACGCTGATCAGTGGTCCCAGCCTAGGCCTGCACTTCAAATCACACTAACAGCCATGCAATAAAGCCTGAGCTCAATAGATGGCAAGATTGATTCCCTCAACATTTGGCTTGAACATATGGTGCCCACATTGGACAAACAATCTGCCTGAATAACTGATGCCAAGCAAAGGATATCAGACGCTGAAGACAGTCCACAAACGGTCTCTCAAAAATGATAAGCTAGAGAAGGCTCTGGAGCCAATCCACGTGAAAAATGAAAACCTCGAGGCATGGTCGCGCCGTAACAATCTGCGAATAGTAGGTGTGCCAGAGTCCACCAACACAGGGCCCATGGAAAAATATGTGGAGGCTCTGCTGCTGGAACTATTTGGAGCGGAAAATCTGTCCAATTTACTTGTGGTTGAATGAGCTCACAGGTCCCTGGTGACATGACTGCTGTCGGGGGCTTCCCGCGCCCCATTATTGCAAGGGTGTTAAACTACCAGGACCGAGATGTCGTGCTTTGCCTTGCCAGAGAAAAGGGCACCATATAATACCAGGGCAATACCATCGTCTTTTTCCGGGATTTTACGGTAGCAGTTCAGCCAGCCAGAAAAGAATTGGCCCTGGCCAAAAAGAAGTTGCAGGGCCCAGGTATATCACCTGCATTGCTCTCTCCTGCCCGAATGAGAATAGACTATAGCAGCAAAACAAAGATATTGACAACTCCTCAAGCAGCTCACGCATATATAAGGACGCTGGCATCCCTGAGAAAAGACCGAGCAATTGCGGAACCAGAGGATCTGAAAGACTGACACAGATATCCCTGTAGGTTCGCCTTCAGTACTGGAATGAGGATGTGGGCTTCATGTAAGAAATTTGTGGCCAATAGCACTAATGGACAAGAGGATGAGTGGCGGAGCAAAACAAACAATCGTCCTTCAATGGCAACAGGAACAGACTGACAAATTACACAGCAAGCCACATGCAGTGCCCCATAGCTACAGCCGTGATTGGAGCTCGGTGCACCTACTACTATGATGTCAAACCATGGTAGCTCTGGACTCACTAGTCCCATCCACCCTCCTTGACAAAACGGGGTGGGGACCAGAGTCCTTTGGTTGCCCCGTGGAGGGAACTCCCTGACAAGTTCACTTTTGTAGCAGTAAGATGATGTTTACAATTATATTTACCATACAATGTAAAACAGGTTGTGATGTAAAGTTAACAACACAGGGTAGATTTAGCAATCTGGGTAGGCTAAAGTGGGTGGGGTATGGTGTTGGAAGTGGTGTTTGTTACTCCACCATCGCAGAATTCTGCACTTCACACATGCTATGCTCCACTATACATCCCAGGTTGTAGAGCATCAAATCCTATTACGCAAGGGGTGACATGGCTCCCGGGACTGGCCAAATGATATTATTAATATGAAATGTCCAAGGACAGAACAATCCCCACAAGACACGCCACGTCCTGGCCTACCTTGATAGACATAGGGCCTGATTCTAACTTTGGAGGACGGTGTTAAACCGTCCCAAAAGTGGCGGATATACCACCTACCGTATTACGAGTTCCATAGGATATAATGGACTCGTAATACGGTAGGTGGTATATCCGCCACTTTTGGGACGGTTTAACACCGTCCTCCAAAGTTAGAATCAGGCCCATAATGTACAAATAGCTCTGTTGCAGGAGACACACCTTGCTAGCACCACTGACCGAGTCATTGGCACACGTTAGGCAAGCGGAGTGGCCTCTTCGTATTCTTCGCATGCTAGTGGGGTCTTGATCCTGGTAAAGAAGGGAGTCCAATTCACACACTCTGAAATAGACAAAGGCAGGAGGTATGCTATCACATAGGGTACGTTGTACAGAACCCAGATTATAATCATCACTACATATGGCCCTAATATAGATGACACAGACTTTTATAGGGCGATAAGGCGCTGACTACTGGAATTAACCCCTATGGCTATCATCTGGGGAGGGGACCTCAATACCTACCATAGACCCTGATATGGATAGATCTGCAAGTGGGTCCTGGCAGGGTAAGCGGGCAGCCGCAGCGATATATGATGGAATGGATACCCATGACTTGGTGGATCTATGGCAGATGAGACACTCAGCAGTCAGAGAGGGTACATTCACTTCTTCAGTACATGGCACCTGGTTGCCACTGAACTAATGGCTGGTGACCAGAGAGGTAAGCACATGGACCTCGGATGTGCAGCACTTACCAAAGACCCTATCAGACCAAGCGCTGGTAAAATTAGTGATAGATTTACCTACACACATGCCCCCACCCTTTCACTTGGAGGTTCCGCGCTGCCATCCTCCATGATGCAATATTTAAAACAGGTGTGACGCAGGCAATACAGAAATATTTCAAAAATATCATTGGATCGGTAGATAGTACCTTCACATTATGGGAAGCTTTTAAAGCTCATAGAAGGGGGATATGTATAGGCCTGCAGGCGGGGGTTCTGAGAGATACTGACAAACACTTAAAGGGTTGGAAAGCCAGTACGAGACAACACACGACCCACAGACACTTGCAGAGATACACGAGCATATTAGGGTCTACAAGGAGGAGGCAGAGAGAGAGGTGCGAATTGGATTCAAGCGGCATCTGGAAAGGGCATATGGAGAGGTGGGGGGGAGACCAGGTAGGAACCTATCATGCAAACTAAGGTCACAGGGCCAACTTGAGTATATCACGGTGGTATCCCTGCCAGAGGGCACAGAACTGTATGACACCCCTCCTCTATCTTGGCGAACTTTCGGGGTTACTACGCTAGTTTATATGGCAGTCGCTGCACAGTTACAGAAAATGACATTGCAGAATATCTGGAAGACATAGCGCTGGTTTGGCTATCGGATGGTCAGCGAGAATATCTAGCACAGCCACTGACAGTGGAGGATCTGAAGGAAGCCATCCGTACTCTGCCAAACGGCAAAGCCCCAGGTCTTGACGGCCTCACAGGTGAATTTTATAAAGAGTTTGTTGACATACTAGCCCCACATTTACTAGTGGTTTATGAGGAAGCGTACAGTGTGGGTCAGCTGCCTTCTCCTGTACAGGAGGCTCTCTATCACCCTCCTTAAGCCAGAAAAACCACCTCACAAGTGTAGTCATACAGGCCCTTATCATGAATTAATATTGATGCCAAAATACTGGCCAAAATAATTGCTACACGTCTACAACCTCTGCTCCCCACTATGGTTCTACCGGACCAATCCGGCTTAATTCCTCACTGGCCCACGGGACACAATCTTCTTTGCACTTCTTCATCATCTCAACCCAGATGTGGCGAAAGCCGCGGTACTACTAGATGCATGTAAAGCATTATACTCGCTAGAGTTCTGGGCCGAATGGGGATACCATCTCTGTTTATGAGGTGGATCTGCATCCTATATGCAGGCCCGACAGCTCGGGTAAGAATAAGCAGTTCTATTTTCCAACCACTGACCATATCCAGGGGTACAAGGCAGGGCTGTGCCCTGTCCCCTATATTGTTTGCATTGGCCCCGTAGCCATTGGCATGTATAGTCTGGCAAAGGCACGCAGTAGCAGCCCTTTGCTTTAACAGTCGCCCCTGGCTATTTCACTGTATGCGGATGAGATGGTGCTGTACAACCCGGAGCCTCAGAGATACATGGGGTAGGTCATTTGTGAGTATATACGGCACAAGCGATACTCCGGCCTGAGCATTGATTGGGCAAAATCAACAATATTGCCTCTCACACAAAGTACCACATCACGTAGATTACCTGCTGGAGTGGTGTGAAGATCCAGTCAAGTATCTGGGGGTGTGGGTATATAGAGATTCTGAATTGGTGTGCTGATATAATTATGGCACTGCCATGACCAGGCTAGATCATCAAATTTCTAAATGGTTGCAGCTGTCTCTGGCTAACAGAGTGGCGCTGCTTAAAATGATAGTGCTTCCTAGATTTTTATATCTGTTCATCAATGTACCCATCCAACTGACCCAACACTTCTTTAAAACGTTACGCTCAAAAATATTAACACTGGTCTGGGCAGGGAAGCATGATGGGCAGTGCTTGCCCTGCCATATGAGCAGGGCGGTTTCGAGGCCCCAGACTTTCAGCTGTATTACTTATGTGTCCAGGTGCAATTTGCGCACTACAGGTTACAACCCCAAACATACGTGCCATCTAGTGGTGGAAAAGGATGTAGCGCACAATATACCACTGTGAGTCCCTACTGTCTCACAACAAACCACCATCACGCACATGCAAGGTAAATACAGTTGAGTGCATGACGGCAGCGGTATGGCGATCTCAGGGGGCTGAAGTTGGTAAACTTCCACTCTATGCACCTGCGCTTCCACTACGATGCACCCGAACCTATCAATAACTCATGAAAAGCAGGCGCTTGCACTGCAAAGTAAAGGTATAAGCGTATTGAGAGATGTGTTCCCAGAAGGTCATTTTATTGAAATGGCGGAACTCACGTGAACCCAGCCGTCTTCACCTTTACTGCTTTTTACATATTACAGACTTTGTTTAGCTCTGAAGGACCATTACCGGACCTTCCTGGAAGCACCCCCTATGCTTCAGACGTGACAGTACATTCTCACTCATACATTCCTGAAGGCTCTGGTGACACACCTATGTAATATATCGCTACGAGATACTCTAGAGGTAGAGTCACTGGCGCTGCACAAATGGACTGCTACACTAAATGATCCTCTGAGCCCAGAGGACTGGGAGTTCAGCTGTGCCCTCACTGGCGTACTCACACTCAATTGCAACCTTAGAATAATACATTTGAAATATCTACAACAAACATATTACACTCCTATGCAACTTTGTAAATATGGTCTGAGAACTGATGATAATTGTACAAGGTGTGGGGCAGGGAGGGCTGATTTCTTGCATGCGGCTTGTGGATGTAGGAAAGCACACTGCTACTGGGTGCAGGTAACGCAAACACTGACGGACATGATACTTGAAGAGGTGGAGTGAAGGCCAGAAATGTGTCTCCTTGGAATAGTGCTTCCCTACCGCCAAGCCACCGCAAACTGGTAGTGATAAGCACTGCTGTTGGCTAAGAGGTGAGTGGTGGTTCACTGGGGAAGCAAGAAAGCCCCGGCGAACAGGGACTGGTTGAGAGACTTGGTTCTGCCAGGAGCAATTGGAGCTGTACGCCGAGGAACTCCAGTAGGCATCAAGACCAAAAGACATATGGGGCCCACTCACATCATACCTACTGAGTAACATGGACTGTAGCCCTGGGAACTTGAGCCAAACATAATAATGGTAAGCTTGTAAAGGAACACCTAAGCATATTGTGGAGGGAGTGGGTAATTCAATAATCACTTGCTATACTGTGGTGGAAGTGCCTACTGTTTTCCTTTTCTTACAGTTTTATTTTTGATAGAATGCAATAAATAAAATTAAAAAAAAGAATAAGCAGAAGATTGTCAGAAGATACAGCCTGACAGTGACCTAAAATGTAAAGGTATCTTTAATGCTCACTCACCTTCTGAATTCCAGCATAATTGTATGGGCTGCTGCAGGCCCGCCCTTTCCCCCACTTCCAGCGCCTATGCCTGTTAAGAGCATTTACTAAGCCTGGGTGGGGAATGTGCGAAAAAAAATAATGAAAAAATAAAAAGGAGAAAAAAATTACAAGAAATAATGCAACGTACGTCAGCTGTTTCGCACACACAGGTATATATTAAAAAGAATTATTCTGAACTTCTACGTTTTTAAAAAATGAACACAATTCGGTTCTACATGGAGTACAAAAATATCTTGATATGCGCCTATACTTGTCACCGTTTACTCCTATATTCCTTCGTTTGCTCACAGATTTATACTCTTATTTTGCACATCATATTTTTTTTAAAAAAATTGGCTAATTCTGTACATTATGAGAATGTCTTTTTGCCGATATGTGAAAGGTCTCTTGCACAGTTGAATTTCCTATCCATTTGCCTGCTCCGTGACAGTGCGTTTTCTTTTGACCCATCAAACTATTCTTCTTCTGCACTTTGAAACACCGCAGAGGCAAGGGATTTCACGATCAGGCAAACTACCGACTTCATAATTGTAGTCCCAAGTCAGTTCTGTTCCTGCTTTCACGTACCTGAAATACAAGTAATTGACTTAAGAAAACTGACAGGACTTTTTCGAAAACAAGCACATAGCAATACAAAAATCTGAAACCAATTGATTTAAACTTAAAAGATAGACCACAGAAATAATGAACATAAGAGGGTGTGGCATGTAACTGTACAACCCAGAGAAGAGGACGTAGCTTTCAACCTTACAACATGTGGATCCTAGTAGCTTTACGTTAAAATGTCTTCCTCAACTCACGTACCCAATGTATATAATAAAGCTAGTAAGCTGTTCATGCTGGTGACTTCATCATCAGACTGGTCAGGCGACAGGTCACTAGTGTGATGGGTAATTTGGCCCAATCACAGCAGAAGTCTGCTATGATCAACTTAGGAGCCTATGGTCTCCTGCTTCGATCAGCAAATTCAACACTGCAGAGTGAAAGGTGTCCATAGTGCTCACGCCACTTGCCAAACAACGATCGAACCTACTCCAAACTTTCCAGAAATTCACTGCGAGTGTAAACATTACTGAGTAACCAACTGGAGCATACTACAAAATCAGCATTGCCAAAAAAAGGCAAAGGCAGTGCTGTTGCTTGGAGATGTGCAGCGGTACCAAGACTCAACGTGGTAATATACAGTTAGGGCTAAATCATGCAGTGATCTTGAGAACTAGGTGAGGCAGGCAGCAAGCTAATACTGGGGATGCTATAGTCATGGGCAATAAGGAGAAGTCACCGTTGAGTAGTCCAGCACAGCAAGAGTGGAGGCCAGAAGGAGGAATCCAGAGGTAAATGAAAGAGAACAACTCAGATTCAATTTAGATCCCATTAAGTAGACTCCTCAGATGAGTACTCTTGTAGTTAAACTTGCTGCGCCTTAGTTTTACAGAGAGGCCCACTACAGTAAGTGTGTCCTAGACAGCTGAAATGCTTCTGGCCCATCATCTAAATAAACAACGTTAAAGTCAAAGGTCAAGCTGAGGTGCTATCTTTTTTAATGCAAACATATGCATGAAAAAGAAAAAGAAAAGAAAACAAGGTGCTGCCTGAACTTAGTAGCCATAAGCTTGCAATTAAAGAACACAACCGCTGCATCGGGAGGCAATTTTGGAAGGCTATTCTCTACAGTACATAGTGCACAGGATCCCTTCAAGATGACTGTGACATTTAAAATCCACGTGGCGGTAATTTTAAAACCGGTACTGTATACAGTTTAAATCTATCACTGTTTTACCAACCCAATATAGCCACGAAGCAGATGCGAAAAATGGTGGCCATCTTGAAATGACAAAACAATGACCCAGCATGCAGAATACTGTTCCAACTAGCTGCACAGTTCAAAATGAGCAGTCGTGCCACCTGCATTGGCTGGAGAGCTGTTGGGCGCTCTGAAAAAGAAGCAACCAGCCTGTAAGAACTGGCTGATGTACTTGTGGGTGTTCTTAAAAGGGAACAAATGTGTTCCTTGTTAGCAGTGCAGAGGAAATAGAAGGTTCTCTCAAAAAAAGGAATAATCAGCCAAATAGCACGTGCTGGAAAAATAAAGGAGTGGTCCACCAGCCCTGTAAAGTATATCACACTCATTTTAAGGTAGATGAACAAGGGATGAGGCAAAATCCTGGTGCTCACAGGGTAACTGGGAAAAAGACTACCTCAAGGCTCAATTAATACATAATCCATCATGGTGCTGTTGACTCGTGGGGTTAAGGGGGACACCCCTCAGCCTACACATACCTGATAAGACAGGTGAGAAGGGCACAAGGGACTTCGGTCACAACCACCATTCTCAAGGAAATTGGTGGTTGCTACAGCCCTTTCGGCGGATATCTCAGGACATGACAGTGAGACACTGGTGTGAGGAGACTCATTCCAGTAAGACACATTTATGGAGGCCTTAAGGATTTTCGGGGTACACCTCTCATAGTTCCTTCACTAGGTCAATCCGGTGGACATTGTCAGATAAATCTGGACATACTTTCCACATGTTCCTAAAACCACCCAAACACTTGAAAGAATATTGGGTGTCATTACAACATTGGCGGTAAAAGCCGCTTACCGCCGTGCAGAAGTCCGCCAATATATCGCCGCGGCCGCGGAATTCCGCTACAGCTATTATGACCCACATCTCTGAATCCGCCGAAATTCAGACACCCACACAAGTCCGCCACACCAAAGGTCAGTGTTAAACTGGCGATAACAAATCCTCCACCTCCACGCCAACAGAAACACGCCCATGCTATTACGACCCACGAATCCACGCGGCGGTCTTTCAACCGCGGTATTCCATTGGCGGTACACACCGCCGCGCTCAAAATACACACACATCTCCAAAACACCGCCACATTGGACAATTCAAAATACACACACCTGATACACATACAAACAACACTCCCACACACCCATTACAATATAAAACACACACCCACATCACCCACAAACCCCTACGACCAAAAATTAGTCATGAAGGCCAGAGAGACAGCACTGATTAGACAATCCCACCACACAGAGGCACACAACACCATCACCCACACAACATCCACGCACAAAACACCACACACCACTACACATCACCACACACATCAACACTCACACCGCCCCACACATCACACACACCACCCCATGGCACGCCAAAGACACCCCCGCTTTTCCGAGGAGGAGCTCAGGGTCATGGTGGAGGAAATCGTCCGGGTAGAACCACAGCTATTTGGCTCACAGGTGCAGCACACATCCATAGCCAGGAAGATGGAGCTATGGCGCAGAATAGTGGACAGGGTCAACGCTGTGGGACAGCACCCAAGAAATCGGGAGGACATCAGGAAGAGGTGGAATGACCTACGGGGAATGTGCGTTCAACGGTCTCCAGGCACAACATCGCGGTTCAGCGGACTGGCGGCGGACCCCCACCTCCTCACCCACAACTAACAACATGGGAGGAGCAAGTCTTGACCATCATGCATCCAGAGGGCCTCGGAGGAGTCGGTGGAGGAATGGACACTGGTAAGTCAAATCTTAACTATCATATCCCCCACCCTACCTGCATGCTATCACACACCCCCACCCTCACCCCTTCATCTATCACTCCAACTCCTCACTAATGTACTAATAACACAAACCACACATCCCAACACCAAGCCCTGCATGACACAACTAAGCATGGACACCTATCACAAAAGCATGCCCACTGCACATACCCATAACAACCCCCTAACCATCATCACACAAGCCCCCACACAGGAATGCTTGCACTGGGGTACACGCACACCCACCCATTGCACACCATCACACACACACACATGCAATAATCATGCTCTTATGCCCCTGCAGGATCACGAAGGACCGTCACCACACCGGAGGGTCCAGACAACTCCCCTCCACCCACAGAAGAGGCCCACAGTGACGATAGCAGCTCTGCCCTACTGGAGCCTGATGACCAGCCCGGACCATTGTGGGCCTCGGGACAGTCGGTTCCCCTTGCACAGGCACAGCCCAACACTGACCTTCCACCCTCTGGTAACACCAGTACAGCACCCACCCAGCGGTCCCAAACCTCCGTACCCAGGACAGGTCAATCAGCTGTGTGTCCACCACTACAGGGAACCCAGGATAACCCACCACCCCAACAGGGACCTGGGGGCAGTGGTAGTGGGCACACGGTCCAGGGGACGGAGGCACAGGAACACAGGGGAACTGGGAGGGCTGCTGTGCGACAAGGGGCGGACAGGCCAAGGGAACCCACTCTCCACGAGGCCCTCTCCTCCATCATGGGAGCATACCACCACTCTCAGGAGACGATGGCGACGGTCCTGGTCAAGTTTCAGGAGACCCAGCGCCTGCAGGAGGAACAGTATTTGGGGTTCAGGGAGGAGCTCAGGACACACAGCTCCACCTTGGGCACCATCGTAGGGGTGCTGAAGGACATACACCAGACCATGAGGGACACCGTGGCACTCCAAGGGCCCCAGACACTAGCATGGACGATGAACTGCCCACCACCTCCGCCGGCGCTAGTGGACAGGACGCCCCGCCACAGGACCACCACACCAGCACCCCACCCCCTGCAGACGGACAACCACCATGCAAGTGGTCCCTGAGATCCAGGAACAGGACAGAGCAAGATGGCAAGACCCCCGCCAGGAAATGAGACCACCCTGATTGTCCCACTTTGTTACCCTGTCCATACTTATACTGCCCCAGCTCCACTTCCTATGCCCATATGGGCAGTGCACCTGTGAGACTAATAGACTGGACTCTGCCATGGACATTCCTCCACCATCACCCATCACCATTTTACAACCCCCCTCCATTTTTGAGCACTTAAATAAACACCCCTGAACCACAAAACAATCTGCAGTCAGTCTATGATTTGGTAAAATGTATTATCAATGACAGTGTCAAAATGCGTTGTTAGTTGTAAAGGCAACATACCAATGTCACACATCACAAGTCCTTGAAGGATGCATGCAGATGACACACGTTGGTAACCACACCTGTGAAACCGTAATGGAAAGAAACAACTCAGTTACCAAATAATCCCATGAAATTACACACAGGATAGAGGTAGATGTGTGACAGTGAATGTAACGGTAAAAATGAAAATGTTTTCACCTGTGTGTCACTGGAAATATTGCTGTATGACTGACTCCCTGTTGTCGTTGTCTTCTTCCTCAGCTTCCTCCTCATCACTGTCCACAGGCTCCACAGCTGCCATCTGGACCATCCTCCTGCAGAAAAGGCACCTGGCGTCGCAAAGCAAGATTGTGAAGCATCGAGCAGGCGATGATGATCTGGCACACCTTCTTCGGTGAGTAGAATAGGGAACCACCTGTCATATGGAGGCACCTGAACCTGGCCTTAAGGAGGCCGAAGGTGCGTTCGATCACCCTCCTAGTCCGCCCATGGGCCTCATTGTAGCGTTCCTCTGCCCTGGTCCTGGGATTCCTCACTGGGGTCAATAGCCAGGACAGGTTGGGGTAACCAGAGTCCCCTAATAGCCACACACGGTGCCTCTGGAGTTGACCCATCATATCAGGGATGCTGCTATTCCGCAGGATGTAGGCGTCATGCACTGAGCCAGGGAACATAGCATTAACCTGGGAGATGTACTGGTCTGCCAAACACACCATCTGTACATTCATGGAATGATAACTCTTCTTGTTCCTGTACACCTGTTCACTCCTGTGGGGGGGGGGGAGCTACATGGGTCCCATCAATAGCACCTATGATGTTGGGGATATGTCCAAGGGCATAGAAGTCACCTTTCACTGTAGCCAAATCTTCCACCTCAGGGAAAATGATGTATCTCCTTACGTGTTTCAGCAGGGCAGACAACACTCTGGACAACACGTTGGAAAACATAGGCTGGGACATCCCTGATGCCATGGCCACTGTTGTCTGAAAATACCTTCTTGCAAGGAAATGGAGCACTGACAGCACCTGCACATCAGGGGGGATTCCAGTGGGATGGCGGATTGGTGACATCAGGTCTGGCTCCAACTGGGTGCATAGTTCCTGGATTGTGGCACGGTCAGACCTGTAGGTGACGATTAAATGTCGCTCCTCCATTGTCAACAGGTCCACCAGCGGTCGGTACACCGGAGGATTCCGCCATCTTCTCAAATGTCCAAGCTGACAGCGCCTAGGAAGGACAACAGCGACGATCAAGTACATTTTTTTCCAGGTATGTACCCACAGTTACACAGAAGACGACACCAAACACAAAACCCTTCCTGTATGTGTGTTGAGTGTAGGCCTAGCTATGTGTGACGCAGAAGTAAATGAAGCCATGTGGGCCCCTGAAATGGCAGCTGCCTGACCTCTAAACTGGGACAATGGGATTGTGGGGTAACTGCGTTGGCATTGCACATCGTCGCGGTAGGGGGTCGTAGACCGCGCCGCAATGCTGCATTGGTTAACATAGGACCCTATGGGTCCGAGGAGCCAATGAACAGGTGCGCTGGCGGTGATGATACGCACCACAGCCGCCATTTTCTATCTGTTCAATCACTAGATACCTGATCTTCGACAGGAGAGGACCTACACTGCAAGTGCTGCTGTGACCTCGGTCTGGAAGAGACAATGGCTGCTGCGTCTGGGGAGAGGGCCCCTGCCTTCACTGCTCAGGAGTTGGAGAAAGTGGTAGACGGGGTCCTCCCCCAGTACACACTACTCTACGGTCCTCCAGACCAACAGGTTAGTACACAAGGAGCATGCTGTATGGGCTAAGCCTGGGTGGAGAGGGCTGGTTGTAAGAGGGAAGGGGGCAGAGTTCAGGGACCATGAATGCATGTGAATGAATGGGCCACATGGCTAGAGTAGGGAGGGGGGCCACTCACATCGACTGTGCAGTTGGTAATGACTTCTCTTCTTCCCTTGTGCATGTCATGTAGGTCAGCGCCCATCAGAAGAAGGACATTTGGCATGCCATCGCCAAGGACGTCCGGACCCTGGGGGTCCACCAGAGACGGGACACCCACTGCCGTTAAAGATGGGAGGACATTCGCCGCTGGAGCAAGAAGACTGCGGAGGCTCAGCTGGGGATGGCCTCCCAACGTGGGAGGGGTGCTCGTCGCCCCATGACCCCCCTGATGTTCAGGATCCTGGCTGTGGCCTACCCTGAGTTGGATGGGCGCTTGAGGGCATCACAGAAGACCCAAGGGGGTGAGTACTCTCTCATTCTGCGGACTTTGCGCGCAGTGGAGGGGTCTGGGTGGGGGAGGAGGCCTGTGGGTGTACCTAGGCCAGGCAGAAATACGTAGACTAGGCCCCTCCATAATGCAGGCCATGTGGCACTCTACCCCACCGCAGAAGAGTGCCAAGTACAGGTATAGATGCCCCTGTGGCATCCATGTGTGCAGATGTCCACCATAGCCATGTGGGCCAGATCCCAGAAATTGCATCTGCAGAGGCCAAGAGCACGGCGTAGTGCAGGGGACTGCTGTGTCTGTATTGTCCGCCAACAGTAGCGGTATGCCATGCACTCAACCTGTCTTTCTTCTGTCTCCCCCCCCCTTTTTGTGCTCTCCCTGTTCTTTTGTGCATCAGCATCATCAGGCGGAGGTACAGTGGCACCGGAGCAAGAGGGAGCTGCATCCCACATGGCCATGGATGCCCTACATCTACAGGCACCAGGAGTCGCACCAGAACACCCAGCACCACACCCCGCTCACCTGCAATCACCACCTCCACTCCCATTTACACGTCCCGTGTCCTCTCCCAGTGTGTCTGTGACGCCCCCTCCCAAAGTACACAAACGCGGGCATCCACACACCCAACATCCATCCACCTCACGACAGCCTCCAGTACCTGTACCTGCACCCAAAACACCTAAAGTGACACCTCCCACAACCCCCTCCTCTTCCTCCACTCCCAGGTCCCCTCAAACTACCCATCCCAGTGTTCGTCAGAAACTGTCCCTCTGTAAAGTTGACCTTTTTGCCCCCCCCCCCTCCCCCTCCAATTCATCAGTCCCGTCGTAGCGCCTCAGCCAAAAAGCCTCCAATACCAGTGGTGCCTGTTCAAGGTGTGTAGAGTGCACCGGCCACCAGGGCAGGCAGTGTGACCCAGAGCCAAGGCACTGGCAGCCCACCCCCTGTAAAGGCTCTGAAATTGGAAAGTGGCCGACGGGACCCTGTGAAGACTCCTGGAGGCAAAACAACTCACAGGGGTCCCAGGGGGATTGCAGAGTCAGCTGTGACTCCTCCAAAGGTGGGGAAGGGCAAGAGGAAGTCTGCACAGCCTGGTGTGAGCATCACGGCGGAGAAGGGCGGCATCCTTCCCGGCGGTCGGGACTCCACCGCCAGCACCGTCGTCACTGGTCCGGAGACCACCGCCAAAGTCATTGCCCAGGAGGGCCCAAGTATCGTCACTGGTCAGGAGAACACCGCCAAAGTCATTGCCCAGGAGGGCCCAAGTATCGTCACTTGTCAGGAGACCACCGCCAGAGTCATTGCCCAGGAGGGCCCAAGTATCGTCACTGGTCCGGAGACCACCGCCAAAGTCATTGCCCAGGAGGGCCCAAGTATCGTCACTGGTCAGGAGACCACCGCCGGAGTCATTGCCCAGGAGGGCCCAAGTATCGCCACTGGTCCGGAGACCACCGCCAAAGTCATTGCCCAGGAAGGCCCAAGTATCGTCACTGGTCAGGAGACCACCACCACCGCCGGAGTCAGTGCCCAGGAGGGCCCAAGTATCGTGACTGGTCAGGAGACCACCGCCAGAGTCATTGCCCAGGAGGGCCCAAGTATCGTCACTGGTCAGGAGACTACCGCCACAGTCATTGCCCAGGAGGGCCCAAGTATCGTCACTGGTCAGGAGATCACCGCCACCGCGGAGTCATTGCCCAGGAGGGCCCAAGTATCGTCACTGGTCAGGAGACCACCGCTGGAGTCATTGCCCAGGAGGGCCCAAGTATCGTCACTGGTCAGGAGACCACCGCCGGAGTCAGTGCCCAGGAGGGCCCCGGCTGCCACAGCCCAGCTGGGCAATGAGGGAACGTCATGCCACACACCAATGCCCAGTCCAGGGAACGTCATGCCACACACCAATGCCCAGTCCAGAACCGCCATGGCAAAGCACCGCTGAACAGTCTAGAACCGCCATGGCAAAGCACTGCTGAACAGTCCAGAACCGCCATGGCAAAGCACCGCTGAACAGTTCAGAACCGCCATGGCAAAGCACTGCTGAACAGTCTAGAACCGCCATGGCAAAGCACGGCTGAACAGTCCAGAACCGCCATGGCAAAGCACCGCTGAACAGTCCAGAACCGCCATGGCAAAGCACTGCTGAACAGTCCAGATCCGCCATGGCAAAGCACCGCTGAACAGTCCAGAACCGCCATGGCAAAGCACCGCTGAACAGGGCATGCACCGGGGAAGAATGAAAAGGCCGCCACATCAATCATCGTTATCCCATGTGCAGCTGGGACAGTGACGGGACAGGAACTTTCACAGGGAGACTAATCCAGTCTGGGCACCAGTCCCCCTCCAGAGCCAGTGGAGGCTGTTATCTACTTGCGAAACTGTGGCTTTGCACTCCTCAGGATGGTACAGTGGGCAACCAACCCACTGTAGAGACTTGAGAGACTGTGGCTTTGCACTCCGAAGGATACATCAATGGGCATGGAGCCCCGTCGTGAATCTGGCTTTGCACTCATCCGGCTGAGGTGCCCCCCCTTCCCTTCCCCCTGAGGTGCCTGTTGTATTTCTATCTGATGCCCCGGCAGTGTTCTCTCCGATTGTGGACAGGTATCTTTTGTGGGCCTCGCCCATGCATTTTTGGACTAGTGGTGCACAGACATTGATATGTGCATATCTGCACTACTTCTCGTAATGTATATACTTTTAAATGATTTTATAATATATCTGTATATTTTTGAGACATGTATATTGATACATTACAATGTTTGAACTGATTTTGTTATGTCTTTGCATTCTTCCGAGGGGGTTGTGGGTTGTTACTGTGATTTTTGTGAATGCATTGGTGTGTGTGTTGTAATATGCGAGGGTGGGGGTGTTTCGTGTGTGCCCCCCTAACTTTTGCCTCCCCTATGTCGTAGGTGCAGTACTCACCGTTGTCTTCGCCGGCACCGGCGTTGCTCTTCGTAGATGAGTAGGAATACAAGGGCCGGTAGGATTTGTAATTCCGGCTCCATGGAGTCCTCCTTCCTCGTGGGATGTGTTCAGGTGAGCGTTTTTCCATTGCAGTAACTGTTTCCACCGTGTTTTTATCCACGGTAAATCCGCCCCGGAAAAGGTGGCGGATTGGTAGGTTGTGATACTATGGGCGGTACATTGTCTTCCGCCTGTATGTTGGCGGTGACCGCCGCGCTGCTTGTCTGTACCGCCGTGGTGGGCGGTGTGTTAAAGTGGCTGTCTTTGTTGGCGGTTTCCGCCAGGGTCATAATTCCCTTTTTTTTGTCCGCCGGCCTGTTTGCGGTATTACCACACCTTTAACACCGTCCGCCAGGGTTGTAATGACCCCCATTGTCTATACAATAGAGTCATAGGCTGGTCTCTCTACAGCAAAAGGCATTATCAGCAGATATGAAGACAGTAACAGTGAGAGGGAAAAACACTGGGAAGAAGATACACAGGCTTATATTACTGATGCCCATCGGGTAATATCTTGTTCCCAGGTAAGAGCGATTTTGAGTAACACACAATTAAAATGAATTGATTTTAATACTACCACACTTATTTTGATCCAGTAAAGCACCGTAGAATAAAACCAGGTAAAACATTCTCCTGCCTGTGATGCAGAAACAGATGCACTCTTTTTTAAATAGGATATAGGCTTGTAAGGAGTTGTCAGTCTACTAGGGACGAGCTGTACAAAGGGTAGGTCAAACTACAATATTAACCCTGCAATGAACTCCTAAACAATGTTTAATGAGAGTAATCCTCAAAAGGGAGAACAAAGAGATCCAACATAAATTCGTATGGTTGAAACTGGTACTGTCCAAACATCCCACCACTATACACTGGCTGTAGAGTGTGAGAAAGATCAAGTTTTATTAATAAATTAGCGGCATAGGAGTTACAAATGGTGACAAACTAATCTGCATTTAAAAGCCTAACAGAGAGAATAACGTAGAAATGAAAATGTGCACGTTTAAAGTGTAGTGGACATTTGTGCCCACCATCCGTATTAACATCATGTTTAACATGAAGACATTGTGCATTTGTATTTGAGTGAATTATTAATATTAACCTGAACGTATTATTCTCAAGTACAGACTGTAAAAATAAAATATATATTACAAGTACTAAATGAATGTGTGTAGAAAAATAAATACACATTTAAAATTGCTTTGACATAACACGAATGATGTTGCATATTTGATTTGAATTGTAAGGTGTGCAATAGGTTTATTAATATATTAATCGTATTAATGTGTAATTAGATTTCTGAACTTAACTAGGCCTGAAGGTTAATTTTGCATGCCGCAATGGAAAATCACTTGTTTATTCTGTCCCCTCTGACATGAATTCTTTCCCTAGGCAGTTAATGTAATGTTGAATGCGCTATTGTATTGCGGGAGAAGAGCATGTTTCAAGTTTAGCTAATGTAACAATATTAGTTCGAGCCTGTTGAATAGATAAGACATTTTCAGTGTTCATGTGAATGAATACTGATTTATTGTGTGTCGTGAGAAAGGAGCTACAAGTAACCAATTATTAGAAAATGTAATATTTTGGCAGAATTACATGAAGTCATTGAGTTAGCAATGCACTTTTGCTGAGGAGATTTCGAGATGATGCAAAAGTGGGGGTACCACTGCTTGCTATTGGATGCTGAAACTGACACACAGAGTGTGCCCACCTGAAGAACCAATGAATGAATTTTGTGAGTTTTAATTAGTGGGCAACTTTGGAATCATGAGCAGTCCATCTTGATATTTTCCCAGAGTCAGTTCATGTCCGTCTTAAGTCTGCTGTCACATTCTCTTTTCTAAGCCACCCGATGAGTTTTCTCATCATAGTCACAATTGCCCAATGCGGTTGCAGTACTAATATACCCAACTGCTGATTTGTCGAACGTGCAGCCTGTGTTCTGCACCATCCTGATGCTATCAACTGACACCGGAAGAGCATATATATATATATTTTTTTAGAGTTAGTTGCCCTAGTTATATGATTTTCCAATTATTTTTGTCTCCCTTTTATTTTTGTTTTGTCCGCATGTGTTAGCCCGTTCTCATACATGCAAGCCCCGATTCTGGTTAGTGTTAGGAATGGTCCAGCTCTGAAACTTATTGTTAAAATTGTATTTTGATGATGTAATGATGTCATCATCATCTGCTTTGAAACGTGGTAATAATGTGCATATTGTGTTGTTGCTAATCTATGTCATTCTTTTAGAGAGTGTTTAACAGATTTAATGTTTAGTAGGTTGAATGTTTTCAGACGTTTTGGTCCGCCTATGGTTTTCATGTAAGTTTATAATTTGGTTTTGCGCACCATTTACGCAACATTGACTTTGGGCCTTTAATAAAGCTTTGAAACTTTATTCAGTTGGGTGTTTAGATTTAGTGTTGAATTGTTCATGGTGCTAAATATTGTTCATGGTTTTATGTCAATGATTTGTGATTGCATGATTCTGACTACTGACTCCGTCACCAAGTCAAAAAATGTAGTCGACCTCTGAGGGTAAGAATTGAGTGATGTCTCACTGAGCACTTGTGCTTTCTGAACCTGAGGCGGGAAGAAGACCTCCGCGGGCACTCTATCGAGTGCGACACCTCAGGAGAAAAGGTGCAAAAAGGATTTGCACGGGTAGACAACAGCAGAAGAAATCCATCTGAAAGCGGTCAGAAAAGACCCAAAAGCAACAGTAGATATACTTAGCTGAAGGGTCACGCTGAATAGCCTGGGTGCAGTAAGTAATGGTGACCATTCACGAGTTGCTGATATCATTCAAGAGTTTTGTGCCACCTAATAAGCTGAACTCTCTATGAACCCCGTAAGGCACTTGAATGAGTTTGAATTATGAATATCTGCTTTAAGTAGTCTCCCGCTCTCCAATTGGGCTTTATAGATAAAACCCTGCTCTACCAGATGACGTTTTATGTGCCGTATCCACGATATAACGTGACAGTGGATTGCTTAAGCTCACAAGTTTTGATCCTACTTGGACAACTAAAAAAATGAAAACGTTTTTAAAATAAACTGCCATGATGTTACACTAACACACATAGTCCCTCATTATGACTTCAGCTGTCTTTTCTTAAGACCACTGAAGCCACGGGCGCCAGAAGACTGCCAGTGCTGGCGGTCTCCTGCCTGCCATATTATGGGTACTGCCGGATTTCTGCCACACTTTGGGTGGAAATCTGGCTGTATCCATGCTGGTTGTCGGAGGTGCCTGGGCAGTGCTACCACCTGCACCGCCCAGCCAGAAAGATGTCGCCAGCCGTATTATGATCATTATTAAGGCCTGGTGGTGTCCTGCTGGTGGAGTGCTGCCAGCAGTAGCAGCGCCCCTTCCCGTTCCCTACCGGGTGACCTCCTCACCGGTCAAGGTAAGTCGGACGTCCGACAGGGTAGGGGGGTGATGTGTGTGGTGTCTGCCTGTGTGTTTGAATGTTTGTGTGCATTTGTGAATGCATCTGTGAGTGTTGTGGTGTATGCGTGGTTGTATGCGTGCGAGTGAATGCGTGTATGAATGTTGCAGTGAGCGTGTCTGCATGTCAGTGTGTATGCGTGTGATTATGTTAGTGTGGATGCGTCCTTGAATGCATTTGAGTATGTGTGAGTGGATGCGTGTCTTGATGTGTCTGAGTGGATGCGTGTCTGGAAGTGGAGGTGAATGGGTGTATGCGTGGTGCCTGTGTGCATGTATGCGAGGAGGGAGGGTGGAGGCGCTGTGACTGTAGGCGGGGTCAGGTGATTGTTGGGGGGTGGGGAGCGCTGTAACTGCTGGGAGGGGTGGAGGGGTCAGGTGACTGCTGAGGGTGGGGGAGCTGTCAACCGGTGATAGGGAAGGAGTTCCTTGTCACCGGTTGCCCTACCGCCATGGTTTTCATGGCAGTGCTACCGCTGCGGAACCCATGGTGGTAGGCTGGCTCATAATGCTGCCAACGGTCTTCTGTGGACCGCCGGGTGGGAGATGATCATCTCCAGCCCGGCGGTATGAGTGGAGATGTGCACTGCCAACCCGCCACACTGATAATGTGGCGGTATACACCCTCAGCCTGTTGGAAGTGATACCGCCACATTAACCCTGGTGATCAAAAGACCCCCAGGGTCAAAATGAGGGCCATAATGCCTTAACCGTCTCCTAATTCCAGATCACACAAACACATTGCAAAGTCAAAATTATTTTAAGGAATTTGAATAAAGGACTGAGAAATTATCAGGTAACAGGTACACAAGTTGTTCAAGGGGAAACATGATGCATTTTTTAAGTTTCCAATAGTAGGATAGAATTGGGGGGGGAGGGCAGTAAGGAGAAAACCGGAAAACTAAACTGAGAAAAAAAGGATCAAACAAGAGCCAAGGATAACATGTGCTAGGGGCAGCAGGTAAGATCAAGGTAGGGGCAATCTTGTGTGCCATAAGGACTCTTGTATGACAGGGAGACTGCTGGATTTGCGGTGGCAGCACCGCTGCTCATAGGCAACTTAGTCACTCTAATACCAGTTGGCAGCTGTCGGCCTAACCCTCCCGGCTCTTTAGCAGTACTTCACCCAAACGCAAACAGTAAAGGAGATTTGTAGCAGCCTTGCTTATGGAACTCTGAAAACTCCTCAGGGAAATTGTGGTAAACAAGCCTTACCTTTTTCTCCCCACATACAAGTCTCTTACTCACATAGGCAAGAAAAGAGATGCAGGATAGTTTTCAATACATTTATTGAAAAGACTGCAATCTACGATAAAATGCATGAGCTTCAATGATTAGGATAATGAGGAATAACAAAATCAGGATTGTGAAAATCAGAGATGTAAAGATGAAACACCCTAACATATTGCAATGAGATGGATATACAATTCCTACCAAAAAACATAGGGCCAGATGTAGCAAACGTTTGCGAGTCGCAAATGGCCCGAATTGCTATTTGCGATTCTGCAAAATCGGAAATGGGATGCAAAAATCCCATTTCCGACTCGCAAAAAGCGATGCGAGCCGTCACCGACTCGCAAAATGTGCGACCCCATTTTGCGACCCGCAAATAGGAAGTCGCAATTTGCGAGTCGCAAACCATATGCAATTGCTAGTCGCAAAAAGCCCAGTTTGCATGTCCCATTTACCACTAACTCAGAGCAGGTGGTAATCATCACCAAAGTATAAAAGGAGACCCAGAAGGCATCTGGGTTACTCAAGATGGCGGAGATATACCTGATAGCAGTGAGGAGGAGAGTCCACGCAGCCCAGCAGAGGAGGAAGAGGAGCCAGAGACAGGAGACGATATACAGAACAAGGCAGACTCTTTTTCAGCAAACTGAGGAAGAAATCTATGACAAATACAGACTTAGCAGCGCAGCTGTACTAGAATTAATTGAATTACTCAAACCACAGCTAGAACGCCATACTCTGTGCGGCTGCGCCATCCCTACGCATGTGCAAGTGCTATGCTCACTGCACCTCTTGGCCTCGGGGAGCTATCAGGGGGTCATTGCTGTGGCAGGTGTGGTATCTCAAAGTGCACTATCAAGGCTCCTCAGGGCATTCCTAGATGCCTTACTCACACACGTCTCACTACATATACCTACCCAGGAATGAGGCAGAAATTAACAGCACCAAGTTGGACTTTTACCGGATTGCTAACTTTCCCCAGGTCATAGGGAGTGTAGATGGGACATATATTAAAATATGCCCCCCTGCAAACCTGGAATATCTGTTCCGCAATAGAAAGTGTACTCACTCACTCAATATTCAGGTTGTTTGTGACGCCCATTATGTCATCACTGACATTGTTGCGAAATTTCCAGGCAGTACTCATGACTCCTACATTTTTAGGCACAGTGGGATACACCAACGCCTGGAACGTGGGGAGTTTGGAGACGGATACCTCCTAGGTAGAGCTGCATACACCTTGTAGACATACACACAGATCAATGTGCACACCAACCAGGACTTTCTAACAGTGTACCGTTTGTGCCCAAGAGGTGACAGTGCATATGCACTATGGCCATGGATAATGACTCCGTACTTAACACCTAGCAATGAATGTGAGAGACGATACAACAGTGCACATAAGAGGACCAGGAACCTGATTGAACGCACCTTTGGATTGCTGAAAGCACAGTTCAGATGCCTCCACCGAAGTGGAGGTGCCCTTCAGTATACCCCCATAACAGCATTCAAAATTGTTGTCGCATGCGCTATCCTGCACAATATTGCCACCCGATGTGGGCTACCTGTCATGGTTTCGGGCGGGTCTGATCAGGACTTTGGTTGGGACACCCCTTGAGGTCACCGAATATCCTAAAGAGGTAGTACACTGGGGCAGAGGAGCAGCTAAAGGCATACACGGAATGGACAGCTACGGATAGGCACAGGAAACAGGAAAGTAAAAGCAGAGCAACCCTTGTGTGAACAAACAGGAAACGGATTACCAGTGGACAAACACGCTGTGGTTGTACACAGAGTAAGGCGCAGAACCTCCCACAGTGACAGGGAATCTCAATGCCTCTGTGCAGTTTGCTCTTACAGATAGTCACCCTGCCAGCCCCATAGAAAGGAGGCAGCAGAAGTGATTCTGTCTCTGGACCCAAGAGCACAAACAAGGATAGTACTTACATACACAGGACACGCTTTTGTGGGTCCAGCTGGAAACACAGTGGCGATTCCTGAGAAAACAGCAATAGCACACTGTCACTGTTAGGCACGAAATACAACGTATAACACTGGACAAGGATGGGGGCTGGAATTGCCTCCTGGAAACCAGGAGCCAACCCCAGTACACAGGAGGACACGTATACACTGGTGAAGACTGATAGAACACTTACCAGACACAAAGAACCAAGAAGAAACAGAAGGGAACAAACAAAGAGGCAGAGGCAAGAACTAGGAACAGGCTCAGGCTGAAGCAAAGGCGGGTCTAGGACTTGAAAACAGGGCGCAAACTTCTGTCTGGGACAGACAGAGACAGGACTGGGAAACTGAGAACAGGCTCTGGCTGGAACAGGCAAGGACAGGACTGGAATACAGGGAGTAGGAAATGAGCAGTAAACAGGACTGGGAAACAGAGAGAAGGTTCAGGCTGAAACAAGGCAGGAGCAGGGCAGAGAAACAGGGAGCAGGCTTTGGAAGAAACAAACAGGTACAAGGCTAAGAAGTAGGGAGCAGACTCTGGCTGGAACAATCAGGAGCAGGGCAGAGAAACAGGAAACAGGATCAGGCTGGAACAGAACAGGAACAAAACTGGAACACCATCCGACAAGGGGTCTGTAACACAAAGGAATTGAAGTCCGATGCACGACAGGGAGCTTGAGGAAATGGCTGCTTATAAGCAGTTCCAAGCTGGGCTGCACAGGAGAGGTTTCAGGTGTGTGTGGTTTCGGACACTTGCAAGTCCTGGAGGAGAGGATCCAGTGAAAAGGAGCAACTGGACTTCTCCCATTGAAAACAATGGGAAACAGAATCCGGGTTTTCCTGACTACCAAGCTGTGCATTATGGGATTTGCAGTCCCAAGAAGCAAATGTAGTCCTACACAAGTGTACCACGGAGAAAAGAGAAACAAACAGGAGTCAGCAAGGGACTCTAGATAGGTGTTCAAGGTGATTCCCAGGCTTCTGGCAGTCCCCTTACAGCGCCCCCTGGAAATGGGACGACTGAGTCGTAACAGTATACCCCCTCCCACCAGTCCGCTCAAGAAGAGAAGGCGATCCTTTGGCTGAAAAAAGTTGAAGAGGAAAAGCCAAAGCAAGAAAATCCAACACCAACCTTGGTTGATAAGTTTACAGTCCTGCCATAGGTGAAACTTCCAATGAGCAAAGCATGTATTAATACCCGTATGGTCTCCGATGTCTTTCCTCTTTATTGTTCGAGTGATACGGGAGGAGTGCATGGAGTTGGTTTCTGGTGAAGTGGATTCAGGAGCAAGGAGATCTGGAATGGCATTATGGATGGTATTCTGTAGGACATTAGTTTCCTGTTCAGTACTGCCGTCTTTGGAGGAGATAACTGGCGTATTAGTAAATGTAAGGTCTGTAACATCTTCTGACAAGCAGGATTTGTCTGTTGCTGCAACAGTATTTACATTGATTGTGGTCTGAGGCTTGCAAAGCATAGAGACTTGGGAAACATGGGTAACTGGTGATCTCAAAGTAAACATGAAAAAGTCAGAATTTTCTTTCGTCTTGGATGACTTCGGAGTATCAAATTCAGGAGCAACAAGAGTTTTCATGTCTTTAGAAACTGGATTAACATCTGAAAATGTAGAAGTTCCACAAGCTAATTCTTTAGGGTGATCTTCAGACAAGACTGAGATTTCATCATTGCAAGTGCTCTTTGGTGTATTCATGGTATCAGAAATGGTTTCTTTGCAAAGTGTTTCTACTACAGGTAGTTGATCTTCAACTCTGTTAACACTGAAAGGTTGTTCTTTGGAAAGAAATAGAACTGGAGTCTCTTCAGAAATCACCTTTACACGGTTACCTAAGTTTTCAGCTCTAGCCTTTGAATTGATGATGGTTCCTTGCAATAAAACACTAAGAACAGTACTTATCATCAGATCTTCGAATACAAGATTCAAATTCAAGTCTTTAGTTTTAGTGGGACATATTATATCTTTCAGTACTTGAGCTTCGGTTTCAGATTGCTGGTTTTCAGGAGTCTTTAATTTCAGAGACACAGCAGGTGGCAGTGGTGTGGCTGATTTTACATCAAAATCAGATACCGGTAGCTCAGAGATCTGTTCTTCACTAATCGTGGAGCTGGAAACAGGATACACATTGGCAGGGATCAGCAGGTCAGGGTCAGAGGTTGAGGCTGCAACTTTGTCCAGTTCTAGGTGAAGGATTTCATTTCTTATGACAGGCTGTTTAATTTCAGATTGCTGGCTTTATTCCTTGTCTGAAATCTCCACGGTTTGCTTTGACACAGAAGAGATTCTTAAACTTTCTGAGAAGTCCATTACATTCTTAGTAATTGCGGGTATTTCTTCACGGTCAGAAAATTCCATTAGTTCACTTGAAACAGGAACTGTCTCTTCATTATCTGAAAATTCTATGATATTGTTTGAAAGGGCAAGAGTATCCCCACAATCTGAAAATTCTGGTGTGTGCGCCATTTGAACAGCACTATCTGCAGGTTTGTTCACGGCAAGGCAGGAACCACTGTCATCACTAGATTCAGATTCTTCAACACTGTTGCACAACTTGCCATTAATCTCCAGAAAAATCATATCTTGGTTTCTTAAGGTGCAGCTATTGGAGTCTGCATCAGAACTCTCTTCTTCCTTTGGCTTTATTTGTTCTGACAGAGGGGCTGAGACACTTCCTTCTGAAGACTCTGATCCATCCTCTGAATCAAAAGGTGTCAAATCTCTCAGAGATGTCAGAGATTCAGTCAACTGTACAGGAATTTTCACTGGAGAACTACAGGCTGAGAGAGAGTCTGAAGAAGAGGCTGATATATTTATAACTGGAGCTGTCTTTTGACCGTTATTAATAGAAGGGACAATCTGCTCTATAGAAGTCTTTGGAGAGGCACATGAGGTAGCATACTGTTCTTTAAGCGAAAGCTGGTGATCATTTTCTTTTTTCAGGTTTTCAAATTGCCTTGCAGTAGTTTCCATCAGCTGCTCTGTTACTTCTTCTACCTTACAGATAAACAGAATGTCTGGTTCTGCCAACAGTGAAATATGCATTGATGAAAAGAGCCCATGTGCAAGATTTCTTGTGTATGTTACAACATATTCATCATAGAAGTCTGATATCTGCCTTTTAATCTGCCAAAACTGCTCTTTTAGTGTGTGTATGTCCATATTGTTATCAAACCCACTCAGAATAGAAAAGGGTTTAGCAGAGCTTTTAGGGATTGAGACTGGTATATTATTATCCAGTTTTGGGAAGAGCACAAGCTTTTTGAATTGAACTAAGGAATCCCACAGTCTTTACTGATCCCTTTGATACAGGTTCTATCCTGCTCACTTGAAAGCACTGAGGGACTGGTAGATCTTTACACGAGTCAGCACAACACTTAGGAATTGAGACTGATGTACTGTCATCCAATTTGGGAGGAGCACAAGCCATTTGAGTTGAACTAAGGAATCCCACAGTTTTTACTGATCCCTTAGATACAGGGTCTAGCCTGCTGACTTGAAAGCTCTGAGGGACTGAAAGGTCTTTATAAGAGTCAGCACTGCACTTTGAATTCTGAGAAACTGGCCTAGATGGGCTGAAGCACTCAACAGAAAACAAGGGAATCGGTAGTGTGGCTTCTTGAACAGTGTCAGGGTTCTTTGTTTTGGCAGAGTGCTGGAAGTGAACTTGGGATGCACTAGCATGAGGCAAAGAATTAACCATCTTTTCTTGAGAGTAAATGTCTTGTGCAGAGGTAGCAAAAGCACTTCCACGGTTACGAACATTCTTACTGGCTTCAGCTAATAGATACTGCAAAAACTCATTACGTCCTTGTAATTCATCTACAGACAGGGACTGGGGGTCATAGCCACAAATAACATAATAGTCTATCATTGAAAGATTAGCAAGCCACTCAGTGTAGTACTGAACTTGCAAGTTATGGTTTTCTTTAACAAGTCTATCCTTTAAACTAAGGCCTCTTTTAGAGGTCTTCAGAGAATGTATAGGTTTAGAAAGGGGTGTTTTAACATGATAGGAAAGCCCTTTAGGTTTGTGTGTGCCTTTACTCCCAGGGGAGCTTGAAATGTTTGGGTCGTGCATTCTGTCACGGTTTCGGGCGGGTCTGATCAGGACTTTGGTTGGGACACCCCTTGAGGTCACCGAATATCCTAAAGAGGTAGTACACTGGGGCAGAGGAGCAGCTAAAGGCATACACGGAATGGACAGCTACGGATAGGCACAGGAAACAGGAAAGTAAAAGCAGAGCAACCCTTGTGTGAACAAACAGGAAATGGATTACCAGTGGACAAACACGCTGGGGTTGTACACAGAGTAAGGCGCAGAACCTCCCACAGTGACAGGGAATCTCAATGCCTCTGTGCAGTTTGCTCTTACAGATAGTCACCCTGCCAGCCCCATAGAAAGGAGGCAGCAGAAGTGATTCTGTCTCTGGACCCTAGAGCACAAACAAGGATAGTACTTACATACACAGGACAAGCTCTTGTGGGTCCAGCTGGAAACACAGTGGCGATTCCTGAGAAAACAGCAATAGCACACTGTCACTGTTAGGCACGAAATACAACGTATAACACTGGACAAGGATGGGGGCTGGAATTGCCTCCTGGAAACCAGGAGCCAACCCCAGTACACAGGAGGACATGTATACACTAGTGAAGACTGATAGAACACTTACCAGACTCAAAGAACCAAGAAGAAACAGAAGGGAACAAACAAAGAGGCAGAGGCAAGAACTAGGAACAGGCTCAGGCTGAAGCAAAGGCGGGTCTAGGACTTGAAAACAGGGCGCAAACTTCTGTCTGGGACAGACAGAGACAGGACTGGGAAACTGAGAACAGGCTCTGGCTGGAACAGGCAAGGACAGGACTGGAATACAGGGAGTAGGAAATGAGCAGTAAACAGGACTGGGAAACAGAGAGAAGGTTCAGGCTGAAAAAAGGCAGGAGCAGGGCAGAGAAACAGGGAGCAGGCTTTGGAAGAAACAAACAGGTACAAGGCTAAGAAGTAGGGAGCAGACTCTGGCTGGAACAATCAGGAGCAGGGCAGAGAAACAGGAAACAGGATCAGGCTGGAACAGAACAGGAACAAAACTGGAACACCATCCGACAAGGGGTCTGTAACACAAAGGAATTGAAGTCCGATGCACGACAGGGAGCTTGAGGAAATGGCTGCTTATAAGCAGTTCCAAGCTGGGCTGCACAGGAGAGGTTTCAGGTGTGTGTGGTTTCGGACACTTGCAAGTCCTGGAGGAGAGGATCCAGTGAAAAGGAGCAACTGGACTTCTCCCATTGAAAACAATGGGAAACAGAATCCGGGTTTTCCTGACTACCAAGCTGTGCATTATGGGATTTGCAGTCCCAAGAAGCAAATGTAGTCCTACACAAGTGTACCATGGAGAAAAGAGAAACAAACAGGAGTCAGCAAGGGACTCTAGATAGGTGTTCAAGGTGATTCCCAGGCTTCTGACAGTCCCCTTACAGCGCCCTCTGGAAATGGGACGACTGAGTCGTAACACTACCTCTCACCCCTGCAGACCCAGATTCTGAGGATGAAGAGCAAGAGCAACCACATCGCCATGATGGGGATAGGAGCATCGCAAATCAAGGCAGACTGAGACGGCAACACATCGCAACCCAATACTTTGGAAGGTACGTGTCAACTTCAACCATACTCACCTATTGACCAAAAACTCCATTTGTTAAGTGGAACTAAAAATTATTTAATATGTGCAGAAATTGAACTATTTACAATGACAAACTGTTCAGGGAGTTCAGAAAGCCAACCAGGCATGGGGCACTTTGCCATCATGTGCCCCAACATCAGGGACAGTGTTTAGTTTATGGCCTACGGCGGCCTCTGCCAGCCTGGCTGGTCCCAGGTTGTTCAGCAGTGCTCTGCCTCGTACTCCCACTCCGGAGCACCCTAGTGTCACCAGCAGCTCACAGTGGAGCCCTCTTCGCTGTCCTGTGGGGTGTCCCCTGTACCCCTGGACACATGCCTTACCTCCATGATGTCAATCACATGGGTGATCCGGTTGCCAGTCTGCAAACTGAGGAGGCCATCCTGTCCAGCCTCTGGAGCAGCTGGCGGTCCCTGTGCCGCCCACCCTCGCTCTGTGACAGCAGTCCAGCCACCAGTTCACGCATGGACTGGGCTAGGTCCCCAGTGTTGTTGCCTATAACGTCCAATTGTGCACGGAGCTGCTGCACGCTGTTCTCATTGCTCCTTACAAAGCGGTGCAGAACCCCACTAATCCTCCCTAACATTTGGTTCTGCAGGCGCTGACCACGTAGCAGTAGTGCCTCTGTCATGGTGGTGGATGGACGCCCGGACTCTGCCTGCAGCCCTGCTCTCCTGAACCTGCGTCGCCTGCGCAGCGGTGGATGCCCTGTGAGATGTGCCGTGGCACTCCTGGCTGTTGCTGGTGCAGCCTCCGGAACCACTGTTGCAGGAGGTGTTGTCATCAAGGGGATGGTGTTGGTGGTGCAGGTGGGAGTGGTGGCAGCTCCTGTGCTTTCCTCATGGGGCTGGCTGACTGTTGTCACCTGGCTGCTGTGGCTGGTGGTGGGGTCTTGTGGGAGACCTGTGGGACATGGGGAACAGACTGTCAGTGTCTACTATCTGTTGCACACTTCCTAATAAACATTTGCCTATTGACTGCCTACTTGACTACATTGCCCATAATGCATCATGCTGGTATATGCTACTCTGAAATGGAGCTATCTTGGTTGTGCCTGCCCCTGTGTACATGGTGGGTGGGGGTATGGCATTGATGGGGGTACAGGCATATCACATGGTGCTCACCGGTTGATGTTGTGGGCTCAGGTGTCCAGATCTCCGAATCCTGTTACAGCCTCCTGCTCCAGGGTCTCCTCCACCCTTTCCTCCAGGGGTGTGGGTGGTGGTATGGATGATGGTCCCCCCTCCTGTGCCTCTCATCTCCCAGAGCCTTTCTGCCACCCTCTCCTTGGTCCGGGAGCGGAGGTCATACCATCTCTTCTTTATCTCCTCAACACTCCTGTGGCTGACCCCCAGGGAGTTCACCTTTTCCTGTATTTCCTGCAAAACTCTTTTTAAAAAAAAAAAAAATTATTTAGAGTCTGGCACATTGAGGGCTGCCTTCCCAAATAGCTCATCATGGTGCTGACAGCATTCCTCTGTCAGCACCTCCAGCTCCTTCTCAGCAAATTTCAATTTCCTCTTTCTGGGAGGGTCTACCATTGTTGCTGTTGCTCTGTTTGCAGTTCTGCAGTTAAAAAGGGTGTGGTCCTCCCTCCTCCCAGGTGTATTAGTAAACTTCCTGGCTGTGATGTCATCATCATGTGCCAGGAAGTGTTTCCAGAGTGTTCTGGAGTGGTTTCTGGAGTGTTCTGCAGCACCTGCAATCAATTTTCATGATAATCGCAATTTGCGACACCCACTCGCAAATTGCGTGTCCGTTTTTTGCGCGGTCGCAAACAGCGACCTCGCAGACAGCGGACTCGCTATCTGCGTTGCGACTCCGGGTGCGAGTCGCAATTTGTCCCCGAGAATTGTACCTGCATTCCTATTAGCGACGCGTAATTTGCGAGTCGCACATGCTCGCAAATTGCGAGTCGCGAATTTATTTGTACCTACATCTGGCCCCTAATCTCTAGGTCCTTAGCGGGAGCATGACGATCCAAGCCAAATCTGTCCGTACAGTGTCCATGAGAAGCACACCCCACCCCTGTTACCTTGGTACAAGGTCAGGCCTTCAGTCTTCAGGTCAGGCTCTGCAGAGACACAAAGGCTGAGGTTGGCCGCAAACTGGTATGTAGTATGGGTGAAAAATCCTGGCTAGTACGCCCTCCAATGCCCTTTGTACCACAAGATGTTTATATAGGGGACATGTTTTGTTCTTGCACAGAGGCCCGACACTGGTATGTACCTAAGCGCTGGACTGTTGACACAGTCTTGTAGCGGCAATACAAAATATCCTGTGTGCCTTATATTCTGTTCCTACTAACCTGATAATGACGGTTTTGCAGAATAGTGACTGATTATGAAAATAAAACATTACTGCTAAAACAAGCTGTGCTAAAAAGAATAAAATTGAACAAATGAAAACAGAGCATATTATCTGGGTAAAAGGGCACAGGCTGCAAGCCAAATACTGTGCCCAGGTAAGAAGCTAAAATTGAACCACAACAGAAGCAAAATAGTAACACAAAGCAGAGACCTGGGGAACAGGAAAACTACTGATGGCTGTAGTTCTCAATTTGTTGGAGGGAGCAGATTTTGTGTGTGTGTGTGTGTGTGTGTGTGTGTGTGTTTTTCAGCTGCACACAACATTTGAATGTGCTAGTTAGTGTGCCACTGCACAATCATAAATTTGTTGATAGCACACATTATGGGTTGTTTACGATTTCAAATTTGGGTTTGTGGAGCAACAGGTGGCACCGCTTGGCTGGGCAGACTCACTGCTGGCAGAGTCCGGGTGCAGATGCAGGTAAGTTGGAAGTCTTTTATGTCCCTGAGACTTCAGAAAGCAGGATAAAGTCAGCTGGCTCTTGAAGTAACTCTGGATTCTGGGGTGGAGAAATTCAGGTCAAGTCCTTCTCACTCCCAGGCAAGAGGAAGCAGGTCAGCAAAGCATGAGTCCAGCAGAGTGGCAGTCCTTGAAGCAGCACAGCTGTCCTTCTTCCTGGCAGAGTATCCACAGGTCCTGAAATGTATTGAAGTGGTGGTGTCAGAGGTCCAGTACTTATACTCAGTTGTGCCTTTGAAGTGGGGGGAGACTTCACAGAAAGGTCTTTCAAGTTCACAGGGGTCCTCCCTTCCTGCCTTGGCTCCAGACTCACTACAGGGGCATATGCAGCCCTTTGTGTAGGGACAGGAGACAGTCTATTCAGGTGTAAGTGTGAGTCTGTGCCCAGCTCCTCCCTCCCATCCTAGCCAGGGTGGCCCAGCCAGGAGGTGGATGGCCCATCGAGTCACACCTAAGCTCCCTTTGTGTGTGGCTGTTTAGAGGGAATGCACAAAGCCCAGATGTCCCTCACCCCAGACGTGTATTAAACGACAGGCAGCAGGCACAAAATGACTAAAGTAAGAAAGTGTTAACTTTCTAAAAGTGGCAGTTTCAGAACTGCAATTTGAAATTCAACTTCACCATGAGTTGGGATTTTAAATTGTGAGGCCAGAGACACCAAACCTGAAACGTCAATCTCTTCCCAAGTGGGAATTACACATAAAAGATGTATAAAGGTAATCCCAATGAATCTGGGAGTATTTCACTACTAGGGCATGTAAAACTGAAAAGTAAATGCCCTTCGTTTTAAATACAATTCATTCTGCCCTCTGGGTTGTCCAGGGCCTACCTTAGAGGTGACATATATGTATAAAAAGGGAACGTTTGGGCCTGGCCACAAGGTTATTTTGCCAGGTCGATATGGCAGTGTACAGGGAGTGCAGAATTATTAGGCAAGTTGTATTTTTGAGGATTAATTTTATTATTGAACAACAACCATGTTCTCAATGAACCCAAAAAACTCATAAATATCAAAGCTGAATATTTTTGGAAGTAGTTTTTAGTTTGTTTTTAGTTTTAGCTATGTTAGGGGGATATCTGTGTGTGCAGGTGACTATTACTGTGCATAATTATTAGGCAACTTAACAAAAAACAAATATATACCCATTTCAATTATTTATTATTACCAGTGAAACCAATATAACATCTCAACATTCACAAATATACATTTCTGACATTCAAAAACAAAACAAAAACAAATCAGTGACCAATAAAGCCACCTTTCTTTGCAAGGACACTCAAAAGCCTGCCATCCATGGATTCTGTCAGTGTTTTGATCTGTTCACCATCAACATTGCGTGCAGCAGCAACCACAGCCTCCCAGACACTGTTCAGAGAGGTGTACTGTTTTCCCTCCTTGTAAATCTCACATTTGATGATGGACCACAGGTTCTCAATGGGGTTCAGATCAGGTGAACAAGGAGGCCATGTCATTAGATTTCCTTCTTTTATACCCTTTCTTGCCAGCCACGCTGTGGAGTACTTGGACGCGTGTGATGGAGCATTGTCCTGCATGAAAATCATGTTTTTCTTGAAGGATGCAGACTTCTTCCTGTACCACTGCTTGAAGAAGGTGTCTTCCAGGAACTGGCAGTAGGACTGGGAGTTGAGCTTGACTCCATCCTCAACCCGAAAAGGCCCCACAAGCTCATCTTTGATGATACCAGCCCAAACCAGTACTCCACCTCCACCTTGCTGGCGTCTGAGTCGGACTGGAGCTCTCTGCCCTTTACCAATCCAGCCACGGGCCCATCCATCTGGCCCATCAAGACTCACTCTCATTTCATCAGTCCATAAAACCTTAGAAAAATCAGTCTTGAGATATTTCTTGGCCCAGTCTTAACGTTTCAGCTTGTGTGTCTTGTTCAGTGGTGGTCGTCTTTCAGCCTTTCTTACCTTGGCCATGTCTCTGAGTATTGCACACCTTGTGCTTTTGGGCACTCCAGTGATGTTGCAGCTCTGAAATATGGCCAAACTGGTGGCAAGTGGCATCGTGGCAGCTGCACGCTTGACTTTTCTCAGTTCATGGGCAGTTATTTTGCGCCTTGGTTTTTCCACACGCTTCTTGCGACCCTGTTGACTATTTTGAATGAAACGCTTGATTGTTCGATGATCACGCTTCAGAAGCTTTGCAATTTTAAGAGTGCTGCATCCCTCTGCAAGATATCTCTCTATTTTTGACTTTTCTGAGCCTGTCAAGTCCTTCTTTTGACCCATTTTGCCAAAGGAAAGGAAGTTGCCTAATAATTATGCACACCTGATATAGGGTGTTGATGTCATTAGACCACACCCCTTCTTATTACAGAGATGCACATCACCTAATATGCTTAATTGGTAGTAGGCTTTCGAGCCTATACAGCTTGGAGTAAGACAACATGCATGAAGAGGATGATGTGGTCAAAATACTCATTTGCCTAATAATTCTGCACTCCCTGTAAAACTGCATACACAGGCTCTGCAATGGCATTAGAGGGCGACTTAAGTGGGTGGCACAATCAGTGCTGCAGGCCCATAGTAGCATGTAATTTACAGGCCCTGGGCACAAGTAGTGCACTTTACTAGAGGAATATAAAAAAATAAAATATGCCAATTGGGGTAAACCCAATGTTACCATGTTTTAGGGAGGGAGCACAAGCACTTTAGCACTGTTATCTGATGCTAGATTCCTAAAAAACAGAAAAAACATGGCCAGAAAAGTGGAGTAGGTAGGCAAAAGGTTGAGGGAGACCACCCTAAGGCTGTCAGGTCTAACACTAGCCAAATTCCGACAACCATCATATGTTTGACTTTTTTCTCACATGCGGCTAAAAAACAGTAAGTTGACAAGCGAAGCGAAATTTGGTGTCCCCTAGCACATGTTTCAGTCGCTAGGAGGGCACTCAGCGAGATTTCTCTAATGCTAGCAGTTGTGACTGTGGTCAGGAAGCCAACTCGAGAAACTGCGCCCTGTGGTGCTGAGTTTTCAGCACGGACAATCTCCCAGTGCAAAATGACAGTACGAGCAGCGCAACGTGCCTATTTCCACCTATTCACAGAGTTCTGGTTTTTTTCTGTCACTCTGCGAGTTCTACCAAGACCTAGAATACATATGCTAACATGGAATAACTTACATGGAGATCCTGTATCGAGCAGCTTTGGTGACAAGGTTATAGATATCCACACTCTTGACCCCTAGCTCCTTTCCACTGCCCCCCCTGAAGTGATGCACCTGCAACAGTTCAGGCACTCTCCAATAAAGTGGAGCCAGTACATCTTGTGATACATTAGAGAGGTAGTAGCCGCTTTGTAATTACAGTTAAGGCTACCAGCAGTCGTGGCTCGCGCCGCGCGGAAGAGGGGGGCGGCGCAGAGGTTGGTGGGGAGGCAGGCTGTGGAGGGGGGGGGATCTGGTGGAAATAAAAATTAAATTTAAAAAAAATAAACACTTACCTCCTCCATCTCACCATTCCTCTCCTCCGTTGCTGCAAGCAGGCACAGGCTCCCAGGCAGACTAAGAACACTTGCAGGCTCTCTCCAACCCAGCAACTGTGTTACTGGGCTGGAGATAGCCTACTGCGCATGTGTGTTAGGCCGGCCCCAGACAGCTGGCCAAACACTTGTGCTGTGAGGGGGAGTGCTGTGCACTCCCCCTCTCTCATCACCCCGTGGCCCGCCTCTTTATAAAGAAACGATAAACACTGTGACACTCCTCCGCCCTAATGGAGGAGCCGCCGCTGGTTACCAGAGATGGGAATTCCTCACATTTTTCACGATTAATAACTTGGCGCCCGTTTGACGAATCTCAACAGACCTTTCCAGACCTATTTCTTTTTGTACATTGATAGAGAATGGAAAGTTTCATGATGCTTGGTCAAGGGTGAGCAAAGATAAAAGGGGGCCACAAATACATTAAGGCACCAATGCATTTTTCCATAGACTTTGTACTCATGTGTAGCAGCCAAATGCCCAGCTGTATTTCACTGAAATTTTGCAGGATGACACATGGGTGTGCAGATGACCCTTTTGGGTACTACAGGTAAGTATTTTTTAAGCTATAAGAAATTTTAAATTAGTGATCCCTGTTGTCGCTGTAGTTTTGCAAAATGTGCTAGTATTTTGTGGCGGTACATCGTTACAGGTTTGCCAAGTCATTTTGTGATTGGATAAAAACTGCCTTCACAAAATGTAAAGATTTTCATGGTTTTAGGTGCACTTTGGCTATGTTCTGCATTTCACCCTTAGGTATAGGTACGTATTAGGTTTGATGTATTTCCCCTACCTATTACAACTTTATTAAAAAAAAAGTATGGAGTACTGAGGTACTACCATAAAAAAATAAATATGTTAAAAACTTCAAAATACACTGTACTACGCTATGTTTTACAGATATAGTGTGCTGCAGTGTATTTTCAATTCTTAACATATTTAAATCTTCATAAAGTCTACAGAGTAACGCCATAATACCTACAGATTAAAGAGCTACTTATTTTTTTTTTAAAGTGCAGTAATGCCTAAATTGCTGGACAAATGTATAGAAAACTATAAATACATTTCTCTAACTATTATCACCTTTACATAGTGGTAAACGGTAGAGAACAAATATAAAACCTAATACCTATATATAAGTCCCTATTCCAGAACGCAGCGAGTGTGCTGAAAACTACATGGCTGCCTTTACATTTTGTAAAGAAAGCAATTTCCCAATCAGATAAGGCCTTCTTATCTGCATATAAAGCAGTATTTGGCAAAGTTACTGTGGTATACCGTGGCACAATATATAAGTATTTTATCACTTATAACTTTAACATTACTTACACTTACTACCAAACATTAGCATTTACACCTCATAACCTATATTCTCGTCACACTAGCTGTACATCTGTTCACACACTTTCATGATACATCTGTTTCAAGTACCACTCTCCACTTTACGTCACTTGACTCTACGCTATTACACTCTATGCCACTCTACTCTACCACACCACTCTGAGCCACTATTGTAATTGTATTTATATAGCGCCTACTACCTCAGGAGAGGTGTCAAAGTGCTTTTTGGTGGGTAGCAAGCTACTCTGGAATCTAAAAGGATTAGTGGTGGATTAGTGCAGGGAAATATGAGTATAGTATTAGCACTGGCATAGGAAGGTATGAGTTAATTTAAGCGGAGGACATGTGAGTCTGTTAGTTGGACTGAATAGAATAACAGAGGGATAGAAGAGGGAAGAATCCAGAAGTGTTAATTGGGAGATCATAGGAGTAATATGAGGTTTGGGATGAGTAAAGGAGAGAAGGAAGAGTCTGTAGAAAAGGATTTGGGAGATCATAGTAGTAAAATGAGGATTGGGATGAGTCAAAGGATAAATACATGAGGGAGAATTTAGTAGGGTTGTTTGGGAAATCATAGTAGTAAACTGAGGTTTGGGGTGAGCCAGGAGGGGTAGAGGAGGGAAGAGTCTAGGAAGGGGTATTTTGGAGATCATAGTAGTAGAATGGGTTTGGGATGAGTCAGAGTGGATATAGAGGTTGATTGATAGAGGTATAGGGAGATGGACAGACAGTAAAGCTTCCAAGACAGTAATTGTTTTTCCTTTTTTTCTCTTGTACAGTATGACTAAAGCAATACATGAACAAGTTACTTACCTTCGGCAACTAATTATTTGGTAGAGACATAGGCCCTCATTACAAGATTGGAGGCAAATGCCGCCTACCGCCACGGCGACGGCCGTCAACATACCGTCGCCGTGGCTACCGACCGCACATAGCATTATGACCGTAGCCAGCTTTCTGGCGGAATTCCGGCTACGGTCATGGTGACAGATGGCGGTAAGGTGGTGCTGCTGCCAGCAGCAGCGCCACACCAGCAAAACACCAGCTACCGTATCTTGTTCCATGATACGGCCTGGCAGTGTTTTGCAGGCGGATGCTGCTGCTGGCAGCAGCGCCGTGTCCCGTCTCCTGCCGGAGGACCCCCTGCAAGCAGGTAAGTCGGGTTCTCGGAGAGGGGGGGTGGTGGGTGTTATGTGTGCGTGTGTGGGGGTGTGTGTGACTGAATGCATGCATGCGTGTGTGTGCATGAGTGGGTGTGTGTGTACGTGCATGTTGTGTCGTGTGATTGTGCCTGGATGTATGTTTGTGAGTATTGCTGTGAGTGTGTATGAATGTATGCATGCGTGGGTGAATGTGTTTATGCATGTGTATGTATGTGTATGTGTGTGTATGTGTATGTGTATGTGTGTGTATGTGTATGTGTATGTGTGTGTGTATGTGTGTGTATGTGTGTGTATGTGTGTGAATGTGTGTGTATGTGTGTGTATGTGTGTGTATGTGTGTGTATGTGTGTGTGTGTATATGTGGGGGATGGGAGGGTCAGGGTTGGTGAGGACTCTGGGGAGGGGCGGGGGAGACCCCTATCAGTGCCAGGGAAGGAATTCCCTGGCACTGATAGTGCCTACCGCCATGGTTTCTGTGGCAGTACAGAAACCATGGAAACCATGGCGGTGGGCGGAGTCAAAATGCCATGGGTGGGCTAGTGACGGCCGCCTGGCTGGAGACTGTAGTCTCCAGCCCGGCGGTCCTTACTGTCATGGCGGTCGGTGTGTTAACTTAGCAGTCTGGCTTTGGCCAAACCGCCAATGTCATAATAGTGGAGGTATGTACCGCAAGCCTGTTGGTGGTAATACCTCCACTACTACACCGACCGCCGGGGTCATAATGACCCCCATATTCTAGTTGCAGATTACTTACCTTAGAATTCCCCCAGGCGGCAGACTGGATCCGGAGACGTTTCTTTGAGCAGTACCCTTGCGTGCTGTTAGGTGGCATTGGTCGACTCCATGTCCATCGCTGGCATTGTGGGATCGACGTGATGGCACCTGTGTTGAATATAGGCGCTGCTTGAGCGTGGTGACGTCAGTTTCTTTTCACGACTTTCCATGAAGAACACTGAACTGGTGTGTCAGAGCTAAGGCCCTAAAAGGGGAATCCCTGTCCCTAGGAAATCAGTTCACAAGCGGGGAGGATGGAAGGGTTGGTAAGGAATCTGCAACTAGAATATGTCTCTACCAGATAATTCATTACCAAAAGGTAAGTAACTTGTTCATCTGGTAGAGACTTCTAGTTGCAGATTCCTTACCTTAGAATAGATACCCAAGCAATACCATCCTCTGAGGAGGGCTGTGAACCAAAATCATACTAAACAGTCCTGCAGGACCGAATGACCAAAGTAGCTGTTTCTGCAGACCTGACTGTCCAGGCAGTAATGCTTTGTTAATGTGTGCAGAGTTGTCCACGTTGCTGCCTGAAAGATGTCCAGGACAGGAACTCCGCGTGTTAAAGCTGTGGTAGCACTCAAACCCCCTGGAAGTTGCTTCTTTGCCAAAGCGTAGCACATTTTGATGCACAGAAGCACCCCATCGTGAGATGGTACGCTTTTGCACCACCTTCCCTTTCTTTGCACCCACATACCCAACAAAGCATTGATCATCCACCTGGAAATCTTTAGTGCAATTAAGATAGAACGCCAATGCTGTTTTTGGATCCAGATGGTGGAGTCTCTCCTCCTCATGAGAAGGATGTGGGGGGTGTAAAAAGTCAGCAAAGTGATGGATTGGCCCTCGTGAAAAGGTGTGACAACCTTGGGAAGGATGGAGGCCCTTGTGCATAGCACTACTTTGTCAGGATGTACAGACAAGAATGGAGGCTTTGATGAAAGAGTCTGGAGCTCACTCACCCTGCGAGCAGAGGTGTTAGCCACCAGAAAGACAGTCTTGAGGGTAAGGAGCTGCAGAGGACAATTGTGTAACAGCTCAAATGGAGCTCACATCAAGTAAGTGAGGACAAGATTGAGATCCCACTGAGGCATAATAAATAGAGTGGTAGGATACAGATGAGTAGGACCTTTGCGGTATCTCTCCACAATAGGGGATTTGAAAAGAGAAGGTTGATCTGGCACTCGCAGAAAAGCTGAAATATTGGATAGGTAGCCTTTAAGAATGCCCAAAGGAGAACCCTGACGGGCTAAGGAAAGAATAAACAATAGAACCTCAGAAAAAGGGGCAGAGAGAGGATCAACTGACTTGTCTGTTCACCTTGCCACAAAATTATGCCAACAGGCGTTTACCATTCTGGTGGAGGGACGCCTGGCTGCTAAGATAACATCGTAGAATTCGGCTGGAAGGTCAAAAGCCGTCAACTGCTGCCGCTCAGTCTCCACGCAAGAAGGCAGAGACTGGACAGATTTGGGTGAAGAACCGTCCCCTATTGCTGTGACAGAAGATCCTCCCGAAGGGGAAGTCTGATCAGAGGATCTGTGGCCATGCTCAATAGCTCTGGATACCATACTCTTCGTACCCAGTCTGCAGCCACAAGGATGACTTGGGCCCGGTCATTCTTGATCTTCTTTAGACCCCTGGGAAGAAGTGGTACTGGCGGAAAGGCGTACAGGAGGCCTGAGCTCCATTTGAGACGAAAAGGGTTGCTGAGCGAGAACTGCCTTGAAAACTCCAACGTGCAAAACTGCCGACATTTCGTATTCTCTGCGGAGGCGAACAGATCTAACCAAGAGTCTTTCCACTGCTGAAAGAGGCCTTGCGCCACCTCCGGATGGAGATGCCATTAGTGATCCACTATGCATTGACGGCTGAGTTGGTCTGCTCTGGCGTTCAGAGAGCCCGCCAGATGTTGACACCACCTACACCAAAATAATGCCCTGATGTGCCAGCCATGTCCAGAAGCACAGCGCCTCTTGACAGTGTCCAGGACCTCACACCGCCCTGTTTGTTGCAGTGGTGTTGTCTGTGAACACCTGCACCACTTTCCCCTTGATAGAGAGAAGGAATGCTTTCAACACAAGCCTGTTCGCCCGGAGCTCCAGCAGGTTGATGTGAAGTCCATATTCCGCCAGAGGCCTCTGATCTCCGCCTCTACCATGTGGCCGCCCCAGCCCAATAGTGATGTGCCTGGCACTATTGTAATTTCTGGTTGAGAAAGGGAGAGGGATCTGCCTTTGACCCAATCCTGATTCGAAAGCCACCACTGCAGATCTTTCGCAGTCCCCTCTGCATTCTGGAGAGACTCCCCGTGATGCTGCACCTACTGGAACTTCAGGTCCCACTGCAGAGCCTGCATATGCCATCTGGCATGTGTCACTCTTAGGATACAGAAGGCCATGAGCCCCAGCAGCCTCAGAGTCATTCCCACCGAAACCTAGGATAGAGGCTGAGACATCGAAATTGTAGCCTGAATATCCCGGACTCAATGAGCGGGAGGACAGGCCTGAAACTGCGCTGTGTCCAGAACAGCTCTGATGAAAGGGAGCATCTGAGAGGGGGTTAGGTTTGACTTAGGCATCTTTCTAGTAAACACCAGCGAGTGCAGGAGGCTCGGCATAGTCTGAAGGTGGTAGACGACTTTCTGGGGCGTGTCTGCCTTCAACAGCCAGTTGTCGAGGGAGGGGGAAGACAGAAATCCCTGATCTGCGCAGATAAGCTGGAACCAACCGCCATCACTTTTGTGAACTTCTGAGGGGCACTGGTAAGGCCGAAGGGAGCACGGTAAACTGAAAGTGCTTGTGACCTACCATGAATCATAGGTAAGGCCCGTGGGCAAGCAAGACTTGGATATGAAAATAAACATCTTGCAAATCCGACACCACCATCCAGTCTCCTGGGTTCAAGGCAGAAAGGACCTGAGCCAAGGTGAGCATTTTGAACTTCTCTTTCCTGAGTAAGAGCTTGAGGGTCCTGAGGTGGAGGATACAACGTAAGCCCTTGCCCTTTTTGGGCACCAGGAAGTAGTGGGAATAACAACCTCTGGTGCAGAAACCCTTTCTATGGCTCCCTTGGTCAAGAGAGCCGCAACTTCCGCACAGAGAAGTGCCAAATGATCCTCCATCAGGTGGCCAAAAGATGGAGACATGGAGTAGAAGTCTCGAAGAGGAGGGAGAAGCCCCTTCGGACGATCTGCAAAACCCACCTGTCCGTCGTGATGGATTTCCAATGAGGTAGGTGATGGCATATCCTGCCACCAACTGGCAGGAGGTGGGGGGACAGACTATGAAGGTTTGGATGCTGCAGCGGGTGTGGAAAGGGCAGACCTCTGGTTCCCTGTCCCACGAGCCCGTGGGCTTCCGCCTCCCCAGCCACGCAGAGGCTGAATGGCATGCTTAGCACAGTGGCTGGGGAAGGGACGCAACAGGGAGCCCCTTCCGTGTCCACGAAAGGGGAGAAAGGTGGACTGTTGGGGGTGAGGGGCAGTGAAAGTCAAAGGGACCAAGCCGTAGCCAGAGTCCTTAAATCTATCCAGTGCCGAGTCTGCCTTATCTCCGAAGAGATAAGAGCCATGAAAGGGCATGCCCATGAGGGTCTGCTGTACATACCCTGAAAAACCAGTAGTTCTAAACCAGACGTGGCATCATAATGCCACTGTCGACGCAACCAATCTACCTAGAGAGTCGGTTGTGCCCAGCCCACATCGTATGGTGAACTTGGCCGCGTCTCTTTCGTCGGCAACAGCGTGGGAGATGATCGCACAGGCCTCTTCGGGGATCTGTGGCAGAACTTGCGCTACTGTGTCCCACAAAGAGTGGTTATAACGGCCCAAAAGGCATGCGGTGTTCGCCGACCACAATGCCAGACTGGAGGAAGAAAACATCTTCTTCCCAAGATTATCCAGTTTTTTTTTTATTCCCTATACGGGGGAGCGGAAGGGAATGCGCTAGATCAGTGGTTCCCAACCTTTTGACTTCTGTGGACCCCTGCTTTATGATTACTGGAACCCATGGACCCCCACTGACTCATTATTGGAGTCCGGGGACCCCCCACTAAGTCATTACTGAAAGCTGGGGACCTAATCTGTTAATATTTTATAATTTTCTAAGCAGTCGCAGACCCCCTGAGAAGGCTGCGTGGACCCCCAGGGGTCCCCGGACCACAGGTAGGGAACCACTGCACTAGATGAAGAAGATGCCTGAATGACCAAGCTTTCAGGCTTGGGGTGTTGGGTCAGGAATTTAGGGTAGTTCGGAGTGGGCTGATGCCAGCAAGTGATTGCCCTAATCATAGGAGCCCCTGTGCTGGGTTTGGACCAGGTCTCCAGAGCGACATCGGTGAGGGCTTCATTGAATGGAAGCAGAGGCTCTGAAGCAGATACTCTAGGCTGAAGCACCTCCGTCAGGAAATTAGTCCTGACCGCAACAGTAGGCAGTTCAAGGCCAAGGACCTCAGCTGTCCTACTGACCACCATGCAGTAAGAAGCTCCCTCCACCGTAACCACAGTAGGAGGAGACAGCATGCCAATGTCTGGAGAGGTATCAAGACCACTAGCCTCACCCAATTCCTGAGCCAAGTCCATGTTTGGGTCTTCTTGCTGGTATTCATAAGGGTCCAGCAACCCCCTCCAACCCTTCCTCACATTCATATCATTAGTAACAAGCATTTGCAATGCAACGGGTCTCGCGTTTGCTCATGTTAGATCTGATAGCGTTGTAAACTCCTAAACAGACTTTTCATCTATCGGCAAAAGTGCATTTATGTACGTAACCCGAAAAAATGCAATTAACTATGTAAAGCGCTCGACTTCTGCCAAGCGAAATCGCGCTAGTTAATTAGAGAAAAAGTAGTCCACGAGCCGGACAGAAAACAGCGAGTCTCGCATGTTTTCTGTACTTGGTCGATGCGCTTGAGGAGGGCTAGCCACCGGAAAAGGCATGACGTATGTATGCCTTCGACTAATGAAAGCAAGCAGATTTTATTAGGCAAGCCCACGAACCAATGAAAAACACTGACGTGACCTCGACAGGGCTCCAAGCCCTTTTCTAAATCCTAAAGAGTCTCGCTGCGATACGCATGCGTGAGCGCATGCAACGCAGACTCGACCCTTAAAAGGATCTGAGTCCAACCTGGGGAGGCCCCATCAAAGTCGGAAGCAGCATTGGCCGACTCCGTTCCGGCTACGGGTCGTCGAGGATGAGGATCAGGTTTACTTCGATTGTGAGCCCAACTGACGCTGGGAGAGTTGACGACTTCGCCGGGCAAGGTCTCAGTGGTGCGACCGGCACAGATGCTGATCCAGAGAGACTCTCTGTGGCCAGAGCTGCCAGCGCGGGAACCTGAACGGCCCCCCTCTCACCCCCAAGGCCCCGAAGGCACCGCAGGGGGTTCGGACTGCCCAAAAATGAGGCAACTGGCCTCTTAAAATTCCTTTAGTTGGGCAGGGTCGCTCCGGTTCCTGGAAAGTCGGGGAGGCGCGGAGCGGACCCAGTAGTACGCTCACAGGGCAGAGGTCTAGAGCGTTGACGTTCTTCCCGCGTCGCATCGTCGAGTGGCGGGGTGAAGATGAAGAATGCCTGGCCTTCTTTGACTTATTTTTCTTACCTGAATGTTCTAATGACTTCGAGGACGACGAGTGGTGGTGACTCCGTGGCTGGTCTCGAGACCTTCCTCTCAAGCGAAACCAGGAACGATGCAGAGTTGAGTGCCGGGCCGCCACGAGATTTAGGGACTGGTCCCTCAAAGCCTTCGGGTGCATGGCCCAGCACTCAGAGCATGACTTCGGGTTGTGGTCGCACCACAAACAGACCCGATAAGGATCCGTCAATGACAACATTTGGTGACAATACTAGCAAGGCTTGAATCCAGTCTTTGGGGACATTCTTACATGCACTAACAGTCACCACAAAATTCAATAAAAGTGTTGAGGCCGGTCAAAAGGTGACCAGGGTAGCTCTTCTCAGGATCAGTGCATGGCGTAGAAAAAAAAAGAACTGACGTCACCGTGCGAGGCAGCGCCTATAGTCAACCCCAATGTCATCACGACGCCAACGACAGTCGCGGAGTCGACCAACGCCACTAAACGGCGTACAAGGGTACTGCTCAAAGGAAGCCTCCAGATCCAGTATGACACCTAGGGAAATTCTAAGTAAGTGTAGGAAAGTGCTCTCTTTATTGGCATGGCTACCCCAATTTTCTGCCTGTTGTCATTGTGTCTGACTGTGTCCAATAGGATCCTGCTTACCAGGACCCCGGTGGTTATGCTCTCTCCTGTATATTTGTACTGTATCTTTTTTTTCCCCCACATCTGGCATACTGGTCCCCCCATCAAAGTCTCTAGTGTACCGTACCCAAGTACCCGGAGCACTGGGGTAACAGGAGATCCCTATGGGCTGCAGCAGTTATTCTGCCACTAATAGGGAGCCCATGCAAAGAGTTCTGCAGGCCTGCCAGTGCAGTCTGCGTGAAACGGGTGCATGCACTCGTTTTCACTAGAGGTAACTGCACCAGGTCACTGTAAATCACCCCTATGATAGGCCTTTTCAGCCCAGAGGGCAGGGTGCAGATACCTGTGTGTGAGGGCACCCTTGCACTAGCAGAGGTGCCCCCACGAACTCCAGTTCCATTTTCCTGGAATTCGTGAGTGTGGGCCGGCATTTTACGTGTGTACTGGACATAGGTGACATAGGTGACTACCTATGTCCAGCTACATAATGGTAACTACGAACCTGGGCATGTTTGGTATCAAACATGTCGGAATCATACCGCAATACTGTTGCAGGTATGATTCCAGGCCTTCTGAGGGCTTCTGGGCAGACCAAGCTGCTGCCACCCCTCAGACTGGTTTCTGCCCTACTGATGCTTGATCTGATCAGGCTCAGGAAAGCAGAACAAAGGACTTCCTTTGGGAGAGGGAGGTAACACCCTCTCCCTTTCGAAATAGGTGTGACTGGCTTGGCAGGGGTAGCTTTCCCAAGCCACTGGTATGATTTGAAGGGCTCATTGCGCAACTGGACAATGGAAAGGGGAGTGACCACCATCACCCAGGGGTGGTGCTCAGAGCTAATCTAGAGGGTCCCTGGGTTCTGCCATCTTGTTTCCAAGGTTGGCAGGGGACTCTGGGAGCATGTGAGTGGCCGGGCCAGGCTGGTGACATCAGAGGCACCTTCTGGTAGGTGGTTACTTGGCGAGGGCTATTTAGGGTCTTCCTCTGGGGTGGGTACTCAGATTCGGATTGTAAGATTCCAGCTTGACTCCTCTGCAACCTCCACTTCAACTTCTAGCCACTGAAAGCCCGACTGGACCCTCCAGGAACCGACAATCTGCATTCATGAAGAAGACTCTTTTGCAACATTGTTTCCACGGTTCCTTACAGCTTCTGCAACATTTCCCCAGCTGTGTATTCTCTGAGGGCGGCAAGTCTTTAGTCTGCACGAGAAGTAAGAAGGAATATCCCTTTGAGGGAAGGAGTCACTCCCTTGCATCCACAGGCACCTACTGTAACGATGACCGGCTGCGTGGATCTCCTCTCCTACTGAGCTGCGTGGATCCTGCATCACAGGTGGGGGTCCGGAGTAGTCCTCTTGGTCCTCTCTGCCAGCTGTCCAACTTTGGTGGAGGTAAGCCCTTGCCCTCCCACGTAGGACAGTACCCCCATGCTCTGTGTCTCTTGCAGTTGCCAAGGCTTGTTTGCATCTCCTCCAAGAGAACTTCAGGCTACGTGCCACTCGACCCCTCAGCACTTCTTCCTGCAATGCACAGCCCTCTGCGTGGTTCTCCTGCGGCACTGGATCCCTTTCTGTAGTGCTGCATGGGCTCCTTCTGCAACTTCTGTGTCCCGTCCTGTGGGATTCCTGTGGGTGCAGCCTCTGCTTCCGTGGGCTCTCTGTGTCACTGAGGGTCCCCTCTGACTCCCCCTCCTGGGTTGAGTCCTTTTGGGCCTTGCTGGTCCCTGGCAGCACCACTTTTCCACTAACCGCAAATTTGCCTTTGCCAAGGCTTGTTGGTGGAATTCCTGAACTGACACCCATCTACAATCTTCCTCCCAGTGCGGGGACATCTTCTGCATCCCTCAAAAACTCTTCTCCGGCTACAGGGCGGCAGTGCTGACCTGATCTTCATCACCGTCGACCAACTCCTGCAAGTACAGCTGGGTGGGTAGTAGCTCCTACTCCTCCTGGACTCCACTGTGACTCTTGGACTTGGTCCCCTCTCTCCACAGGTCTTCCTCTCCAGGAATCCACCGCTGGTTTCTTGCAGTCTTGTCTGGGTGTCTTTTTTTCTTTTCCTTCCTTTTGGGTGGTTTGTAGAAATTCCAGTGATTTCCAGTGATTTACTCCTGCTTTCCTGGTCGCTGGGGGCTACTGTGTTACTTACCTCTGTGGTTTTCTAGTACTCCCAGCTCCCCTCTACACATTCCACTTACCTAGATGGGGCCCTGTGTTTGCATTCCATTTCTTTAGTATATGGTTTGGGCTTCCCATAGGGTCACTACTGGGTATTGTTATTTGCAGTTTTTTAACATTTTCTTTGCCTATTGCTGTTTACTATTGTATATAATCAGTGTATTACTTACCTTCTATTGGAGGGTTACCGCTCTACTATTTTGTGGTATTGTGTGACCAAAAATAAAGTACCTTTATTTTTGTACAACTGAGTGTGTTCTTTCATGAGTATAAGTGCTGTGTGACTACAGTGGTTTTACATGAGCTTTGCATGTCACTGCCTACACTTCACTAATAGGGGATACCTGGACCTGGTATAAGGTGTAAGTACCCACCACACACCAGGCCAGCTTCCTACAGTAAGGAATCTGCAACTAGAAGTCTCTATCAAATATACAGATACATGATTACATAGTAAGGGAATACATACATGTGAAAGGAATATAATGTATTGAGATTTAAAGCTGTATCACAAACAGACGTTCAGCTGTTGCAGTATTTGAAGTTAATGTATTTGTGTACTTTTATAACAATATTTTATCTTTCTTCAACATTTCCCCAGTAGTATTGAATTGCTTCTAGATAGTTAATATATTTACCTATTGGGATAGATAAAATAAAAACAGACTAATAAGCATCTAATCAAACAACTTATATAGAAACTATGCAATGACCTATAAACATGTTAAGCATATAATATAATACACAGATGTATATATACAAATATAAGTACATACACACACATTTTTTTATATATATATATAATATATATTCACTGAATAAAACAAAGGGTACAGGGACGTTATAGTTAGGAAATAGAATTTTAAAAACACCCATAGAAATCCATTTAGTCGCTATATTCCATGAGTTAGTTAATAAACTACGAACAAAGACAAAAATCAAAGGACAAGGTAACTTTACCTTAAATGATTGTAGGGAAGTGAATGCTCCTAAGAATAATGGCTCCATCATTATAAAGCCCACAGATAATGGTGGTAACATCGTCATTATGGATACTGGTCTACACCATCAAGGAAGCTCAGAAGCAACTACATAATCGTGATCATTATGAGAGACTTAGAGGAAATCCTATTTGTGTCCATCAAGCAAGTTACCATGAGATGTTGAAAGATCGGTTGAATCTTGGGTTCATTGAATATGAAGAATATTCATATTTGAATGTAGACTTCCCAAGGATTCCTTGCATTTACTTTTTACAGAAGATCCATAAAGACAAATGTCATCCTCCTGGTAGGCCTTTCGTCAGTATGATAGGCTCTTTTTTAGAAAATACATCCAGATATTTAGATCTTTTTTTGTGTCCCCATGTCACAGAACTTCCATCGTACTTATGACATCACAGATTTTCTATCTAAGATCAAAAACATCCCTTGGCAAGGTACCTACCTTTTAGTGACTATGGATGTTACATCTCTATATACATCTATCAAGCACCAATTTGGCACGGAAGAATGTAGATATTTTTTTAAGAGCATCCATAGAGTTTGCACACCACACTGAAATGCGAATGACAATGTTATCATTTTGTCTGACAAACAGCATATTTTTGTTTAATAATAAACTATAGTCAAAACCACTTCACTGTACGCCATTACACTCTACAGCACTCCATTCTATGACACTGCAGTGTACCCCACTATATTGTACGCCCCTCCACTCTACGCTAGTCCACTGTAAGCAACTCTACAATACTAAACTCTATGCTATTCCAGTCTATGCCACTCCACTCTACACCACTCCAGGATACACCACTAGACTGTCCGATATTCCACTGTATGCCACTCCATTCTAGGTCACTTCAGTGTATGCCACTCCAATTAATTACACTTTACTGTACGATATTACAGTCTACGCCACTTTAATGTACGCCACTCGACTGTGCACTACTGTAGTATACGCTATTCCATTGTACAACACTCCACTCTAAGCTATTCCACTATATGGTACTCAACTCTATGTCACTCCACTGTTCGTCACTACGCTCAATGTTATTCTACAAAAAGGGCGTGGTAAACTGCCAGTGAGGATGGCCGCTGCTTAACGGGGCACCTGATCGTCACTGGCCAAAGCCCCAGTAAATCCAGCCAAAAATCTGAAAGCCGCGACTCGCTACCAAATTACAAGTGGTGCGCAACTGCGTAGATACCACCGAAAGGGTGATTTTTTTTCTGACTGTGAACTTCAGGAACTGGAGTTGCCTACACAGCCCCGAACCTGCATGGAGACAACATCATCCCAAAACCGGCAGGGGAAGCCTTGCCAGGTCCTGCACTATCGACGGGAGTGACAATCAAAGCTGGAGACCTCAGTGCTGGGCCGTGCTGTACCGTGCAAGGTTGTCCACTGCTGCCTGTATACTCTCTGTGACTTGTAGAGTCAAGGTAGGCCCCATTATCCGGCCCCACGACAACAGTCCAAAGACAGGTCGGCTGGCCCACCATAGACATAGCATGGAAAAATGTCCCGTTCCCCGGCAATGCGAGGACTCCCATGGATGGCACAGAGCAGGAGTCCTGTCACACCAACAGCGCTGGGACCCGGCCTGTGTGCCCGCACACGGGCCAGCACAGTCAGTGGTGAATTCCCGGTAAGGACCCTTCCTTTTACAGCCTGCCTGTACGTAAATAGCCCTGCACACTGAGTCCTCCACGCTCTCCCATTGCTCACCAGAGCATGCTGTACCTACTATAAACAGCTCCTGGAGGCCATCTTGGGCCCTATTCAGACATCCAAGAGCACCTGGGGGTGGCCCACGGGCATAGCCAGACTTACTGGATTTTTCCATGACTAATACCGGACCCCTTGGGAGTGAGTGAGAGTTCCAGAGACGGTGTATAATCCCTCCCAGTTCCCGGTGGGCCTGGTGCAACCTATATCTGGCCTCAACACGAGGCGGTGAGGGCCGGTGAGAGAGGGGTGAGCCACTGAATTACCACTGGCTCCAATGGAGAGGGGGCAGACAGTAATCCCCTACGCCCTGTGGGTTTGCTTGCCACAGGCCCTCCCTTAATACATTTCCCCACAGACACATGCTATTTTGAGGGTGCTTGCGATGACAAAACCGACAGGCCGTGGGGAGCTATGTCCTTGGTGAGGATCCCCAGGCAGGCGGTGGTGAGAACCACTACTGGATCCCCCACTCCCCCGTCTGTTGTTCCACCTTGGAGGAAGAGGTGATTCAACACCACAATGGTGATGGCAGAAGTTGAGGAGCCTGAGGGGGCCATCAAACTAAACTGGATAAATTCATGCTGCCCAGTGAGAGTTCGGGTGGCAGAAGAATGGAGCACCTGCCAGGCCCGGTGGACAAAACTCCCCCTGACAGTGAGGCACTCACTCTTAAAGACATTATGGGGCAATACAGGGAGTGCATGGCTCATTGGAGTCCAAGATAAAGACCGTATCCACTAAGGTTACTTTGATGCAAGTAGACCCCCGTAGCATGAAAGACCAGTTGAAAGAGGTGGAGGACTCCCTTATGACCCTCAAGGCTGAGACTACCACCCTGCGATGGCAGGTCAAAGATCTGAGCACCACAACAGAGGTCCTAGGGGAAAAGCTGGAAGACTTTGAGGGTTGTTCAAGAATAAACAACATACTACTGGTTGGAGTCCTGGAGATGGGGGAGGGTCCAGCGGTCGACCTCTTTGTAAAAGATCTCATACTCCCCGCGGGTTACTGAGATTCTTCTTGGTGGAGAGGGCTCACAGAATTCCAGGCACCAGGCCCAAACTGGGTGCGCCATTCCATACGATCATTGCCCTTATCTTTAATTTCACAGAACGCAGTGTGATTCTACAAGCAGCACAAAGCACCCCCCTCCACTCCCCAGTTACATAGACTACCCTCTGAGTGCAACGACTGCAATGTAGTTTACTGGAAGTGAAACATGCATTGAGCAACCAGGGCCATAAATATTCTATGTTGTTCCCGGCACAATTACAGGTGGTAGCTGAAGGAAAGACCTGGCATTTTACTACTCCAGAAGAGAAATGGGACTGGCTAGAGTGCTGGAGACCAGCAGGTGGCACCCATCAAAGACATTGGTCCGGAAGACAGAGAAGAAATCATGATGCCTCAGATCTAGGTGCAGGCTCCTAAGACAAGCCACAGGAACAAAAGTCGCCACAGCCGCAAACTCTGGGAGTGGAGTCTCAGAGTGAACAACCTCATAACTGGACTGAGGGAGAAGATTGATACACTAAGGGTAACCCACCCGAGCCCACTTTTCTTTCCTTTGTCTTTCTCTTGCAACAGGCCGCTGGCCAGGTGGCTGGCGTGTCCCCAGTTGATTATGATGTCCATAAAGGTAGATGGCTCTTGGTAACAGGCAAAACTTGAATTGGGGGCTGGGGTAGGTAGGGGGATTGTTGTGGGTGGCTTCGACAGGCCCCTGTTAATTTACTACTAACTAGGGGTGTCAGGCACTCTGTAATGCTGGGAGGGTGGGCAGTTGTAAGTCTGCTTTGCAGGGAGAGGGGTGCAGTATAGGTGTTCTGTTCATAGCTTGGTTTGTTTTCTAATGCTTATGTTATGCTTTGACTCACTGGGATTGACAGTGAACCCACATGCATACTGCAACATCTCCCCCAATGCAACAGCACCGAGAGAGGGGCCGGATGGCCCCTTGGAGTCTCCTGATCACACTCATATTTGGGTGACCCCCTAAACAGACCTCACATAAAACTACTCTCCTGGAGCGTCAACAGGCTGGGAGAAAAGACAAAACGGGGAGTTGTGATGAAATACGTCAAACGCCATCTATCTGACATTGTCCTCCTCCAAGAGATTTGCATGATGTGTAATACCTGCTGTGCCCTAGATAGATGGGGTTATAGAATGGCCATACACTTAGAATGTACTGCAGGCTTCAGAGGCATGGATATCACTGTATAGAAATGAGTCCCTCTACTTATTTATGAAACCTGACCCGACGCCCAGGGACAACGCGTGGCTCTCACAAGAAGTTGGGAGTGTATAACACTTAACGTAAGCTCTGTTTATGCTTTACCCCACCTCCATGACTCACTAATTCCAGACGTTGGCTACCTCCTGCTCAAGATGGCGAATGGTAAGCTCATGCTAGGGGGAGACTTTAGCCTAGTCCTATGAGAGGAGTGCAACTGATTTCCTCCCAGGCCTGAGAGGAGTATCCTCTCCTGGCCTCTGGAAATGCTTTGAAGGGCACAGATGGTGCCCTCCTTGCATAAACCAGTCTATACCGGTTCAGCCCCTGCTCTGGCGCGAAACTGGACAAAGGAAGGGGGAGTGACCACTCCCCTGTCCATCACCACCCCAGGGGTGATGCCCAGAGCTCATCCAGTGTGTCCCAGACCTCTGCCATCTTGGATGCAGAAGTGTGAGACCACAATGGAGACCTCTGAGTGGCCAGTGCCAGCAGGTGACGTGAGAGACCCCTCCTGATAGGCTCTTACCTGGTTAGGTAGCCAATCCTCCTCTGAGGGCTATTTAGTGTCTCTCCTGTGGGTTTCTATGCAGATAACGAATGCAAGAGCTCACCAGAGTTCCTCTGCACTTCTCTCTTCAACTTCTGCCAAGGATCGACTGCTGACTGCTCCAGGACGCTTGCAAAACCGCAACAAAGTAGCAAGAAGACTACCAGCAACATTGTAGTGCCTAGTCCTGCTGGCTTTCTCGACTGTTTCCTGGTGGTGCATGCTCTGAGAGCTGTCTGCCTTCACCCTGCACTGGAAGCCAAGAAAAAATCTCCCGTGGGTTGACGGAATCTTCCCCATGCTAACGCAGGCACCAAACTTCTGCATCACCGGTCCTCTGGGTCCCCTCTCATCTTGACGAGCGTGGTCCCTGGAACACAGGAGCTGGATCCAAGTGACCCCGACAGTCCAGTGGTCCTTCTGTCCAAATTTGATGGAGGTAAGTCCTTGCCTCCCCACGCCAGACAGTAATCCTGTGGACTGCGTGATGTGCAGCTGCTAGGGCTTCTGTGCACTTTTGCAAGACTTCCATCGTGCACAGCACAGCTCAGGTCCTCAGCACTCCGTCCTGCATTGCCCAACTTGCTGAGTTGACCTCCGGCTTCGTGGGACCCTCTTTTGTTGTGTTGAGACGAACGCCGTGCTCAGATTTCTTGAACACCTGTTCAAGTGCTTCTGCGGGTGCTCCCTGCTTCTGCGTGGGCTCTCTGTGTTGCTGAGCGCCCCCTCTGTCTCCTCCTCCAAGGGGCGACCTCCTGGGCCCTGGCAGCACCCATAATCTTCAACCGCGACCCTTGCAGCTAGCAAGGCTTGTTTGCAATCTTTCTGCGTAGAAACAACTCTGCATCCTCCAGCACGCCGTGGGACATCTTCTGACCACAGGAGAAGTTCCTGGCACCTTCCGTTGTTGCAGAATCTTCGGCTTGTTCCACTCAAAGGCAGCCCTTTTGCACCTTCATCCGGGGTTTAGTGGGCTCCTGCCCCCCCAGACACTTGCGTGACTCTTGGACTTGGTCCCCTTCCTTTGCAGGTCCTCAGGTCCAGGAATCCGTCTTCAGTGCTTTGCAGTCAGTTGTTGCCTTTGCAGAATCCCCTATCTCGACTTTACTGTCTTTCTGGGGTAGTAGGGTAACTTTACTCCTACTTTTCAGGGTCTTGGGGTGGGGTATCTTGGACACCCTTAGTGTTTTCTTACACTCCCAGGGACCCTCTACACACTACACTAGGCCTGGGGTCCATTTGTGGTTCGCATTCCACTTTTGGAGTACATGGTTTGTGTCCTATTGTCTCCTATTGCATTCTATTGTGTTCTACAGAGTTTACACTACTTTTTTAATTGTTTTACTTACCTGTTTTGGTTTGTGTGTATATTTTGTGTATTTTACTTACCTTCTAAGGGAATATATCCTCTGAGATACTTTTGGCATATTGCCACTAAAATAAAGTACCTTTATTTTTAGTAACTCTGAGTATTGTGTTTCTTGTGATACAGTGCTATATGATATAAGTGGTATAGTAGGAGCTTTGCATGTCTGATAGTTCAGCCTAAGCTGCTTTGCTATAGCTACCTCTATCAGCCTAAGCTGCTAGAACACTACTAATCTACTAATAAGGGATAACTTGACCTGTCACAAGGTGTAAGTACCTCAAGGTACCAACTATAAGCCAGGCCAGCCTCCTACACCTTTGGGCAGTGTGGCAGTTGTTTTCCTGCTGCTGTGTAGCATGTTTGGATTGTCTCCACGCTCCATCGTGCAACGGTCCCCTTTGTGATGGGGATTTCTTTGTTGGATTTAGCATATGCAACAAATAATTGGTTACCCTTGCGGAGTTGCTTGGTGTCCTCCAAGTAGTATATTAGTGCCCTTCTTACGTTCAGTGTATGTAGCTTTCTCACCATTTCGGTTTGTGGGTTTTTGAAGATAACTGGTAACTGTATGGTCTGATTGAAGTAAAATTTGGTAATCACTTTGGGTAGGAACTGCAGGTTTGTTCAGAGAACTACTGCCTTGTCCTCGTGGATTTGTATTTATGGTTCTTATATTGTTAAGGCTTGGATCTGGCTTTTTCTCCATACTGAAGTGATCACTACCAGGAAGGCTGTTTTTTAATGTGGGAAACCACAATCAAGCCTTGTGCATGGGTTCAAATGGTTTTGTCATGAATTGTGTTAGCTCTGTGTTTAAACTCCACATTGGGGCTAGTGCCTTTCTTAAAGGGGCAATTGTTTTACATCCTTCCAGGAACCTTTTAATCACAAGTGTTGTGAAGAAACTTTAACATAATGCCCCTCTGGTGTAGGCCACGATTGCCACCATGAGTACCTTGAGTGAAGAGTAATTGCTTCTGCTGTCCGACAGGTGTATGAGGTAGGTCAGTACTGTCTCCTGGCTAGATATTGCTTGTTGGGTATTATTTCCTGCGCACCACAGGAGATATCTTTTCAATTCTGATGCATAGCATCTCCTTGTTGTTGGTTTCCTAGCTTCCTTTAATATCTCCATAGTCCTGTGTGGTAGGTATACGTGTCCAAATTCTATGTATTCAGGCGCCATGCTGTTAGACTGAGTGTTGCTGGTTCCGGGTGGAATACTTGTCTCCCTTGTATTGGGAATGGGTCTTGTTCCGGTTTGATCTTTATATTCTGTCCCCTGGAAAGTTTGAGTAGGTCTGAGTACCATGCTTGCTGGCCCCCTGAGGGGCTATAAGGATGAGGTTCGTCCCTGGTCTCCTGGCCTTCTCCAGTACCTTTGGTATTAGGGAAATTGGTGGAAAAGCGTAGGCAAATGTCACTGACCAGTTTAGTGTCAGGGCATTCCTTTCTGATTGGTGGTGTGGAAACCTGGAGGCAAAGCATTAGCATTTTCTGTTCTCTGCTGAACAGGTCTATTGTTGGTGTGCCCCAGATCCTGAAATTTTTTTCAAGGCTCCCTTGTTTTATCTCTCATTTGTGTGTGCTGTTTTCTTATCTGCTTAGTTTTTCTGCTTCTATATTATCCTTTCTTGGTAAGTGTATAATTTGTAGGCTGTTCCCAGAGGTATTGCCCACTTCCATATATCTGCTTAGGGTGAACCATTTTGCACCTCCTTGCTTTTTCAGATAGAACATTGTTGTTGTATTGTCTGTCTGTATTAGTACTGTTTTCTCTGCTATAAGCGATTGGAATGCCTTCAAGGCCAGTAACACCATTTTCAGTTCTAGGAAATTGATGTGTTTTACTGCATCTGTTTTGTTCCATATGCTTCGGAGTCTTAGATTGTCTGTGTGTGCTATCCACCCCTCGTGGGATGCATCCGTGGTGATGGTCACAGAAGGAGTTGTTGTGTTGAAAGGCCTTCCTTTGGTTATGTGTTTGGATGCCCACCACTGTATCTCCTTTTGTATTTTCCCTGTTACAACCACTAGATCCTCCCAACTCCCTGTGGTTTGTGACCAATTGTTGCTTAGCCATTCTTGGAACTGTCGCATGTGTAGTCTTGCATGTAGTATGAGAGGGATGCAGGATACCATCATGCCCATAAACTTCATGACAGTCCTCACTGTCAGAGATTGTCCCTTCTGGTAAAGGTGAGTTTGCTCTGTGATTGCCTGTATCCTCTTTTGGGAAGAGTAAGCATGTGCTCTCCTTGCATCGAGTCTGGCTCCTAGGAAGATCTTTTCTTGTTGAAGCTGTGGTGATGTTTTTTGTGGTTTATGCTGAACCCGAGCTCTTGTAGGGTTGTAATAACTGTTTTGGTATCCCTTTGAAATTTCTCTTTTGTATGTGCTCTTATCAGCCAGTTGTCTAAGTAGGGGTACACATGAACTCCCTTCCTTCTTAGGAATGCTGCAAATGTAGCTAGGCATTTTGTGAAAACCCTTGGTGCTGGTTTTATTCTGAATGGTTGGACCTTGAATTGATAGAGCACTCCTTCGAGCACAAATCTGAGGTATTTCTTCTGTGCATGATGTATTGGTATGTGTAGCTAGGTGTCCTGAAGGTCTATGGTTGCCATGTAATCTCCTCTTTGCAGGAGTGGTATCACTTCTTGAAGCGTTGTCATCTTGAAATGTTGAGAGCAAACAAATTTGTTTATGAACCTGAGGTCTAGGATCAGTCTTAGTATAAGGTCTTGTTTTGGCACCAAGAAGTAGGGTGAGTAAGTTTCCTTGCTTTATTCGCTCTTTGGTACTTTTTCTATTGCTTGTTTTAGAAAGAGTTATTTTACTTCCCTTTCTAGTTGAGCCAGCTTTGTTGAGTTATACCCCTTCTTCCTTGGTGGAATTGTCAGTGGTATTTTTGAAAGTTCTATACAGTATCTGTGGTGTACCATGTCTAGTCTATCAAGAATCCAATGAGTCCAAAATGCAGCAGCCAGACTAGTCCCGGACATCCCCTGACACAGCCGAATCTCCTCCAACCTTAGAGACCTACACTGGCTCCCAGTCAACAAGTGCATCACATAGAAACTCATGATCCACAACTTCAAGGCATTGCACAACACAGGGCAGCATACCTCAACCACCGCCTCACCTTCTACGTACCCAACAGACGTCTCTTGCAGCCGTCCCCAAGGAAAAAGATCCTTCTCCTACCTAGCAGCCCGGACATGGAACCCACGTATCTTCAAGCTCAGACAGACCGCATCACTGAAGCCGTTCAGGAAGGACCTCCAGACCTGGCTCTTCGACTGAGCAGCATATGCCTTCTTTCAGCGCTTTGAGACCATATGGGTGATTAGCCGTGCTTCAAAAATCCTTGATTGATTGATAGCACTCAATTGTCTGTGGTAATTTTCTCCCACTGTTGTGGGTACCGTGCTATTTTGCCCCCTATTGGTGTTGTGTAGGGGCTTGAGGGCATTTGGGAGTCATTTGGTTGTCCCCCTTCCTTTGGGGGTTTGGCCCCTTGCCCGCCCTCTACTTCGAAATGGCTGTCTGGTGGGGTGTTGCCATTGTTGGTATCCAGTCTGTTGGCTGCCCTGCAATGTAATACTCTGGGTTGGCTGCTGTTGCTGCCCAGAGGTAACGGCTCCCTTTCCTGTGGGTCTTCTGATATTGCTCCTTCTCCTAAACTGTAGATCCCCCATCGCCTTGGCTTTTTCGTTGTCCTTCTTGATTTGTTGTAAGGACTCGTCCACTTCTTTGCAGAATAAGGTCTCTACAGTGAAGGGTTTGTTGATTATGGAGGCCTGCACTTCCGGTTTGAATCCGGATATCCTGAGTCATGCGTGCCTTCTTACAGTTGTTTCCATGCACATTTGCCTGCTCGCTGTGTCTGCGGTGTCTAGGTTGATTTTAAACATGCATTGGCAATGGTTTTCCTCTATTGTATGGTGGCTTTTGCCCTCTTTTTATCTGCTTCTGGGAGTTTTTTCATGAGCTCCTCAACTTCGTCCCACTGCTGGTGACCGTATCTGTTCAGGAGGTCAATAGAGTTGGCTATACGCCACTGTGTTGCAGCTTCTCTTTCTACGTTCCTCCCCACCATGTCCAGACTTTTGCTCCCTCTTTCTGGAGGGGGCCGGCAGAGGATTGTGCAGTGTTCGTCCTTCTCACTGTCGAGACAATGATGGAGTCCGCCACTGTATTTCCCTGGATGTATTTGGGATCGTTTGGGGAGGGTTTGTATTTCTTTTCCACTCTCAGTGTAACTGCCCTGGCTGCTGCTGGTTCCCTGAAGGCCTGCTTACTCTGGTCTAGTATGCTGCGTAACATGGGAAGGTATCGGTTCCCCTCACTTGTTGGTATGGGGGTCTCCAGTAGGAAGCAGGATTCCTCTTTCTCTTCCTCCAAGGGTACACCGTATGTGTCCACTGCCCTCTTCACCAGGCTATTGTAGCCTGTGATGTTATCAGAAGGCGAAGGTTTAGAAGGGTAGCTGTCGATCTCCTCTTCTGGGCTAAGTTTCGAGGCCATGCGAATCGTCCTCAAAACGCCCCATGGCTTCCGCCTCTTCAGGGTTGTAGAACTTCTCCTCCGCCTCTTCTTCATGCGGTTCGGGGGTTGTTGGGGCTTTGAGGGCAGTTTCTTCCTCCTCGGCCTCCACATCCGTGGAGGTCATGAAGGGTTTCAGTGGGATTCGATATTGTTTCAGCACATGGTCGAAATCCTTTTTTTGTTGTTTTTTTTGGAAGAGCGCTGCCATTTCAGCCTCCAGACAACGTCTCTTCTTCTCCACCTCCAATACCTTTTCAACGTCTTCCTCCGTCAGAGGTCGTCTTTTCGGCGTATGTTCCCCCAATAGCTTTAGGGTCTCTTTTCCTGATGTTTTTGGGTCCTTTTTCCCCAGATGGTTTCGGGGTCTCTTTTGCCAACTGGGGTCTCGCTTGTTTTGGCGTCCTGCCCTCTTCGGTATCCCTGGTGTGGGATCTGTGGGGATCTTTTGCTTGTGGCTGGCCCTGGATCGGCTTTTTCTTGGATATCGGGGCTGCCCTGTGGTATTGTTCCTCGGGGACTTTCTCCTCCGAGCTCTTTGGTGTTTTTTTTTTTACCTTTTCGGATCTCTTTTCAACGTCTCCTACCATCTTCTTTTTTCTGGAGTTTTTCCTCTGCGTCTCCTTCGAGGAATTAGACGTCTGACCCTCCGTGAGTCAATTCTGCACCTACCGCTAGCTCTTCCTCGTCGCTGGATAGTCCTGACTCCTTCAGTGACTCATGGTGCTTTTGGCTCTGCATCACTGCGTGGTGCTCCTTCCTCTGCTTGCGGTGTGCTTTGAGTGTTTTGGGGACGAATGAGGTGCAGGCTTTGCTGCCCTCGTCTCTGTGATTCTTCGCTCGGTAGACAGAGGTCGCAGACCTCGTTTGGGTCACGCTGGGCAAAATTGTGGTGGCCGTTCGGGCAGAATTTAAACGGGGTGTTTTTCATGACCCCTACCTTGTTTTATTCTCCTGCTCTGTGGATTGTTTTGGCATGCCTGCTGGGAAATGTATCTGGCAGTGTCCTTGCCTCTGCTTTGTTGATCTTGGCGTTCTCCTTTGCATAAAACGTTTAAATATTTACTTTAGGTTTTTGCGTCCTCTGTCCAAAACTTCAGAGCTCCTTCTTTGCTTCCAGAACCAACGTCAAAAAAAAGAATTTGAAGGTGGCTACCACACACAGGAACTTCGGGGGGGCCGTCTGACATCATGCAGGGCCTGACCAAACACCAAATGGTGGTCGACGACGTCCAAAAAAGAAGAAAGGCAATTCCGGACCCAACCACTAGATGGCGGAAGGATGCACAGCATGTGAGTCCAGAAAAGGATTTATGCTGCAAAACTCTATGTTAAAGACCTGTTGCCTCTGCTGGATAGGCTGAGGCGGGACGCTGGGCACTGGAGGTCACTATCCCTATCTCTTCAAGGTAAAGCTGCTCTTTTCAAAATGATGTCCCTTTCCTGCTTTCTTTACATCCTACAAAACACACCCTATCAGATACACAGTTCCTACTTTAAAGCTATTGAAAGAGAGCTCAGAACATTACTTTGGGATGGTGGTTCATTAAGGATTGAGCTACATAAACTCACTAGGGGGTGGTATGATGGGGGCAAATCTTTGCCTGACATCCAGAAGTATCACTGGGCAGTACAGCTCACCACTATTAACAACTGGGTACATCTTCCACCAGACGAACCAGCATTGTGGATGAACAGGTTTTTCATGCAGGTTTTTCTTGCAGTTATTGGGATATCTCAAAGCACTCTACGGCACACCCAAGGAAACCTCCCTCATTGGTCCCACCGAAGTTGTAGTCACTCTTTGGAACAAGGCTTTGAAAGCCCTGGGGTGGCAGGGCAAAATCACAAAAGCTACCCTCTATGGGACTCGGAACTACTAGGGACCCCGAGACGGTTGTGGGTTTTGATAATTGGGATCTCCTGTGTGGGGGACCTCTGGTCCCAAGGAGATGACATCCCTTGGAAGGGCCTTCAGCAAGACTATCACTTAGCTCCCACTAAGATCTACCGCTACATACAGGTGTGACATGCACTAAGGGCAGTACTGCTGGAGGATTGTTTACTAGGTGACTACCTGTCACGAAAGGCAACCGCCCTGATGTACAAAAATCTACACAACAGCACATGTAATTCATTGTTGCACAAATGGTTCGGGACCTGGGAGGTGGCTATAAGGGCAGGCTTCCGCTAGGTCTAATTAAAAATATTACATCGGTCCTACTATGCCTAAACGACAATGTTAAAATGGGGAGGGCCACATTGGATACCTGCCAACGTGGGTGTGGGTACTCTGGCTCTTGTACCATACAGTATCGGAATGCCCCATCTAGCAGAGCTTCTGGACTGGGGTGGTGGCTTGTATGTGTGAGGTAACCAGGAGGTCAATGACGACCTCAGCGAAGTGGTGTCTCCTCAATGTATGGGCAGAAACAGACTTGACTCACATGACAAAAATCTGGTGGACCTTGGGACTCATGGTGGCTAAATGGAATTTGGCATGATTGCGGGGGTAACTGGAGCCTCGGCAATATGGAGACTGGAAGCTAGACATGAACTGGTGCATGTGGCTGAGAGGGTGGTTTATTAAGGACGAAGCTGTCCCCGGAAATGGATGAAAATCTGGGGTCTGTGGAACATCTATAGGGGCAACATCTGCAGTGATTCTGTTTCTAATAGATGATGGGGTTGTCGGCGGGCCTGTCTTTATCCTCCACAGATGTTGCTTAGGTTGATTGAGTACATGTCTTTTACTGTGATGTCAAGAAAGAGTAAACATTTTTTTTTATTTTTATGTATTCTACTCTATACCACTCCACTGTATGCTACTCCACTCTATGGCACTCCACTCTACGCTACTACACTCTCTGACAACCCACTGTATGCTATTCAACTCTATACTGTACCTCACTCCATTCTACAATACTCCACTGTACAACATTCTATTGTACACAGCTCTACTGTACACTGTTCCAAACTCCAGAACTCCACTCTACACCCCTCCAGCCCTCCACTGTACACTATCCCATTGTATGCCACTACACTCTACCACAACTGAAGTTTACGCCACTCCACTGTATACTATTTCACTCTATGCCACTCCATTGTATCCCAGTCCAGTCTACACCACTCCAATCTAGCGTCCACTATTCCACTGTAGTGAATTACACCATATGCCACTTCATTCTACGCCAATCCACTAGACTCTCTTTCACTGTATGCAACTACACTATGCCACTACACTGTATGGTATTCTACTGTACTCCACTCTACATGATTCTACTCTACTCTTCCCACTCCAGTGTATGCTACTGCAGTGTACGCTATTCCACTGTACAACACTCCACTATGCTACTCCAGTCTAGGCTATTCCACTATATGGCACTGAACTCTACATCATGTCAATGTGTGCCACTACACTCAACCCCGCTACACTGTACCTCACTCCACACCATTCGATTATACACAACTTTACTGTACACTTTGCACAGTATGCAACTCCACTCTACACCACTCCACCCCCACCGTTCCACTATTTGCTATTCCAACTATATGCCACTTTACTGTCCACTATTCCACCGCATGCAACTAAACTGTAGACCTCTCCACTGTACATCACTACACTGTAACCGACTCCACGCCAATCCACTCTACACTTGTCCACTGTACACTACTATAGTGCAAGCTATTCCAATGTACGCCTCCCCACTACAATGAACTCTGCTCTACACAACTCCACTGTATGGTATTCCGCTGTACGCTACTGCACTGTGCCTCACTACACTGTACGTTACTCTACTCTATTCCACTATAGTACACTTCACTGTATACAACTCCACACCACTCCATTCTATGCCACTACACTGTACACTACTCTGTTGTATGCTAATCAACTGTTATTTCACTGTATGGCACTTCACTACACACTACTACACTCTACACCACGCCATGCTATTCCATTCTACTACACTCCACACCACCCCACTCTATGCTTTTGCACTGTATGCCACTCCACTCTATTCAATTCCACTGTATGCTACTTCACTGTACGGGACTCTTATTGTGCACAACTACACTGTACGCCACTCCACTCTACACTTTTGTATTGTACACCACTCCACTGTATGCTACTAGACTCTATGCTATTTCATGGCATGCCACTCCACTTTACACCACTCCAGTTTATGCCACCCCACTATTTGCTATTCCAATGTACGCCACTACACTCTCTGGCACTCCACTCTATGCCACTCCACAATATGCTATTCCATTGTATGCCACTCCAGTGTATGCCACTACAATTTACACTATTCCACTGTATGCCACTCCACTCTACGCTATTCCACTGTATTCCACTCAAGTCTACACTACTCCATTCTATGCTATTCTACTGTATGCTACTCCATTCTATGCCAATCCACTGTATGCTATTTAACTGTATGGCACTCTGCTGTATGTTACTACAATGTAAGCAACTCCAATTTACAAAACTCCACTCTACACTATTGCATTGTACACCACTCCCACTGTATGCCCCTAGGGTCCATGCTATTTATGCTATTCCACTGCACAGCACTTTACACCACTACAGTGTATGCCACTCCAATATGTGCTATTCCAGTGTATGCCACTACACTCTACTCAATTCCACTGTATCCAAATCCAATATACGCCACTCCAATACATGCTACTGCAGTCTACGCTACTCCACTGTATGCCAGTCGACTATATGGCACCCAACTTCAAGTCAATCCACTGTATGCCATTACACTCAACATTATTCTACTCTCCATTCTACAACACTCCATTCTACGTCAATCCATTGTATGCCATTCCACTGTACGCCACTCCATTATATGACACTCCATTGTATGCCACTCCAGTGTACGACCCTCCACTGTATGCAACTCCACTCTATGACACTACGCTACACCACTTTATGACACTCCATTCTAGGACACTTCACTCTACGCCACTCCATTGTATGCAAATCTACTATACACCCTTCCACTGTTCCTCACTCCACTTTATGCCTCTCCACTGTATGCCATTCAATATACACAACACTACTGTTTACTATTCCACACTAAACAACTCAACTCCACTCTACATCACACCACTCTACCAGACTCCCCTGCTCGCTATTCAGCTACATTCTACCACACTCCACTCTATGCCACTCCATTGCACATCAGTCCAGTCTATGCCATTATACTATCTGCTATTCCACTGTACGCAACTACACAGTACTTCACTCCACTCTATACCAATCCAGTATATGCTCTTCCACTGTACGCAACTACACTCTATGCCACCACATTTTAGGCTATTCCACTGTATGTTATTTCTCTGTACACCACAAAACTGTTTGCAACTGCAGTCTACACTATTCTACTATACTCCACTCCACTCTGTACTATTGCACTATATGGCAGTCAACTCTAAGTCACTCCAATGTACGCCACTACAGTTGTTATTCAACTCTACACAACTCCACTGTATGCCACTCCACAGCACTCCACTCTATGATACTACAGTCTGTGCTGTTCTGCTCTATGACACTACACTCTGCGCCACTCCATTCTACAACACTCCACTGTATGCCACTCCAGTATACAACCCTCCACTGTATACTACTACATTCTATGCTATTACAATCTATGACTCTCCCCTCTACACCACTCCACTGTATGCAACTACACTTTGAACCACTATTACAGAGTACGCCATTACACTCCACCAGATTGCAGTGTACCCCACTCTACTTTACTACACTGTAAGCCACTCCAGTGTTCGACAATCCATTGCAGTCTACATCACTCTACTGTGTGGCACTTCACACTAAGCTACTCCACTGTACACTATTGCACTTTACACCACTCCACTCTACGCTACCCCACTGTACGCCGCTCCACTCAATGGCACTTCACTCTATGCCGCTAAACTCTATGCCACTCTACTTTACACTATTAAACCATACGCAACTATAGACTACATCAATCCACAGTAACCCACTCCACTCTATGCTATTCCACTCTACGCCAATGCATTCTATGCCACTCCAGTCTTTGGCACTGTAGTATATGCCACTACAGTGTGCAAAACACCACTCTACTCCACCGTACGCTATTCCACTGTACACCACTCCACGCTATTCAACTCCATTATACGTCACTCTACTGTACCCTATTCCAGTGTATGCCACTTCACTATACACCACTCCGCTCTACACAATTAGACTGTACGCTATCCCACTGTACGCCACCACAATCTATGCTACTCCAATTTACACTATTCCACTTTACGCAACTCCAGTGTGTCTCACTTCTCTCAAAGCTATAACACTGCACGCCACTTTAGTGTATTCTATTTCAGTGTACACCACTCATCTGTATGCCACTCCATCGGACACCACTGGACATTTGTTGTTCCACTATATACCACTACACTTTACCTCATTCTGCTCTATGCCAATCCACTCTACGCTATTATACTTCTAGAAAAATAATCTCTTACAAGAAATTATATATACATAACTGCATTGAAGATTGTTCGCCAACAAATCACAATTCATAAATATAACTTGTTGCTGATCACTTGTGAAAATTACAAGCCCATCTGATGCCTTCCTCGTGTCTGTACCACGATGCCACTCCACTGTACGGTATTCCACTGTACAGCACTGCATAATACATTATTCCATTTTACGCCACTCCACTCTATTCCACTACACTTTATTCCACTGTACAACACTAGACTTTACCACACTACACTGTATGAAACTGTCTGCCACCGTACACTCCACTTAAAACTCAAGTGAATGACACTCCGCACTACGATTAAAATACATTTTCATTAAAAAACAAAAACAATTTAAATTTAATGAAAAAAGCAAAGTTTAATGCTAAGTTATACCAACTTTAGAAATTCTAGTGTTATAGTTATAACATACATCATGTGAAATAATAGCAGCAGACTTGCTAACTTCACCAAAAACCTCAGTGTGAGGAGAGGTCAGGTCCTTTGGGGTGGCGTGGCCTCATGCAGAGAAGCACCTAAGAGGCACTTTTGCCCCCACCCCCGCCCCAGCCCCAAACCCCCTCCTAAAAAAAAACTAAAAAAACAAGCTTGCTGAGGCTGCTGTCGATGTTCGGGGGTGTTTTCATATCCATTAATGGACATTGGTAGTTAAAAGCCTTCGAAAACGAGCTGAAAACCACAGTTTACAGTGGTTTTCAGTTTGTTTTCCCTGCTACAGTGTGATATTGGCTGTTCATCGGGAGACTGTGTGAGGGGAGCCTATCTTGTGTGTCACATGGTGGCACTGTGTGAGTTGGCAAGTCTGTAGCAGTCATAACAAGTCTTATATATCTCGAATGACAGAATTTCTGAAAACACAGTGCATGGCAGAGTGGCGGGTTACAGTTATTGTAGTGTTGTGAGTGATTAGACAACTGTTTTCAGAAGTGTGAAACGTATGGTAAATTTAAGGTGTTGTGTATATTATATATGTAAATTGTACCTGGTGATGTGCAAACTAGAAATTTATGTTACGAAAATAACTTTAGAATTTCTAAAGTTTGTATAGTTTAAGTTGGGTTTGTACAGACAGAATAAATACATTTTTCCTAACTATAACTTAGAGTTAACCTTCAGTTTTTCATAATTTTTTTTTTTTTAAATAAATCTCTATCTAGCTATAGATAGATAGATAGATAGATAGACAGACAGACAGATAGATAGATAGGCTGGGCATTGGATTCCTGCTTGTGCAGCTGCCTTCAGAAGGTCTTTTTTCTCAAGATTTTTCTCCAGTGGTCTTCTCATTTCTTCGGTGGTTGAAGTTGTATTTGGGATATAGTGAACTGCCCTTTTCTAATATTCATGCTTCTTTCTTTCTCACACCCCCTTGGTCCATGTATTGCATTCTCCTCTTTCATTACTGCCTCAATGGTAGGCCTTATCCTTCTCATGTCTTGCGGTATCAAGCCTGTATGTTTGCAGGTTGCCAATTTCCGCCTTCCCTGTTTTTGATACATCAGAATATGGGAGTTCATTAATCTTTATTTGCATTGTTTGTTTTTAATACACTTCCCCCACTGTTCACTATGGCAACAAAATGTCAATGTGGTTAAGATCTCTAGTGTGCCTGGGAGGTGTTTTAACTTGGTGGTGTTTGCCTGTGCTCCCTTTTCAAGCAGGTTCAACCTGTTCTCCATTCATGCTACAGTTTCATTCAGTTTTTGAAAAGTTATTTTCAACAGAGCAGTAGTGCGCTTAATTTTCACTAACATATCTTGTATATTTGATCTTGATGGTGAGAGCCCCTAAGGTGTTTTATCTGGAGAACTTGAGGTGCTATCTATCCCCCTTCTCAATTTCAGCAAGTGTTCCTTTTAGAAACAAAAAACAATCTTCTTTATGTCTCTCTGGCTTCTCTGATTGTGGTCCGACATTGAAGTGGTATTCTGCAGCATTTGCAGTGTTGAAGGACAAGGCAGAAAGTTGGGACTTTTATTTTATTCACCTCCTCCCTAGATTAAGATGGCCCATGTTAACCACCAGAGCATGTGTGAACAAAGACACTTGGGACCTCCTGCTATGCTGTTACAAAATCTTCTAAAGTAAGCAAGGTTCCACTGGGCTACCTCAAGGTGTTCTGGTGTCAACTACGGCTTTTCTTAGCCTCAAAAGCTCAACATCGGTGTTCATATCCCAGCACCTGCCTTCCTACAGTATGTGCACACTATCCCTGTATAATTGTCAGTGATACATGTTTATCTTTCCCAGGTGTGTGCCTCTTCGTTACTAACTCATAACTGTCCTGTTTGGCCACGACGATCCACCTTCCCACTATGAAGAGTTTGCAGCCCCAGGAGAATACCAAGAGGGAGGAACAACAAATCAATGGGTTGTGCACAGTAGCCTCAGGCTGTCATGAGCTGGATACACAGCAGTACAAAGTAAGACCTTTCCAAACACTCAGCATATCTTGTAGCACTATTTGACAAGACCAAACCTCCTCAGCCAACAAACTAGAGGGAAAATAGGGGATATGGAAAGATCCTGGAACTCCAGATAGAATAGGTGATCTATTGTAGAAATAGTCACAAACAATCGGCTTCTATCAAATTCAAAGTCTAACTGCACCCCCTTTCTGGAGTGTTAAATTCTTATCAGTCAAGTGAGACAGAGTACAGTAGCACAGAAATGTCAAGATCTCCATGAAGAAATGTAGAGGAAGTAAAGTGGATGCAACAAATCAGAAAACTCAGTAGCAGAGTGCAGCAGGAACCAAAATTTAATGAGGGAAGTCAAACCATATGAAGGGAACATGAAAGGTAAAGGTATCCGGAGGTTGGAGGTGAACTTGATTTCAACACAGCAATCTGCAATGCTGCATGGCTATTAGCAACAATTTGCACAACTGTTTTTGGCCACTTGAGAACATATGACTGTGTTCTGTAGAAAGTGCCCCCGCCATGGCAGTATCTTGGTATGGGCATTTTAAAGGTCTTTCTAAACATTTCTGTTCATGAAAGTACACCTTGAAAGACTAAAACATTGCTACAGTAACCAAGCACTTTCGAAAATGCCCTTACAATGAAGAAACAATAGCCAGGCTTCACCAGAGGAGCTCCAGGGAAACACCAACAAAAGAACAAGCACAACTTGGGTCCTGACACATGCCACATTCGGGAAGTACATTGGCCTAAAACATTACCTATTCTCTTATACAATCTACCTCCTAACTTTAGTTTTTGACAATGGTTGCCTGCTTCTGATCAAGCACACTATATATATATATATATATATATATATATATATAGCTCATTAATTACGTTGGCTTAACTGCATATAAGCCTGAGGACGAATTGATAAGGTCTCGTTTACATTTGGGGCAATTAAAAAAACCTTTATAGATTTTACAATGCTTGAAAGATCTTTTAATATGCATTACCTTCTCTCTTGTGCTGGACACACAAGAAGTAAACAGGGATCTTTTTGAAAGATTGGCAGGTCCATCCATAAATAATGTAATGCTCTCCGGAGATGTCCTACTGCATGGTGGCCTGGTTGCCTTACCCAGTTCACTCCCACAGGCATTAAGATCGTTGTGGAGTGCTTGTAGTCCTTTCTCTGTAAGACCGCTGGAAAAAGAGTCCTTACTTGCTGGTGTTTTCAGTGGGGAACCACCAGTCTTGTGACTGAGTCAGCTACAATGCAGCTGGTGTGCTAAGGCATTTGCAGGAGGGCAGCTTGAAAAGTGGGTCTCAGTGAGAGACTGCCAAGAGCCATCTTCTATGGGTAGCCTTGCCCTCTGAACTGTGGCCATTGACTGTATTCAACTGCCAGAGGTGGCCCAAGATTATATGATAGGAGCACTTCTTCACTTATTTAGGACACTGCTCATAGTACCCCTTTACTACATACTGTTGAAAGCCCCTCCCGGAATATTTGAATGTTGCCACCTGACCTCACTGTGTAATTGTGTGGCAGTGGTGGCGTAGTCTAGCGATATAGCTGCACTTTAGGACAGTGGAGAACATAGAAGCTGCTTACTGGACAATTTAGAAGCTCTGAGTCGAGCCTGTAGGTCTAAGTGCCTCTTTAAGATTGTCCATACAGTCTTGGGGTAATTGTAAGTAACAAAATTCGATGACCTCAGGGAGCCATATTGCTACATTGAGTGACTTGGGATCTAGATGTAGTATTTGCCCTTGATTTTGTGTTAGACGGTTCTGGCCTGTTGGCGAGCTTTTGGTGTGGAATTATTGGGAGTTCCAGAAGTGTTGTAAACCATGGCTGTCGCGCCATGTGGGTGCTACAAATATCATGGTGAGTGAAGAATGTCTGAGTTTCTGAACTAGAAATGGAATGATTGGGAGAGGTGGAAAAGCATAAGCAAAAATCCATGACCATCTCATCCATAGAGCACTGCCTTAGGACTGAGGGTACCTGGATGCAAAGTTTTGGCATTCTGAGCTGTGGCGAAGAGGTCTATTTGAGTATGTCCCCCATTTTTGGCAGTACTGACGAAGGACTTGAGGGTGAAGTTCCCATTCGTGGACTTGTTGCTGATTCCTGCTGAGCATGTATACAAACTTATTGTCCATTCCTGGGAGATACTGCGCTGCTATATGAATGTGGTGATGAATTGCCCATTTCCATATCGTTTGTGCCAAATGGGACAGCTGGGATAAATGTGTCCCCCCTCCCCTGTTTTTGAAGATAGTACATGGCAGTCATGTTGTCTGTCCAGGCTAGCATTACTTCATGTTGGAAGTGTGGCAGGAATGCCTTAATTGCTAGGAAGACTGCTTGAAGCTCCAAGTAGTTGATGTGTAAGGACTGGCGAGTAATATCCCGAAGACCTTGCACTGAGAGGTTGTGGAGATGAGCTCCCCAACCTGTGTGTGATGTATCTGTGGTGAGAATGACCTGAGGTACAGGGACTAACAAGGGCCACCCTTTCATAAGGTTGGTGGTGTTCCACCCTTGGAGAAAGTGATGAGTCTGGCGGTCCAACAACACTAGATCGTCCAATTGACCCTGTGCCTAAGACCACTGACTAGAGAGACATTGCTGAAGGGGGCGCATGTGAAGACTGGCATGAGGTACAATGGCAATACAGGAAGCCATCATGCCTCGGAGGTGCACAAGTGTTTTCATTTTGTATGAATGGTTTGCTGTTAGTAGAGAGATTAATGAGTAAAACGTTTGCACCCGTGCTAAGCCGGGAAACGCTAGGCCCAGTTGTGTATTGAGAACCGCCACTAGATAAGGTTGTATCTGGAGTGGTTGAAGATGTGATCTGAGGTAATTGGTTGTGAATCCTAGAGTGTGTAGGGGATTGATTGTGAGCTGAGTGTGCTGGTGACACTGTTGAAGCATGTGGGCTTTGATAAGCCTGTCATCCAAGTAAGAAAAGACATGAATGTGTTGTCTCCTGAGGTGTGAGGCAACCACTGCGAGACAGTTGGTGAATATTCTGGGAGCTGGTGTGACCCCACAAGGTAACAACTTGGAATGAAAATGTTTTAATGCCACTATGAATTTGAAGTAGTTGCGGTGTGCTGAATGAATAGGAATGTGAAAATATGCATCCTTTAGATCTAATGCTGTCATAAAATTGCCTTGTTGAAGAAGGGGAATGACATCTTGAAGAGTGACCATATGGAAATGCTCTGAGATAATGTATTGGTTTAAGAATGTGAGATCCAGAATTGTTCTGAGAGAAGAACGAGTTACTTACCTTCGGTAACGACTTTTCTAGTGGATACATTAGCTACCTGTGGATTCCTCACCTAATGAATACTCCCATTGCGCCAGCACTCGACGGAAATCTTCTTCCTAGCTTCTGCGCGTCGACGAGGACGTCACATTTGCCCACGCGACGCGGTCTGACGTCATACAGGCAATAAGAGGTCCTCGCCGACGTCAGTACCAAAATTTTTTACGTGCCTGAGAATAATAATCCATTGAGATGAAAGAACAATAGCAATATTTAATGACATTTCAAACAAACACATCATTCTGAGAAGTCGGTCTATATATATTTTTTTTTTTAAAACAAGTAGAGATATATATATATATATATATATATATATATATATATATATATATATATATATATATAAACATATATACATGATATATACCAATCCTCAAAACCAAGAGGAGCACACTCAAGAATTACTTGGTTAGACCAAACAGGCAACGGGGAGGCGGGTGGGACCGTGAGGAATCCACAGGTAGCTAATGTATCCACCAGAAAAGTCATTACCGAAGGTAAGTAACTCGTTCTTCTGATGGATACAACTACCTGTGGATTCCTCACCTAATGAATAGAGTCCCAAAGCAGTACCGCACTCGGTGGTGGGTGCCTGAATGGTCAAACCAAGAAATCCTGCAGCACTGACCGTGCAAAATGGCCATCCCTTCTGACCTCAGAGTCCAAGCAGTAATGCTTCGCAAAAGTATGAAGGGATGACCAAGTTGCGGCCTTGCAGATGTCGACCACAGGAACACCCCTAGCCAAGGCCGAGGAGGCCGACTTAGCTCTGGTGGAATGCGCTCTTATACCATCAGGGGGATCCTTCTTTGCTAAAGAGTAACACATTTTAATGCAAAGAACAACCCACCTGGAGAGTGTTCTCTTGTGGACTGCCTTTCCTCTCCTCTTTCCCACGTATCCGATGAAAAGCTGATCCTCCAGCCTGAAATCCATTGTCCTGTCTATATAAAAGCTTAACGCCCTCTTTGGGTCCAAGCGGTGTAGTCTCTCTTCTTCCTTTGACGGATGAGGCGGAGGATAAAACGTGGATAGAGTAATTGTCTGGGCCAAATGAAAGGGTGAAACAACCTTCGGAAGGAAAGCATCCTTGGTCCTCAACACCTCCTTATCCCCATAAAAAGATGTATAAGGGGGTTTTACCGATACAGCCTGCAACTCACTCACTCTCCTTGCAGTGGTAATAAAAACCAGGAAAAACGTTTTAAGAACTAATAATCTTATGGGGCAAGAATGCATAGGCTCAAAAGGGGACCCCATAAGGAAAGTTAGAACCAAGGTCAAGTCCCATTGAGGCATAACGAAAGGATTTGGAGGAAATTTATTCATAAGGCCCTTCAAGAATCTAAGTACTATAGGAGATTTAAATAACGAAGGCTGGTCTGGAAGACAAATAAAAGCTGACAAGGCAGACAAGTAACCCTTAACAGTAGCCACTGCACAACCCCTCTGTGCTAAGGACAAAGCAAAAGATAAAACATCCGACAAATGAGCACGTAAGGGATCAATCTGCCTCTCTCCACACTATACCACAAATTTAGACCACCTATTAGCGTAGATAGATTTAGTGAAGTGTCGCCTGGACGCTAAGATAACATCCACTACATCAGGCGGGAGAGAAAAGGAACTCAGGTTGCCCTGTTCAATCTCCAGGCATGAAGGTGCAGGCTCTGGAGGTTGGGGTGTAAAACCTGCCCCTGCGACTGCGAGAGGAGGTCTGCCCTGAGAGGGAGACGGAGCGGAGGGCACATTGAGAGTTGAAGAAGGTCGGAATACCACACCCTCCTTGGCCAATCCGGAGCAATTAGGATTACTTGGGCCCGGTCTTGGTGTATTTTCCTCAACACTCGAGGAATCAAGGGTATGGGGGGAAACGCGTAAAGCAACTGGTCGCACCAGGTTCTTTGAAACGCATCCCCCAACGCTCCTTACACCGGATACTGGAGGCTGCAGAATAACGGGCAGTGCGAGTTCTCCCGGGTGGCAAACAGATCTATCCGAGAAAACTCCCACATCTGGAAGATTAGAAGGACTTGATCTGGATGGAGACGCCACTCGTGGTCGGCCGAGAAATGGCGACTGAGACTGTCCGCACGTACATTCAAGACACCTGCCAGAGGATTTGCTACCAAGCAAATCTGATAGTCCTTTGCCCAGGACCATAGCCGAAGAGTTTCTCTGCAGAGAAGGTATGACCCCACCCCTCCCTGTTTGTTTATATACCACATCGCGGTAGTATTGTCCGTCAGGACCTGAACCGACTGACCGCGAAGGGATGGGAGGAAGGCCTTGAGAGCCAGACGTACAGCCCGTAACTCTATCAGATTGATATGAAACATCTGTTCCACTGGAGACCAAATCCCTTTGATCTCCAGGTCCCCCAGATGAGCTCCCCACCCTAGAGTGGAAGCATCCGTTATGACCGTGGTCACTGGTGGAGGCTGCGTGAATGGCCTTCCCCGGGAAAGATTGTCGCCCGCAATCCACCACTTCAAATCCGAGGCAGCATCTCTGGAGATCTTCACAGAACCTTCGAGATCTCCTTTGTGTTGAGACCACTGCCTTCGGAGGCACCACTGAAGGGCCCTCATGTGCCAGCGAGCATGCGTGACCAACAGTATGCAGGAGGCAAACAGATCGAGCAGACATAGGACCTTGAGGACTGGAATGACTGCTCCACTTTGAAACATTGGAACCAACGCCTGAATGTCTTGAATCCGCTGAGGCGGAGGAAAGGCTCGATTCAATGTTGTATCCAGTACTGCCCCTATGAACAGGAGGCGCTGAGAGGGCTCTAGGTGAGATTTGGGCACGTTCACCGAAAAGCCCAGGTCGAACAACAACTGGGTTGTCGACTGCAGATGATGCAACACGAGCTCCAGGGACTTGGCTTTGATCAACCAATCGTCCAGGTAAGGGAATACTGCTATCCCCTTCCTTCTGAGCTCTGCCGCAACCACCGACATCACCTTCGTGAAGACTCGAGGTGCTGAAGTAAGACCAAACGGGAGGACCGCAAACTGATAGTGCTGCGACCCCACCACAAACCGGAGATACTTCCTGTGCGACTTGAGTATCGGGATATGAAAGTAAGCATCCTGCAAGTCGACAGACACCATCCAATCTCCCTTGTTCAACGCCAAAAGCACTTGAGCTAGGGTCAGCATCTTGAACCTTTCCTGTTTGAGGAACCAATTCAAAATCCTCAGGTCCAGGATTGGTCTCAACCGACCATCCTTCTTGGGAATCAGGAAGTACCTCGAGTAACAACCTTGACCCCTTTCCTGCTCTGGAACCAACTCCACCGCGCCCTTTGAAAGGAGGACTTGAATCTCCTGTTCTAACAACAGGAGGTGTTCTTCTGAACAATAAGATGGGTGGGGCGGGATGGGGGGCGGAAACTCCCGAAAGGGAAGGGTGTAGCCTTTTCTCACAATGCTGGTAACCCAGGAGTCTGAAGTGATGACCTCCCACTTGTGGAGAAAATACAGTAACCTCCCCCCCTACAGGAGAAGAGTGAGTGGGAATTGGTGGAAGCCTAGGCTGCTTCCCCTGCTGCACCCCTCCATAGGAAGAGGAAGAGGCAGAGTGCTGCTGAGAGGCTCCCCTGGTATGGACCCTACCCCTCCCTCTAAAAGATCTATAGGAGAGAGCAGAGGTAGGCTGCTGGAATTTCCCCCTAAAGGAGGAGGAGGAGGAGCCACGACCAAATCCTCGAAACCTCCTAAAAAATCTGGAGGAGGCAGAAGAAGTGGCTTGCAAGCCTAGCGACTTGGCTGTGGCCCTACTCTCCATAAACCTCTCTAAGGCCGAATCCGCCTTGGCACCAAAGAGCTTGTCCCCATCAAAAGGGAGGTCCAGCAGGGTCGACTGTACATCCGATGAAAACCCTGAGTTACGAAGCCAAGCCTGCCTCCTCGTAACTACAGCAGTGCCCATTGCTCTAGCCACAGAGTCAGTTGTATCCAACCCAGATTGGATAACCTGAGTTGCAGCAGCTTGAGCGTCTGATACCAGATTCAATAGCCCTTGGGGGATCTCCGTATGCGTAGATGTAATTTCGTCCATCAGAGCATAAATGTGCCTCCCTAAAATACATGTAGCATTGGTGGACTTTAATGCCATGCTACATGACGAGAACACCTTTTTGGATGCCATGTCCATCTTCTTGGAGTCTCTATCCGATGGCACAGATGGAAAAGACCCAGGCGCAGACCTTGCCGAGCAGGAAGCCTGGACCACCAAGCTTTCAGGTGTAGGATGTCTGGTAAGAAAGCCAGGGTCAGCCGGTGCAGCCCGATACCTCCTAGCCACAGACCTATTGACAGCCGGAGAAGACACCGGCTTCTTCCAAACCTCCAAAACAGGTTCCAGCAGCGCCTCGTTGAACGGCAAAAGTGGTTCTGCTGATGTAGAGGCCGAGTGCAACACCTCTGTCAACAGATTCTGCTTTGCTTCAGTCACCGGCAAAGGCAGATCCAAAAAGTTAGCTGCCTTCCTGATAACAGCATGAAAAGTGGCTGCCTCTTCTGTATACTCCCCAGGAGATGACAAGTCCCACTCAGGGGAAGTATCTAGGCCACTAGCCGTGTCCAGCCCATGGAGACCCTCACAAGAGTCCTCAATCTCTCCTTCCTCCAGGTTCTGCTGGTACTCATGTTCTTCCAGGAGACGGAGAGCAAGCCTCCTCGAGTGCAGCCTCTCCTCAATCCTCGGCGTCGACATGGTGTCAGCAGATGTCGAAGAACGACGCCGATCTCCGGATCCGTCCGACGTCGGGTCTACAGACACCGCAGGTACCTTCGGCGCCGAACCAGGAGTCAGATGGAGAGAAGACTGCTTCGGAGCCGTAGAAGGCCTAGACAGCATCACTGGCCGAAACAACGAGGCCGCTGGAGCCGAAACTCTCGGAGCCGAAGTCTCTGGAGCCACCGGAGCCGACACCAGCGCTGAGCCCACGTCTCCGGAGCCACCGGAGCCGACACCAGCGCCGAGCCCACGTTCCCCAGGGGGAGAAAGGGCATAAAGGGTGGTGGTCGAAGCGGAGCCGGAGCACCCATGTTAAAAGCCAAAGGGCCCGAAGGCCCAGCCGGTGCACCACCTGGAGCCATCTGCTGAAAGATGGAGAACATCGCATTTAAAAATGCGGTATTATCGGCTCCAGGGGCCGGAAAAGCCGGGTGCCTGGATTGAAGGCGACACCGACGCCGGCCTCGACGTCTGTAACGTCGGAGAAAACAGTTGAGGCTGTGGAACCTCAAACACTGAAGGCGGTTGGCTCGAAGACCCGGGCGAAGTCGTGAGGCTGGAGAAGGCAACGGCGTCGACGGATGGGGAGTGACTGTGGGACTGACCTCCCAAGTCTTCCGACGCCGAGTCGATGGCGACCTCGACCGAGACCTCTCTTTACTCGACCGGCGCCGTGATTCTCGACAACGCCGGGAGTCCCGATGACGCCGATGAGACTTCGGTGACGAGGATTTTTGATGGTGTCTCTCCTCCTTCTTTTTCGACTTTGCCATAAAAAGCTTGGCCTCGCGCTCTTTCAGGGCCTTCGGATTCATATGCTGACATGAATCACACCTGCCAACATCATGATCGGAACTTAGACACCACAAACAGTCAGAATGTGGGTCCGTTACCGACATCTTGCCCCCACACTCACGACAGGGCTTAAAACCTGACTTCCTCTGCGACATTGTAATCTCAGAGAAAAAACACAGCCAAAATACACACTGTAACTGTCGAACAGCAACAGTAGCTCCCTCGAAGATAACCGTTTCGAATGGCACGGAAAAAAGGGAACTGACGTCGGCGAGGACCTCTTATTGCCTGTATGACGTCAGACGGCGTCGCGTGGGGAAATGTGACGTCCTCGTCGACGTGCAGAAGCTAGGAAGAAGATTTCCGTCGAGTGCTGGCGCAATGGGAGTATTCATTAGGTGAGGAATCCACAGGTAGTTGTATCCATCAGAACTGTCTTTTTTCAAAATTAGGAAGTACAGGGAGTATACTCCCATGCCTTGATGCTTTAATGGCACTGGCTCTATGGCCCCTTTGAGAAGAGACTACACTTCCTCTTTGAGAAGTGTGAGATGTTCTTGTGATAGTTTGTGATTACGCAGGGGAACGTTTGGGGGAGTGGAAATGAGCTCCAGACAGTAACCATTAGGGATAATGGAAAGAATCCATTGGTTGGTGGTTATGTCTGACCATTGGTGGTAAAAAAAGTTGAATTCTTCCGCCGACTGGAGTGGTGTGTGGCAGTGGAAGCAGAAGAGGTGGAGCCTCGAGAGGTTGATGGCTTGCACCTACCTTTATTCTTGTGTCCTCTGTAGGAACCTCTATAAAATCCTTGTGTGTAAGACTGAGAGGATGCTTTGGCTTATGTGGCAGACTGGTCCGTAAAGGATGACCTAAACCCTCTTGCGAAACCTGGGCATCATAAAGTGCCACACTGTGCTGTGGTTTGCAGGGCCCCTATTGCTTTAACAGTTTTTTTTTTTTTTTTTTTTTTAGCTTTTCTAAAGCTGTGTCTATTGTGGGGCAAAAAGGTGCTCCTTATCAAAGGGCATGTTTAAGACTGCCTGTTGAATCTCTGGCTTAAATCCAGAGCACCTGAGCCAAGCATGGCATCTAATAATGACCCTGGTATGTAATGCACACCTGATGGAACTGTTTGTGATGGTTTGCCCTTCTGCTGCAACTTCAGTTGTTGAGGGAAGTACTGGAGGAGCTCTTCCATGGCATCCAAGTGCACCCATGGCATACTAGTAGAGCCTGTATGTTTGCAATGCGCCAATGGTTGACTGCTTTAGCTTCCACTCTTACCTGCTGCATCTAATTTTTTACTTTCTTTATCAGGAAGGGGGAGTGACTCTTGTAGATTGACTATTAGCTCTTTTGCATGCTGTTGATGCAGACTCTGGTGGAATTTGTGCCTTTATAAACAGATGATCTGTGGGTGCAGCCTTATATTTTTTATCAACTTGGGGAGTGATAATACGTTCTTGAACTGGCTCCTTACAGATCTCACCAGCATGCCGAAGGCTGCCTGGAAGCACTGGAAGGTATTAACTTTCTTTATGTGTTGCTGCATGTGGAGGGTAATCTTGGTGGTGTAAACTCTGTGTTTGGTGGAGGTGAAGGAGGTGGAGAGGATGGAGGAGAACGCTGTGGAAAAGATGGTGTATTTTGTTTGGTAGCCTTTTTTGGAGGCGGAGAGTTGTCAAGTCCCTCCTGGAAATTCAATTTCTTTTTATTGGGACAGGGGGTGATGCAAGAATGCAACCTCTTTGTTCTTGAATATGAAGTCAACGTTGAACGTCCGTGACTTCTAAAATTGGCTCCACCAGTGAAGGGCTGGCAGAAGACTGTCCAGAATCTGCAGGAGTAGAAACAGTCTATTTTAATCTTTTCTGCTCCGAAGTTATTGGTCGGTGTGGAGGTGTCGGCACCAAAGTAGTGGAGGGCAGTTTTTTGGTCAGTACTGAAGTGGTCGGTGCCGAAGCAGGATGCACAGCTGGTCAGGTTGGTGCCAAGGTGGTTTTTGAGTCCAAGGTTGATGCAGGAATTTTAACTTTTGGCTTTTTTCGTTGCAGAGACTAATGGAGGGGCACCCAAAGCACTTTCTTGGCTCTGACCATGGAGGGAAGGCAGTGCCGGACCAGTGACCTCTTTAGTTGTGAGTTTTACAGTCTTAGTTGTGGGTGCATGTGCCTTTGTATTCATGGGCTGCGCCGACTGCAGGTCTCGGCTCTCGATGTCGGACTGAATGTTTGAGTTGGAATCCTGGATAGAAAAAGCCTCTTCTTCCTGTGGTTCCTCCTGTGGTTCCTCCTCCCCGAAAATGTCTGGTGTGTCGTCTGGAGTCTGAGACGCCATTTCAAGTTGACGGGCTCTTCTGTTGCGAAGCGTCTTTTTGGACCAAAATGATCGACAAGCATCCCAGGTTTGTACATTGTGGTCGAGAGAGAGACAGAAATTACACACCTGGTATTGATCGGTGTATGGGAACTTTGAATGACGAGGGCAAAATTGAAATGGAGTCCGTTCCATCAGGTCTGCAGCATAGCAAGGTGCATTATGTGAGCTGTTTTGCCAAAGAGGGGCGCAAACGCCCCATAGGGCGGAGAGTCGGTTCCGAGAGTGAAACTCTATCGAGCCGAGAACTCAGACGGAGAGGAACACACGTCCAAACCCAACAGCGGAGAGAAAACAAAGGATTGGCCATGCACACTATACCCGAGAGGAGTCACCACTCGATCCTGTGACTCGAAAAGATTCTTCGAAGAAAAACAACTTGTATCACTCCGAGCCCAACACTAGATGGCGAGCTTATGCAGAACATGTGTATCTGCAGCTACACATGCCATTGAACATAGAGTTCTATCACAGCTGTCAAGAAGAAACTTTGGGAGGGCAAGTAAAATACATGATTCTGTTTCCACCATAACTCAAGATGATCACCTTCAAAAGTCCATGACTAATCAGTGACTGGCATGCAGATTCATGATTTTGTCAGCTAAAATTGCAAGATAAGCTCAAACCAACTATCCCTGGAGTGTTGCAGATGTTGCTGGCTCCAACTACTGGTAAGAGAGTGATTACACTCCTATACCAATTAATTGTGATGATACAGAATCACACATTAGAACATATTAATGCTTAGCGGTCTGCATATATGAGGCTGGATGTTTGAGTTGTAGAGCAGAGTAGTGCCTTGCTTTGACTATGACTTAATTCAGAAAATCAGACACTAATGTGTTACATTCCCTTTTGTAAAGAAATAAAAGAAGAAAAGTAAATTCCTTCATGAGTTACCCAATTGTGCATGCCTACAAGCTATGATTTGCTCAACTTGCTAGCCATGACAGTGGTCAAACACACGTTTGCTGTACTATAATTTTGACACAAAAAGAAAACAAACTCCTTTTAACATCCAATATTGATTTGCACTTCTTCTCCCATAAGTGCCTTTTCTGTTACCATCATTCTTAAGAAACCAAAAAAGAACACACAGCGAGTTCTGAAAACAAGATAAAAAATAACTACTAACAAGCAACACAGATGAGAATTCTGGCAAAGCAGACACCAGATGCTGCACTTTAGAGTGCCCTTCTACCCTGCCTCAGTGTATATCAATGTAGTTACCTGTAGCAAACGAAGACAGATCTCACACACACTGGTATAAAACGTTGTTCTCAGGTACATATCTCTCAGCACAGAATAATGAAATAAATTGAATTAACATACTGTAACTGGAATTAATACAATCTGACATCACAGAAAAAAATATTTATGCAGCCTTTCTCAATGCAGTGCTAGGAAGAGATAATGTATGCAGACAGCTTCATTCTGCTCCAAAGCATTTATTGGTTATTATATTTTTCGCTTTAAAATTAAAAAGAACATTAACCATTACTTTTTTACCTGTTTGTGAAAAATGTCACCCACGGACGATTTGGATCATGGGTTTCCACAAAAACGTTCTGTACAAAAAGATTTGGACAACAGCTATGCTGTGTAGACAAAAACAAGACAATCAAAAACTGACTAATTGTTCTCATTAGATCAGCGAAAGATACCTTATGATAACAAGATTACAGTAACACTAAACAAAAACTTATTTTTTTTTTAAATGCTGTGTTTCCTCCAATACCAAACAGAAATACACAATTAGGCATTTGCTTGGAATACCAAATGCTAAATGAGCAGAGAAATGCATATAATATTTCTTTCAGCTCAGCACAATTCACACTCACAACTCACCTAAAGGATGTGGCAACAATAAGAATTACAGGAATGAAAGAAACACAAGTTACTTACATGTATTCTGTGGTTCTCCAGTGTTGGCATCTTACATTGATTAACATGCTTAAATCATCGTTGAAGTCGAGGCAGGAGCCTCATGGTTTTATAAGATGCAAGAAGTACCAATCTAAGCGAATCTTTCATAGCTTAAAGTGACACTTTGTTAACCTAGCTAGATCATTAAAAAAAACAAAAACAAAAATTCAGCCACTCAGGACACAGTAGAACCAACACCGCTCCCCTCGGGGGGCACCATACCTCAAATTTCTAAGCACAATTGTGAATTTACTCGAGATTGAGGTGCACCTGCATCTGGGAGGAGGGTAGGTTGCATGTGAATCTGTGGAAGATACTAACATTGGAAAACCATATACACATGTAAGACGTAACTCGTTTTTTCATAGATTCATATGTATAAATCTTTGTATAAACAATATTGCCAGAGGATGGGGATCAATATATGTATTTAATAAGCTCACCTTAAAGGAAGAGATGGTTAAGTACTGCTTGTCCCACTGCAGCGACATTGTACAGCATTTAATTAAGACAGAAGTGTCGGGTAAACATATGCAAATCTGGGACAGATAAAGCAGTAGAAGTTTCCATGCTTCTGTCGAACGTGCCCTTAAACAAGGCCTAGCAAAGGATGACCTGACTTTACGTGTCAGAAAACTATAGTAGCTGAAGCCAAGCATGTAACTGTTTGGAGATGGCGTACCCCTTTCTCAGAGGACCGTATGCAATAGGAAGTTTATCAGATTTGCTGAAGTTGTGTGTTTTTTCAATGCAAAATCTGAGACAACTCTTTCTGCTGCATCTTTGCGATTTTTTAAAAGAAGTCTTGAGCACCACTATTTCATTAAGATGAAATTCTAAAGGCACCTGAGGAATAACATGTGAATTTGTCCATAGGAAGATTCATTTGAAAATACAGTTCACTGATAGTAAAAGCCTGACTCTCACTTACACACCTTGTTGATGTGAGAGCAAGTAATACAGCTGTTTTCAAGACAAATAAAGTATACCTGCCTTATGAACAGGTTCAAAAGGATGTTTCATTAGCTGTGATAAAATAGTATTAAGCTGCCATATAATCTGAGGTTTTCCGATGGGAGGAAAAACCCTAAAATGACCCTTCACAAACTCCTTGACAATTCTCAGTGACCATAAGGAAGATACACTGTTTGATCTTCTGAATCAAGGGATTGCTAACAAATGGACATTAATTGAAGAGTGGAACAGACCTGAACATGCCAGATAAAGTAACTAGTTAAAACTCTACTCCAGTGGTGATGTGAGCCGAGCACCAAAGACAAACTGTTTCCATTTGGCTATGTAAGTCTTGTTTGTTGAACCTGCTCTGGCAAGTGCCTCACTGAAGTCTTTTGAGGCTTCTAGGAGACTGTATTCATTGTGTTAAGGAGCCGGTCTGACAAACTGAGTGATTTTATGTTCAGATGTAGCAGCAGACCCCTGAGCATCGATAAGATATTGGTATCGTAGTGAGAGGAATATGTACTGATTCTGAGAGGAGGAGAAGCTCTGGTGCCAGTATTGTCTGGGTCGGAGCTATCAGAAAGAAAGGGCATGATTCTTGTTTCGTTTTGCTTATGATTCTCGGTACCAGTGAAATTGGATGAAAAACAAACAAAATGGTAACTTTAAGCCATTTGAGGTCAACGTAGGTTCGAACTGCTCACTTAATACAATATCATAAGACATCAGCTTCGAAGACAGGAATGATTCCACCATGTGAATCTGTGAAAGACCCAGTACTGGAGAATAGTGGGCTCCTCTGTGATTTAGCCAGACAGGGGTCAGATACAATAGGTTGGCTAGAGTTGAAAAATATTAAACAAAATAGCGATTTCGGATTAAATACTGGTATATAACATGTAAGGCAGTGTACAAATACCCAGGTGTGATCATGGTGGGGCAGCTGCAAACAGTAAATACAGACACTGCAGGCGAGATATTTACTGGGTGCACAATAACATCGTATTCAGAGATTTCAATCTGAAAACAATGGATAACATGCAGAATTTAGTGCCTATTGCATCTACTTCTGCATATATTTCTATTTGCCTACATTTTGTCCTGATATATTTCAATGGGTTGACCTGCCTAACTGCAGGCAATGAGATAATGACTGCTACTTTAGAATCCATTAGAAGGCAGTATTAAGCACATATGAGAATGTGTGTATGTACAGCACTTCTATCCCAATGATTCTAAAGAGGTTTTTCACATCATCTAAAAATCTGTGAATGTTTTGCCACACTCCGCCTCTATTCAGTTAAGAATGCAGTTCTCCTAAGGGAGTGAGCACAGCGTCTCCACTTTTGAGGCTTGCTTTCCGTGCCTTTTAAAAGCAACAGGTAGGCAACGCTGATCAAACATGCATTTTTTTCCAGAAGCAATTAAGTTAAAGGGATGGGTGTCTGAAGAATCCATCATCCACAATTTCATTACCAGCTCTATTGCTTGTAGGAGCCAGAATCTGAAACCCCCCCAGGGAAGGTTGCTTCCAAGCTGATTAAACTGGTGGAGTGATCTGCCATAACTGTGTGATGAGAACATCTTACCTGCACAGCAGGTCAGTGTATTTTTGTACCTCGTCAGTTGTTGCCTGAGGGTGGGCCTGCAGCATTCTTGGCAGAAGTGTGCTGCGTGCTCTCGGCCTGTGGACCACACTTAGAAGTGGGTGTGGTCTTCATGCAAGTCTTTTCAGGTTTTGCTTTATCAGTTGCTTCCTATTGCTTGTTTCTCCAACCTGGGGTCGATCTTATTTCCTAGTACATATATAAAGAAAAGAATGAAGTCAAAAGTATTTTGCATCAGGATCTATGAACCCTTTTGAGTATTTTGGCCTTTCCCAAGCCTCTATTCAGTATACTATTTCCAGTGGCCTTCCACTGGATTTCATTACAAGACTGGAGGCTATCATTATGCATTACCTTTCAATAGCCACTCCTGAAGCACCCTTAAAGACTTTTTCCATAACTAAGAAAGAACCCAGAACTGGAATCTTAACCATTCATAAATAACACTGAAATAGAACTCTCCTCCACTTTAAAATGCTGCTCCTGTTCAGATAAGTACCTTAATGTCTAACATCTAAGAGGAGGATGTTTAGACGGTAGATACTCAAAATGGTGCCTGGATAGTGGGCCTCCCTACTTTATACAGTTCTTGGTAATTCTGGTATCCCTCACAGTAGATGATTGACTTTAAGTATGATTTTGAGATCATATCCCCAGTTTGTCTTCCAGTGGCCTTAGGAAGGTCAGAATTGCTTTGACATTAAAAGGGTCCTAACAGCATTGCCTTTTCAGTGGATATGTGGTGCCAATACTAGCCTACATGCCTCCATCTATCTTCCTGGTGTGCTGAATGTGTATTGTTTTTTTCTTTAATTTGTCCTGTACGATATTATTTATTTTACATCTGCTTTATGTGTTGACAGACTTGTGGTCATTAAATTGGCTAAGGCTTCAGATCCTGGACAATGTGAGTGAGAGTATGCAAATCTTAATCTGGTCAAGCACCCTTGAGCAGGTCAGTTAGGTTAATCATCGATATGGTTAACAAACTGCTAAACCTAGTGTATAGCAGGAGGGCACAGGACATTTTTACAAGGAGAATGGCTACTCTGTGTCTCATCCACTTTTGTCACACACTACAGATTTGAGATGAATATCATACAATCAATGAAGATTGGCTGTCATGTTGTGTTGGTCATGTGGTCTGTTGTAACAAATCAAATGATCTGACTTTTTGTGTGTGTCTGATTTTTATCATAAATAACATGTTAGTTGTTTTGGGTGCATCCTTGTTCAATGTAATAACTAGGATGAGGATGATGAGGCTGTATACATCATTTCTGGTAATGCCACCAGGTGATCTTCAATCTTCCTTAATCCAGTCCATTTTTTGATCATAATCTATTATTTTTCAGCTTTATAAAGTTCAGAACAACATTGCAGGCATAGTTTATCTGAAGTATATTTGAAATTATTCATTCTTTTTTGTTAGACTCTTGCAATCCTTTGATTTAACACTCAGCAATGTTCACGGCTGATCTTTAGTAAGATGTGCCTCCCACTGAACAACTACAACTACCGGGTCTCTGCGAGTATCTAACGTATGTCCAAGCTACATCTTGATCATTTTTCATCTGCTCTTCTAGTACAATTTGTGGGAGTGTTTATCACTGCCCGTCTCCCAATCTGGCATTGAGTATACTATCTCATCCCGGGTATATGCCACACCTCATTTTCTCTTCCTTTGTTTCACTTCCCTGAGTAGCAGACTGCCTTCAACTTCAGCCCATTTTAGCATCTCCTTATGCCAGGTATTTTATCTAGGCTAGGGTTTCTGGAATCTTTCCACCTCATTGCTACTTGCTGTTTTGCCAACACAAGGGCAAGGTCAACAAATCTAGTCAGCACTTTCTAGGCTTTCGGTCTTGCACAGAGATGGAAGATACCAGCCTCCCTGTAATATTCCTGTCAGATGCAACAAAATCACTTTTACCACCTTTCCCCGAAAGTCCTGTAGTTCAGGCAGTTCTGTACCAGATGAAAAAAATCTGAGCCCAATTCCCCACACATGGGACATCTGGATTGGGCTTCGGGCATATCCCATGGACTCTTTTAGACGTGAGGTATGCCTTAAATCTGGTAAAAATGTATGAGTCTGGATTGGCATTTTCCAGCAACGCAAGGCAAATTTTTCAATACCTTCAATACTTCTGCAGTCTTTTTCACTAATTGGTCTGCCAATGTAACCCTCCCAGATTACCTTCAGTCCATCTAGAAAACTTCTACACTAGTTTAGGAGTGCTTGAAGCAGCAAGGTCACTGAACCTGCCATTGGTAGAACTTATTACTTTCAGACTCTGGAGCGTAGAAGTTTCATTTCGACCTGATTTCCAGGGCTTTCATAAAGTCGCCTCTATCACATCAACATTAAGAAGTGCCCCTCAGACATCTCGCAGTCTACTTGTAGTTCCTCGAAGATCCCAGGTCTACCACTTTCAATCAAGTCAGCCATCACATCAATACCCTCTGCCCAATATGTCATCCCTCTGCAACCTCTTTGGGTCATCTCTCTGCAGCGTCTTTGGGTCTTGTTGATGCTTGCATTTGTGCCTTGTGTTGGCACCATGTGCATGGGGCAGCCGTGAAGTGGCAACACTTCCTAAATAGTTTCTGTACAGAGTACAATTAATACAATAGTCATAGCTGTCTGGTGGTTCACTGTCATGTGTGACACGTTCAGCCAGTCCTGGGCTTTTCAGCCAGGGACTATGAAAACTATTTTTTCCTAGACTACACATACCATGCTTAAGTGAAAAACACAAATCAGGGAATACAAAGTGATTTGATTTAAAGGTATGACTGATCTGAAAGCGTCATGATTTACATGAGGCATTTTTGCAGATATGACCATTCGTATATAGTAGTGCAATTTTCCTGCAGGTAAATAATAAGTATAAAATGCTGTGGAAATCATGCTGAATAGTATCAGCGATGGATACACATTTATTTGCACCTTCAAAGTTTAAAAATACCAAAAAGGGGCCGAATTGTGGGCATAATTTGGCAGTGTTTATTTTTTTATTTGAACATAAAAACATTCCTAAACCATGCAAATCAGACGAACTCCTGAGAGAGTAAGCGCCTAGATGCAGTGAACATGTGAACGAGAGTGAGAGGTTGTTAGTGTTTAATAGACTGAATGAATGATCCATACAGAAGTCAGGAGCAGAAGTCAGTTGCAAAAGACAGAGATTGAATCGTAAGAGCAGAAACAATGCTAGAAGAGATGTACTGTAAAGATGTAAATCGTTGTGAAGTAAGTTTTGTGACCTAAATGAGGGAAGAATCTGAAAGGACCCACTGTAAAGGAACGAAATGGAGATCTAGCCTTCTGTTCGGAACCACACCAATTGAAGGTGCAGTACAAGACAGCAGCCTGGCACTCTGAAAACAGAGCAGGATGCATTTAATGATACAAGAGTTTAGGGGTGTAAACGTTTCGACATTGCTGTGTGTGGTATATATTTAAACATTCCAGTTCTTATCACAGTGTTTCAGCTTTTCCTTTCATTCTCGGTCGCTTCAGTGCGAAGAAACAGAGAAAGGGGTTTAGCTTTAGAGCGCTCTTTACTTTGGGATGTCTGTGGCCTCTACATACAACCAGTGGAGGCTGAAACTTCGAGAGTCACAGAATAGGGCAGACGCAACGGTCCAAAGACCCGCGGGCTAACATCTCGACTTGAGGACCAAGTGATCGTCCAAAGGAACAGTAACCACTGACCGCTGGTTCAGCTGTAAGTGTCAGTGGTAGCTGAGGAGAGCGATGTTGCGGGTGAAGAACTCAGGGAGACAGCAAGTGCAGCTGAAAGTAAAGTAACAGTAAGTACTATAACGCGGAAAGGTTTTTATAACATTAGCATTATTGAGTTTTTAAGTGGAATGTTTTCAGTCTTTCTTCGAAAGACCATTATGGATTCTGATAGTCTGAGGGCAACTGGAAGCGAGTTCCGGATCATTGGTACAGTTCCAGGGAAGGCTTGATGTTGGCTTTCTTGGTGTTAAATCCTTGTGTTTCTCAGCTGAGGTCCCGAGAGCTTTGAAGACTCTTGTCGACACCAGGGCTTTAGATGGCAGATAATGGGTAGTTGGGTTCATTGAGATGCGCAGTCTTGTAGGTAATATGAGGCAGTTTAATCTTTATCCTGGCTTCGGATGGGAAAAGTGCAAGCTTTTGAGCACCAGGGTGATAGGATCACATTTCCCATTGCAGGATAGGAGTCTACAACTGCAGAGCGAATGATGGGCTTGAAAGATGAGAGGTGAGATGCCTTTGGGTAACAAATTGCCATAGTCAATCTTAGAGAGACCTAAATATTATATTACTATTCCAAATCTGTTAGACTGAAGAAAGGCTTATTTATTTATAGCATATAATGAAGCACAACCTTTTGAGGCAGTTTGTTCGACTCAATGAACCATTGAGAGGTGCGAATCAAGCCATATTCTCAGTGATTTTGCCCCTGTTTTTTTGTACATACCTTGATTAAAATTGTTAACTGCAGGAAACACACAGAACAAAATGATAAGAATCAATAAAATAAGCAGGCAGGTATACAGGTCGAGGCATTTTCATTGATAGCATAATGGAGCACAGTTGTGGTTGAAGTCAACATTGCCAAGAGAAAGGGAGAGAAGAATCACAGTTCTGTCGCGGTCATCTAAAAGGGAGCCCTTCCCAGGTCCGGACACCCAAGTTCGTAATTCCCCCCCATGTACATTTCTAGTTACTTATTCACAATAAGGTTCACCTATCTTAATGATCCTCTGTCACTTCTAGCCACCAACCCTGGCTCACAGTGAAGTCGGAGTAGCAGCCGTGGGAGAAGGAGCCCCTGAAATGGGATCCCCTATAACAATCTGACCCTCTAAGTTCATTTGAGGGACAAGCCAGCAGAATGGCATCCCAGGCTGATAATACTGGTACCTTCTGTACACCTCTGGCCTCTTCTTTAGGTATTGCCTCCCTTCTCAGAGTCCGCCCAGCTCAGCAATTCCAACTCCCATCTGCAAATATATGGCCCACGGGCCGATTTCCAACTCATTGTGACCTGTGCCAGAATTAGGGCCAAATCCAGAAACCTGTTAGTAACCATTTGGGTCGGGGTACGATGATGGAGACCAAGCAAGAAAAGTAGTGGAGCACATGCAAACTTACGATCCAAGGCTCCTTGGACCACTTGAAGGACCGTCAGCCAATACTGCGATACTAAGGGGTACAACGATACCATGTGCAAAACGTCAGCCTCCTTGGCAGCGCAGTGCGGTCAGCTAGAAGCTGCCCGCCGGAAATAGTATGTATGCGTCAGGGGGTAAGATAAGCCGGATACAGATAATAGAATTGAATCAGCTTGAATCAAGCATTTCTGGACCCCTTTGGAGTAGAGTCTAAAATCTCCCTCAAAAGCTTTATCAGTCAACGGCGTGCCAATGTCTGTTCCCCATCAAGCGCGTAAATCAGATAGGACTGAGCTGCTATCCTTAAGAAATGCTTTATATAATAGGGTAACCACCGTGATATGGCCCATAATAAAAAAAGGAAGGTGGAGACAAGCGTGCTCCGGGGGCTTCTCAGCCCCAGAATGCCACCATTCATGCATACCATGTACCATTGCAAGAGGAAGAGCCCAGCAGGCAAGTCATCAGCCTCCCGTAGATTCAAAAAGGGACACAGTTCACCACGCACAAAAAGGTTGCCCATTAGGCACAGTTCACCACGCACAAAAAGGTTGCCCATTACCGTGACCCGGGTGTAGCCCATGATTTTGCAACTGTTAAAGTCTGGGAAGAACTCATCGCAGCTGATTTCCCCGTCCAGCTCTAAGACATCCTTGTGTCATGAGGACGTTTGATTAGGATAAACAAAGTTTTCACCATGTTTAACTTCAGGAAGTTACCGATCATACAGTTTTGTATTCTCTGAAGATGCAGCTTCATCTATGCTGCAGGGAAGATACCCTTAAGAAAATCTGGGGATCCTCAGCATATCACCATCCTTTCCTGATTCTCCTGCCAAGATTCTCAATGGCTCCATGTAACGAATTCAGGTGAGTGCGTGTCAGGCATAAGGAGTCATTCTAGTGCATAGTAATGGGGATCAAAATGTTATTGGACCATTCTATCTTAATAGGATGTTGGTGTTGGACTGGAGTTAAACCATCAAGAGATTTGTTTGATTAATTGATTGAGTTAAACCATGAATAACCAAGTCAATAATTTTTCCTTCTGAAATGAAATGAGTTTTAGTAGAACTACTTTGCACGTGTCAGAGGAATTATTTCAGTTGATGTCAAAATTCCCCTAGAGGATGTTCTGGGTGTTTGCTAGCTGCTGATCTGTTAGATATTCCGTGAACTCTACTATAAAGTTTTGTGAGATCTAGAAGGGTAAGAGAGCACCAAGCAGTGGGGTAAGAAAGGCCCCTGCAGCCTCGCGGTACAACCCCCCCACCTCCCTGAGTTCACGGGGGCTCCCGCAACTCAGTACCCTGGCCTGACAGATCCTGAGTGAGTTTGTAGGTAAGGCCCTCCTTCTACTTTGCAGAGGGGTGGAGGGGGGGCTCAAGTTTCAGTACGCCACTGGCACCATGATAACCAGATTACTTCTGAATTGTATTCCTCCTTGTCCCTAGATATGTCCTTATTTCACTAGTCTAGGCTGCTCCTTATATCTCTGAGTGAGGGGCTGCAATTTTTAAAAGAGCCTCCAGTCCTCCAGCATGCACTTTCGGGTGCCTATGCGACAATGTTTCACAAGAAATATCACCATCAGTAAATTCATACTGCAGAGATTACCACTCTGGCAGGCAACGAAGTTTGCATTGCAATTATGTATTTCGACCGGCTGCATGGCATTACTTTGGGTGGTAAATACTGCCATCAGTAAAAACACCACCACCTACAAACATAATTTCCTCCTTTTCAGAAGCTAACAAATGCTGCTAGGTGGGAAAACGTTACCACAGACTGTAAGGAAAAATAACACATGGGCAGCAACAGCACCTGGCAACAAAAACACTGTCATTACCTTAGTTTGTATTAAGCATAGTTACCCTATCTTTCATAATGCAGCAACTGGTTTTAGAGCTCTTTAATGTGAAGTCAGAGCTGATCGTATTTTCAGAAAAGAGGGCTACCATTTACGCAAAATTTAATTTTCTGTAAAGAGACTAGCTGTTAGCAATGCAGGTACTACGAGCTTCAACACAGGGAATGTGAGAAAGTGTTTTCCAATAGTAGGTAGTATTCCTTCCCATCTTTATGTAGAGGGCAATATTGTATTACAAGCAGTATGTGATTTTCCAGTGGTGTTAAAAAAAACTAGGGAATATCAGAAATCGTGTGTAAACTGGGCTGTTTAAGAGCACATCTTCCACCAGGTGGGAATCCTCCAACCTAATGACGTTATAGTATTACTGGATTCAGATGCTTGTCATTTTAGGACCACAAAGATTCAATTAACCACCCAAGATAGGTTCACCATAGAGGTTTACAAGTTGGTTGCTTCCAAGACTCTTAACATGCAGTGCATACTTACATTAAGAAAACGTCCCACGTTCCCTTCTAGTGTTGCATCCAACATATATGTATTCTGATCTTCAATTGAATTGTCCCAGGAACAAGCTGAGCTTGCCGTAGCCTGAGAATAAGTCAAACGTTCTTCACAAACTGAAGAGTCTTGTTTTTGGTCTATGGTGGGATCCGAGAGGGACTCACATTCAAGGCGTTGATTCACAGAACATTTGATTTCACTTTTGTCATCCAACGTGGATGTCCCCTCACATTGTTCAGGTTCTCTCCCGCGAAGAGATTGTCTTTTTTCTTTACTTTGAGGAATCTGTGACGGAAAACATTCTGAGACTCCACTGGAGTTTTCATCCTCCACCTCCGTTACTTGCTCTTCAGAGTTTGAGGCTGCCAAGACATTTTCAAGACGGTTAAGTAATCACATACTTATCCTAATCAAACACATGTTGCTAAACACATTCACTCTATGCAAAGAAAATGATCCTGAAATCGTCATGATTCCACTTTAACATAAAGTCGTTGTCATGTAGTCTGTTAGGCTCAAGATGTATAAATCCCTTACAAACATACCTAGTGGTTAATCATTTCAGTGCATACCTTTACTGTATTTTCAATATCCCATTATAAACAACTCAATGCAAATGTAACATTTATCGTTAACAACCGATCAACAGATCATGTAGATGAATCATCTTTCATTAGTGTGTTGACCCACCATTTACAACTCTCGTGTAGCATGATATAGTCCCAGCTCTTCAGAAAGGGGTAGCTGATACCAAAAACACAGAAAAGAAAATCTTAGTGAAAACCTGTCTAGAAGAAGCCATTAAGGGAAAAAAACAGGCGAGGCAACATCATGGGAGGTTAAGTACTTACTTTTTTTCCAACAAAAAAAGGTGTTATGAATGTCAAATTAATTCAAAAGAAATTCTGTATCATACGTAGCCCATCCCAACATAGTATGGCAAAAAACGTATTTATCTTCAGTAACGATATTTCTGGTGGATACTATATCTTTCCACAGATTCCTCACCTTTACAACAGCCTCTGGACGCCAGACTGGATCAGAAAAACTTTTCTCCAGCCGTCACTCTGCCCATTCGGAATGTGATGCTATCGGACTCTGTGTGGCTGTCTAGTGTAATAAAGTCAGTTCTCTGCATTTTTGCTATGACCCATCAAGGCATGCAGAAAGAATCTGATAGTCTTGCAGACTCCTCACCCTAAAAACGAGTGGCAAAGCAAAACCTCCTTAATGCGTGGCACCAAGTTAACACTGCATGCCTGAGCTGTTAAACTTTAATGTTTAGCAAAGATATGCAGAGGGGACCAAGTATTCATCCAAAAAGTATCAGTTACTCAAACACCTCTTTCAAGCAAAGTAAATGCCACCATGACCCTCATAGAGGGTACATGATGCAGCTAAAGGATCCTTCTTTCTTGGACAAGGTGTAACCATTTTTTTTATACAAAGGATGACCCAAAACGACATTGTACGCCTGATCACCACTTTGGCTTCCTTGGGTCCAGCAAAGTTCCCAGTTCTGTCTACTATGGTCAATGTATAAGGGGATCCAGATTCATTCTTGGTATCTCTACTCTTCCTTGGTAGGGTGCAAAGAAAAGAAAAATGGCAGTGTTATAGATTGGCACCTGTGGAAGGCAGACATAAATGTTGGTGGAAACAATAGGCAGGAATGAAGGACCAGCTTGTTTTGGTAACGCACAGTGAATGGAAGCCACACAACCAGAATAGCTGTAACTCCCTGACCATGATGGCTGAAGGGACTGCCACTAGAAATGTAGGTTTAGGAGCAATTAGGCAAATTTTATAACTGTGTATGGATTCGAACAGCGAATCCATGAGAAAAGGTAACACAAAATGTAAAACTCACTGTAGAACAATAAAAACAATAAAAACATTTCAAGAATCACACTACTACGAGCGTCATGAATAAAGAGGGTTGATCAGGAAGCCACATAAAAACAGAAGAGGCAGTTAAATACCCCTTCACGGTAGTGAATGCCAAAGCAAAGAACAGAGGACAGGTGCCTGGGCTAGGTGGAGGGTATACTGGAAAGCAGCTGCCTCTGGAAGTTATGGGAGGAGATGAAACAGCACTTTGGACAAGGAAGGATGGGATTATTCTGGAGTATATAATCATGGAATACTTAAGGTTGTATTGAATTCTTGTTAGGGAAACAAATGGGTCATAACTAAAAATAAGATCTACCAGTGAAAATTCAGAAAAGCTATTAATTTAAACCTGATAGTGTAGGACCTCGGGGAGGTTCCAGGGGAATCCATATTCATGATATACCTTGACGGTGAGGCAGATTGTGTAAAAAAAAACCTACGTTAAGAAATTACATTCCAATATTTCTCTGATACTTCTATTTCCTGTTGTGAGTCGAGAGATGGAACATAAACTTCTATTTCAAATCTCGGAAGCAACAACGTCACTCTTTTCCTAGCAAAACTACAATAGTATCGTGATGAAAAGGAATAAATCTTTTTGATGGCAGACGATTCAGAAACCCTTTTGAAACAATCAAGAATCCAAGAGATGCTAGGGCATTTCTGACGGAACTAGAGATACATGAAACTCAAATCAGAAAAGAAACTACACAGATTAAAAGAAAGGGTCACAAGCATGATGGAGATGTGCTGCACAGAGGCATCAATGGCATGGTGGTGCATTTGGCAAGTACTGAATGAGCAAAAAAAGTTAGTTTTATTTATTAAAAAAATATTAACATAACTTAATATATTGATAACTTCGGCTCAGATGATGATATATAATATGGGTGCCAAAGAGGTTCGGAGAATACCACTAAAGTGATGAGCAGGGTCAGAAAGAAGGTAGTTCTCATTTATCCCCATGAAATGACTATTGAAGTATTAGCAGAGGATATCATTGTTGACTATGAGCCTAGCTGCAAATATTTACCTAAATCTGTGAACCTTAAGAACTAAAAACAAAGGGCCAGATGTATCAAATGGTTTTACCCATTCTGTGTCAATGCGAAAATGCTTTGGTACATATGGCCCAAACTGTGTTGTTGTGCAATGTAACAATAAAAACTGAATTAAAATTATGTTTAAAAAAACGAAGACGCGTAACCACTTCTGATCCTCACATTACAAACAATGAATGTGCTAACTTTTAAACTAAGGTTCCACTGGAACCTTCCATTTCCATGGTATAAAACCTATGCTGCCACAAGTTAAATTAAAAAGGGCACATTTCTACTTGAAATATCTACAACATTTTCTGAGGATTGCAAAACAATTATGGTAAGTCTACATATTTAGTACATTTTGTTTAATTTTGTAGATATTTATATAGTGTGGATCCAGGCCATGGGTCTGCTGCCACTCCTGGCCCACAAACCTGCACACATTCCCTGTATTTTTGCTTTCCAACAAGCCAAGTGTTTGCTCATTTCCCTCTCTGCCAAAACATTTTCTTTTCCTTGCCTATCATAGAGCAATTTTGGTGAGTGCCTTTCCAGGTGCCGGTCCATGTCCATCCCTTCTTGCTAGTAACTGCAGTTCTTCTGCAGCCTGCCTTGTGCTACATGCTGATGGTGACACTGATAGTGGCTCTGCAGGACATTCCCTGATCAAGAATACTTTTCAGAGAATAGGGCCACTACCAATATAAACAAAAGGGCTTCAATTAAGTTCAGAGCTAGCTGTTTCCAGACTTTTAGAGAAATTCATGATAGACTATAAGGATTCTGGGAAATGCATGTGTCAGGGATTTTGGAAAGTCATGCGATAATCCTTGGCCGAGTGGTAACAGAAATGAGTTACCACTGAATTAGGACCATGCACCTAGACCAAAGGTAGTCCATCTCCGTGACTAATGGGATTTTTTTTTAAACCATTTTGTTAGCTTTTTAAGTGCAACATTGATAAAAGAAGAAGTGCATGAATTAAAGTGCATAGACAGGGTCATCCGGTCAGGACTTCACATGAAATATTGCAAGTACACAAGCAGTTCAACATCCCAAGTCTTTAAAGTAGCGAAGCAACCTGTTGTCCATTGTACACTAGTTAGATCTTTTGAATGTGTAGGTTAAATTGCAGCATCTAGGGTTTCTTAATATTTGCAAGTTTACCAACTAATCTCGTAGCATTATAAACTGGGACCTCCATTACCATGCATCTGGCCATCCTTCATTATCTGATGGCCCTCATGACCACCAGTTCCTTGCAATATCCATTTTAGCCTGACGCTGTCTTAAGCTGATGAACAATTTAGTATACTTTGAGAGTGTAAGGCCTCCCATCAGCCTCATTAAGGCAATTTGTGAGGTCAAAGATATTCTCCATCTTACTGTCTTTGAAATGATATGTGTTACCTTCAAACACAAACTTTGTATCAAAGTGTTCATCACAAATTAGGAAGAAAAATCACCCTGTTAAGCCATGCAGAACAAACATACTGGTGAGCTATATTGCCATATTTTTAGAACACCACACACAATCTGTGCAAGTAATTGAATCCAATTAATCGGTGAAGTACTAGTTCCCTTGGTGTGAGCAGGACGTCATACCTTCACCTCATCAGACTGAACTCAAGCTACCTTCCCATACTTCTCTGTAACCAGCCCATAATCATACAGAGTACTAATAATCTATGTTCTGTAGACTGCGGAAGTCATCTTGCAGGAAATCTGCTTAGCACAAACCTGGATTTGAGGGGGCTAGCATTTGGAAAGGAAGCCAGTGTTCCTAATATAGAAGCTGAGAACAGGGCTCAGTTGTAAATACCTAAAAAATCCCAAAAACTGGCAGTTGTGTAACTGGAATTCTATCTGGAAGGCAGGCAAGGAAATCACATTGTCCAGTGCACTACTGAATTTACTCTAGAGATGCTTACACGGATCCAACCAGCAAATCATTCTAAGGCAGCCACTTTTTAAAGCTGTAATCTCTTCCAGAGGGCAATGTCTCCTTCATCAGTTAGCTCTGCCACATATTCCTTTTCAGTGGATCACAGATATGAAATATGTATGCATGAGGACGTCATTGAGAGTACTGCCCATCTTTAAGGGCCTGATTCACAAAGGTATAAATGTGTATAAATACTCACATGTACATTTCCTCCTACACATAGTGTACATTTCCATATATTTAGCATGGAGAGTTACACTTAGGTGCAAACTTGCACTTTTCAACCCCAAAATGAATGAATTGAGTCTCTTACAACGAATGTTATGATTTTAAAGTCACTATTAATAACTTTTCACTGGGATGGAGATCTCCTTATGGAAAGTATAGGGACATTTAATAAAGTTTATTATTTAAAAATATATAAATATATTTTAATGAATGATATAAATGCAAAGTAATTCACAATATTGATTAAAACTCTGGAAATAATAAGAAATGTACACAGCTCATTAAATCATCGAATTAAATGTTTATGAAATAAAAGAATTACATACATCAATTTATAAGTACTAACATTTAAACAAAGGAAAACATACTCACACTAACATATATATTTTTTTGTAATATTTGGTAAACCTGGTTAAAAGTTATAGGCTTAATGGACTTAAAAACGTTTTGTTTTTGAAAATTAAGTTTAATATTACATTTTAATCAATAATTTTATATATATATATATATATTTATCACTTAAGTGCATAACACTCTAAATGCCAAACCAAGTTAATTTATTTAAAATGAGTTCCTATGGGGTGCTATTATAATTCTCTGCCTCCGTTGATTTCTAAGGGAGTATATTGCAGTACCTGTGGCTGGCTATGTGTGGTACTTGACTTACTGCCTGGGTACCTGTAGCCCTGTAGTAACTTTAGAAGTGTCTTTTGTGAAATGCAATTGTCCTACTCTTTTGTGGGAGTGTGTTTTGTATTAGCATGTCCTTCCCAAACCCCTCCTTAAATTTCCATAAACCCCACCCATTTAGTGGTAATTATTTCTCATTTTCCCACCACTTCCCCTGGCCCTTTCGTATTTACTGCTGAGTCGCATATACTCTGTGTGTTAAGTTCTTCAGCACTGTAGAGGATGCCTTCACAAAAAAACAGAAGATGAGAAACTGAAGAGGTCTCCAACCGCAGGTTTGTGAATTCCATTTTGTAGTACGAAAGTAGTACTTGTACTACTTTATCAGCTACAAACACAGTTTATGAATTGGGTCTCTAGTATGCAGAGCGGGCTTACGGCCAGCAATTCCCCCCAAAAATGTATTAGGTCGTCCTCAAAATTAACTTAGAACAAAACTTTTTGAAAAAATATAACAATATTTAAATTCAATCTAATTATTACTGCTAATCTCCTTTTGTGTATTAACGCTTAAACAAGAAATCATAAGCTACTAGTCAATAAAAAGTTACAATTCAATCCCAGCTCTTTAGCAACTCAAATGGCCGATGTCTAGTTTACAACTGAGGCACAAGGATTCGTTTTCACTAATTTATATTACCTTTAAATAGAGTCAGTGTTTTGTAATAGTGACAGACTAATCAAATAAGGGAACACAGAAAAATGAAATATTATGGTATTCATATAATTAGAAAACACACATTAAATATGATATGCATTCCAATATACGTCACAGGCGACACCAGGAGGATTAAGTTACTATGATACTCTCAGGATCCTACAGGCACAGACCCTCACCAACCACTTACCAAAAAAACTGTCTGGTTCTTCAGAGGAAACACTTGACAGAAGAGGTACTTAAGTATATTTATTTTTATCACTTCATAGACTATATACCAGGTATCCAAATGAAATACGTCAGCAGCGTTGAGCAGGGGTATTTTTTCTGTTATGTAAACAAAAACCTCTGCACTTCCAGAAGCTTCTAATTCTTCAAATTTTAATGACTTGTAGCACCCATACCACATCAAGCACCGACGCATTTCGTCATCTCGTCTTAATCATGGAGCATAGCCGATGAGTGTTTTTTTTATTTCTTCATTTATAGTTCATAGTCGTCATAAGGTATTATGGGAGTTGCAGTCCAAACACTATTCCGGTTTTGTCGGGATGTTGTTCAGAGGGATATCATCATAATCTCACTATCTCCCTTTCTCTACAACGTAATACAAGCTCCGTGTCATTATTCAGAACCCTTCTTAATCAACTGGAACTCGGAATAATCCCCTTCCTCCTTTCACCCTCTGAACGCACAGTACATTCTATAATTTTAAACAAACTTATGGCTGCAAAATGTTGTTAGGTTTCAAGTATCCGTGGCAATTCTGCTGCTTTTCAAGATATTTAAAATCATTGCACTCACGTGACGAAAGCTGCACAATTCCCCACAGTTGTCTAACACGAAGCTGCGGGGCCCCTTCCAACTGATCTTTTCCACCAGTCCTGGGGCCACATCCATCCGACTCACACGTAAACCTTAATAGGTACCAAGTGCTATTTTTATGTTGGTAGATGAATAATTGAAAGCTACTGTTTAGTTATCCAATTACATCGAGACACATGCATTTAAAAACAAAAACACGTGGAACACAACCACTTACATTTTTTATGAAGGATGAAATATTTTCCACGTATCTTGAAAATTAACACTAGCTTTTCTAATCTATGATATCATTCATTTAGAGCCCACGCAGTTTAATCAATTAGAAAGCAATAGCGTAAAAACAATCATGCAAAGTACATCACCGATGTCCAGTAAAGGTGTGCCTATTTATTACACTTAATGGGCATGTAACAATTGTGTCAGTCAAAGCTTTGCTAGACGTAGCGCCATATACCTCGTAATTGCACCTTTCACCTCTTTTAATGCCTTCCAGTCGAAAATATCGACTCATCTGTCTTTCAAACCTCAACAAAACGAAACTAATGGATTATCTACTTTTGAGAGAAATGCAACGGTCAATGGTCTCCATTCAAGACCATCTACAGCAATGTAGGATCTGTCATGATAGGTAAGCAATGAATGAAATATTAGTATCATGTGGGGGTGCACACTGAACCAAACCACCAACCTGTTTCCTAATGAGTCAAGTTTTGCAAATGCATAGCTAGCACATGGATCAGTCCATGTTTTCAACACCGGCAAGGATTTTCTCACAAACAATGTGCTTCAAGTTTCTCCTGTCCATAAGTGGAACCTATGTTGGAGGACAGTGGAGAATATCTGCTGCTTCTCAACACCTTTTCAACTCAACTTCTCTTCAGTTTTTCCAGACGCTGACATTGTTGTGTTTCTTAAAACAATGCTGTTACTGGACTTAGTGAAGAGATAACTGACCACATTCCTTCTATTAATATAGTGTGACAGTCTATTGCAATTCAGAGAGACTATATGGGGGGCCTTTGGACATTCTGTAGGAGCGGTCGAACTAACCATGACTTAGCTCTAGAGGTACATGAAGCAGCTGTAGATCAATGCGTGATCAAGACTGGTAATATGATGTCAGCAGTGTAGTCAAGAGGGTGCGCAGGATGGGTAAGATGTACCATCAGCCCAAAACCACAGAGAACACAGATTTAAGAAAATCTCTTGGTCAAAATGTAAAGTTCCAGATGGTAGGTGGTTGGTAAGCAATATGCAAATAATGGACATCAGTCATTTGGAGAACAAACATATTTAAGGAAAGAGGATCATATTGAGGGCCAGCCAACGAGTTGTCTATGATCACCATCCAATGGGGTGCTACCATAATGTTTACTCTTATCCTTCAAGGGACTGCAATTCTTGTCTCTATCCCAAGTGTTCATTTGGAGGATTTTTATCAGGCTGGTGGCATAAGGATTTAGACTAACAATTTGCAAGCACTCCTTTCTTTGCTTCACTTAGCAATTTGAACCACCTGAGGAGCTATGTCTCCATTCCTTAGTAGGGTCATTAGGCTTGAGAGACTCCAAGAATCTTTAAACTCTTCCAGATTATAGAATTCCCGTTGCAGATTCCTTACCTTAGAATTCCCCCCCCATTGTCAGTCTGGATCCGGAGACTCTTCTTGAGCAGTACCCCTGCGTGGCTTAGGTGGTGTCGGTAGGTTACGCATCTGTCGTCATGCATGCCGGATCTGACATCACAGGACCTATACAGGCGTCACCCCGGCACACTGGCGTCAGTTTCTTTTCACAACTTTCCACGCCAGAAGCGCAGAGTCATGAAGAGCACTGACCACTGGTGCATCAGATCTAGGGTCCTGAGAGAGAAGTCCCTAGAACTCAGTTCACAGAGAGGGGAGGATGGGTGGGACGGTAAGGAATCTGCAACTAGAATATGTCTCTACCAGATAAGGCGATACCAAAGGTAAATAACTTGTTCATCTGATAGAGACTTCTAGTTGCAAATTCATTACCTTAGAATAGATACCCAAGCAATATCATTCCCGGAGGTGACTCTGTGAACCAAGATCATAATAGGAAGTCCTGCAGGACTGAACAGGTAAAATACCTGTCCCTTTGGACCTGACTTTCCAGGCAGTAGTGTTTGGTGAACGTGTGCCTTGGAGCGGTAGTCTCGAAGGGGAGGGAGTAGCTCTTTGGACTATTTGCAAAACCCACCTGTACGACGTGATGGACTGCCAGCAGGGCAGGTGATGGCAAATCCTGCCTCTGACTGGTCCCTGATGGGGAAGCGTCAGACTAGGAAGGTTTGGAGGCTGCAGCAGAAGGATTGGTGGACTGGGCAGACCGATGGCTCCCTGACCCAAGGGGTGTCGTTGGATGGCACCTCCCCAGGCCATGCAGGGGCTTGGCAGCATGCACGGCACGGTGGCTGGAGGGAACCGGACGTGGTTGGGTGACCCTTCCGTAGCCACGAAAGGGGTGAAAAACAGACTGAGGCTGGCTAGGTGCAGCTGCAAGGCCCCAGGACCTACCTTCAGTTTCGGACTCTTTAAAGCAATTGAGCACCGAGTCTGCTTTGTCTTCGAAGAGACAGGTGCCATCAAAGGGCAAGTCCATAAGCATGGACTGGACATCCCAGGAAAAGCCAGATATCCTCAACCAAGCGTGGCGCCTCAAGGCCTCCCCTGATGCAACCGATCTACCTAGTGAGTCGGTTGTATCCAGTACACATCGTATTGTGAACTTCGATGCGTCACTTCAATCAGCAACAGCTTGAGAGAGAATGGCCTAGGCCTCCTCAGAGACCTGTAGCAGCACCTATGCAACTGTGTCCCATAAAGTATGGGTGTAACAGCCCAAAAGGCATGCAGTGTTCAGAGACCACAACGCCAGGCTGGAGGAAGAAAACATCCTCTTCCCAAGCTGATCCAGTCTCTGGGATTCCCTATCCGGTGGTGCGGAGGGGAATGCACCTGGGGATGAGGAAGCTTGGATAACCAAGCTCTCACAAGTAAGGTGTTGCATAAGGAGAACTTGGTCATTAGGAGTTGGTCTATGGGGCTGGGTGATTGTCCTGTTGACAGAAGCCCCTCTACTGGGTTTGGACCAAATCCCCAGCAGGACACCAGTGTGGGCTTCATTAAGAGCAAAAGGGGTTCAAAAGAAAAAGACCCAGGTTTAAGCACCTCAGTCAGGATATTAGTCCTGATTGCCACCGAATTAGCCACAGTAGGGGGAGAAAGCATGCCATTGTCAGGAGAAGTGTCTAGACCACTGGCTTCACCCAAATCCATACACCAGTCCATAGGGTGTTCAGGCTGGTATTCTGAAGAATCCAGCAACCCCTCCCAATCCTCACCGTACCCCAAACTATAGGAATAAGGGTCAGGATTCTACCTAGGGGTCAAGGTCCCTGCCAAAGTCAGAACTGGCGTCACCCGTCCAGCTCCGTGTTGGGAATGAGGATGGGGTTCACGCAGACTGTGGGCACACTTGGCGTCAGGAGCGCTGATGCCAGAACCGTCGCAGGGGAAGGTGTGATGGCATGACTGACGATGATCCCGAAACGGATCGCAGGGTGCCCCGCAGAGCCAAGGCTGAAGCCGCTCCTTTTTCCATGTCGCATCAGCCAAGGGATTAAGTGAAGTCGCAGAAAGCTTGTTCTTCTTTGACTTCTTCTTGTGCATCGACTTACCCAAATGCCCGAGGACTTGGAGTGGGACAATGAAGAATGGGGGCTCAGTAACCATTCTCTGGACCTTCCTCTTGACTCAGAGCGGCGCAGAGCTGAGCACTGGGCTACAAGTAGCTTTAGGGACCACTCCCTCAAAGCTTTCAGATTCATGGCCTAGCACTTGGAGCATGGATTTGGGTCATGGTTGCATTCCAAACATCACAAACACAAGAGGTGTTGATCTGTTACGGACATCATCTGATGACATGAGTCGCAGGGCTTGAACCTGGTCTTCCGTGATGACATCTGGACGCACTAGAAGTGTAAAACAAAAAAATGTCAACAAAAAGTCGAGAAGTCAAGTCAAAAAGTGACTGCAGGGGTACCTCCTCTTCAGATCTGGTGTGGCTGGCGCGGAAACAAAAGAAACGACGTCAGTGCCCCAGGGTAGCACCTATATAGGTCCTGCAACGTCATATCTGGCACGCACGATGCCGACGCCGAATGCAGAGGCAACCGATGCCACCTAATGGCACGCAGGGGTACTGGTCAAGAAAAATCTCCGGACAAGACTGATGCTGGGGTGAAATTCTAAGGTAAGGAATCTGCAACTAGAAGTCTCCATCAGATACATAAAACAATTGATAGTTGGCACAACATTCCAAAGAGTAATGTATGGTGCTAGTCAATCACACAATATTCATAAGCAATGTGGTTAGAAACGTAAGACAAAGGTGGCATATCTTATCTTGATTTTGCCTGTCTAAAAATCATACATATGGTGTGGCTAAGTGAGCTCCAGGACAGAGGTCTTCATGTAAACTTTGTGGCAGGTATCAGCCTGGATACTCCACCAGCCACCCTGTTATGGCAATAGAGGCTCAACCGAGACCTGCAGATGATTCAGATCCCTGTGAAGGAGCTGGCTTATTCCTGGATGTATCAAAGAAGACCTCTAACATATCAGTGATTCCAAACAGGAATGGCTGTTCAAAGATTAATTGCATCCTACTGTGCCCAAAAGTGAGAGACCAGGGCTAAGGTAAACTGCTGAGCAAATGTCATTGCATATAGCATATGGAGGCAACTAGCTGGCAGTGTTTCAGCACTGGACGGGGCATGGGACAGCCCGAACGGTCAAGATGAAAGTGGACTGTATTATGTTTGCATTCCCCTCTTTCCTTTTATGTCATTCCCACTTTACCTTTCCCCACAAGAGGCCAACAAAGACACCTGGATTATTCCAAGAGGTGGGGACACCCTGCAGTGCATGAGGAAAGAGAGGGACAAAATCTTGGGTCGATTTTTACACATCCTACGAGTGAACAGAAGTGATGCTGAAGTGTTTCCTTAACTGAAATGATGATGAAACCACAGCAACAAGGACAACTAGCCAAGACCTAGACCTCCTCCAGGTGCAGAGTCTGAAGTCCCACTGGAGCATTTCTTTCACTCAACTCCTATACATAGTTGGGCAATTACCCCTAACTGCCAAACCACAAGTTTTGTCAGAACTGTGCCAGACCAAGAGACTGCTCATAGGTTCATTGGTAAAAATATACAACAAATAGAATCTCATGAAGCAGGTCTTGAAGGCATACTAAGCCAAGCTCAGTGACCCCTATTTTGAAAGAGATAAAGTAATCGGGAGAAATAGCTTAGTAAGTGCTCATAGAAATTCAACAAGTTTCAAACTGTGCACAAGTCTCTATCTAATTCCTTGAGGATCAAGGCGAAAGACTGGACAACCAGCTACATGTAGACACACTAACGTTATTGCGGTGGCCTGGGCGTAAATTAAGTCAGGACTACCAGTGTCACTGAAATTCTTTTCAGTAGGCTACTTAGTATAAAGTGCCAGATCTGGCCTGTCCATTACAAAGGCCAAGTTCCTGCTACAGAGAAGGGACCGAAGAGGAAAGTGCAACACTGGTCTGCTCTTGGCAAACCTTAAAAGACTGGAAGGCATGAGAGGTTACTCAAGGCTGCTATGTTTAAAAAATCAGTGTACAACGGAAGCCAATGAATGTTTGTATTTTTTCCAACCTCAGGCCTTTGGAGGTGATAAGGAGGCAGAAGATGCAAACCTTGTGAAAGGAGGCCTCTGCCTTGATAAGCCAAATTATGCAGGAAAATCAAAGACAGTTTTGTATGCCTTCACCCCAGTGGACATAGCAATAAGTTGTGTTAACACTGTTGAAGCCTCTATTGAGGAGATGTAAAAACTGGCAAGTGTCTCTCATGTGATTTGAAAACTGCAGCCTTGGATTTCTGGGTTGACTAACCAAGACTCTGTAAAGTGGGATTAGGCCTGAATGTGTAGATGTTATGCTTACCTCCCTCTTGCAAGCAGGCCTGTGTGGCTTATGCAACTCAACCCCCTCCTCCTCCATTCTCTTTCTGCAGTATAACTGATGTCTGGTGGACCTGCCACAAATCCTCCTGCAGCACATCCCTTTGGGGAGAAATAGCTTGATTTTGTCTTCCCTCATCTTTCCCAGTCCATAAGTTTGGTTTACCATTTCATATATTTTGAGCTCACTTATGGCCCTGTTCACTACTGGTCTGGTTTCATCCTTTCTGAAACTTAGGGCCTGATTTAGAGTTTGGCAGAGGGGTTACTCCGTCACAATGGTGACAGACATCTCTTCCGCCAAAATATAAATCCCATTATGTCCTATAGGGTTTATATCTAGGTGGACCGGATATCTGACACCGTTGTGATGGAGCAATCCCTCGGCCAAGCTCTAAATCAGGCCCTTACTTTTCATCCCGATTTAGCCCCTCTTTCGCTCCCTCCTTTGGAAATCCCTCTAACAAACCTGGTTAAGTGCTGGTTTCCAGGCAAGGGGCATCACTGAGCTCCCTATATAAACGGGTTAGGACTAAAGGTATGTAACTTTATATTCTACATTGTAGGATCTCCTTGATGGTCATAAACTTTGAACAAAGTAGCAAGTTGAAGACAAAAATAAACCCCTACTCCGTCTCTCAGGTATGTGTATTTGGTACATTTCCTATGTATACTAACTGTACTAAACATACTTTTGTGAACCCAAAAACCTCATGCCAAAAATATGGGATTACTTAAACAGATTCCTCAATGTTTCCTGCCCAACTTTGCATCGGCCTGAAAGTCTGTCTCTAGAGAATAATGTCTTGCAAAGGTGTATATAGCCCTCCAAGTCTCACAGCACCCAACATCCCACTCTCTCACATTCACACAGTCAAGCAACCATTCATACAACACTCGCATGCATGCTCCTCAACACCTGCTCGCACATGAAACACACCTCAGAGATCTGGGACCTTCTGCACGACAGTGCCCCAGGCCTACTTTTTCTCACGGAACCCTGGCTGAACCTGAATTAGCATTTGACATTGCCACAGCCATCCCCTGGGTACAAGATAACCAGGCAAGACAACCTTCAACAAGCCCAAAGTCCCCATCGTCAAAAAAGAACACCATCAACTGCACCACCTCCAAACACGCTTCCATCCTCAATCATAGAACACCTGTCATTCAAGCACCTGTTGTTCAAGCTCCACATCACAGCCAGCTTCATCTTAAGTGGTCAAGTTCAGACCACTGGGACGCGCAGCAACTTCACTGACTCCATCACAACAAGATATAGTTTTAAAAAACAAAGCTAAACTTTAGTTATAGGTATACTTTAAATTTAAAATGTATGCACTACCTTCAAATTCTTATATCTTGTGCAAAGGCCACACTACCATACACTGAGTTCTCCAAATGATGTAATCTGTGATGTCAAGTGTTGTTATGATTGCTACAATTTTAGATGGTATAAGTGATGAAATCTGAAAGGGTATAAGCAGTGCATGGAGAAGGCACAAGTTATAGTTAATGTAGTGTGGCTATCAAGTTCATTAAACTGTGCATGGAGGTGCGCAAGTCATAACTATAACTTTAGAATTTCTAATGTTTGTGTAGTTCAAGTTTTACTTGGATAGAAAGAATAACGTTTTCCTAACTATGACTAAGGTTTAACCTTTGTTTTTTTCCACTGAATTTCAATGATTTTTGTGCTGCTTTAATAAAAACGTGATTCAAATTGTAGAATCCAGTGTCATTGAGTGGAGTGTCGTACAGTACAGTGGAGGAGATTATTGTACAGCGTAATGTCGCATTAGATACCATAGTGGAGTTTACAGTGGAGTGTCAGAGTCTCTGTTGTAGAGTAGAGTGGAGTGCAGTAGAGTCGAGTGATGCAGCAGAGTCGAGTAGACTGTCCTAAACTGGACTGGCGTGTCATACAGTAGAGTGGAGTAGAGTGGTGTATCAGGGTGCCGGAAAGTCTTGTTGAGTATAGTGGAGTGTCATAGAGTAGAGTGTAGGGTCAGAAAGTGGAGTACAGTGTTGTATAGTGGAATGTAGGGGCATGGAGTATAGTGTTGTAGACTCTTGTAGAGTGCAGTTGCATTGAGTTAAGCAGAGTGTCGTGGAGTGGTATAGCATGGAGTATTGTACAGTGGAGTAAAATCGAGTGGCATAGAGTAAAGTGTCAGAATGGAGTGATATGTTGTAGAGTACAGTGGGCTGGTGCATCATACAGTAGAGTGAATTGTCAAAGTGGAGTGGCGGGTCGTACAGTGAAGCTGACTGCGGTGTGGCGCAGTGCCAGAAACTGTTGTAACGTGGATTAGATTGGAGTTGTAGAGTGGAGTGACGTGTTGCAGAGTGGAGTGACATGGAGTACAGTAGAGTGAGGTACAGTGTAGTAGAGTGGAGAAGAATAGTGTCGTAGATATGAGTTGCATGGAGTAGCATAAAGTGAAGTGGTTGACACACTACTCTACTACACTGTACAAGAAAAGTGTAGTAGAGTGGGTGAAGTGGCATAGAGAGAGCTGCGCAAATCTGAGTAGAGTGTCTCACAGCAGTACAGAGTGAAGTAGAGTGCCTTACACTCACATAAACTGGAGTACACTGTTGTACAGTGGACTCTTAAGGAGTGGAGTATTGTGTGGCAGAAAAGCGGGCATAGTGTGCCACTGAGTGGAGTGGTTTGTCGGTGAGTAGAGTGGCATACACTAGAAAAGAGTAGAGTGGAGTGCTGTACAGTAGAGTACCTCAGAGGGGAGTGCCATACAGTGGAATATCGTAGAGTGGGGCGGCGCAGACTGGAGTGGTGTACAGTGGAATCGCATATAGTGGAGTGGCTTTCAGTGGAGTAGCATGTTGTACAGTAGAGTGGAGTAGCCTGTTCTAGAACAGTGGAGTGGAGTACAGTGGAATAGCGCACAGTGGAGTGGCATAGAGCAGAGTGATGTACAGTGGAATTGCGTGGACTGGCTTTGAGTGGAGTGGTGTACAGTGTTATAGCACAGAGTGGAGTGGAGTACAATGGAGTGGCATACAGTGGAGTGGTGTACACTGTGGCGTGCCTGTAGTCGGGCCGGGTGGGAGCAATCTGAGTTTCCTTGCCTGAAAGAGCGTAGGCAGGATAACAAAAGTCTGCTCTCACCCGGCAGAAGCATTTTGGAAGCTATCACCAGGAGGGAGCAGCAAAAGTTTCCCTTCCCACGCTCCTGCTGGCAGGGAATCGAGGTCCAGGGAGTGGGCTCCCCTGGACATCACAGTCGAGCCAGCCCTATGGATGGGATCCCCGGGGCCTTTAAAGACTCTGTGAGGGAGGCTACCACACCTCCCCAAAATTAGTAACTGTATATGTCGGCCCCAGGGGATGGGGTCCTTGGGGCCTTTACAGGCTTGGGGAGGGATCCAGGGGTGCACACCAAACTCCCCTTTACCTTTCACTCAGACCCAGGGAATGGAGTCACACACCAACCTTCACTATATATATATATATATATATATATATACATACATATATATATATATACATACATATATATATACATATATATATACATATATACATACATATATATATATACATATACATATATATATATATACATATATACATATATATATATATACATATATATATATATATATATATATATATATATATATATATATATATATATATATATATATATTAAGGACAGGGGCCCCAGTGCTCCCAGTGGAGACTTTCACCCCAGGAGGGAGACAGCCAAGGGAGAAAAAAAACTCCTAGGCCAATGAGAACGCTCTATTTAAACTGGGTTTGAGGGACTCTCTTGAGAGAGAGCCCCTCAAACCCAACTGTCCAGACATACAAATATTTTTGATCGTTAGTTTCTTTAAAACACCTGACAAAAAGCATGCTTTGTGGACCAAGATCTAGCTTCCGGCCAAATTTGGTTTAATTCAGTAAGCAGTTTTCGCAATATTACATTCCAAAAAACTCTATGGAAAATGCATAGGGATTTTGTGTTTTAGGACCCTCCCCTCCCTCTTCTCGGCCCCCGGTTGACGGATTACCCCAAAACTTTCCATGGAGAAAGTAGTCCAAAAAGGCCACATTTTTTTTTTAGAATGTTTTAGGAAGATTTAGCACACAGCATCAAAGAAAAATTATTAGTAAACTAAAATATGTATTTGCTATGGGAAATGCAGACCTAACTAGAACTCCCTAGTGGCAAACCCAACTGGGATGGATATATATTTATTTATATAGTCACTTTAAAAAATCTCAAAGGTTACAGGGATGTTACAGTTAGGCTCACATTTTAAATGTACAAAAACATAGAAATTCACCTGCTAGAGTTATTTCAAGTAACTATAACTCGTGCCCTGGGGTAACTATAACTTGTGGCCCGCCATGCACAGTTTTTTGCTCAAAACATACACTGCAAATATTACATTGATATTTTCAATGATCTTATCTACGATGTCATGAGTGCTGTAATAGGTGAGGTAATTAGCAGTGCATGGTGAGTGCTTAATTTCTGTGAAAAGAGTATTGTGCCAGAATTAATCCTGCCCTGCAAATTTATCCAAGAGGAGGCCAGCATTTTGTGCAGAATGTCTACCCAACTGGAATACTTTTTACTGGCTAATTAGTAAGTCCTACCTTGTTGGGTAATTGTATAGTGCATCTCCTACGCGCTACAGCTGTCTAAAGGATGCTGAGGAAATATCTCCAGTGACCTTGTGTGTCTGTAACTTTGCCAATGTGATTGTTCCTTCAGCGTCTCCATCTGATAACTTTACAAGGTGGAACTGCAGAGAAAACACATTTAGCTTATTTTTATTTTTTATAAGAAGGGAGCGCAGGGGGAGCCTCAAGGTACATTAGGTCCCAGCCGGCTCCCCACCTCTTGCGGGAGCTGACATTGCTCCTGCACGCCAGGAGCTGCTGCAAATGCATGCAGGAGCAATAGTTTAATCTTTTTCATTTAGGGAAAGACATGAATACTCTGCTTTTAGCAAGTGGGAGCATTTTTAAAGCTCTCGCTTGCTGAAAGCAGAGGGTGGGCACCTTGGGAGGTAGGAGGAGCAGGTTAGAGTAAACATATCCTGCCCCCTTTTCTTTTTTTTTGTATGTTTGTTTTGGAGACTTGGCTGAAAACGTAGTCTCAAAATGTCTGCCAGCACTTCCTGGTTGAAGTCTTGGTGCCAAACAGATCTCTGCTTGAGATTGGGAGGATTTACGAAGTGTACTGATTGGATTTACACCAAATAACAAAAAGGCTTCTTCCTGGTGTAAAAGCTACCTTCCTGCCAAATTTGGTGTAATTCCATTCAGCGGCTCGGGTTCTCGTCCTGTTCCAAATCCCCATGGGAATTAAAATGAGAAACACACTGCCCTCTCCCCCTTCTTTTCTCAGCCCCCGCTTGACCAATCACCCTGAAACTTTTGAAACTTTCCATGCACAAGACCCATGGGCACACTTTTTTGGGAAAATTTAGTGAAGATTCATAATAGAGCGCCAAAGATACAGGCAATTCAAAAAACACTTTTTCTATGGAAACAAGGTCCTAACTACAACTACTACTATAACTATACTGTTATATATATATGTATAAAGAGAGAGAGATATTTTAGTTTCAAGAATCGGAAAGGAGAAAAATGTGGAAATGGGTTTGTTAACACTGGCTCTAGTTGTTATTCCCTATTTATCAGATGCTAACTCGTAATAGATCACTATTCTCTCATCCCAGAAGAACACAATACCCATGGTATATGAACACCCTGTGAACATATAACATTGTAGTCCGTTGAATTGCATAAAATTGGCACATTTCATCATCTTATTCCATAGTTCTCAATTTGTTTGGCACTGTGGAACACAAAAATACACATTCAGAATAGGGCCACATTAGTGTACGCCCTGAAGTCTTTCAAAGAGGAAAAGTTGAGAAAAATGTGGTTAAACACTGTCAAATAATTCTCTGCAGCAAAAACAGAGAGGGAGAGACTGTTTCCTAAAGTGGACAAGGCCAAAACTTAGGACAACAGTGAAAGATTCTGGCACTGTGGTTAGCAGAGTATAAAGGATTAGGTGAATGAATTCCAAAGACAGGAATCATGAGAAGCGATAATTATGCTGCGCACACGATGCTACTATAGTACTGAGGATTTTCTAATTAATTTGGAACACTACCAGTGCGAAGCATAAGAAAACAAAATGCAAAAGAGAAAGGCAATGCTGCCTAAATATGGAAGTATACTAAGTGTTATGCCCACCTACATTTTTCTTTAGCTGCCATTTTGGTTAGTTTTGCTTTTGAATGCTTGATTGGATGACCTTCCTCTTCTGAGCTAACATTCTTTAATGCGGCTGCTCTCTGAAACACAAAATATACAGAAGTACTAACTACATAAGTTTATCGTATAAATTCACATCATCTTTTATCACATGGGGCATAAGATTCATAAACCGACTAGAACGAATTCCAAGCGCAAGAACAACCTCTGATCAGGGCCAACAGAAGTGACAGTACAGCACATGGGGCAAACCGCCACTGTACAATTAAAACATTTATGTTATTCTGTTTTTATTTCGCAAGTCTGACCATCGCAGTTCTGCAACAAGACTGTAAAGTAGGTTTTTCTCTTTTTAAATCACTATTTTTTTTAATGTACAATAAAAGTTAACTTTTCAAGGACAATGATGTTCGAAATGTGAATTCACTGAGAAACTTACAGAATGAATAAGTTACAAAACAAATAGTAATCACTGTTTTGTTGAGGAAAGTAGATTTGTCTCATAGATCAGTGTTTCCCTCGACCTGTGGTCCGGGGTCCCCTGGGGGTCCACGAAGCCTCATCACAGGGTCCACGACTGCTTAGAAAATTATACAATATTAACAGACTAGGTCCCCAGCTTTCAGTAATGACTTAGTGGGGGGGTGGTCCCTGGACTCCAATGAGTCAGTGGTGGTCCCCAGGTTCCAGTAATCATAAAATGGGGGTCCACAGAAGTCAAAAGGTTGGGAACCACTGTTAAAGAAGATATCTTCAAGGCAGACTCATAGCATCCAAAGCAAATCACCACACAGATCTCTGGCTAACTAATACAGTGGGAAAAAGAGAAGTAAAATGAAAGTACTTCTAAAAAAAAAAAAAAATAGAGTAGTTGCAGCATGAGCCGTGAGGGCTCGGCAAAAAGTGTGCCATGACAACCATGCTACTGTTCAACATTCTGCTCTTATACTCCTCTGCTGCTTTTGACAATGTCCATCATACTATGCTAATGTCCTCACTAGACTCATTAACTTCAAACGAGCTCCCAGTAGATGCCCCCTCCAGGATCTGTGCTAGGCCTCCTCCTTTTCTTTCTTCACACATCCACCAGCATCATCTTTTCATTTGGTGTCTTCTATCACCCTTATACTGCTGACAGCTAGATCATCTTTTCCTTTCTGTTGGAAGCTGGCTCTCTATATAGTGCACTAAAATGAAGTACCCTGTGCAGAGAGTCCAGTGGATCCCCAAAGGATTGCAGAGGCAGAAATAGATAGGTATAGTGCCCTTTTTCTGGTAGTGTGGGTGAGCAGCTAGGCTTATCAAGGAGTGGTGTTAAGCATTTGTTGTACCCACAGAGGCAATAAATCTCACTCACACACACACACACACACACACACACACACACACACACACAAATAAATCTGAGACCAATTTAGAAAAATAACTGTTGCTTTTCTATATGCTTTGAACCAAAGAACTTTGTTATAAGGTAAGCAGCTTTTAAATTAAAAATACGTTCCTGTTTCAAAAATCAACAGTGCACATTTCAGTCTTCAATGTGAGCCGATAGAAGGAAAATAAGAAAACAGTTTCTCAGGTAAGTACACAACTTACAACCCTAGTCTTCAGTGTTTCAGGTGAGCACAGGGCAAGGTTCAGGTTGGTACCAAGTGTTCACCCACAGCGGCACGGGGCGACAGCCAGGGTGCCAAGGTCGAAGTCGGAGCCCAATGGTAATCAATGGAAACTGTGGGGGTAGCATTAGGGGAGGGGGGGCTGAAAACACACTGCTCCAAGTTATGTACAGGTGGTGTCAGAGGTTGGTCTCCAGGGGTTGACGCAAGCACCAGTGTGTCGGGAGAGGTCAACCCACAGCTGCCCAGGTAAGTTAAGAAGCCAGGAATCGTAGGGACACTAATGGTCTAGCTCCCAGGGGCTCCGGGTGGAGGGATGTCTTTTGGCATTGGAAACAGCTTACCGGGCAGGTCAGGGTGAACCCGGATTTGGGATGCAGGTTTTACTGTGGAGTCCTGCAGGGGGTCAGCTCATGATGGACTCTGGATCAGAAGTGATGGGGGCCCTTTACTGGACTGGTGGGCCACTTGGACTCGGGCCCTAGGAGTCAGGTGCAGAGATGGTTTCAGGCGGCATTTCACAGCACCGCTGCCCATAGGAGTTCTTGTTCTTTTTTGAAAGCAGGCAGTCCTCTCAAGGCTTTGGAGCTCACTGGGCTGCAGGACAGTCATCTTCTTGGTGCAGATTTCTTTGAAGGCTGCAGACAGGCCGGTAGGGCTGGGGCCAAGTCAGCTGGTGGCTTCAGTCTTCTCTGCTGGGTGACTTCTGTTTTGCTAGACTCTTCTTAGATCAACAGGAAACTGGTTCTAGGGATCAGGGGTGCCACCTAAATACTGACTGAATTTAGGGGCATTACAGGGAGTGCCAATGGGCTACTCACCTTTAGGGTGACTCACCCTTCCTATGACCACTTCCTTTAGGAAGTGGGCATAGTCCTAACCCTTCTGGCCTAATTCCTACTTAAGTGTCTACTTAAACGTATCTACCCTAGGGGTGGGACTAGCATGAAGTAGACACTCCTCCTAATTTACTCAATTTCCCCACCTGTAACCAAAAATGGGGTCAAGAACTGAGGGTCGGCCTCCTCCACGATTTGGAGAGGGCTGGTTTGCAGTTTAAAGGCGGCAAGGACTTTCAAGCTCCCTGCATTGGAATGTCCATCCTGCCTGGGAGAGCAGGTCACACCTCTGCGCCAAGCAGGCCTTTGTTCTGAGCCCTCGAGAGCATTGGTTCTCGCCTCAGGGGGCCAGAACTCTGACTTAAGGTGGCTGTAATGGTTTTGAACAGTCAAAGCCCACACTAGGATTTGGTACGTTTTTCAGGGGGCACCTCTAAGGTGCTCTCTGAGTGCATGCATTAATAAATTCATCACTGGATTCAGTGAGAGTTCATAAATATGAAATGTGTGATACCAAACATCCCTATTGTCATTGCAGCCATCCTATACCTGGGTAACCCATAATGACCAACATCCAGCAGATGTACTTAAGATGGCTTCACTGTTCACTTACTATGTCTGAGAATTGACAAAAACATAGCAGGGGCATACTTGCTCATGCAGGTATGCCCTCACATGTAATATAGTGCACCCTGACTTTAGGGCTGGAAGGCCTGAGATAGGGGTGACTTACATATATTGCTTGCAGTGCAAAGGAGACAGTGCACACAGACTGTGGGCCATGCCATGTTTACATTTTGGTTCTGCACCAAGAGACGCAGCCTGCCAAAGCAGCATGTAGTGCACTTAGTGATGGGGTCCCTGAGGGTGGCACAAGTCGTGCTGCAGCCCTCAGATTCAGTGAGGGTTCATAAATATGAAATGTGTGATACCAAACATCCCTATTGTCATTGCAGCCATCCTATACCTGGGTAACCCATAATGACCAACATCCAGCAGATGTACTTAAGATGGCTTCACTGTTCACTTACTATGTCTGAGAATTTACAAAAACATAGCAGGGGCATACTTGCTCATGCAGGTATGCCCTCACATGTAATATAGTGCACCCTGAATTTAGGGCTGGAAGGCCCGAGATAGGGGTGACTTACATATATTGCTTGCAGTGCAAAGGAGACAGTGCACACAGACTGTGGGCCATGCCATGTTTACATTTTGGTTCTGCACCAAGAGACGCAGCCTGCCAAAGCAGCATGGAGTGCTCTTAGTGATGGGGTCCCTGAGGGTGGCACAAGTCGTGCTGCAGCCCTCAGGGGCCTTCCTTTAGTACCTCATACCCTAGGTACCAGGTGTACCATATACTAAGGACTTATAGTGGCAGCTAAAGGTTTGCCAATTGGATAAAACAACTGTGCAGTTTTAGGGAAAGAGATCTGGCACTGGGGACCTGAATTCCTTCAAACGTCATTGCTGTTGCTTTTTATCTGAGTGACTAGACAGTCTGCCATTTGGGAACTGTCATTTTTGCTAAATTACAGTATAAATCAGGAAAGATACAACACGAGGATACGAATTGCTTCCTAACAACTATCCTGTCCAAAAGACTGTCTGACTTCAAACATCAGTTCTCGAGACGTGATTAGTGAGCACAGTCAGTGCCTCCTGTGCCAAAAGTGGTTAAAATGGAAACAACGCACAGCAACTTCACGAGCTTTTGCAAAATGCTGCCACTATCTTGAGTAGAATGAAATATGTTGATCTGAAACCACTGAGGCATCATGGAAGTCAGACACTCAACAAGCATAAGTGATTATGATGTAAAATTAAATCTGTTAACACATTAACTATCAACAAATACGAATGCGCAAGTAAAAAAATAACTCTTGGAAGAAGTATTATGACCAGCTTCAAATGTCAGAAAAATAGATAAAAATGAATTTGAGCTAATGTTGCAGCACTTTCTACAATTGTTCTGCTGCTGGAAGATAAAAATAGGACCAGGTGTGGTTTTATTCTTAAACTAAGGGGCGATGTTTGCATGGCACCCAGGAGGATGCTGCTTCTTGGAGCTTCAGTACAGCTCCTTCACTGGGGCACGAGACAGCAGTTGAGAGGTGCCAAGTCAGTGTTCCAGTCCCCTCAACTTTGGAGCAAACTTATACTTGGGGGCCAGGGTGGCAACCTTACTTGATTTTAAGAGAGTTTCTAGTAATGTCATGCAATGCTTGTTTTTTTCTGGCAGGAGGGAACAGGGCAAGCAACAAAATGGGAGGAGATGTGGGGCAAGCAGGATCTCACGGGAGGGAGGCAACTTGAAAGGCATGCAAGAACAAAGGGGCGGGTGAAAGAAACGCAGGAGGTGGGCGGGGTTTAAGGTGCGGGCAGCAATGCAGGTAGAGTGGGTTGAGGCAACCACCAACAGGGCAACAACAACGATGGGGGAAGAAACAGCAGGGCAAGCAACAATAACAAGCAAGAAACGACAAGCAACAACGATGGATCAACAACAATGTGGACTTCTAAGATGTGGCATGAGAACAGATTTCTTTGACAAGAATTATATTCTGATGACATTTGGAAACTAGAAAAAATATATTGTGACAGACATCGAGAGAATGACTTACTGAATAATAAAATGGATAGCAGATTACAACATATGGAATTAAAAAATCCATTAAGATGTTATCTGTCTCTAAACATTTTTAAAATCTCTACATGTAATTAAAAAAAAACAACAAAAAAAAACAGAAGTTAGACATCCAAAAGGAGTTATCCTTTAACACAAAAATGTTTGCTTATAAATGATAAATGGATATCTATTTCTATAATTAATTAACCATGAATTATGATTTTTTTGTTGCAAACTGGAGAGTGTTGTCATTGAGTTGACACTGCTATATTGCTTTAATAGACAGGGTACACATCTGAAAGTGTAAGAAAATTTCAAATGGGACAGTATGTGAAAGGACACTTTCTGCAATGGTGTTTCCTAGGAAGTTGTTTCCTAGGAAGTTGTAAATCAGTCTTGAATAGTCCAGAACAGATGCACAAGGAGTACAGATGTTTGTGTTTCAAACGTGACTCGCATGTTTTCCCACAAAAGCATATTTACGGTCTTCCTGAATTTATGGTATGGACCCTTGCAAAGCACCGTTTGCAGTGATGATGAAAATCAATGAAACATGCCAGAGGGAAAACTGCTAATTTTTAAGCCCCTTATTTTTCAAGGGCCCAGTTTGTACAATCAAAAAACAGAAATAATTAGGTAAAACAAAAAAGTGGTAGGAACAAATCAAACATCCTCTACAGAAGCATAGGAAAACTAGATAAAATGTGGCCGGAACAGTGGTAGGTATTCTCGGGGCACTATACCTATTGATGACATTGGCAAGAGCATATACGGTTGTAAATAATAGTAGAAAGCTCTTCGGGCTGGGTGAAAAAAGTCCCAGTTACACAAGAGAGTGAGAAATGAATCTACAAGGAATTATGTATTTGCGAGCACTTTTTAATGCACTGTGAGGCTATGTTGTACATTAAAAAAAAATACTGCCTTCTTGTAATTCCTTCAATATTGTCTATTTGCATCAATAATTAAGGCTGTGCGTGAAAAACACAATGAGGTACACTCAAATGAATGTAAAATTCTTTTTTTAAAAAGCCAATAAGAATATTATAGCCTGGTTAGAGCAAATTAGAGAAAACAACATGGGTATAATTCAACCAACTCAATTGGATTGTTCAAACCAATTTAACGGTTACTACCTTTAGATGTTTCCTGCGACTCTGAAGAATAGCTGTTTTAGTTTTTGGTCTCCTAACCACTGGATGCCTCAAACCCCTTTGATTAAAGCCATATTTTCGAAACCTGCATTGAAAATTAAGATTGATTTGCTGTAATAAGACATTTAAAGATGCATATCGGTTAATACTGGTTGCACAAATAAACATACATCAGCTATCATTCACATTCTTTAAAACACCTTTAGAGCCGATCACCAGATGCCCCTAACTTTAATGTTTGTATTGGGCATGCAAAAACATTTAGCTGTCTTGTCCAATATGATCTATGAATCAATACCATAGTGCAGGATACTCTAACAGATAGTTCAGGAACTATTGGTAGGTCACCACCAGCATCCTGGAAGTAGCTCACTGAAGTGCATCCCAGCATAGTAGTAAATTCAGAGAGAGTCTACTATAGCCATACTGAGGAAGGTCAGCATGGAAGAAAAGGACAAGATTTTCTTTGAGTGTGTTTACCCAAAATAAAAAACACATATTTGATAGAAACCTGTGCATTTTGCGAAACTAACAAGCTGATATCCGTAAACAAAATAGTTTAAAATCCAAAACATATTTAAGCTACTCTATATTGATAGTTCATACTAAGATGTGAAGGTTTATAGATTTTATTAGTTCCATTGTGCCAGTGGGTATTTACTGCTGTGGGTGGTATTTCATTTTGCATGTGGAGGCATTTTATTATGATCAAACTTTTTTTGAAATTGCTGTTAGTAACTCAGTCTTATGCGACAGTTAGTTCGTTTTGTAATACAAAACTGCATTTTAACTATCTAACAGCTAATATACTGTATCCAGAATATAGGCAATTACAATATCAGTACAATATAAAGTTTAGTTTAATTTACGTTCTGAACTCAACATCTATTTATCTCAAAGATATACATTTCTTCAAGGTACGTATGAGGTTCAGAAAAGTAAATCTATACTTAGCTATATATGTACCTTCGTAGAACTGCATTAGTTAACGCTCTGGATATACTATTTCCCCATACCTTAATAATGTGACATACATCTGGGTGGCCACTACTAGCATTCCTGCAAAGCGTAGCAACTAGTGTGATTATCTCTCATTAATTTATTACATTTGTTAAAATCAGAAGCTCAGGACTATTTGAGTTGATCAGAATTAAGTCTTGAAAAGTTGGCAACCCCTGTATTAAGGGATTCTAGTAAGTGCGTACTTTGAAAGTTCTTCCCCATACTTAAATTCTAAAATGTTCACACTCCAAAAAAAGGGCTAAGGTTTGTGGCTTTTTGCAGAATAGTGTACTGCGTACTCACAGAGGGAACATAAAACCTGCTTTATGAACTTCACCCCCTTTCTGAATTGGACTTAACTTATGTATGAAAGAGAGTGTCTACTAGCCCAAACTGAATCGAGTGTTGTAGGTCTGCACCTCCCCACCCCCCAACAAGTTGTCAGATTTGTGTGCTGACACTTTCAGCACAAACCATTCCAGAGATACCAACTGTCCATTCCCCCTATAATTCCAACTTCACATGAAGCATTTTTGTTGCCTGATTTCTAACAGTCAACACAATGTTTCTAATTTTGTGCACCTTGGGCTGAGCTCCCCACCGGAACATGATCTTATGTACAAAACCTTTCAATTTACCTAACACAGATGGATACCTTTCAACCAAGTAGTCAATCTCTTTGACAGGTTTGACCTACATTATTTGTCCCTTGGCTCCTGGTCTAAGTCACATTCCCAAAGTGGCTTGGAACCCAATCCAAACAGATTGAAATCCAATCCAAAAAAGGTGCTCCCTTCTTTGCTACCTACAGCCTACCATATATTTTCCTGCCCCAGAATTCAATTTCTGCTACAAAATAACCGCTCATCTCAATTTTCTCCCTGTCATACCCTTCCAATTTATATTGGTCTTACATACATTTCTATTTTGAGATTTAATATATCCTGTCAATCCTTTTTAAATGGTATTATGTACCTCAAACTTGAATTCACTTATACAACAAATTGAACTATGCACTTGAGATCTCTCACCTTTCCCTGTTGTAATCATAAAATAAAATCTACATTTTGAACCACCTTAACTTTATTATCCCTCTGCACGTTTTCCCTCTTAATATTCAATACATATTCCAACGAACCTACTTGCATCTTCTGTTTGCTTGCATTTTGTTTGTCAGCATTTTAATATATTTTGAAGTAGCATTTTTAGATTTAAATATACATAATAATTCACTTTAATCTTACATCATTTCTTTCTCAGTTTATCTCTGATTTGGTGATGATTTTTCTCATTCACATCATTAACACACTAGATGGCTCTTCCTCACTTATTGCTACATCTAACACCTCTAACAACATTAATAGTCCTTTGTGGATGCTTTTATTTGATGTACGCATCTTCATTTGATCTGGTATATACTCATTCTTCTTACCTATCAATATAGTTTACTAATAGATCTCTTAAACACATTACAAAGCTATCAGTCTATTTGTTTTAACCATGAAATCTGCAGAAATAACTTACATCATTTTAAATAATGTTAATTCTTGTTCCAAAGTGCACCTCCAATTACTTTAAGGTTGTGGTGTACCAGATCAAAGTGTCACTTCCTAACTTAGTTTGTATTTCTGGAAGGGTAGGGTAAACACTTTTGCCATCCTCTTTTCTCAAGCAATGCAACAAAGTTGCTTGTTTCCCATCACTGGATAACCATAGCACTCCAGATGCAAGCATAAATAGTTTGAAACTACCTACCCACTCTTCCCAGGGTGCCTTGGGTATAAACTTCTCTGGAGTTGCCATTTGAGACAAGTTGATTAATGCACAATATGATATTATTAGGAATATATTCATGCAAGATGATAAACTAAACATTATCCAGCCTAGTAAAATGATAACACAAAAAAATAATGAAAGTACTCACAGTTGTCCACTATGAAAATTAACAAACTTCAGCATCACTGTTAGGTCAGTGTTATTATACAGGGCATGTATTTTCCACTTGAAAAAAAAGTACCTTGTTCCTATTGAATGATCCTGTTGACCATCACTAATCACTAAAATATGGCATCATGTTCTCCCTTGAATGTTTGTTCACAAAGGGATACTCTGGACTGAGGATGTTATTTCCTTATCTCACTGTTGTTCGGTATAACAAAGTGTGGACTGGGGAATTTTTATCTAGTACTTTATAGAGACGTGAGGTAATGTGGGTTATATCGCCGTCCAGGTGTATCTCTTCTACTTTCACTGATTCTCTACTTCCTCCCTCTCTCACTGGCAGTCTCCCTACCCATTGTAGCAGTTGCATCAAGCAGTATATATCAATGGGCCATAATCTGTTTGGGTTCCTAGTACATAGCTTTCTACATCGAGATGTCCAGGTCTCTTTTTGAGAAGAAAAGATCTTGCTATGTGGGATAGTTTATTGTCCCAGATAACATAAAAAATGGAGGATATAAGTCCTTGCCCTCTCTTCGCCCCTCTCACTCTAATGTGATTTGAGGCCAGATGTAGGTAGGTTTCCTTTTGCGAGTTGCAAATTGCGATTCCCAACGACTCGCAATTTGCAACTCGCAAAAGGAAATGCAGAAAGGTGTTTCAGACACCTTCTGCGACTCGCTATGGGGTCGCAAAGACTCACCACATAAATATTTATGAGGTGGGTCGCAGTTTGTGACCCCATAGCGAGTCTAGGCACTCACGGGGATGGTGGCCTGCTGGAGACAGCAGACCACCATGTCCGTGACTGCTTTTCAATAAAGCAGTTTTTTTTATTCTCTTTGCAGCCCGTTTTCCTTAAAGGAAAACGAGCTGCAAATAGAAAAAATACCGAAACCTTTTTGTTTCGTTTTTTTTCCAGAGTAGGCAGTGGTCCATAGCAACTCTGCCTGCTCTGAAAAAATATTTTTGTGAGCTTTCACAAAGGGGAAGGGGTCCCATGGGGACCCCTTCCCTTTTGTGAATGAGTTACCATCCACTTCGAGTGGATGGTAACTGCGAGTTGGTTTGCGACAGCTTTCGCGGTCACAAAGCATCTCTACATCGTGATGCGGTCGCAAATAGGAAGGGAACACCCCTTCCTATTTGCGAGTCGGAATCACATTTTGCGAGTTGGTACCGACTTGCAAAATGTGATTCTGCATCGCGGGAGGCCTTTTGCGCCTCGCAAACGGCGTTTTTTGCCGTTTGCGAGTCGCAAAAGGCTTACTACATCTGGCCCGAAATGCAGAAAGGTGTCTCAGACACCTTCTGCGACTCGTTATGGGGTCGCAAAGACCCACCTCATGAATATTAATGAGGTGGGTCGCAGTTTGCGACCCCATAGCGAGTCTAGGCACTCACAGGGATGGTGGCCTGCAGGGGACAGCAGACCACCATGTCCGTGACTGCTTTCTTAATAAAGCTGTTTTTTTTTTTTCCCTTTTTGCAGCCCGTTTTCCATAAAGGAAAACGAGCTGCAAACAGAAAAAATACCGAAACCATTTGTTTCGGTTTTTTCAGAGTAGACAGTGGTCCATAGGACCACTGCCTGCTCTGAAAAAATATTTTTGTTTGCATTCACAAAGGGGAAGGGGAAGGGGTCCCATGGGGACCCCTTCCCGTTTGTGAATGAGTTACCATCCATTTCAAGTGGATGGTAACTGCGAGTTGATTTGTGACCGCTTTCGCGGTCACAAATCAACTTCACATCGCGATGCGGTCGCAAATAGGAAGGGAACACCCCTTCCTATTTGCGAGTCGGAATCACATTTTGCGAGTCGGTACCGACTCGCAAAATGTGATTCTGAATCGCGTAAGGGCTTTTGCGCCGCGCAAAAGCCTTCCTACATCTGGCCCTTGATGACTTAGTACAGCAGTCTAGTTAAGGAATTTCCACCAGGGTCATAATGTGGTGGTTGGACCGCCACAGCAGCAGCGGTCCTGACCGCCACTCAAGTCTGGTGATCTAGCGACTGCCAAACTCATAATGAGGCCCACAGACTCTTGAGATTAATGTGAAGACCACCATACAATTCTTCCTAAGATACACGAAGTCAACAGAGCAACAGACAGAACTCCCTTCTACAATATTATACCTATAATCTCATAGCACCAAAAGAGAACCCTTCTGTAGGACAATTGCTATGCCTTCATAGACACTGATTGGATTTACACACGTTTACAAAACATGCAGACGTTCTCACTAGCTACTTACAACAACATTCCTATCCCATACAAATGATAAAGTGGGCTAAGAAGAGAGCAAGGAACAAGAATGATTCAGCCCTTTAAGACCCATCCTAAATATCTCAAAGAAAGATTACTGTGTGTCAGCACTTACTGTTGCAACTTAAACTTTAGCTTTAATTGATGTTCCTTTGTTCATGGATCAATAAATAACAACTGTCTGTTTCCTGAGCGTGGTGGTGTAGGGGGATCAGATGGTCATGGAAGGGTTGGTGCTCCAGGGGAGCTGTCTAGCCTCTCAAACTCAGGGGTTGCAAGGTCTAAATGTCCCTCTTCTTCAGAATGGCAGCTTATGTGCAGATACTTTAGTTATCAAGCTGTTTTCCACCAGGTCACGTATATACCACATTTAGCTACATTATCAAAGCCAACTTATTGCAGGTGTTTCATACAGTGCTATTCTTTATCGGTAATTGAAAGTTTACGTTTGTGATTGTGTGCATGGGCAAGTGAATAGGAGATCGTGATAATGGGTGACTAGAAGTACTTGTTCCAATTTCTTTGGAGAACATCATATCAGCATGGCTCATCATTCAAAAGTTGCACATAGGCCATGAGCCAGGACCCCAAATTTAGACCTTTGGTCCCACTCCGGAGGAGGGGGTGGTGGGGAGGTTTCTAGCATGATTTTGTTTTGCACTAAATGGACGTCCAGAGATGGAAAATATATGATAGCAAGTCATCACTCTTTGCCTTTTGTCTGATATTATTGGATAAGCAACTATAGCCCAAAAAAAATAATGGTTTTCATATTTTTGATAAATAGCATACTAATTAATCATAACATGTGGAAAAATAAATCTAATTCCACCAGATTGGTTAAATTCAATAAAATAAAATTATTAATTGTAATAATAATAATATAGTCCTTAAAATAATACTACTAATACTTTATTGTATTCCTCATATATTGATATAGATTATATGCATACTTTTTACTCATAATTTCAAATAATAAGTCACATCTTACACAGGCATTGTATGTCATAAGTGAATATAAATACAATTTTATCATTCACATTCATCATCATCATTGTCTTCTGAATATGTCATCATTCTCCTGCGTCTGCTTGATTTTCACAGGCTGGAAATCTGCACATACCAGTGCACGTGAGGTCATTTAGATAGCAGACACATGTTGACAGTTTGCAGTTGCTAATGCAATTGCAAGCTAGTAGATCTAACATAGCCTGAGGTGCTGACTGCCCCTCCATCTAGTCCAAGACCAGATGCTCTGCTCCCTTGTGTTTTCCCAACTTCACCTCCCACCCTCTCCCAATTGGACTAGGATCATTCAGAAGACATATCTTGCTTATAGCGGCTTGATAATTTAAATGTTCTGCATGCTTTTTCAGACAGTCCCTTGCAGGTGGAATATACGCAAAACATTATGGGATCATACAGCATATGGCCTTTAGATGTAAATGCCAATTTCCTTCTCGAGCAGCACGCAGCAGAGCCAGCAAGACATTTTTAACAATATCCACATATGACATCCAAAATGCAGAGAGATCTCCATTGTCATGACGAAGATGTTACAGGAATACATCCCAAAGCTGTTTCACTTCGGCAAAGGCAGCATTCTGCAACAGGTCGTCTCATCTCTGTTGGCACAGGTCTTTTACAAATTCATTAACACCCTCAATGAAGGAATAGACTACCTGAATGCTCTCTTTGTAATTCTTCTCCACCCAGGGGATCAATTTGATTGTACAAACGAACTTCTAGTACTGATGATATTGATCCTTCTGCTATCATGTCTGCTTCAATGCAAAGGTCGCGAAGGCCAGCATCTTGAAAGCGTTTTCCAAGAATTGACCTGACATTGCAAATGGTGTGAAAGGTGTCCATTCATAGTATGAATCTGCTGTACGTTGCTTTATGCTTCCACACAATCTCAGTTGCTTTTACATAGAGAGCTTGATCTAAGAACACTACAATTTTTGCCTAATGCAGTGATTCCCTTATCAGCGCTGACTGTTTCAAAATTTCAGAAACTACTGTCAACTTAGTTGCAGGGACATTAATGGTGGGCACGTAGCCAACGGAATCCTGTGATACACTAACCAGATCTCTAGTACTGATGTTAAATCCTGTCCAATTTGGTATTATCCGTGCGAGGCTCACTTCTTGTCTTGCAACAACCCAGATTATGTTCTTATATTGTGCAAGATTTTCCGGCAAGACTTTGGTATTTGTCTTCAATGGCTGCGGCCCAACTCATTCGCCAGAAACATACATGAACAGCCTTTTTGTTTTCTGGATCTCCTGTCAGAAGTCCTAATAGGAACCATTTAAGATAATCAGGCACTGCAAATGAATCTTTATCAACATCTGATGGATAATTTGACCATGGTGTTAATGTCAAGTTTGTTTTAATCATTATTCTTATATGCAATGATGTTTCATCAATGATCTTGTTCAAGTCTGTTTTTTTAACCTTTAAAACTGATAATTCTCTTTTCAAACTCTGGTTTTCTCTTGCAATGTCCTGTAGCATGACGGGGTGTGGCTTGGTGCTCAAGGAGTGAGCAGCCTTGAGGAAGAGCTCTGGCCCGGGCTCTCCGTTAACCGTCCATCCTGACTACACTACCCATCCAAATGCACAGTTTCACCGAGACCCAGGGGGGATGGGGGCTTTGAAGGAAGGTCGAATTGCCTGCTTTGGGGCCAGCTACCGACCTGCAGAAAGAAAAACAACAATGCAACGCCTGACCCCAAGATGGCCGGCGCATTGAAACCGTTGGGGCCTGATCTACAACCGGCCTAACGAGGACGGGCTCACCGAGGAGCGCCCATGCCTGGTGGCGAGGCTCCTGCAACTGATCGGGCGGCCCCGGGGCCGTAAGCATTGGAGCCAGGTGCGGGAGCCAAGTGGAGCACCGGGCCGCCTGACCTCAAGATGGCGGGTGCACCGGGCCCAGCGAGCCTTGGGCGGAACTCGGCTTAGCGGGGACGGGCTCATCTGGAATCGCGCCCCACTGGGGGGGGAGATGACCCCTGCTGCCAATTGGGCAGCCCTAGGGCCGAGAACATTGGAATCAGACGCTGGAGGTGAGCGGGACACCAGAGCGTGAGGAGCGCGGCCTGGACTGCTGTGGGCCAGCAGCTCTGGTCTCCGGCTAGCCCTCCTTAAGCGGTAGGGGGGGAGGGAGCATGAGTGCAAAGCTACTCTGGGCTCCTCTTCCCGCTTTTGTGGTGCGGGGAGGGGAGGGAGACACCAATTAAGGAGCACCTGACTGGGCTGAGGAGCTCCAGGCCACAGAAGCGGAGCGGCTGTACCTGGCGGTGGACGTGGGCTGCTCTGCACAGCGGATTCTGGTGGAGGAGGACATCAACACTGGGCCCAGAGCCACACATCTTCCACCGCCACCGGATGGGCAAAACAGGAAAGAAAGAAGACATTGCAGGTGATTCCAGCACGCAACAGGGCTGCATCACATCCCCTCCTGCCATTATAGCGCACTCCGTGGTGGCTGGGGACCCGGCCGGGGGCCCCTCGTTGGGAGACATAATGCAAGCAATTACGTTCTCCAGGGAAAGCCTTGAATCCAAGACAGAACGAGCTTTAGAGGAACTCAGACCTGAGATGGCGGCAGCCGGGGATCGGATCACTAACCTGGGGAAACAAAAAGAGACATTAGTTGCCTGAGCTGAGGATGCAGAAATCAGGTATAGGAGAAATAATATCAGAGTAGTGGGCCTTCCTGAAAGAATCGAGCGGCAAAACCTACCTGAGTACCTGGAGCGCTGGATCTCTTGGTCTGTGGTGCCAGAGGGGCTCTCGCACTTATTTGCCTTTGAGAGGGCTCACAGTGTGCCCGTGTGGGCTCCCCCCACAGGGGCCCCGCCACGACCGGTGTTGGCCTGCCTATTGCACTACAAAGATCGGGACCACATTCTAGCACAGGCTAGAAAGACTGGGGAAATAAGAGTAGAGAATAACTTGGTCTGTATCTTCCCCGACTTCTCTTGCGAAGGCAGAGAGCAACGTACTTGGAGGTTAATAAACAACTACGACAGCTAAATATCCAATACGCTATGTTGTTCCCCTCCATGGTGAGAGTGGCGGATGGGCCAGGAGCAGAATTCTTTCGCACACCCCAGGAGGCAAGGACCTGGCTGGAGGAGCGGGTGGACCCGGCAGGCATGGGGGTGCCCAGAGGTCCCAGATCCCGGAGCAGAGGACGTGGATCAGGGGGACCCAAGCAGGGGGGGGGGGGGGGGAACGGCACCCACCTCGGAAGAGGTCCACGAAGAGAGACAGTGAGCCATGGCGGCGGTGGCCTCCTTCAGCCAAGGGAATAATAGTCCACGCTCCAAGGGAACGCTGAGGGGGGTGCATTGGTTCGGACTCGGATGCAGAATCTGAGAGCTCGGCGACTACGAGCCTGGAACTACCGGTGGTAATGCCAGGAACATCGGAGAGCAATATAGGATGAGTTGGCGTGACACCGGCAATCACGCCGGAGAATAAGAGCACCGAAGATACAAAGCTCGGGAGGCTTGCAGCAAGATATTGAAGCTAACCCCGGGCTGTGAGCTCTGCACGGCTAGAGCCCCTTTTTTGCCCACCTATCAAGACTTGACTTTGGTTTGTAACAGTTTGGATGGGGAATTGCTCCGTCTCTTGTCCCCTAAAGTTTTAGTTTTTTAGTAAGGGAACCGCCAAATGCCACTCCTGTAGGAGTACAGTGTCCCTTATTTGTGACGATGTGAGTCATCAACCTGAACGGCGGAAGGGCGGGGTCGCTTAGCTGTTGAATATCTCTAATGGGTGATCCGTAAGAATATAAAGTGATTTCTCTGAATATAAGGGGTATGCACAATATGACCAAACGCTATAAGGTATGCTCCTATTTATGTAGAAGGGGGGTTCACATAGCCATGCTGCAGGACACCCACCTAACAGCAGTGGAGGGTGCCGCGCGGCAAAGGAAATGGAGGGGTCAATTATTCTTCACAACCTACTCAGCATACACAAGGGGCACTTTAATCTGAATTAAGGAGGGGTTCTGTTCCAGGTAACTAACACGCTGACGGATCCCGCTGGGTGCATTGTTGTGGTCACCGGCCGCCTGGGAGGGCGGGACATAGCGCTGATAAACGTATATGCACCTAACATAAAGCAAAGCACGTTTCTTAATCAATTATCAAACACATTAGCATCCCATATGTTACAAACTGCATTAATTGGGGGAGATTTTAATTGTGTGGCCAACCCAGGACTTGATAGATCCCACCCACCGCTGAGGGACTCCTCAGTGAATACGTTAGCTAAAAAATTCCTAGAATGGCAAGCTGAGTGGCAACTGATAGACACCTGGAGAACTCTCAATCCACTTGCCAGGGCTACTCTTAATACTCTGTAGTGCATGACCTACATGTGCAGCTCAATATTTTCTTGTGCACCCTAGCGGTGCACATACAGGCTAGAGGAGGAGAATACCTGGGGAAAACTAAATCCGATCCAAACCCCCTTCTATTTAATCTATTATGGACAAGGGCCATCTCACGCATACCCACTTGGCGACTCAAACCAGACTCAATAGAGGATCCCGCATTCTGCGATCAGAGAAGAAGGCACATTATTCATTACTTTGAGGATAACGAACCCACGGCCCCTTGACCCCAGACATTATGGGAGACATTCAAAGTGGTGGTGCGAGGCTGCTGTATAGTGACATCTATGGGGGTTAGGAAGACCTTATTGTGAGATATAGACATAGCTGAGAGAGAGAGCTCCGATCATTAGAGAAACTGACCTCAGACCACCCGGAATTGCAGGGGGAGGAGCGGGAGGCCAGGGGCAGCGTTGCAGATTACACAGAGACGCTTCGGTGCTTAGATTATAAACAATTTATGGCAAAGGCACATGCGGAAAGAGACAAGACAGGAGCGCTGCTTGCTTGGTTGCCCAACCCTGCTAAACATGGGTCCCCCATCATAGAGATCACTACCCCCTTGGGAACTAAGCTCTACCAACAAGCTGACATCAATTCTCACTTTCTCGGATATTATACTACCCTATACGCCAGCACAAGTGGGGCAAGGGCTGAGATAAAGGACCTCCTGTCAGCGCTACGCACTGGGCGGTGTGAAGTAGGAGCCCCGATGTATTTCATATTTGGGCGTTCGCACATATCACTCTCACTCAGACATATTAGAAGGCAATATCGGAGGAGCTGCTAGGGCTCTGAGATCAAGCGTCGGCTTCTGGGGCTCGCTTCCGCTTTCGCTGGCTGGGAGGATTGCGCTTATTAAGATGGTGGCGCTGCCCTGGCTATTGTACTACTTTGCGGTTTTACCGCTGTGGGTGCCGCTTGTGGTGTTCAGGGAAATGGATACAGTGATCAGGGCGTTCATATGGGGGAGGGGGCAGACGCAGAGTGGTGCTGACTACCTTGAAGAGACATCGGGCGGAGGGGGGACTGGCGGTTCCTGACTTCGAGGCCTATTACCTTGCCGCTCAGCTGCAATGGCTGGTCCATTGGGTGGCAGATCGCAGGTCTGGGGGAGCCACTGAGAATCCAGTGATTCCCCCCGCATCGGTACTCGCGGGAATCTTTCCTAACCCCACAGGCGCGGGTCCTGCCCTGGCTCCTGAGGTTGCCGTGTTCCGTCGGTGTTGGAAGCGCTGTCCACGCCTTACACCCTTGAAATACCAATGGCCTGGCTTTGTTGGCTGCCCCGGGCGAGAGATTGGAGAGGGCTGATGACCTGGGTGAATGCGGGAGCTACCCAGATGGGAAACCTGTACAAAGAGGGCAGCTTATTGCCCTTCAAGGACTACCGGCAGGAATATGACCTCACGCGGGGCCACTTCTTGTTGCACCATGCGCTCACCCGCACCATCGGGATGTTCTGAAAGACGGGCATTGCTGAACCCTCTTCTCACAGTCTCAGCACCTACCTACTGACTTCAGAGGGTACTCACAAAGTGGTTACTGGGATATATAAGGCACTTCGAATGGGGGCACTGAACCCCCTAGACGATCTGAGACAGAGGTGGGAGACGGACCTGGGGACCCAGATAACGGAAGGGGACTGGGATTGTATACTGGAGAGAACACCGAAAATATCCAGAAATGCTAGATTTCAGCTTATTCAATTCTACGTGCTGCATAGGGCCTATCTCACGCCGCAGAGATTGCGAGACCACTTTTGCGTGCTGGACGCGAGGTGCCCCTGGTGTGGAGCAGAGGCAGCGGACTTTCACATGCTGTGGTTCTGTCCCCGGCTGGGGACTTACTGGGACACAGTGGTGTCGGAAGTGGCGAACATTTTAGAGATCGTTATTATACGTACACCTGCTCGATGCCTGCTGCATTGGTTCCCACACAACCCACAAAAAAGGGCAAGTAGTAGGTTTCAAGACCTTGCATATATCTTAGCTAAAAGAGAGCTGACGAAGAAATGGAAAAGCCAGAGCGGCCCCAGCCCTCAAGATTGGAGGAGGGAGCTCAAGAGATGGGCGGAAAGTGAAAGATTAGTGCTGCACAAGGAGCTCGGGTGGGGTAGATGCTCTCCCGTGATGAAGAAAGCCTGGGAGCAGATCACTATTGCGTTACTTGAAGAACACTTGGCTCCTTGCACGGAGGGGCCTATGCCAACCTCTGCATCCATTAACTGACAACCACATATCTATAGAGGGGCTGATGGGACAGACAGAGTAGAGACCTGAAGCGCCAGACTCGAACACCAAGCATGACTCCTAAAAATACACAATCAAAGACACTGCATAACACTCCTATTTAGGGCAAATTTGGGTGGGGTTGGGAAGTTGGAGTTAGTTATAAGTTGAGCTGGATAGCCCTTTATTTGCTATAGCACTTAAGCCATGAATCATCATGCCTATCTTCCACCCCCTCACATTCATACGAAGCCCACTACCATTTAGGGAGAAGGGACATGTCTCACATATGTAACTCTTGGTAGGTCTTCAACATTGTCAGGATTGTACGATAGCAAATAAGATGATGCTGTGATTTACAGCACTGTTGGTCCTTACCTTATGTGGCACTGAACTACTGGTGTTTCTTTTTTCACCTTTGCATACTTGTAAAAGCTGAACTCAAATTCCAATAAAATCTGTTTACAAAAAAATGTCCTGTAGCATGACACTATCAAGTTGAGCTAATCATTTTCCTTGGTTGTCTGGGAATATGCGGAGGCTGTCACCAACCTCGGAGTTCAATTTTCTTCTAATTTGCTTCTTGGTTGATTTGTGTGTCATGAGGGTTTCAAGCCTTTCAGTGAGAGTCATCACACATATTACCTCTTTGTTAGGAATAAACATAGTTATAATGTATTGAAATAGTTCATCATATGCTTCATCTCATATTTTTGTAGTGATCATCGGTTTCAATGCTAGATGCATAATCTTCCGCCTCTGCTTTAACCCTGGAATAGTTACGATAATAAGATGCATGAGAATGGGCTTCTGCAGCCACTATGCCCTGCCTACAAACTGCTAAGATCTTTGAATCACAATTAATGGTTGCACACTCTTGAAGCCTTTTGTCAGTTCTAAGCTCCGTGGCCTTGATTAATTTCTCACTCGTTGATGTTCCCTTGTAGCATCTTATCTTTCCACACAATATACATTCTTTAGCATACACGTTTGACTTTAATGATGTTCTTCTGTGTTTACTTGTGCACTCATTCATTTCAGCATCATCACTGACACTTGCTTCAACTTTTTGCTTAATAGCCTGTAAATCTCTCTTCATAGTAAACAGGCTCCTGCAATTCCTGTGGTAAAATACTTGGCGAACCATATGGCTTTGCACATTTCTTGCAATGTCTAACAGTGGAATATGATTCCTTATGTGAGCTGCCTCTCACAAAGTTTTCCATGATAAGTAGTGCTGCAGGCATGTCAGTGTAACTTCATGTCGGACATTTGATCATAAAGGAATTATACACTGGGGATCAGAGGGACAGGATATGCTTGTTTCAGTCTTCTTCATGATGCTGCATGGCCATTTACCACCAGCTCTAGAAAAATAAATTAATTTTAAAAATTATACATTTTACTTGGTGTGTTTAATATAATCATAATTACTGTTATAATGATCAATTTATATAATCACATTTACTGTAATTTTAATTCTTAATAATAATAATATTCACAATAATAAAAATTATGAAAAAAAATCCATTTACATCAAGGTATCTTGGGAGTGGAGTGGTAACTCATAAAAAGGCAAAGGGTATGACTTGCTGTCACATATTTTCCACCTCTAGTCGTCCATAACTCGCCAATAAATCATATTAGAAGCCATCCTCCCAAGTGGTACCAATAACATGGTTGGCTCAAGGCCTAACATGCTCATTTCTTCCTGCCCTCGTCTCCTGAGAAACATCTTAAGTAATTGCACTCCTTAAAATCACATAAGCAGTTTGTGTTAGCCTATTCAAGAAGCCCAGCAATATGATGCCTCACCTCCTGCCACTTCGTTATAAATAAATGCTGATTCGCTGAAGAGCCAGACAGAAGACAATGATCTAAAAGAGCATTCAAAGACATGCAGGGTACACTAGATAACAATCAATTTCAATATCACATTTCAACATGTTTTTGCGTGGTGTGGGGAAACGGATGGATTAGTGTCAAGGGTGCGTAAATAATCTGAGCGTCTGCCAAAAATCCTGTAGCAGAGACACTGGGGGTTGGCAAGATGAATAAATAGTGTTGTCACAATGAAGTAGGCTTGTGATACAGTGCTTGGTAGTTGGTACCTTCTTGGTTCCCCAAAGGAGTGCAAGTTCTCTCTTGGTAAGTAGAGACTGCAATAGCGGCATAAGGCCTCAAGCTTTTAGAACTATCACCCACACACCCCAATAGAGCCGTCGGTGGGTCAGGATTAATATTTGTGCCCAACATTATTGATAGCAGGCCAAACACCTCACGGCAATACATACTAATGAGGGGGCACGTCCATGTCATATACAGGAAATCAGCTAGCGGTGCAAGGCATTTTAAAGCAGGCAGATTAAGTGGGGTCCATGCGGTCCAGAGCACTCTGTGTTACATATGCTCTGTGCAAGAATTTCAAATGCAACAGCTTGTGTCTGTGGTTAAAGGACACATAACGTGTATGAGCGCAACAAGCAGACCATATGCTCTCTTGAGGGGGTCTACCCAAGTCCGACTCCCATGCCACTCTAAGCTTCGCATCGTTAACAGGTAATAGAGCAATGCTAATGATATGGCCTGGAGACAAGATGCTTAGCTGAGTCTGCTGTAATAACTAACGTGAGGGGAGGGAAGTCTGCAGGGGCTGGTGGGTATGAAGCGAAGCGAGCACGAAGAGCACTCTGCAAGCGACATAGCACAAAGTGCTCAAGATGGGTGGCGCCAAAAAATGTGTGTTGTCAGAGCCCGAGAAAACATGATCATCTGAAAAAACATCACCAAGTGTTCAAACCTTAAATGTTTGTAGTTTGCGGTGTACCAATACTTCCTGCGTAATAGGAAAATATGAGTTGATAGGTAATAGAAGTGCAGGGGAGTAAAGTAAATCATACCTTAGCACTCGTATACATTTATATGATGCCCAGCTGGTAGTGGATAATGTTTGAACATCCCTGGGGTCCAAGGGAACATCACGGGGTAAGGAATAAGGAATGCACGTGTCTGGATGAAACTAGTGATAGGAGAAGTGACACTGTGCTGCCAGGAAATAAAGCTACATATGGGGCACTTTGAAGCCTCCACGTTCATACGGAAGAGTGAGAACTTCCCACCGATTACGAGGGTGCCTGTCAGCCCAGAGAGGGTGAGTCAGTAAGCCACGGAGCATATCGAAAAAGTTATTAGTAAGCGGGATGGGAACATTTAAAAACATAAATAAACTGTGGAATAACTATAATTTTTATGAGAGCTATTCGGCCCGCCATAGACAGTGGGAGCCTTACCCAGCGTTCCACTTGCGCTGTCAGTCTTTCAAATGCAGGTACATAATTAAGCATTATAATCTTTTCTTTATTTCTGTGAATGTGAACGCAAGATATTTTGTCGAGTCACTGCACCATTTTAATGAAAATTCCAAACGGAGAGCAGTAGTGGAATCAGTGAGTGGAAAGAGTTCCAACTTTCCCCAGTTGACGAGTAGCCCCAAAAATGCACCAAAACAGACTATTTAGTCCAAAATGGGATTCAGGTTATCTCCAGGGCTATGCACAAACAATAAAATATCGCCCGAATATAGCGATATGAGAAGCGGACTGCTGTTGAATTGTAAACCTCTGTTAATATGCTGCTCCTGCATATGGCGCAACAGAGGGTCCCATTGCTATTATGAAAAGTAAAGGTGAGAGCAGGCATACCTGCTGAGTACCCCACTCAACAGGGAAGGGGGGTATAGCGTTCCATTAATCCGAATAGTAGCAGTAGGCTGCGAGCATAGAAGAGAAATTAAAGTAGTATAGCCCAGCGGGAATCCAATATTTCGCAGAGCGGTGTGAAAGAATGGCCAAGCAAGGGAATCGAAGGTCTTCTCCGCATCCAACATTGCTATGGCTGCTGGGGTTGTGGGAGACACTTTGTTCAACACTGAAAAGACGAGCGGAGGTTAAGAGAAGTGAAACAATATGAAACAAAGCCTAAGTGAGCTAGGGACATGAGTTGGTCTAAAAGAAGTGAGAGATACATGGCTATCAACTTTGCTAGAACTGTGTTGTCAAAGTTTAAAAGAGAGAGGGGCCTGTAAGAGCCACATTCAAGCGGGTCCTTACCAGGCTTAAGCAGCACAGTGATGACCCCTTCCCTCAATGTTGGTGGGAGCACTCCAGTTTTGACAGCCTCCGCATGAACGGATAGAAGCCATGGTGCTAAAAGTTCCTTATATGTTTTATAATATACCCCTGTGAACCCATCCAAACTTGGGGCACGTGTACCCTCCGTGGCATCTATGGCCTGTATGATTTCTTCCACGGTGAACAGCTCACTGAGGAACTGCTGCTAGGCAGTGGTTAAACACACCATTGCAACCTCATCAAGGTATTTCTGCAATGCGATGTGGCAGATGAGGCTGCGTAGAGTCAGGAGAAAGTCGAAAAACTCTGATTGGGCCTCTGAGGGGCCCATGGCGAGCATTCCATCCTCTCTCTTGAGCTCTAATATGTATGCAGACAAGTATGAGGGGCAGAGTAAATGGGACAGCGTTCGTCCTGACCATATCTGCAAGCCCTAGCACATTTCTCCAGATGGGATGCCTCTCACTCTGCCAGCTCATGAAACTCATGCAAAAGCAATTTACGCTGGTGGAGGTTGGAATCAAAATCAGACTCCAAGGCTACACCCTCAATCTCTGCCAGCTATGCCTCTACCTTTGCAAGGCTGCGCCTCATGTCACGCAGCACTCCAGACTGCTTAGAGATGCAAATGCCCCTAGTATATGCCTTGGACGCATCCCACAAAATTGCATGTGTGCCCACAAAGCCATCATTAAGCCTTCAGCTCCGACCTAAAAACTGCATCCTGAAATGCCAGGATCGCACAATACCCCCTTGCACAGAAATGTTAAGTGTGAGCAACACCAGTGAATGGTCAGATAATGTACGTGGGAGGTGCTTGATGGAGGCGACCAATTGGGAAGACAGACTAGTCAGGAGCCAGTAATCTATACGTGGCCAGGTACCGTGGGGTGCCGAATGAAACGTGTAGGCCCTTGTGTCAGTGTTGTGGCGGCAACATGCATCATGCAAGGAATATGTTTTGCAGATATTGCGCAGGAGTCGGTGAGAACACGGCTAAGTAATAGGGATTGTAGCAGTGGTGTCCACCGAGGGGTCTAACACCATATTAAAGTCGCCCCCCAAGAGTACATGATCCTCTTCAAAGCAATCCACGTGGGCTTGTAAATCCTGAAAGAAGTCGGGTGAGTCGATGTTTGGGGCATAAACATTAATGAGCAGTGCCTTAAGGCCCGCGAGCGTACCTGCGATCATGAGAAATCTGCCCTCCCCATCCGAATAGGAGGAGCAGGCAAAGGAGAGGCTCTTGTGTATCAGGATGCATACCCACCCCCGAGAGTACGTGCTGTAATGAGCAAAGTAGCTATGCTAGCCCCATGTGAAAGCAAAGGAATGCGTGGAGCCCACAGGTAAATGTGTTTCATTGAAAAAAGCAACTTGCAACTTGTGCGTAGCCAGGTATTGCAGCACCTGATTTCCCTTACAAGGGTTATTAAGACCTTGTATGTTCCAAGACATGAAGGTCACCTCTGCTGACCATTCCATAACACATGAGCTGCCCGTCACTGACACAGCATGTTGTGTCAACATAGTTGGTGAGTCAGTAAAAACAATAAGCATTGCAATAGGAAGAATGCATTCACTCTCTCAAACCCATAGAAAAGAAACAATTCCCTCTACCCACCCACACCCGGCGAGGAACTACAAAGTAAATCCTAAAATTCCCAACTGCACAACACCCCCAACTGAGCAGTAATAACTTTGGTATCATCCATGTGGGCGTGACAACGCAAGGATGAATCACCCCCCGCGGAATGAAAAAGAAAAGCTTAATTCAACAGCATATTGGAATAACAATGAGCGAACATAAGTATTAAGCGGCCTTATTTCAAGCATCTTGAGCAACAGACAATTATATGGTTTCGCGATTCAACAGATTCACATTCCAGAGCCATATAATACAATCCCGTGGGTAGAGGCAGGAATGTCAGTCCAGAGGGAAAAGGTCCATGGTGGCGGAAGGATCTGTGGTAGATGCTTCATCCCCGGGGGCAGAAGCTTGGGAGGCATTGCCCTGATTGGTGTAGTGCTTGCAGAAAGTTATGGCATAAGCTGGATTGTCAAAATACCGTGGTTTACCGTTCACATCAACCCGTAGCCTGGCCGGTTAGAGCATGCCACATCGTAGGCCCAGTTTCTGGAGTGCCCTCTTCGCATCTGTGAATTGCTTCTGGGCATCTTGGACAGCAGGGGTATAGTCTCGGAAGAGAGAGACAACCATGCCTTGATAATTTAGGGGCCCTTTCTCCCTGGCAAGGCAGAGCTCTGTGTTGCAGTCTCTGTAGTTAAGTAATCGCGCTATAATGAGCAGCGCCAGGGCCCCAGGCACAGGTTGTGGCCCCAGCGAACAGTCCACCCTGTCAACTACAAACGTTGTGGTGGAATTTTGGTGGCCTAGAAGATCCGCAAGTAGGCCCTCCACAAAGAGGTGAATCTTGCCAGTGTTTGTAGTTTCCGCGACACCAGTGATACGCAAGTTGTTTCTGCAGCCTCTCACTTCTAGGTCTTTGTTCTTAGTGGCTACTGTTCGTAGCCTGGCCTCCACCTTTTCTAGCCTCTTCACAGTTTTCGTGGCCCATCCCTCCAGTCCCGATTTGCGTTCCTCAACATACTCCAGCCGGGTTTGGTGTCGGTCAAGACGACCTCCCATGCCATCTAGTCTGGCGGTTAGGCTGTCAAATCGGGCGTCAAATGTGAGGAAGCCCGCCCGGAGCTCTGACATGATGTCGTCTTCATCTGCCATTCCCAATCTTGCCAAACCGTCAGCAGCGCCCATCTCAGGCAGCAGAGCTATAGACGTAGTTTCTGATGAAGTAGGTTTCTCAAAGGGAAGCTTTCATTGTTTGCGGTCCCCACACACCATTTCCGGAACAGGGGCTGCACACCATCCCCCTCAAGATCACAGATCAGACAGTGTCACTACTGAGTATACAAGTGGTAGTTTAGCAAACTAAGAGGGACACACCCCAGCAGTGCCAGGAACAAAAGGTCGGTGACAGCCCCCAGACACCATGCAGTGACTGGTCAAATAGCGCAGCAATAGTGGACCCGAACTGTCCGGCATAGATGGCCCATGAAGCGGTCAAGAGTACAGCTTTTTTGGTCGCATGTATCATGTTAGCCAGTGCGGTTCGGCGAACAGAACACAGCTGACAGCATAATCTGTATGGGCCTCCAGTAAGAGAGGCCAGAACCTGAAGAACATCTTAGTAAACACATGCCCCCAAAAACAGCAACTACCACCCAAACGCCTTTGTGTGGCCTTCTAAAGGTAACCAAGCAATACCCATGTGCTTCCTGTGCAGTGTATTATTAATGAAACTTAGACTGAAATAGATTTGTACCTCAAAACACCATGAGAACAACACTGCTTACCAAACTGTAGCATGGACAGTGTAATATATCCGATTACCTGTGTCAGCTACGCTATATAGGTAAGACAGTGAGAAAGGTAGACACAAGGATTACGGAACACAGGAGCAATACAAGATGCAAGCGCTCCACCACAACATTGATCATTTTATCCAACACAGACACTCCAAGGATTATTTAAGGTGGTCAATAAGCCCAATTTCACTGGTATTCTCAAGAACAAATCCAACTTTCTTCTCATCATGGAACAGTACTGGATACACAGTCTGCGTACAGTCGTCTCTAGATTAAATGATGATTTCGCCTGGGTGTACCTATCCTAGATAAAAGTAATATGAAATCAAACAAATAAATAAACTTAAACTGACTGACTTGTGTTTAGTGCATGCCAGACATCAGACCAATAAACGGTCAGAATCAAGCACCACCAGAGGAAATGTAAAAGGAAACCCTCAGTATGACCATATCGTTCAATATTTACTGGCCAATTCACTAAGGCATTTGTGAATACATGAAGTAGTACTACAGGAATACAACTTCAAGTATTCATAAATGTCTTTGTGAACTGGCGCTTTAGAGCCTCTGCCTTGAATGCTCTCGTGCATAGGATTAAGTCGAGCCTCCTGAAGAACTCTATAATCAACTACCAATAAGATCATTCCGACTTAGTTTGTGAGATAAAACTGTCTGTCACATGTGGGAAGTATTTGAGTTGGAAACAAACTCCAAAATGATGCCTTTATAAAGTCGAGAAACTGCTTATATGTTCTGCAGCTCTGGACATATGAGAGAATGGGTGAGTCAGGAAAGTCAATGGTAATGCACACAATCTACTTATGTGGTTAATTTTATATATCTGTTTGTGATTTCTGTTCCAAGCTCATCGGCTCAATAGCATTGTTTATTACCGGTGGTCCAAGGTGTCAAGGCCCTTGGAGCATCAGGCAGTCCACAATCCAAACAGAGCAGTTGTAGGCCGTCAAGTATTAATACTCAGATTTTCCTCTTCAGTGCTACACCTCAGAAAAGGCCCCACTGCTCACGAGTCTTGTACTGTACAAAAACAAAAAAATGGAAAAAGGGAGCATTGCCAAAATACCTACTTGGGCATTGTGATAATATCCATTATAAGAACAGGAAGACAGTTCAATTATAGCAAGACCCATTCAGACGGGTTAAATAATTCTTCTTGTGAGAGGAGCAGCGCCTGTAGTCAAAAGGTCCCCCGAAGATGGCATCCACAGAGATCCCCACGACCATGCACATCTGAAGAATTAATGTCCTTTGTGCCAATGGGCTCCTCAGCCTGGAGCTGTGCCTCACATGAGGTATCCAGAGTGTTCGATGCAGGCCATGCGCTACCACAAATGTTCCCCAGACTCCCTCTACCTCCAGCCCACAGAGCGAAGGACTGTTGTTGGTGATGGGCAGGGGAGGGGAAGGTCACCCACAGCTGTGGGTCCCAGGCAGCACCACGCCCATCACCTCTGAGGCGTGCAGGCCAAACGCGGGCAGGCCACCAGGCTCACAGTGCCCACTGCTGCGAGTGTGGAATCTCTGCTGTCCCCCACACACACCCCTATCTGCAGGGATGTTCGGGCTACGTCTTTGGCCGAGAACGCTGACTCAGTCCAACCATTCTCTGTTGTTCCGCAGGGATCACCTCTGGAGCTTCACAGCCGAGCAGCCATTATGGTCGCCAGCATGCCCACGCCTTCGCTGAACACTATTTTAGTCTCCTTCACTTTTCTTACACGTGGCGGGATCGCTTACTAATAAAATGGCTTTGATGTGCCCTGTTTACAGACTATAAAAGTAGTGCAGTTTTAGAAAAAATGTTTTTGAGCTCAAATTTCTCTCAGTTTTCACTTCACTGTTTTGAAATAACTAACACTATGCATGTGCAGTCTGCAGTTCCACCTCTTGCCATACAATCTACCACAGGGCAGGGCTTAGGAAGTCTAATCAGCAGCCCCTTGCTAACAAAGCTGCCACTGAATTTCTAAAGGAAACCTAGTCACTATCCTCTACACTTCAGTGTCTGAATCTCTACCCTCCAGCCACAGTATGAGGAAGCTATCCTTTCCCTTCATCCTGTACAATGCCAAACCAGACTCATATAAATAGATCCCTCTTTGCTTTAATAATACTGTGAGCCAATCTTGAAGGTCAATCATCAGAATACATCCGCTCCATCAACTCAATGTTTGCAATGTTTCGCCACAACCTACTCTATTACATGCATTTTTGCCTTAATCTCGATTACCGTTTTTTTGCAAACTGCCCACAACTCATTTACAAGATCACAACCTCTCCTTCTCTGATTAGTTATATCTCTGCAACCTAACACTACTGAGCCTCCTCTAGGTCATCTATTGATACCACCAGTCATGTGCCTGTGTCATATACCTTTCTCATGGCCTCCTCACTAATGATCGCATATAATCCCAATTACTTTAATCTACCACAATGAAACTGGAGTAAGTACATGGAATGGTTTGCTTGAGTGCACTTGACTAATCCCCCACAAACCACCAATAGCCATTAATTACTGCACAAAATACTAACCTTGGGTATCAGAGCAGAGTGTTGCCCATCATAAAGCACTTCAAATGCTTCACCAGGGGTAGTAAGCACTATATAAATGTAATTACAGTTACAATTTGTGTTTCCCAAACATTCTGAAAGAAACTGGTTTCAAAACAGTGGCACCTTCTCTACACTGGCCCATTATCTTTGGCATAACTTTTATTTGAATTCAAATGTAGCCAGAACCTGAAGAACATCTTAGTAAACACATACACCCAAAAACAGCAACTACCACCCAAACGCCTTTGTGTGGCTTTCTAATGGTAACAGAGCATTACCCATGTGCTTTCTGTGCAGTGTATTCTTAATGAAACTCAGACTGAAATAGATTTGTACCTCAGAACACCATGAGAACAATACTGTTTACCAAACTTACCAAACTGTAGCAGGGACAGTGTAATCTATCCGATTACCTGTGTCAGCTAAGCTATGTAGGTAAAACAGCAAGAAAGGTAGACACAAGGATTACGGAACACAGGAGCAATACAAAATGCAAGCGCTCCACCACAAAATTGACCATTTTATCCAACACAGACACTCCGAGAATGATTTAAAGTGGTCAATAAGCCCAATTTCACTGGTATTCGGAAGAACACATCCAACTTTTTTCTCATCAGGGAACATTACTGGATACACAGTCTGCGTACAGACGTCTCTGGATTAAGTGATGATTTTGCCTGGGTGTCCCTATCCTAGATAAACTTAATATGAAGTCAAACAAATAAATAAACTTAAACTGACTGACTTGTGTTTAGTGCATGCCAGACCTCAGACCAGTAAAGGGTCAGAATCAAGCACCACCAGAGGAAATGTGGAAAAGTATTCATAAACGTCATTGTGAATGGCGCTTTAGAGCCTCTGCCTTAAATGCTCTTGTGCATTAGGTTAAGTCTAGCCTCCTGAAGGACTCTATAATCAACCACCAATAAGATCATTCCAACTTAGTTTGTGAGATAAAACTGTCTGTCACATGTGGGAAGTATTTGAGTTGGAAAAAAAAGTCCAAAATGATGGCTTTATACTGTCCAGAAACTACTTATTTGTTCTGCAGCTCTGGGCATATGAGAGAATGGGTGAGTCAGGAAAGTCAATGGTACTGCACACAATCTACTTCTGTGGTTAATTTGATATATCTGTATCTGATTTCTGTTCTAAGCTCAGCGGTTGAATTGCATTGTTTATTACCGGTGGTCCAAGGTGTCAAGGCCCTTGGAGCACCAGGCAGTCCACAATCCAAACAGAGCAGTTGTAGGCCGTCATGACCGCACAAGTATTAATACTCAGATTTTCCTGTTCAGTGCATTACCCCAGAAAAGGCCCTACTGCTCACAAGTTTTGTACTGTACAAAAGCAAAAAAATGGAAACGGGGAGCATTGCCAAAATACCCACTTTGGAATTGTGATAATATCCATATTAAGAACAAGAAGACAATTCAATTATAGCAAAATCCATTCAGATGGGTCAAATAATTCTTCCAATAATCCATACACACAAAAACAGGCGTGGAGGTGCGTCTTCAAAAAAGTTTATTCTTCACAAAATAGATACATCCAGCCCAGCCAATCTGTTTCACCCTTTGATAAGGAAAGTCCCCTCTTTCTGGCATGGTTAGCCCCACTTTTTGCCTAATGTCAGTGTGCTTAGACTATTGTCACTGGGATCCTGCTAATCAGGACCACAGTGATTGTGCTCTCTCCTCCAAATGTTGTTGTTTTGGTACTTCTTATCCCCCACAATTGCCATACTGGTGTACCCCTGTAAGTCCCTGGTAGATGGTACTTAGGTACCCAGGGCATTGGTACACCAGGGGCATCCCATGGGCTACAGCATGTATCATGACACCCAGGGGAGCCCATGCAAACTGTATCTGCAGGCCTGCCATCTGCAGCTTGCATGAAATGGTGCATGCACCCTTTCACTACCGGTCAATACACCAGGTTACTATAAGTCACCCCTATGATAGGCCCTTTCAGCCTAAAGCGCAGGGTGAAGGTCCCTGTTTGTGTATGGGCACCACTGCATGAGCAGAGGTGCCCCTACAAACTCCAGTTCCAATTCCTCTGACTTCGTAAGTGCTGGAAAGACATTTTATCTATGTTATATACTAGCCACTGGTCACTCACTACCTGTGGTACAGCTACATAATGGTAACTCCGAACCTGGGCATGTTTGGTATCAAAAAGGTCTGAATCATACCCAAATACAGTATTCCAGTATGGCATGATTCCATGCACCCTGGGGGTTCCTTAGGGAATCCCCCAGTTCAGCTCCTACCAGTCTTTCAGGGTCCTTGCAGAGGTAGAGTACTGGGGGATAGGGCTGCTTGGAGCCTGAAGATCCTTTGGAGGAGGTAGTTGAACGCAGTTCCCAGCCTTGATATGAACACCACGGCCCTGCCTCTGCTCCGTGTTGCGCCGGTGCCTGTGTCTCTCCGACTGGACTCCCGCTGTTGGCTTCCATGACGTGTAGAGAACATGGAAACCACAAAAACGTCGGACCACGCATACATCGGTGGCACATCATACCCACTCTTGTATCGACCTCCTTATAATGTTTACCTCAGACTGCCACGTGATCACCCTCATCCAGGTTCCCCTTGAGGCATATCTGATCACACCCCCTTCCTCCTGCATCTCGTCGTCCCTCCAGAGAAGCGAAGCGCCCAATGTGGCGAACGAATGCATGGCACCTCCATGACGAGTTGTATGCCCAAGCTCTCGAAAAGGAGGTGAGATCATACTTCCAACTTAATGAGGGCTCACTCGGCACCCTATGAGCCGGCAGAAAGGTGACCATTCAAGGACATGCCAAGACTAAAATTTGTGAGATGGAACTGGTGTGTACAAATCAAATCACTCTCTTGGATGCTCAGGCCCTTTGACTTGACAGAGGCCGCGCCACTGATCCTCAGAAAGAGGCATCCCAGAGATTGAATCTGGTGCAGGAAGAAATCTGTCTCCAATCCTTAGAGGCTGCAAAAAAAATGTGGCTTGCCATAACCTCCAGAATCTACGGCTGGGGTGACAAGAATGAAAAGCTATTGTACTGGCTGGCCTCCAGCCCACAGGTCAACAGGATAGTGGCTGAATCACTGATGAGGTTGGCCTGACTCACCGGTCTTTCAGCGGCATAGCATAAACGTTCACCAACTACTATACCCCCCTATATGCGGGCTCACCCCCACGAGATCCACCCCTGGTCCCTCATTTCCTTGTCAAGGTGACTCTATTGTGCTTATCTAGGGCTGAGGTCTGCCTGATGGACAAACCCTTGTCGGCGGAGTAGATAGAGGCTGCTATCTCAGCTGGGGCTCCTTGAATTTCATGCAGTCTTCCGTGAGAAGCTGATCCCCCGGCTTCTGGCACTGTACAATGAGGCGTTGCGGATGGGTACATTCCTGCACAAGTTCGATGCCGCCACCATTGCAGTGATCCTGAAGACGCAGCCTCCCTTAACCTCATGTGCCAACTATTGGCCGATCTCGGTTATTAATAGTGAGGTCAAGATATATGCCACAATCTTAGCTGTCAGCCTCAGACAAGTCCTGGGTACCCTATACACCCCGACCAGTGTGGCTTTATGCCAGCTCGCAGTACATGACACTGCCTGCAGAGGCCCCACATTACCTTGGCCCATTGTCACCAAATACCATCTGCTGTGGCACTGCTAGTTATTGATTTTGAGAAAGCATCTGATATGGCAAGCAGGGTGTATTTGGAACAGGTGCCACAAAGGGCAGGACTTGCACCTCGCTTCTACAGACTTGTTTGCATCCTCTACACTAACCCCATTGCCCGAGTCCAGGTTACCAGTGTGACCGCAGATACATTTCCTACCGTTGCGGGATCCGACAAGAATGCCCGTCTCCCCTCCTATTTGCGCTAGCAATAAAGTCACTGGCACGCCACCACTGATGTGATAAACAGATGCAGGGTTGGAGTTGGAATGAGGGGTACAAAGACCGAATTGCATTATATACAGACAACGTCCTTTTCTACTTGGCCGGCCCCGTGAAGAGTGGGCCCGCTGACTGCAGATCCTCCAAGTCTTTGAAGAAGCCTCAGGACTCCGTGTCAACCCTGCTAAGTCGGTGTTGGTGCCCCTGTCACCCACCTGCAATTGCACTGATTGGCAAACTGAGATCCTCATACGCCGCCTCAGCTTTTGTTACCTGGGTATCTGGGTGACACTTCTCCCAGAAATCGAGTGGTTCTTAACATGGGGCCTCTACCTCTAGTGCAGAGGCAAAATCGGACCTGCACAGATGGCAATCACTTCCACTAAACGTGATTGGCAGGATTTCCCTATACAAGATGATGAGCCTGCCTCGCTTTCTGTATCTATTTCAAAATATGCCTATCTGCCCAGCACAAAGCTGCTTTCCAGGCCAAGATAGAGTGGCAGCTTTGTTTCTTTGGCACAATTCCAGGCACTGCCTGGCTTTTGCCCACTGTCAATGCCGCCTCCTTAATGGAGGGCTGGGAATGGCAAACCTAGATCACTATTATCTAGCCTCCCAATTACTGGTGATAAATGACTGGTTCAGCATGAGACGGAGCAACCCAGCATACTGATTAGAACTGGAGAGCTTGGAATGCCCCCAAATTATGGCTAGGCTATACAGCTCACCGGTGGCAATCACCATCCCCAAGGATGTAAAACTTACACAGCACATTCCCCTCTGGCACGGCACATGGCTGCGTGAGGTGGCGGCACTGAAAACCTTTGGGGGACGTATGGTCGGCAACCCATATCTCATACCAGGACCTTTGCGAAGAGTATGCACTCACTCTTCCCCAAATTCTACAAATACTTGCAACCAAGGTATGGGCATAGTGCCCATATCCCGCAAAGATACACCTCTACCCGAGTTCAGCCCACTGGAGGCCAAGGTGCTTATGGGCCAACCGGACAAAGGAGGCATGTCCCGAATATATCACAGCTTAGACATCAATACTACCAAAACCTTAGACTATCTGCGGGTCAACTGGGAAGGCTGGATAGGCCCAATCAAAGAGGAGGAGTGGCGAGATGTGGTGATGGCTTTTCAGACTATCACAGTCTCCACCAGACTACGTCTGATTCAGATATACTATCTTTACTGTGTGTACCTCACACAGCCAAATTACACCGAGTAGACCTTCTCCCTGAGCCCACCTGCCTTGCTCACTGTGCCACTGAATTCAAGCTAGCCTGGCTGATTAAGGATGATACCCTGAAACCGGTCCCAGGATGCTTGTTTCCAGTCCAGGGAGAACCTGGCCTGGCAGTGCGGGCTGGACTGTTCCCATGGGGAACAGGGTCAAGACTGATTTGCATATGGCTGGGTCCAAACTTTGGTGGCATGGTGAGCAAAAGAACGATGGATTAAACCCAGACCTGTGACTGGGGGTGAGTAATTGAAAAGTTTCAGCACTCCGTCCATCATCCTTTTGTTTGCTAAAGTTTCCCTAAGGGGAAGGGTATGCCCCGACGTGGGTCCCTTGCTCACTGTGTCACTGGATTTAAGCTAGCCAGGCTGATGAAGGGTGATACCCTGAAACCTGTCCCAGGATACTTGTTTTCGGTCCAGGGAGGACCTGGCCTGGCAGTTTGGGCTGGACTGTTCCCATGGGGAACCGGGTCAAGACTGATTTGCATATGGCTGGCTCCAAACTGGGGTGGCATGGTGAGCGATGGATTAAACCCAGATCTGTGACTGGGGGTGGGTGATTGAAAAGTTTCAGCAATCTGCCCATCATCCTTTTGTGTTGCATTTATACATATACATATATATGTATATACATATATAAATAGATGTATATACATATATAAATAGATGTATATACATATATACGTATATATATATATGCATCCATCAACCTGTATTTTTAAATATTTAGGAATTTAAGTATACCACAAACAAATGGACATACATCAGGGCAGTCTGTGCAGGCCCATTAGATTGCTGCACTCTGAAATGCCATTTTGGACCACCATTCCACTGTCCATCATGTGGCGTATTGCCTTATCTGAAATGGAGATTTTACCCCGGCTTCTTATTTCTTCACCCGTCTCTAGTTTCTTGTACCCCACTCCCCAAATGTCTTGAGACCTTTATTCTCTTTTAGTAGACCAGATATTGGAAAAGGGCAGGTGATAGGTTGCACTGTCCAAACTAAGGCTCCTGACCTTGGGCGGCATGGGAGAACCTGATTATTCTCAATTTTAATACAAACTTTATTGGCATTTTGGTAAGGTTTAATAATCACTGTATAAATCAGGTATGTTGATATGCATAATAATAGGAGAGACAAGCGGTCCAGAGTATCGGACCGTTAAATTGATCAGAACAAAATTTTGCCAAAAAATGGAAACTATCCCGCACCCTCCCAACTCGCTTCTGCCAAATGATTAAGTAACTAAGCTAATGTGGGTAGCAAGTACGATTTAATCTATTGGAATGTTACACAAACAAAGTGGGGGCCTGAGCGTTTGTATGTGTCGGTGACAATGGGGGCCATCTACGTGTTAACTACTTATTAGTGTGGAAGGGGAGGGTGAGATCGAGGATGGGAGCTTCCTGGATCTGGAAGTGGTTAAAACAGAAGACCCAAGCCTATTTCCAGCCTAGAACTTTTCGTTGGGGGGGGGGGGGCACTGCTAGTCTCAGTGTGCTAACCCCTATGTCTCATTGTGTGGTTTAAATGTTTGCACCAGTGCATCTCATTCTAGTGATATCGGTTGCCGTCGCAACCCACTGTATTCTTCGCGCCGGAGTGCTCATCTTTCAGCTTGGCCTCAGGGCTGCACTTCCTCTCTCCATGAAAGAATGGATGGAGCATGGGGTGATTTCCAGTGCTGCGTTAACTGTTGCATTCGCCAAAAGAGTTGCAAGGTCCATAAAGCGTGAAGTCACTTTAGAGCCTCATGTTCTAGGGTAGAGTCCGAATAGAAAATAAGGGGGTGTTAGTTCCCCAGCCACCCCTGTGGTCTCTGTTAATGATGCTCCTATTGTAGACCAGTACTGTGGAAGGGACAGGCACGCCCAGATCTTATGGAGGAGGTCAGCATCAAGAGTACGACACCAAGGACATTGAGCCGTTGCAATGGGGTATATAGTATTAAGACTGTGCGGAGTGAGATATGCATGATGAAAAAGGAAAAATTGTGTCAGTTTGAACCTAAAATTGCGGGACAACATTTTTACATATTGGTGTAGGAAGGTCCATTCCTTAGCTGTGATGTCCTTTCCAATATCAGCTGCCCATTTTGTTTTGAGCGGATCTAAAGACGTGTTGTGATGTGCACGGAGTCCTCGGTAAAGCCATCTGATAATATTTCTACCATGTTGCATCATATGAAGAGCCTGAAGGGCTTCATGTGTCACCGGTTTAGTACCATCCAGTGCCCGGTTCCTGCGCACATAGGCCAGTATTTTAGCTTGAGTCAAAAAGAGAGTCTCAGACAGACCATGCACCTGCACAAAGTCTGAGTGCAGCATTAGCAAGCTATCTTCAAACAGGTCTCCCAGTGTAAGGGTCATTGCTGTTCCCAAACTCTGAGCATAGCCTTCGTAATATTCCCTGAGGGGGTAGGAAGTCCCCACAGTGGTATATTTTGGCATGTATGGGACCAATGAGGATGTGTATCAGGTATATAGTTTCCAGTAAGCCAACGCGATACGCAACTGTCCCCCATATCAAATCAATCAGCAAGGAGTTCAGTGTCCAAAATACACGAGTCGGTACCATCAGTGGCAGATTAACAAAATAATGTAAGAGGGGGTAACATACCATTTTTGCAAATACCACCCTACCTGCCACAGAGAGAGGCAGAGTGATCCAAAAGTATATTTGGGATGGGAGTGATGTAATCACCTGGCTTAAATTGCCCTCTAACAAATCTACTTGATCACGGTATACCCGAATACCGAGATAACAGAAGGTCACGGGTGCTGTTGCAATGGTCATGAGTCCGAATTGGATAGAAATTCCAAGTAAGTGTCCCCAAAGGAGTATGCATAGGATTTATCAGGATTAATTTGAAGCCCTGAGAGAAGTGGGAACTTAGAGAAGATCCGTGCTGCCTCACATCCCTATAACAGAAGATCATGTTGTCTGCATATAACGAACGAGCGTGAGTGGTGGGACCAAGCAATTCCCGAATCCCCCGCACTGTGGCGAAGGTGTTGTGCGAGCGGCTCCAATGCCAATACAAATAAAAGGGGGAGATAGAGGACAGCCCTGTCTGGTTCCACAATATATTCAGTAGGAGGTGGAGATATATGCATCCATCTTGGCTCTAGTGATTGGACCCATGTAAAGGAGCTTGACCCACCATATAAAATATGAGGGTATTTCGTAAGCTTCCAGGGAGGCTAACATATATATAGTCCCAGCTAAGAGTGTCAAAAGCTTGCCGCATGTCTAAGGAGATACAGCCGGCATGTGGAAAGTGGAGTTTCATCTCATATATCAGCTGAAATAGCCAACGAATATTCATCGACGTACCTCAGCGAGGAACAAAGCTACTTTGGTCTGTGAACAGTAGCCGCGGAAGAAGTGGGAGGAGGCGGCGTGCCAGTATCTTACTGAGGAGCTTGTATTCTGTATTTAAAATAGACAGGGGTCTATAGGAGGATATCTGTGCAGGGGGGCCTATTTGGTTTGAGGAGCAAGGTAACTACTGCTTCCTGCATTTTTATCAGGAAGTATTCCCTCTTCTAGTGATTTATTATATCATTTCTCACGATGGGGGGTGGGGGGAGGGGGGGGGGGGGAGTACGAGTTTGGCGTACGTTGAGTAAAACTCCACCAGCAATCCATCGACCCAGGGGTCTTATTACGTGCAAGCTCCCTGATCGTCTTGCGGATCTCAGTTGTCGCAATAGGAGCCCTCAGCGCTTCGCTTTCAGCGAACGTCACCTGTGGAAGTGCGTATTGGTACAGAAACTAGTGCATGGAGGTGGGGTCAACAGGCTGAGGCGCGGCGTAAAGATCAGTGTCATATTGACGAAAGGCGTCATTAATGCCAATTTGAGAATCTACTATTCCCAAATGTGGGGAGCATATTGTTAGTGTAGGAGATTGCTGTGGTCTGATTAATTTGTCTGCCTCTGTATGTGCCCTTTGAGTGTAAGATCTGTAATCAATGACCCTCAGGTGCTCTAGGAGTTCCGCATGGTGGATCTGTGCCTATTGTATTGTGCTTCTTTTGTGTCATCCAGCGCAGACGCCTGTTCCAGAGCACCCAGAATATTTTCTAGTTGCGTGAGGTATTTCAGTATTTCCACTCATGCTCCCACCAGTATAGAAATGTATGACCCCCTGTATATCCACCTTAAAGGTCTCCCACCCAACCAATGGGGAGGAGGCCATGTCAGTATTTTCTGAAAAGAATGTATCAATCGCAGCTGCCAGTGTCTCCCTAAATACTGTCTTCTAATAGCGTGGGTTGTAACCGCCATATTGGTATCGGAGTGGGCCCCAAGGCAGCATGATTTCAAGCGGGAGGTGCACAGGAATCGGTCTAGGTAGGAATGGGGCATGTGTGGGTGGGAATAGAAGGAATATTCCTTAGCATCATCATTACGACTCCGCCATACATCCACAAGATCTCAACCCTCGACCCACTGTCGCATTGCTCTGGCTTGTCGAATCTGTGTAGTATTCGGGAGGGATAGGTGAGAGCAATCAAGGAGAACGTTGAGCACTACATTAGAGTCTCTACCCAGAACCTATGAGAAGTGGGTCCAATCTGACAGCACAGTGGAGAAATATATCCTGTTCTTGATTTGTGCATAAAAACATCCCAACACTACTTGTTCGCCATCCAGGAGGCCCTTGAGTAACACATTTTGGCCCTGTGTATCAATGTTTGTGTCTTGCATTAAGAACAGAATCCCCACCCATATCCATATGGCTGCTCTCCGTGCATGTGCAGAGAAGGAGGTGTGGAATAATTGCCCTGTCCATTTGTGTTGTAATTTTAGGGCTTCTGGTGCAGTAAGGCAAGTTTCTTGTAGAAAGGCCAGATGAGTGCGACGCCTGTGCAACTGTACCAGCACCCAGTGTCGTTTATAAATAGACCCCAGCCCCCTAACATTCCAGGTGATTATGCTGTATGATTTATTGACTGTGGCCATTGCGATTAGTATATAGAATGCCAGACAGTGGGGCCACTAAGGTACTAATGCGCCCCACCTGTGTTCTGGTAATGACAGAAGTGTAATAATAACGAACAATACCATTACCCAATACATGGTCCAGGATGGAGAACTATGCTCGACCAATGAAACAAACAGAACAAAATTGAATTGATATGAAGATATCAAGGCTTACGCTATTGGAGTGCCTTGGTTCTTGAGCCAAGCTATATATCTGTAAGACAAACTTGTTTCATTAACAAAGGCTCTGACCCAGACCCCATCCAGGATAAAGTGCACACATAATAATCCTAAATATCAACACACTGAATATAAGGATATCTCATGTAGATAATAAATGCAATTGTAGGGCTGGTTAGTAACTATCAAAACGGTAGACAGTAATCATTGTAACAGTGTGGGGTACAGTGCGGTGGGGAGGGGAGGGGGAGTGCCCCTAATCACCGAAGGCAGCAATGCTGTATTGGAATCATGTAGACTGATATGGCAACATCCTGGGCCTTCACAGGTCATTGTCAGTCTTTGGTGTTACAATCGGGAATAAGGCCACACTACCCTCAGTTTCGGAGTCTGAGTCCCCATCCAGGGATGTCTGTGCTGGACTTACGGCTGGAGTCTCGCAGGGTAGTAGCAAGTTGAATGGCTTCCAGTTGACTCTCCCGGGCCTGTTGTGAGGACGGTGCCCCCTTCACACCTACCACAGCGCTAGCTTTGCGGTGGGTAAGCCCGGTCCTGCGGTCTGACCTCTGTGACACAGATACATGTTGTTGGCCATCTTGCGATCCCTGGAAATTTTGATCTAGCCACTCTCTGGCCTCCGCCGGCGAATCAAAAAAAATTAGATCGCCGTTCATGTATGAGTTTAAGCTTGGCTGGAAATATCAGCACATATACGAGGCCAGGGGCTCTGAGGTGGCTCTTCACTTCTTGAAAGGAAGCCTGTTGATACTGCACCATCATTGTATAGTCTGGATAGAGAGACACTCTGGATCAGGCGGCAGTAAGTGGCGCGCGCTCTCGGGCCACACAAAGTAACATGTCTCTGTCTCTATAGATCATTAATTTAGCCACTATCGGTCGCGGAGGGGTCCCTGTGATGGGTTTCCTGGCAGGTACTCGGTGTGCCAGTTAAACAGTGAAGAGAACGGACAAGCCCTCAGGAGCCACCTGTGACTGCAGCCATGTTTCTATGAATTGGGTGGGATGATCTCCTTCGGAACCCTCCGGTAGTCCCACTATGCAGATATTATTTCTGCGTGCCCTGCCCTCCTCGGCCCTGAAGGTGTTCCACCTGTTTATGCAACTGTGCAATCACAGAACCCTGCTCTGTCTGCATCGGTGTTAAATTAGCTTGTGTCTGTTCCGTCGACTTGACTCTGTCCACCAACTTATGATGATCATCTTTCAGCAGACTAATATACATGGTAATGGTGCCAAGTTTATGTTCCACAGCTAATCTGGAGTCGGGAATTTCATGTAGGATGATATCCAATTTGTCAACCGAAAGGCTCTGACCTCGTTGGGGAGGGACATAGTCCGACGGTGTTGAGGCAATTGAGTCTTCCAAGGGTGGGGAGCGAGCCTGTGCACATTCCTCCAGTCTGGGAGGCTTGGTTTTGTTGCACCTCACTGTGCCAACCAGGTATCACTGCAGGGCTGGTGGTGCAACAATTGTCTCCCCCTCGTGTGTTTCTGTGGGAGGCTTATCGTCGCCACCTGGGCCCCCAGATTAAAGCCACAGACACACATTACAGCCATGATCTCCACAGGGTTTTTACAGTCTGTCAAAGTTACCAACTGGCAGGGAAGGATCGCTCTTGTATGGGCCTGACTTAGTTAAGTGGCCAGCACCTCTCTTGTAGACCAACTAACCGCCACGTCACTGCGACCATTCATGGATTGGCCCCCAACATTTATCAGGGCTCACCAGTGTCCAGATGCATCCGGTTGTCTCTGCTGTTAGGGCCTCGCACCAGGCGCCTCCCCATGGCACTCAGCTGGGCCCCGCAGCGCCGGAGCTGCTTGATGCTTCTAACCAGGGTATCAGCAGCCTCTTGTCATCTGCATAGCCCTGCGCCACTCAGCGGGCCTCTCAAGCATTGAAGCATGTCGCCTCTCGTCGCTCGCTTGGCATATTTAATTGACTTACAAGTCCCTAGTAAAGTGCACTAGGTGTGCACAGGGCCTGTAAATTAAATGCTACTACTGGGCCAGCAGCGCTGATTGCCTTCAAACACGTCTCAGGCCTGCCACTGCACAGCCTGTTTGTGCAGGTTTAAACTGTCATTTCGACCTGGCAAGTGTATACACTTGCCAGGCCCTAACCTTCCTTTTTATTACATATAAGTCACCCATAAGGTAGGCCCTCGTTAGCCCCAAGGGCAGGGTGCAATGTATTTAAAAAGATGGACATCTACTTTTTCGCTTATCATGCCCCGGTAGTGAAAACTCTTAAATTAGTTTGCCACTGCTGCAAGGCCTGTCTCTCCCATAGATTAATATCGGGATTGCCTTAAAACATCTTTTAAGTGTAATTCCTAATTAAGAGAAGATAGAAACGTGGAGTTTGGTGCCTCTGGACTCGCAATTTAAAATCACAACTCAGTTGGATTTTAAATTGTGAATCTCAAAATGCCACTTTTAGAAATTGCCATTTTCTTACTATAACCATTGTGTGCCTTAGCCTGTCTCTGAATATGTGTCTGGGCAACAGCTAAACTTTGTGAATTTCCTGTAGACAGCCACAAACACAGAATTTTCAACTGCATCTACATTGATCAGCATACTGATGGGTCTTCCTGGACAGAGGGAAGGGGAGGGATTGACACACTTCAATAGGTGGTGTCCTGTCTCCACACAAAGGACTGATTACCCTCCGTAGATAGCCTGGCAGACAGGGATGGAATGAAAGGGACCCTTATGCAGTTCAGAGGACTCCTTTGAAGTCTCCCCACATAAACGGATTTTTGGGTATAAGTACTGGACCCTAAACTAGTTCACTTGGGGGTCCTGAGGAGACTCTGCAACTAAGAGGACCTACAATGCCAGGAGGGACTGCCATTTTGCCACTGGTTTGCTGGGTCGGCCTGCTGCATGCTGACTACTATGATGCCAGAAAGGACTGCCACTTTGCTCTGTGCTCTGCTGTGCTGGCCTGCAGCCTACTACCTCTGCAGAGAGGGAGGACTGAACCTGCCTTCTACAACCTCTGCTTCACCCAAGAACTCCAAGGGCTTGCCCCCTGTTCTCTTCCGGGTCTCAGGGACATTAAACACCTTGCTATCTACCTCACCTTTACTTTCCCCAGAAACGTTTCTGACAAGAACCTGTGCTCCACCTTGGGAAGAACCAGGATCATTGTGCAGTAAACTATCACTTTCCTGCATCTCTGCATCCCCAGAGTTCTTTTCTAACCCAGCGATTGTGCTGTGTTCCTTTGTCTCTGTAAAATCAGTGCTTCTGCGCCTCTGCAACTCCAGTGCGTGTGGAGCACTTCACTGCTTTTCTACCCCAGCGCATGTGTCGTGCTCTTTCGTCTCTGAAGTCAGCACTCATGCGCCTCTGCAACTCCACCGCGTGTGGAGCACTTCAACGCTTTCCTGACCCCAGTGCGTGTGCCACACTTGTTTGTCTCCATGAAATCAGCACTCCTGCGACTACAACTCCAGCGCGTGTGTAGGGCTCCCAGCATCAATGCAGCAACACCGAAGAAAGCTGGCCCGTAGAAGCCACTGGGTTGCGCTACCCCGGTGACGTCAGCGAAAGGCCACTTCCTGCATATTGAAGGGCTGGGAGTATTTCCACCTGGTGACTCCCCGTGTGGCTGCTCTTGATTGCCCCAAGTAGTGCTGGGGTAATGGTGTTGAGATTCACAAATATGTTGGAGGGCCGCAATGAAGCCCTTAGACTTGAGTGCCATCCGCACTTGCTCCGAAGAACATTACTGTAGTTCTCTTAAAGGAAGCGCCTGCATTTTTTGTCAACTTTAAGAAATTGCACATCTCTTGATGTACTGATTTGATTTTTGCTGTTTTGATCTTAAACAGATAGACATTACCTATTTTCTAAACTAGTATTCAGTCCTTTTGTCGTGTCTTGCACTGTGTTGCTGTAATTAAGTGTTGTACAAATACTTTAGACATTGCCTATTAAGTTAAGACTGACTGCTCTGTGCCAAGCTACAAGAGGGTGAGCACAAGTTAATTTAAGGTGTGTATCTGACTTACCCTGACTAGGATTGTGGTTCCATTACTTGGACAGGGTGCATACCTCTGACAACTAAAGACCCAGTTTTGAACAGTGTGTCTCCACCTGGGGATTTATTCATATACAGGACACTTTTGAGATTCCCAGACCTAAAAGAAAAACACATCTTTTATGGCAGAGCTTTTTTTTTTTATCTATAGTGCAATTAGGCAGGCATTAACTAACTACTGGGAAATAAAAGGCCAAGAACCTGCCACCAATCTCATCCTTCACACTTTACACACCATATGGCACAGTAAACATCTGGTTACCTGGCTGTACAGGGTGCTTTAGCAAGACCACCTAATGATCCTAGGACAACTTAGAAATGATTTGGAGTATTCCCTGGAGTAGATATTTGATAGATGTTTGAAACCCTTAGAATATCATAGCAGAGGTTCTAGGAATACCCATGTCAAACGTATTCAACCTCACATCGTACATAGAGCACATTTGACCCACCACAGACTACGCCTCATACAACCGACTACAGCAGACAGATGCCCCTGTTGCCATACGTTGCAGGTTGGTATGCTCCAGCTGTTCCAGACAAGCATGGAGTTACATACATTCTGGGGGCCAATGGCAACATTACTCAAACCACAAAATAAGCTGATATCTCCACTGCACAGCACAGTTACGTGGGTTTGTTTCCCCACCTAAAAACAAAAAAGTTAAAGAGATTTTTAGATTTGTCATTGATCTTGCCTAAAAGAGGAGTGGCAATGAGATGGAAATCTCCTATGCCCCCTTTGATCACACAAATGGTCATTAACTGGGCACAGGCCTGGGCACAGACAGAGAGCATTGCAATCAGTTGAAAAGAAAAACAGGGCCTTAGAAAACAGCCACCGGTGTCATACTTCATGACTTTATAGAGCATGCCAAAGATGACGCCAGGATGCCTTAGACTCCTGGTTAACACGGCTGATGCATGTGGAATGTATTTCTTGTGAATCTGATCTTCACAGGGGTGAGCTACCAACACAGATCTTGCCCACTGGGCTCCATACATACTCAATCCTCTGCTCAGGATAATCCCTTAATATATAAATCTACTGGACTACAATACCTATGGCCAACTCCTCATCAGGAGAACAGGTGACTGCGAGTTTTGTGGTGAGATGTTAGGAAGTTGGGTGGGAGGAGTTTAAGTAAGTTTCCTTTTAAAAATTTTAATTTCATTTAGGAAACATCCCTGTGAGCTAATCCCTTCGCTCTGATGGGGTAAATAATATATTAATATATGGCCTAAATGGCAGAGGACCAAATCTGTTGGAATGAACAATGAATGCCAGACTGGATCCCAAGAATCTTTTCAGCAACTTCCTTGTGAACCGGTAGATGGGATTGTGCAGCTTCGCATTATGTCCCGCCCTGGAAGTAACGCTGGAGCCACATATAATCTCTGTTACTGCCTGCTGATGTGAGAATCTTTCTGAACTCTGTCTGCAGCGATGGACGCCGAGCAACTGGCTTATCAGATTTCACAGCATGTAGCTGTCCAAATTGGGGGCTTTTTAAGACAGAGAAAAGATTCCACTCCACACAAGGGGGAGGTGGGAGGGTCAGTGTGGAATCTGCTGTAAGATAAGAGCATACACTAGAAAGAGTGTCACAGAAGGTAAGTTGCTGCTTCACTTCTTCTTCTGATGGATACTTGTAACTGCAGATTATTCACTTTGTGAACTGATACCAAAAAAGGACTTCCCAAAGTGGAGTGTCTGTCTGATGCCTCGGACCAAACATTCATGCAGGACTGAGCAGGCATGTTCCTCCTTATGGACCTGGCTATCAAGGCTCTGTACATTTGTTATATTACACCCACATTACAGCCTGACAGATGTCCGGCCAGGCACTTTGTGTGCCGACACATAGGTAGAAGCCTTAGCCACAGTAGAATGAGCTCCCAAGCCTTCTGCCAGTTGCTTCCTAGCCAGTGAATAGGACTATCCAGTTTGAAATAGCTGTTTTCTGCACTGATTTAACCTTTTGCTCCTTCTAAGCTCACAAAGAGCTGATTATCCACCAAATGGTCCTTGATGCCATTGGTTTAAAAGCTCTTCTTGGATCCAAACAATAGAGTCTCTCTTCCTCTTTCCAGGGTTGTAGCAGAGCAAAGAATGCTAGAAGGGTGATAGACTGTCCAACAGGGAAAGGCGTCACAACCTTGGGCAGCAATGCCGCCCTAGTCCGAAGCACTAGTTTGTCCAGACAAAGAGTGATATATGGTTGCTGGATAGTCAATGCTTTCAATTAACTCACGCAACAAGCTGACCTTATTGCTATGAGACTGTTTTCAGACAAAAGATACAGAGGACATCTGTGCTTTGGTTCAAATAGGGTATACATCACATTTTTGAGACCCAAGTTAAGGTCCTACTACATCACATAAGGAAACAGGTGGACTAACCCTTTGAAAAACGGATCACAAGAGGTGATCTGGTAAATGTAGGAAGGCCAAGAAATAACTTTCAACACTGGCCACAGCAAGTCCATGCTCAGCTAAAGATGGCACCAACAGCAAAAAGCATCTGACAATTAAGCTTGCAATGATTATATCCGACACCACAAACCTTTCCCAGCATCCAGTATGGATGTTTTTTGTGGATGAACACCTGACTGCTAAGATGCTATCCACTACCACAAGAGGAAGGTTGAAAGCAGCCAGCTATCCTGCTCAATCTCCATGCACTGAGGTGCACAGGCCCAGATGGAGAACTATGCTTCACGACGGAAAATTCTCACAAGCACAGCCAATTCAAACTTCTCTCACTCACATACAAAGCCCTACACAACACAAACCAGAATACTTGAACAGCTGCAAACACTTTCATCAATTCACCAGTCACAAGTGCTCTGCCTCACTCCCACACATTCCCCAAATCAAAACTGGAGGTCGCTCATACATTGCATCCATAACATAGAACAACCTTCCTCTACACATCAGCCTCCTCCTCCTCACTTCTTGAGTTCTGCAAAAAGCTGCTGACTTGGTTCTTCGTATAAGCACCTTGAGGACCACAAAACTACACAGATGCCCAAGCGCCTGGATACCCTCTTGGGTGTTTAGTTCACTATACAAATCAATATATCACAACATAACATAACAAGTAGCAGCCTGTATGCGAGACATATACTTATGTCCAGAGTTTCCGGATACCACACTGTCCTGCTGAAATCCAAAGACAATTAGGTGATTAAAGCCTAGTTGTTATTGATATTCTTCGGAACTCTGGACAGGAAAGATAGAGGCAGGAAGGCAGACAGGAGTCCTAAGGTCCGCTAAAAGGTGGTAAGCATCTCTGAGTGAAAAGCCCTGGTGACTCAGGCAGCTCTAGAGGTGAAGATTCTCCTCGCACAGGTCCAAGGACCCCACTCCACCCTATTTGCAGTATCACATAGTGATGGTGCTGCCCATGAGAACTTGAACCAGCCTCTCCTTAATAGACATGAGGAAGGCTTTCTGTGCAAAGTCACAACTCTAACCGGTTGATGTGGATCTGGGTCTCTGCAGGAGAACAGAGTCTTTGATTTCCACCTTTCCCAGGTGATATCCCAAACATTGCAACAATAAATATGTCATAACCGTTAATTGTGGGAAGTGTAAAGAAAGGACCGGGTCCAAAGGTGGTTGAGAAGTCACTACTGCTTATTTTGTAAAGTCTCCTCAGAAACGTAGAAGGACTCCAACAGGTTTCCTTGGTGCTGAGCTCATTGAGACTTCAGCTCCACTATAGAGCATATGTATGTGCCATCTGGTGTGTCCCACCAGCAGGATGCAAAAAGGCCCTAAGGCTCCAGAGCTGCTTGCACTGAGACCTGTGACAGAGGTTGAAACATTGGGGTCATGGCTCAGATGTTCTGCAATCATTGAGCCAGTGGAACGGCTTAAAAGAGCACCGTTTACAGAACAGCATTGGTAAACAGGAGCCCGAGGGAAGGAGTCAGGTGTGACTTCAGCACATTGATCTAGTACCCCTAGGAAGTGAGGAGGTTCTCTGTATTCTGGAGGTTATCTATGATTGTCGACGGCCAGCGCACCCTTAGCAGCCATTTGTCAAGGTATGGAAAGACTGGTATTCCCAATGTCCAAGAAGATGTGCTGTGATCACTGCCATCACTTTACCGAACACCAAAGGCGCTCTCGTGAGGCTGAAGGGAAGAACAGAAAACTGAAAATGCTCTTGGCCCAAATTGAACAGCAGGTAACTTCTGTGAGACTGTAGGACGGGGACATGAAAATAGGCATCCTGCAATTCCACATCAACATCCAGGGCAGATAGAACTTAGGCCATCTCAAATTTATCCTTCTTGATAAAGACGTTAAGAGGGCAAAGATCTAAAACAGGACAAACGCGTCCGTTTTTCTTTGGCAACTTGAAATAAACAGAATAGCATCCAGTCCCTATTTCTGATGCATTGCCTCTCCATCGCCCCTTTGTCCAAAAGAGGAGGGTAATGAGGTGACTGCTAATTTAATCATTAATTAAAAATGAATTTCAGCAATTTTTAAAATGTTTATATTAAAAAATGTTTTTAAAAAATTTATGTACAAATTATTTATAAAGCGAGAGGAATATTTGAACAGCTATAATACAATTTAACATAATTTTAGTGCATTATATTACAGTGAGGAAAAAAATTATGGATTTTGCACATTTTAATATAAAAAGAGAACTATAATAAAAATGTAATGGGATATATTTTACTAGAGTACATTAGAGCCATTGTAAGTAGTTGTAATTTCCAAAATGTAACTGGATTTGGTGTTAAAATAGTAAATATGGGTGCGGTGAGTCCAATCCCAAGATGGCACCGGACATCTGAAACTGATGCTCCTGCACTGGCAGAGGCCAAATTGATTCCCAGAAGAGCCATCTGCCACCATCCCGAGTCCCAACAAGAGGTACTAGCCTGGGGGCCTGTCACAGTGCTCTCATGCAGAGATGGAGTGCTTAAGTGGGGCGCCGCCATTGATGAACTGAGGGGCTGTTCAGTGAAGAGTTTGCAATATGGTGTAGGCTCTACATTAATTCACTTGCACTCTGGCAGTGAAGAAGTTCTCCTGGAGGGACCCCCGAAAGAGTTTGAAAGCAGACCGGCAGGCCTTACGTGGCACCCAGGGAGGAGCCACCCTGAAGTATGTTCAAGAAATGCAATACAGTACATGGCAGAATTGTTTGCTCCTCGAGAGATCATCGTGCTGGTCATATGTCCTGGATCCTGCTGATACTGTTAGCAAGTTGTTCCCTACCAGTTTGGTATCCTTGTGGGTTTCCCCTGTGGATTACGTTTTTTAAACCATGTGAACTTGTAGAGTGAGAAAGCATAGCTACATTTAGCTATATCCATGTGTTAGTCCTTCATTTTGGACTACAAATTTGAAGTTGGAGAGTGTTTAATCCAGCCTGTAAGGGATATCTAAGTTCTTTCATATCTAAGGCAGATTACAAGATGTACGTATGCCAATTATACTGAATCATAAAGTCCTGATGAAGGTGTATTTATATTTTTCTTCACTCACCGAAACGCGCGTCGGCTTGTAAATTGGCATGTCTTGAACATTGGCATGAAGTGGAGAATTTGAATCAGGAAATTATAACCTAGAATTGGCTGTTATTATGTTGAATTTTATACAATCCAAACTACAACGCATAATTGTAGCATCAAAGCAGTAACTTTATTGTGCTGTTTAAATATCCTCTCATGTATGAGGCGGTTGTAAATTTGTATGTATACTATTTTGTGATTTTGTTGGTTCTGTGTTATTTGTTTATTTTTGCGAATTTACTGTTATGTTATTTATGTTTTCATATATGTATGTTTCATTTAGGGTAGGGGGTTGTATTATATATTTTTTTGGTTGATTCTATGTTGATTATATTATGTGCGAACTGAATGTTTAATTAGCTATAATAAATATCTAAATTGAAATATATTGTATGTTGTATATTTGAATTTAAGATTTCCATTCCTATGTTTGCTATGTTAATGGAGAGTAAACTATGTTATACTCATAGCATGGCAGAATTATGCCAAACTGCGGAATAAAGGACTGGGTGAAGCTAATATAAAGTGAATATTTAAAGGGGTAACTACTTCAAGGCAAACATGACAGTAGGCAGCCCGCAATAACAAGGGCCCATTGTGTTTAAGAAAGGGGGCCAGGGGTCACACAGTTTTGAATGTAGCGGGCCTAAGAAAATATCCAATTGAGGAGCACCTAAGAGGTGCTTATTAAGGCCTCTAGTTTACACCTTGCACAGAGCCAATCCTTTGGCCTCAGTCCATTTTGAAAGGGTGCGCCCAGGCTGCAATTGAGGGTGGACATTTAGACTTCCAATGGGAAACGATTTGCATTTAGTCAGCAGGAGGGCCAAGTTGGTCAACCTCGAGGCAGTGCGATCCTTTTTGGAGAACTTGTATATTCCAAGTACAATGGAGGCCCAATCTAGGGGAAACAGGATGGGCTGTAAAAGAAGACAGTAGATTTGTAACATATGTCCAGAATGTGGGGGGGAGGGGATTGGGTGGGCCCAAAGCATTTGGATGAAATCAGCCACCAGGTCAAGGCAGCAGGGACAGGAAGTGCTTGGGTAGCATCTATTAACGTTTGCACGTGAGAGGTTGGCCATCCCTCGTCTCAGACTGGCACCGGCAGAACTACATTAGCGGCTGCTCCCTTGGTCAATGGAAGGAAGCTAGGATGATATCCCTAGAAGATTTAGTCCATAATGGGACTATAATGGGACTCTTCTTACTTTAGGTGAGATTATAGACCACAGTGACATATCCCCAGGTCACTTTCTTACATACAATGGTCTGACACAAGGGCTTAGGGCAGACTGAGATAATGCACTGGAGAACCTCCAGAGCATGCAGCACTTTAGTACCTATACATCCTGGGACAGGGCAGGCATCTCATTCAATGGAAGCCTTGGTGAGCACAACTGGGTGCCCCTCGCTGACTTGAAAGACAAGTGGGAAGCAGATATTGACAGCGTCATACAAGAGAAGGAATTGTAATGGGTGTTAGTATACCCTGCTTAAGTGTCAATGAGTGCCTGATTGAAACGTATCCAACTTTTTATCCTCCATAAGGCTTACATCACCCCTGCTAAACTGCATAAATAGTTCACTGATGCACAGGCCTGCTGCCTCCCATGCAAGAAATATGGTGCATATGATGTGTTCCTGGCCCTCCATTGTGGCCTACTGGCACAAGGTCATGTCTCACCTTGGCCACCTCACAGCCAATCCACCCTCCATAATTGGGAGGTTTGACCTCTCTTGTTAATCTCAGAATTCTAAACATCAGTCTTGTTTTCTACACCTTGCCCTCATATTAGCGAAGCAACAGATGACCAAACATTGGAAGTCAGCTGCACCAACCCAGGCAACCAATCAGTTGTTGTGAGAGCCACAGATGAGCAGGCTGCACTGCTATGGGAGAAAGCTATGGGTCAGCAAACGTATCACCCTGAGCTGGGATGGGAGGCGCTTCTCATGGCTTTTGAAGGTCATATCAGAAATAATACATGCCCACCCTGAACATTGCCCCCTCCTCCAAAAATACTATTGCCTGGAGACGCTGACTGATAACCAGTCCCCCACTGGACCATAGCCCACTACCTCCCACTTACTCCCTTGCCCTTATCGGTGTAACTGTGATGGTTAGCTCGCCTGTGTACAGTGCACCGAGATGGACTGCACCCCGTCTTAGGTATGAGCGCTACACTGTACCAGCCGGGTCCGCCACCATACAGGCTCCCTCCACATAAATGTACCGAGCTCCCCCTCAGCCTCCATGCTTTTTACACATTTTGGGGCAGATGTAGGAAGCCTTTTGCATGTCGCAAACTGCGAAAAACGCAGTTTGCGGCATGCAAAAGGCCGAACGCGATGCACAACCTCAAACTGCGAGTCGGTACCGACTCGCAATTTGAGGATGCGACTCACAAATAGGAAGGGGCGTTCCCTTCCTATTTGCGACCGCATCGCCATGCTGAGTTGCTTTGTGACCGCGAATGCGGTCGCAACCCAACTCGCAGTTACCACCCACTTGAAGTGGGTGGTAACTCATTCGCAAAAGGGAAGGGGTCCCTATGGGACCCCTTCCCCTTTGTGAATGCCAAAAAAAATGTTTTTTCAGAGCAGGCAGTGGTCCTATGGACCACTGCCTGCTCTGAAAAAAACGAAACCAAATGGTTTCGGTAGTTTTTCTTTTTGCAACTCGTTTTCCTCTAAGGAAAACGGGCTGCAAAAAGAAAAAAAAACTGCTTTATTAAAAAAGCAGTCACAGACATGGAGGCCTGCTGTCTCCAGCAGGCCACCATCCCTGTGAGTGCATGGACTCGCTATGGGGTCGCAAAATGCGACCCACCTCATTAATATTTATGAGGTGGGTTTTTGCAACCCCATAGCGAGTCGCAGAAGGTGTCTGAGACACCTTTCTGCATACAATTTTGCGAGTTGCAATTTGCGAGTCGGTCAGACTCGCAAATTGCAAGTCGCAAAATTTTCTGTACCTACATCTGGCCCTTTATGTTGCTGTTACCTGTTTCTATTACCTACTTTGTTGAACTGAGTGTCCTTGTCACCATTCTCACCCATCAGATACCTCCATAACCCCATACACCGTTGGAATGGAATTATCTACTGGCACCATGGACTAAAGTTCTTGTTATACTGACTTTATACCTCGTTACAATTCTTGAAAATCGCTTGTACTATGAATGGTGAGGTGTTAATCATTACACTTCAGTGCTGTATGTTGAAGAAAACCGTAAGGAAAATAAGTTTAAAAACATAGGTCACAGGTGAGAGGTCAGCTCAGTGTTGTACAAGATATTGTAATTGTATCATTTTAAATGTTGCATTACTAGGTATAAAACAGGGCATTTCAAGGGCTGAGACTCATTCCTTACCATGAAAGGCTCTGTTGGCATGCGATTCAAACTTGTCCCTCAGCTGGGCCAGACCCACCAAAGCAGGCATGTATTAGAACTTATAAAATCAGAAAATATGCCAGCACCCATGTCCCATCATGTAAAGCGCTTGGTTAAGAGGGTAAACCTCTGGAGTAAAACTGGGACAGTCCAAGTCTTGTGAAAATGTGTCAAGTAGTGTTACACAGCAGGAACTGGCCTAAGAAGAGTTCAGACTTTGCAACCAGCTCCTCAAAGGAAAAAAAGGCAGTTGTCTCATGAAAATATCACCCACGTTTGTTAGAATGGCTTTGTGCCAGGAATCAAGGTCACAGTCTAATGACACCAGAAAAACTTAGGAGGCTCAAAAGGGAAATTGCCAGGGCATAAGGGACAACCCTCTTCGTGAAAGTGAGTGAGCAAGAGTAACTACACCATGCCACACAGAGAAGCCAGGGATAGGAATCAAGAAGGTGCAAGAAGAAGTGCATTTATGTCCCTTATCTCCAGTGGCAGTGCCTGCATAGCAGTCTCCTTCAGGGAGAGCCCCGCTAGCAATCAACATAATCACTGGAGCTGGGCTGCTAAGTAATATAACTCAACGTACAGGGCTTCCAGACCACCTGAGTCCACTGGGAAGTGGAGTTTGACAAGTGCCACTTATCTTCTCCCAGTCTGCCAAATAAAATCGTCCAAGAAACCGTATAGGGCACAGAAAAATGAAGGTGGTAGGATAAATGAAAGCTTTGCAAAGTAGTAAGAAAGACAGGGAAGGCTGCCATCTTCAAGAGAGATATGTGACCGATAGGGGATAGGGAAAGGGATCTCTAGAACGAGATCTGTGAGTTCTGGTCAGACTACTGTCTAAAAGGTCTTTTTCTGAATGGTAGACCCAGATTCCGAGATAGCGAAAAGTAGTTCCCTCCCAGTGTAAGAGACCCCCTCTTAGATTTAGGTGAGATTTGAATATGTCCGGACTAGAGGGAAAGTGCATGATTTCAATACATTCCCCTGAAGACCCAAAAAGGCCTTAAAGTCTTGAATAAGACGTTTGAGCGCTGGAGAAATAACTTGGAGTTCCTTGAAACAGGGTAGAAGAACAACTGCATACAAGGAGACTGGGTTGATCCCATTCTACAGAGGGCTATCCCAATTGATCCCCGCAACCTACTTTAATTTCCAATGGCTCCATAGCCAAACAAAATAATACTGTGGACAAGGGACCCTGCTGCATACCTTAACCCACTACCTAGGGTGGGTGATTAATTTCCAGATTCAGATGCAAGCAGTTGGATGTCAATAAAGTCAGACAATGCATGAGTCAATTCAGAAGCAGTGGAGAACTACAAATAGATAGTCCCACTGGAGTGTGTCAAAATGCTTTTTCAAGATCGAAGCAAAGGACCATAGGTCTCGGCCAAGTTTCAGGGGTCGATTCTAGGATTCTATTGAAACGGCACAGGTTGAGTCAGGTATTGCTGGATGGGGTACACCCATTTTGGTCTGGGTTAATAAGTTTGGGGAGAACTGGAAGGATGTTGGTGGCTAAGACTTTGCAAAATATTCTGTAGTCAGAATTAAGGATTGCTATAAGCCTATAGGAGATAGTGTAATTCAGGGGACACCCCAGTTTTAGCAAGGGGACCAAGAGGACCTTCATCAAGGATGATGGAAGTGTATTCTTATCTAAGGATTCACAATAGGATTCTGCAAGCTTAAAGGCTACAAGATCCAAATACGTGTGGTAGAAGTCCAATGAAAGCCATTCAGATCTAGGCAATTTACATGCCAGAACATTGTGAACAGCCATTCAATCAACTGTGGGGAGACTGAAGCATCAAGCACATTGCAGTTGTGAGGAGAAACATGAAGTAGATGGAGATGCGCAAGAAAGGCCCTGATGTGGACGCTAGATTAGTAGTGGCTTGTCATATAGGCAGCTATAATAGTCATGGAAGTCTAGTAGAATTTTTGGCTGTGTAAACTAACAATTGTGCCTTGTCTGCAACTTCCGTAATTTAAGTTTGAGAGGTTTCTTGGGTCGAAAGCCAGGTAAGAAGGCATCCAAATGTATCCCTCTTTGAGTGTACACTCGTGGTTTATTGAATATAATCAAAACGGTGCAATCTCTCCCGCCAGGTAGTGACAGCAAGTTGGGCCTCACCAAGGGCAGCTGCCAGAGACACATCTGTCAGCATACAGCACTCCAACTCCAGGACCATGTCCTCAACACACGTGTGGTCTGGATAAAACTGTTTACATGTGGCTGAGGCCTCAGGGATTCAGTTGCCACAGACAGAGACCTTAAGTGCCTCCCACTCAATGGAGCGGGAAGAAGCAGAATTGTGTCTTAATGGCAAAATAATTGCTAATAGTTGATGCCAGGGATTCACTGAAGGAAGGGTCCTCAAGGGTCACTACCTGCAGATGCCGGGTGGGTACAAGAGGGATTATCCAACAGTTTCTGGATTGTCATCCGAAATGTGACAACCTATGTAGTCAGTGTGAGAAAAGAAAGGCAGAGTATGCTGTGGAAAAAATGCAATCAAGACGGACATACAAATCATATGGGAGGAGGAGTAGAATGAGTATAACCAGAGTGCTGGTTTATGATGCCTCCATGCGTCTGTCTAGGCCCAGTGCCCTAACCAACTGTACAGTGAATGGGTGTTGGCAATCATTAGGGCCCGAGGAAGGGGAGGGCGGGATCTGTACAGGATTGAACTCACTGCCGAAAACCCAAGAAAAATGGGTGCAGGAAACAATGAGAGCAGATGGTGTTCCAGGAATGCAGGCTAAATAGTATTAGGGGCACAGATACAACAGAGGACTTGTTGACATGCCATTTAGGGAACTCTGCACCAACACAAACCTGCCCTCTGGATTGGTAATGACAGAGGACATGGAAAACGGGACTCCCGCATGAACCAAGATCAAGGATCCTCCAGAAAAAGCTGAATAGCTTGTGTAGAATTCCTGGTCTAGCCAACATCTCTAGAGTATAAGCAGCTAAGCTGGGGCCAAAAGGGTTTCTTGCAGAAAGGAGAAATGGGCAGTATTACAACTAAGAAAGAAGTGTATTCTTTGTCCGTGAGCTTGGCCATGCATGCCCCTAAAGTTTCATGAAATTAAACTGTAGTCAGTGTGGTGCAAACAGGTGGAGGAGTGGTAAGTGAAAGATTAGAGATCCAACACCACCCTGCAGTGATGTGTGAGTCAATGAAGTGCCACCATTTTACTGCAATGCCCTGAACTCTGGGAGGCTCCATGTGGTGAAGAGTCTACTGGGGTAGTGAAAAAGGGAGTAGAGAAAATTAGAACCCAACTGTGAAGCTCTCAAACGGCAAGTTGCCCAAACCCTTGTGAAAACTGTGACATTGGCAGTAAGAAGGGGTTGGGTACAAAGTTAAACTACGAAAGAAAAGGGAGCATGAAATGGACTGCCAGCCCATATATGGTTAGTCAAAGTTTAATATGTATTGTAGTATTCAGGGCCCTGGGGATGGGATTCAACAGGTATGGAGTCTACAAAGTCTCGCCTTCAAGGAATAGTGAGAAGAAGTGGCATACAAGACAATAAGCCAGAAACCTAGAGTGAATTCAAATTAGTTAATCTGCCATTTGTGGAGTTACAGTCAGGGGGAGATCCTTGATCTCCCAAAGGAAACTGGCACAGGGATGCGTCATTCTAGTCGGATGCAGATGATGCAGTGCACAGCGGGGGCAGATCAGAAAAGGAGGCTGCTACTGCCAGTGCCACTTATTGACTGTCTTAAGCCTGTGCACGTGACTGAGTTTGTGCAGATCTTGAGCACCTAGAAGATCCTAAGCCGCTGTGGCAACTCGGGTGAGGGCCATACTGAGGACGGTCAGTGGATCGCTGGGAAGAAGGTTGTCGGTCCTCAGCCCAGTCCCAAGCAGTTCGGGGTCAGCAAAGAAGAGTGACTTACCATCTGATTTGTGATTATGGAAAAACAAGAGCATAGTGGACTTCCATTTCTTGAAGCTTACGTTTAACATCTGCGAAGAAGACTCACTGGTGTAAGACAGCCAATATGTAATCCGGAAATAAGAGAAGTTGGTGATTTTCATGTTGAAGGCACCCAGCCTATAGGGACGCACTGAGCTATAGTGAAACATGCAGGCTTGCAGGGAGCTCAGAGGAACACTGAGGGGTGAGTGTCAGGCCATGACCCAATGGCCACGCCCCACTGAGAAAAGGGGGGCGGGGGGCAAGGTTTGACCAGGTATGAAAGTCCTGACCCTTTGATCGATGAACTCTTATAGTTTTTTTCCCTTCAGCTCCTTGAGCAGCATTCAGCATCCTCCGCCTGGCCCTAAAGGAAGCGTATGTGTTTTTTGAAGTCTTGAAGCTGGAGATGATTATCCTCGACAACTGGAGATGCCTCATCTATGGTGCCCTCCATCTGGGTGACTCATTGTGCCAGCTTCTTATGGTCCCGCCGAAGAAAGCCAAGATCTATTGTGATGGCATCAACCTTGGCCTCAATAGTGGCCCATGAACATTTAATTGCCTCAAGGTGAGTGTCAAGCTGATAGCGACGTGGAGACTCAGCAACCCTTCCAAGCACTGACAGAGGAGCATCTGATGCTGTGGGCTCAGAGAATGTTGGAAAGACCATGACAGAAGATGTGCAAATCAAAGTAGAGATTGGGCAGCTCACAACGATGGAATAAAAACCTCTTCTCCCAGACCAGACAATCTAATCAGCATAGAGCAACAGGAATGCCCCACAAGAAGAGGCAACCCTCCTTGCCAATCACCAGAGATGAAATGGGCCCAGGGACAGCAGCTTGAACATCCTGTCTCCTGGTCCAAGAGCCGTGTCTGGAGGGCAGGACAGGTAGAGTCACAACTGACGGTACTGTGACCTACAGTGAGACCAGTCCCAATCTCAGACAGCAAGGTGCAAATGCGACTGAGGAAAACAGGTGCAATGAAGAAAGTGGCACTATAATTGTCCAAATGGCAGAGCTATGGCAGAAGAGTGCAGTAATGTGTGTTTGGGTAAATGGCTTTGGGAAAAGAGAGAGGGAGAGGGAGAGGGAGAGCGAGAGCGTGTGTGTGTTTGAGTTTCAATGGTCATGCCAGTGCTACAAGCTCCCTCTAAGGGGGGAGGAAGCATGGAGGGAAGGGACTGGCTTTTGGGCAACAGCAGATCTGTTAATAAGCCCTGTGGTAACATGAGTAGTCCGACCAGCCGTCTCCCAACCAAACAGGCACTCCAGGCCTTCCAGGTCCGCAAGAGCCGAGCGGCAGGCAAGAAGGCCCTGCCAAGACCCAGGTTGAATAGCATCTTCAAGAGGTGGCTGTGTATGCAGTGAAAGCACTTGTGCACCCAGCCAGAGTGACAGCACCAGCTCCAGCTATGGCACAGGCTTGCAACGGAGAGAGGCTTAGCCAGAGCCAAGAGGCATTGGTAGGCCAGAGGAGCCCAAGCCGCACCAGTAAGAATGCGATCCCCATCTCAGGGCACTACGGGAGATATTGCACGGACCACTGGACAGAATAGCCAGTTATGTTGTACGCACCAGGGAGGCCGGCAATGAGGGGGTCTGCCACTACGCAGACTCCTGAAGGAGCAATCCTTTTCCTGCGTCTTCAATTGGAGAGAAAGGGGCACCTCAGATACCCACACTAGTAGGCGTTGAGGACTCGGGCTATGGCCTGCTGGCCTCTTGGGGAACTTTCGAGTGCAGAAGGCAATCACAACATGGATGGAGCTGGATGCAACCAGCAAAAGGTCAGGATCTCTGAGTCGCAGGCAGGAGCAGAGTTTCCGCCATTTGGCTGTTCAAGCCACGCCCCCAAGAAAGCAATAGGCATCTTGATGAAGGTTGGCCTAGCTGATAAAGGCCTTGCCTATTAGGCAGCACGGTTACAGGGCCTGACTGGGCCCCTTCATTCAGTCTGGCACCAGCAAGGGCACCTTGGACACGGAAACCAAGAAGTGTGAGCCCTGAGGTGAAGAAGAGAAAGAAGAAGCAAATAGCTAAATTATAGGAGGAGTACCAGTGTGCAGATGAGGCGATTTCACATTAGACAGTCTTTGGGACCCTATTATAAGCAGAAGGAGCAACGGGTTGATCCCACAGGAGCCCCTTCGAGCTCCTTAACCATTGAAGGGCAGGAAAAACTGGATGAGGGAATCTGACAGAGAAGCAGCTATATGACCCAGGCCCCAGAAGGCCCCTAAAGTGGATCTGTTTCTATATTCTACCCATTGTGCAGACATGGCTAGACTATGAACCATGTGTCCTGCAATACATCTTTGATCAGGAAAGGTGAGGAGGGATATGCTTCCCACACCTCAGAGGCTACCTCCCACAGTACACAGCATTGTGGGTTTCAGTGATGCTTTATAGAGCTGCCATAAGAACTAAACTACTTAATGCTTCAATGGTACCAAGGGGTGGGCTCCAATAAAATCAACCTGCATCACACCAATCGGACGTGATCCTTCAAGTGACAGTCGATCTTTGATAGATTCAGTGGGGCTGGGATTGGGTAAAAGCTCACCTATTCTCGGGCAGGGAATGTGCAGAGAACCGAATCTCCAAGGCAACTCCTGACAAATAGGCTGGCATAGGCTCTAGTTGTGACTCCACAATCTAGGATCTGCTACATGCTTCTACCAACAAGAAGGATAAGCAGGCCCAAATCCAATGAGCAAGGGGGTAATGACCAAAACATTGTACTCCCGGAAGATGAGTGAACTCGCCTAAAACAACGCAAGATGAGTGCTGCCTAGGATCTTGAGGAATAACGCCTTGGCTTGTGTACAGTTAACAACCAATCAATACCACTCCAAAATAAGCAAGAGGACCTAGACAACCAATCCAGACAATGGAACCTATAAGTTAGCGGCGTGCAGCTTGGAAAAGGAGGGAAAGACATACAAAGCTACATCTATTAATTGGCAGACATTACAGGAACAGCATGGTCTAGACACTCTTCGCAATAATAGAGCCCACCAGGCAGAACTGCGCAATCCAAACTCAAAGCTTCCCCCGATATCCTGGTCTGCTTTTGTCACTTTGAAGATAATCCTTGAAGCGGCAAGATGAGTGGGCACTATACGATACAATGGGCAAGACTTTCAGGCTTTTCAAGATTTGTCATTGATAACGTTAATCAATTCCTCCAAGACAATAAAATCAGATACTAATGGGGTACACCCTTTCAGCTGCTCTTCAAGTGGGAAGGCAAACGGTGGGCCACCAAATCACTAAAGGAGGTCTGTTGAGTCCTTGGCCTGCCAGGAGAAAATGGCATAGTGCAGAGCAGCACTAGAACAAGTACAGGAGGTCAGCGGCCCAGACGCCACAGTTACCCAGACAATGAACCCCAGACTTTTCCAGAGAGGGCTAACTTAAGCTGGACCCTGAAACTAGATAGGCTGCAACAGCAAAAATGAGTGAGACATACAAGTGGCGGACGGCAATGAACAAGATCTACACGCTCATCTGTAGCTTCATGATGGGCAGATGTCTGGCATGACTAATATTAACAGAGGATTTTACCACCTATATCCTTTACATTGAACTCATTTTTTTCTCAGAACTTATTGTATAGGATGGGAAGAGTTTAAATAAGCTGTATCGTTTGGCAGGTGGAGGACCAACAACGGTTGAAGTTAACAGGTAACTTGTGGCCATGTTAGGCTTTCGTTGTTTTTGGGATGGGGAAATGGGGTGAAGGACCTGCCGCCAAACAGCCACCATTAATATGATATCTGTAGAGGAAGAATAAGCCCTTACAGCTAGAGACACATTTGACATTACCGCCTATAACGTCAAAGGGCTCAATAATCCATTTCAAAGGGTTCTATCCTTCATGAAATAATTATGCACCAAAATGACATTGGGCCCATTCAGGAGAATCACTTGCTCAAGCAGAATCACCCCATTTTGAAATCAAAGGATTTCCAAGGGTAATATTTCCCCTCAGAATGAAGGGGGGAGACGACTGCACGGTGGGGAATTTAATCCATATTAAATGCCCTCTTGTAATTGAAGGGACACTAAGAATAACGAGGGCAGATGGGTGGCCCTTAAAGGTTCCATGAAGAGCGATCACACTGGCTTCACTATGTAGCCTCAACCGGTGAAGGAGAGTTCTTGATCATAACTGTCTGTACCTTTATGGCAAGGTCGTCATCCCGAATCTTAATAGAGGGGCATCTCAGTCTAGTTCTAGATAAAGAGGCAAGTACAGATTAAACAGGATGAGGGGGAATGACAACACTATCAGCCAAAGGCAAGCGCCTGCTAAAGGAGCTGTGCTCAGTTGGCAGAAGGAGGACAAGACATCCCCGGGGTGGGGCTACTCACACTACTTGGGGAGGCACACACATCATAAGCTAGACAGAATTAGATGCTTTTTAGACAAGAGATTCAGCCCAGGCCTTACTGACGCTAACCAGAATCCACTCACACTCTCAGATGTACCTTGACCCTCACACACACAAGGGATCTGGAAAACAGGAGAACATGGCGACTTTAAGACCCTCTGCTCGGCGACTAAGTAACTGTCACCAACATTAGAAATGGTACAGCAAAGTACATTATGCACAATGACACAGGAGAAACGTTTGAAGCCCCCAGTGGGAGGCTTTGAAAGCCATTCTTACAGGAGTTTCATTACAAAGGCAGGCCGTCTCGGATCGCGGGACACTTTGCTAACAAAATTTACTGACAACCTAAGGAGGCTTGACAATACCCAGAAACACACTCACTTGCAAACAATATGGCAGAAGGTTCTCATTAATCCCAGCCAGATCAAACTCTGGAAATATAGTAGGCAGCATATTTATAAGCTAAATTTGACAACAAATTGTACCAATTGGGCAACAAACTGGGCAAGCTCCTAGCAAATTTACTATGAGCCCATCAAGCTAAGAGTACAATCTTAGAGGTCAGGTCACAAGGGGGATAACTGGGTGTAGGAAAGACGTATAGAAAGCAGAGTGCTTTAACATATTTTACTACCAACTACATAAAAAAGAACCTACTGCTCCCCCCACCCAAGCCCATGCCACCTATCTAATGGGGACAGCCTTGCCTCAATTACGACGGAATGACAGGGAAAAATTAGAGGAAAAAAAATAACCAAAAAAGAGATTCTAATAGCTTTATCTAAATTACGCCCTTCTAAGGCTCCGGCCCTGAAGGTTTCACAACTGTATTTTTACAAAGGTTTGCTACAGCATTCCTCCCCTTGCTTCTAGTATACCAAGAAATTATACAGGAGGGATGAATGACTAATACCACGACTGAATCAACAATCTCCCATATCCTTAAGTCAGACAGGAGCCTCACGATTGCAGCTCCTTTTGACCAATTTCTCTCCCTAAAGTTGATGCAAAAATATTTACAAACATAGCAACTCTATGCTTGCATACATTGATGTGAGATCCGGTATATCCTGATGAGTTGAACGCCAGACAGGAGACAACACCAAAAAGCCCCTATTCCTTATAGATACAGAGGCTGGAGGAGCCAATAAATGTATTCTGCACTCCCCCCTTCCCTGATCCTGGAAATCTGTTTGACAGGGTTGACTGGGGTTTTATGTCTGACATGCTAAGAGCCATGAGACCTAATAACAACTTTCTCAAATGTGCGATGGTGGGGTACCACAGTCCTACGGCCCATGTCAGCGTCAATAGACTTCATTCCCAGTGGTGTCAATAAAAAGTGTACGAAGCAGAGGTGCCCTTTGCTGTCCCTCCTCAAATTAGAGCCTCTGGTCCAACGTATGTGGGTCAAGCCACATATCAAGGTATTCAATTTGACATACAACTAACTGCAGATGATTGTCTGATATCAGTGACAGACCTGCTAAAGTCGCTCCCCGATGTTATGGCCAAATGTCAGGAATATCAGAAAGTAAAGGAGTTCAAAATCAACATCACAAAAATAAGAGATACTTAATATATCGCTCCCAAAACTATATTCGTAAAATTACAGCAGTTTGCTAAAATTAGATGGCCGGCCACCATTATCGACAAATTTTGCCTCACCCACAGCCTGGCTAAACACTAAAGAAATCATTCTTCAGTGGTTGCTGAGAGAGGTGCAGACTGAACTAAACAGCTGGAAACACAAGACCATATTGTTTCTGGGAAGAATAGCGCTTGCAAGATGTTGACCCTAGCCAGGTTCCTCTACGTCAGGGGCCTTAGGAGCTATTAGGTAGCCTAGAAGTACCTCCCTGAAGTGCAGCACAGTGCAGTACTTAATTCAGAAGGTCTACTAAAGCCATATTGAGGAAGGCATCTTTACAAGAAAAGAACATGATTTTCTTGAGTGTGTTCCCCCAAAATGGAAAAGGCATATTTGATAGAAATCCATGTACTTTGACAAACTAACATGTGGATGTCTGAAAACAAAATAATTAAAGGTCCAAAACATATTGAAGCTGCCTTTTGAATGACAGTTCATACAGAGATGTGGAGATTTATAGATAAAAGGTCAGCAAACTACAGAGCCAGCTTATTACTACTTTATCAAAGATCTTCCCTGCCCAAGGAAGCTACGCATTCTAAAGATTCTATATCACTCCAAACAGGATGATTATTATACCATGGTCTTACATAAACACAATGGGAAGGCATCCCCAAAACTGGAAAAAATCAAGAGGCTGTCATAAAGACTTGTTGCATTGAGCAGGTGTGATTAGCGGGTGACGAGGGTGGCAGGAAGAGGGGGGAGCATTGTGGAAGGACATACAATGGGAGGAAGGGGTGATTTCTTGATGTTCCTGTTTAGAATCCGTCCATTGACGTTTAGTGGCAATACATTTAAATACCAATTAAAATGTTTTATTTAAAACCAAAATAGTAAAATATTGTTCCCCAAATATATGCATTTCCCCACCCAATAATAGTGGGGCTGTAGGTAGAATAGTACAACTGATCCCACCTCAATTCATGTGTTTTTCCCAATAAACTAACCCCCAGGACCAAAAAAAAAAAAACTTAAATCTGACCTGCATAAATGTATGTATTTTTTCTATTTAAGTAGCTTTGGAGTTTGAATAGTAAATTTGACCACCCCCACACCACAATCCCCCTAATCAAAGTGAGATTGGAGCTACAACAGTAAATCTTACCTCCACAATCGTAATAAATATTCCCTACTTAAAGTGGTTTTGGATTTAAAATATTTACTGTCTTCACTGAATCTTCACTTTTTATGTGGTTTGGAGGTATAATGGTAGATCTGATTTATTCCAAAAATGTTTTTCCTAGTGTACGTGGAGTTAAATTAAGAATAGTAAATGTGGCCTTCTATTTATAACCACTTTCCCCAATGAAAATGGGTTTGGAGTTGGAACAGTTAATAGGATATCTCAAAAATATGCAGTTTCCCCAATGACAGTGGGACTGGAGTTAGAATAGTGACTTCCTCTAAATCTATGTACTTTCCTACAATGTACATGGGTTTATAGTTAGAATGGTTTGCTCCGTCCACCCCCCCCCCCAGTCCCTTGAAAATATGCACTTTTCCCAATGAAAGTAGGACTGGCGTTAAAATTGGTATATCTGATCCCCCTAATGAGTGTGATTTCACAAATGAAAAGAGGATTGGAGTTAGAATAGTAAACCTGGCCTCCTCAATTACATGCATATGCCTCAATAAAAGTGGGACTGGGATTAGAATGGTAAATCTGATGCATGACTCTCAGAATTTGGCTTTGAAAGTGGAATTGGAGTCAGGATAGTAAATATGCCTCACTCAAATATATGCACTTTTCCTAATAAAAGCGGAAGTGGACTTTCAACAGTAAATCTGACTCCCTACACCCACCCTCACATTAAATACACTTTCCCTAAGTAAGGTGGAATTCATATATCTGATCCTTCAAAATATATAACTTTTCCTATGTTCGGTGGATTGATGCTTTCACTGTAAGTATGCCTTCTTTCAAACAATACTTTTCCCAATGAAAATATGTTTGGAGTTAGGACAGTAAAGCTAACCCCCAAACCCCCAAAAATATGCAAAGTCACCAATCATAGTGGAATAGTAATTAGAATAGTAATCCAACTCCACACACCCTGTAACCCCCAAATATATGCACTATATGTAAACAAATACTTCTGAACAATCAACATTTTCAAATAAACATTTTTAGTTAATTAACATGTGTATTAAATACACTTTTTTCATAAATATAAATATTTAAAATAAGTCTTTAAAATATGTTTAATAATGATTTACTATAATAAAAAGTATTATTAACTGACACTATTTACATAAAAGTTTCATACTGTTACTTAGTTAAAAATTACTGTTATACATAAATGTTTCATACTGAATGAAAAATGCTTATTTTTGTTATGTATAGCTGCTTTTTTGGTATGCATTTCAGTAAATAATTAACTTCATTAGCTTGAAATTGTGGTCAACGAGGACGGTGGTTCCAGGGTTCTAGCTCTGCATTTCCGAAAGGGGATTCTGTTCAAAATATCACTTTCACTAATAGGTTGGGTGGCTCTGCAGATGAGGTTAGTTTAGGTTATTGAGCTTAAAGCTAGTAGTTGCTTTAGTTGGAGTAAGTAATTTGTCGGTTTTTCTACTGTATATAGGTTTAGGCCAAATCTACAGTGCTTTGAACGTTTTTCAGTAGTGTTTTAATGCTAATATATCATTAGTAATATGTAGGTTGTGTGTAGGTTTTGTTTTTGTGGTTTTAGAATTACTTTGAATTGCAGGTGGTAATATATGTTTTTCTATTTTAAAGAGACTTCACAAAAAAATTGATGTGTAAAGGAAAAGGTTTCTTGTAATTCGTCAATTTTCTGTGAGCATTTCGTTTTTAAACAAAGTTTCCTAGTTTTGGAGAGATTCCATTGACTTGGTGCAGCTTTTTCATGGACACCTACTTTTTGAAAAGGATTATACTTTTCTATTTTTGGGGCTGGAGATCTTTGAATGGATTCGTATATGTGGATTTGCATTGGATTTCTGGTTCCAGTCTGCATCAGCAACTTTTTTCACTAAGTGGTTTCTGCTAGGAACCCTCTTTTTAAAAAAAATGAAAAGGCTGGGTAGGCAACTGTTCTAGGTTGTAATCTATTTTATTTAAAATGTTGGGTGATTTAGCTTTGCGATTATTATTTGTAGTAAGAAGTATAGAGTGAGTTTTTATTGAACTATTCTTAAATTATTTTTTATATTTCTGATTTGCTGCATATTTCGGATACATAAGTTGACCTACTGGCTATGTTTTTTTAATAATTTATTTTATTGTACTTCATTCTGTTATTACAATGCAACATATTTTCAAGATTTACAAATTGCAATAAAATACGTTATAATTTATTTTATATTTAGAATAATTAACAACTCTCAATTTCATTACTGGCACCCTCAGTGTTTGTTGGTTGTTGCTTTTTTTGTATTTGTGGTGGTGAAGATCACAGTATTATTTGTGGTGTGGCTTTCAAGTAGTACAGACCATGGCTGATTTTGAAAAACAATTTCAATTAGCATTTCATGCATTTGTCTAGTTTGTTTGGAAAGTTTAGAGAGTGGTTTTAGGGCTAGGGACTGTTTTGCCATAAATTCTGGTAAATGTGTTTTTCTAAAATGTCAGTAAATAGATACAGAGTAGAACAGGCCTTTACATGTGTGCCATGCAAGGAGTTATGCCACACTCCCACTGCATTGTGATTGCTGGTTTGCTGTGCTGTTGCCGTCATAATACCAGGGTATGTGGAACCTGGGTTGGTGCCACTGCTGTGAACAGTAGAGACAAACAGCCCAGTCTACAAGGTAGTACAGACAGGCAGCTTGTTTTTCCTCATTTGTTTTGCAGAATTGTGTGTTTAAAAGTAGACTGTAGTACTTAGTACTTAGCTACCGCACGAGGTGCAGATGCTATAGCTGTAGTATTTCAAAACCAAATTGACTTGGTTGCATAGTTGATGCTTAGAGTGGACTATTTTAGATGTCTCAATAGGACCTAATTAAAATGAAAATAACATTGTTGTATTATTGTTTCTGGGTATACTTTATAAATTGCATAGATCATTGCTTCAAAGTCCATTACAATTTTTCTACGGACATAACGGTTATTCCTTTATCATTGTTAGTAGTTTATGATGTAACCTACTTCGTTTATTAGACAGAGAACATAGATTATTTGAATGGTAGTATATTTCTGCTGACATTGGATTGTGTACATTGCTAGTTAAAGGGTGGGCAGGATTCAAATGTGCCATCCATTAGCTAGTTGCATTGCATGTCAGAGATGGTATACGGTTACGTGTGCTGAGCACCATTAGCCTTTTCTCATTATTTTCACTGTCGTTTAAATAAACTATTCTTTAGTATAAGTTTAAGGAAGGTGGGCTTAAATCTGTATTTCTTCAAAAATACTTTTGGTGTGGGCATAGCTTGCCTTTCTGTTCTTTGAGTTTCATTATTTTCACTGTCGTTTAAATAAACTATTCTTTAGTATAAGTTTAAGGAAGGTGGGCTTAAATCTGTATTTCTTCAAAAATACTTTTGGTGTGGGCATAGCTTGCCTTTCTGTTCTTTGAGTTCATTTTATTATTATTTTTTAATTAGGAATAGAAGGCATCTGCCCTATCACCATTGAACATAGCACCAGGACACTCCATGGAGTATCCGTGTGCTTTACAAATTAGAAATCAAATCACTTGTTCAAGGGTATTAGGGATATAATCTCCAAGTATAGCCCTTCCAGTAGCAGCAGCAGAACTAGTGGATGCTTCTTTGGAATCTTGGGATAATATATCAGATCTGTTCTTAGGTCATATTACATGGGTGGCTGTGCGCTCTTTAATCATTTCTATTTTGCTATTTAATAGTTGTAGTACAGCCGTGACATCTGCTTGAATAATGTTTGGTACATTTCTAATGGGTTGGCTGGTTGGTTGGGTTTTCTTTATAACAGGTATAAACCATATATGTTAGTAAATGTATGTGTTTGTGAAATCATGTAGGTTGCTACATTAAACATTATGCAATCTGTGAATTACATAACTATGGGAAACATAATTTCAATTTTATATGTTAAGCATAGTGAGACTGAATACATATTTTATTTCAAAGCCAATCAAGATATATTAACCTCTGCTACATCACCACCATCCAGCGATCTAACACCAGACTAGATTGCTGGACTAGAGAAGCTCAATAAAAGTCAAACTGGACTACCAAGAAATACTTGTTCAATGGCACATGTAACCATTGGTTATGGGAAATCCTTTTTCCCTTTTTATAAGCAAATATAAATAGCTGCAAACCCACCTGTATTTATTTCCTGTAATTGGCCTGCATGTTCATGGTCTAAGTATCACTAAGTGGTTTCTGCTATGGACCCTCTAATAAGCCCAGTTTACTTCCCCCATACATCCTATAACAAGCCCAGAGCTGCGGCCACCCTAGTACTGTCTATGGGCAGGTATCTCTAAGACTACTGTAACCATTCTTATCTCAATAACATACCTTCATTGCAGTATCTTCAACATTTATTTGAGGGTACCTGCATCAAAACCGTTTTTCAATGATAAACCAAAACATTTTTTCAAGGCTTAACACATGAACCATAGCCCCAGCCACCACCTCAGACAACCAACTCAACATCACAAGCATCAACAACATTGTGGAATACAAGAGACCCCAAGCACTCACTTACAACCGCCCATTAATTTATGTTGCATTCTTCTTACATTGCCTTCTCCTTTGTATCATTCATAGACTGAGACAGGAGTCCAGGCTTCTCGGGGGTGCCATTATTGCAATCTTCTACATGTGGGACAAGCTCTATCTCAGAATCTGAACTAGAAGCTTCCATTTCAAGCTTCTTTGGAAGTGCCGCCAAACCTGCATGTACTACTGTTCCGTTATCTTCCAAAGAAGCACCCACTTCTACATCTTCACAACCAGCGTCCATGTTCACATTTCTGGTCAATATCTGTCCTGTAAGAGGAAAATAAAGCACAAACATTGAGCATGATTTTACAAATTCTCTTTCTATCTCTCAGAGGTACAAGTATAAAAATGGCAACAATTATTAAATTAATGCAACATTTTAAACTCTAGCAAGGTCTGAATGTAATAAATCTACTTCGAACACCTCGGGGATTATCATGGACTCTCTTTTTTTGTCCAGCTTCTAATGTGTTTTAGCCCAGCGCCTTAACATTAGCAGAAACTGTAGAAAGTATAAGCAATCAACAATGGTGCCAAGAGACATTTGGCAGCAGTTTGAAAAACATTTTAAACCTTATATTCATTCCAATTTCATCAGTAATGTGTTGTTATTTCAATGGGGTAATAATTTACACTGTGTTCATCAGTAAACCATTACACATAATTAAGGAAAGCAAACAATACAGTCATGCCATTGAGATTAAATTACCGTAAACTGCAAAGAAAAACTTTAAACGTATGTAAGGATTATAGCTCGATTTGATCTGTCAACTAATCTGATGGTATATCACCAGTTCTCAGAATAATCTTTTTGCTACCATCAATCAATAGTGACCTCATAATTCTGCATACTTTATTGGCAAGATTTCAGGTGCTTTACATTAAATATGATTATCAGCTGGATTCTTGATTCAATATTTTACACCAATCTAAGCCTTTGCTAAATTTGCCTAACAACCGACCAAATTTAGTATTTGGTTGTTGTCTGCTTAGCAGTTGCCATTTTTAAGTAGGTGGAGTTTGTTCACATTCAGAAGTGCCCAATCTGTACAAAATACCACTCTGCTGGTTAAACATCATTTGCAAGATTGTGTTACCACAATATGATGACAGAGGCACAAACACATTTGAGCCAGTCTGTTTTAAACCAAACGAGTTCAATGATTCACCTGAAGTCAGATATTTTACCAGGCATAAGAAAAGAGTCATATTTAATTTTCCCAAAACCATTGATTAAATTATACTGAACTTGACCCACAAGATAGGATTCTTTAAAGATTTGTGGGTTTTAACAAACTGAGACAGTAGAAAGTTGAGGGATGTTGGCATTCTTTTGTTTCAGTATTAAACTGAATGCAGTTAAAAGTAATACTCCTGAGATTAAAATTCTTATAACAAGAGTCACAGCTGGTATAGTGAGGCATTTTAGCACTCTCATGCAGCAGCTGTAAAGATTTTCCGTTTCTGGTGAAACATGACATTGGGCCTGATTCTAACTTTGGAGGACGGTGTTAAACCGTCCGAAAAGTGGCGGATATACCACCTACCGTATTACGAGTTCCATAGGATATAATGGACTCGTAATACGGTAGGTGGTATATCCGCCACTTTTGGGACGGTTTAACACCGCCCTCCAAAGTTAGAATCAGGCCCATTGTCTTGCTCTTCTCTTATGGATGCAGGTTCAGAAGATTGAGCTTGAACCTTTGGCCAGAAACTCCAAAGTGGGTGGGTTCCTTGTTGAGCAGTTTTTTTTTTTAACTTATAATTCAAAGGACTTGAATTTGAGAAGAAACTTGAGAGGTAACTGGTGAAAACAGTTAAATTAGATATGGAGAGCTCAAGCTGACAAAGAAGATGAGCACGATCACAATGTTTTGAACATGCTAAAGCTTGGATGGAGTCAGTTGTAGGAACCAATGATGTTGAAATAATCCATCTTTATACTAGCCAATATCACAGACCCTAAAAGTTTGTATGAGGAAAAAGTCATGTTCCTTACCCAACTGAAGTCATAAATGCAGGAGTTGACAGAATGTTTAATTTGCAATTTTAAGTGAGATTATCACTGAAAAAGTTGCGTAAGGTAAAAGTGAAGTTAACCAGTAATGGGAGGTTGCCCAAAGTGCCTGGATGTTGGGATGGCAACACTGCACGGTGAGTAGTACTAAGAACGAGAATTTCTGTTTTGCGACACTGAGGGCAAACGAATTGTGGTGCACCGAACTATGTACTGCTATGATGCTGCTGATAATTTGTCCAGGAGTGTGAGCGTCAGTGTTTCTCCTAACCTTATTTTAGCTCATTATCTGTAGTATGTCCTCTGCCTGAATTAGGAAACCAAGCTTAAAGCGCTGGATAGTTTTGGCAGGTAGCTGTCTGCAAATACTGAAGAACAGAGGGAACAGAAGTCTCCATAATCTAATAGGATGTGAAACAAGGCTGAGTATGGGTGGTGAGAGATGACTGCAACAACAGCAAACAGGAGCTTAACACACCACTCTAGTATCTCAGGTGATAAGTAAATAAAGAGACAGCTACCCAGTCAGCACAAATACAGGCCGGGACAAATATGTTCTTTGTGTATTTTACATGTTTTTTCATTAAAAGCAATACAAACTTGTTTATGAAAAATAAAAAAATAAAGAGACAGCTAACGCCTGACCTTTCAGGATTTTCTTGGAAGGAATCCCTGTCCTTAATGACAGGTGATTACAACTTGTGAAAGAGCCTGAAAACTGGTAGTTGGACATCTACAACAAACCCAAATGATAGCAGGCGTTACCACTGGCAGTAATTCACAAAACCCTGTTTGCAATATGCTAAACCCATTCAATAGTTGGAGTGTTCGAATTATTCTAAAGATAGTAATATCCTGATTCCTAGTAGCTTACACAAGCGAATGGCCACCATCTAAATTTTTGGGCGAAAAGCAGCTCCCAAAGGCACAGCCAATAAGAAAATTAAGTTACTTACCTGTACTCTAGTTCTCCAGTATTGGAGATTCACATGTTTGAATCAATCTCTGTCGAAGTGGGAGTCCCACGGTACACAGAAAAGCAGTAAAGAAAAAATCTATGTTGAAGTTCATGCGAAAGACATTCACTTTAATAGCTGATCAGTGTTATTAGAAATGAAGAAATGACCCAAAGTCCAGCCAATCAAACAACAGTACCCTTTAGAACCTTCACCACAGAGGCTTCAGTCTCTCTGATTGTTGATCACGAGAAGGAGATATATATATACATATATACATCTGTTCGTGGCATGAGACGCTGCAGATTCACATGCTGTGCATTATCCTGCCATCTAGTGTTGGGCTCGGAGTGTTACAAGTTGTTTTTCTTCGAAGAAGTATTTTCGAGTCACGAGACCGAGGGACTACTCCCTTTCGGCTCTATTGTGCATGGGCGTCAACTCCATCTTAGATTGTTTTCCCCGCAGAGGGTGAGGTAGGAGTTGTGAATATACTAAATGTGCCCATGCAATGGAGTAAGTATGTATGTACATAATGTGTATTAAAATAGTATTTATTTACAAATTTACAATTTTCCATCCAACTTATAACGGCTACAGGCCCCCGGGAAGGTGGGAGGGCACATGTGAATCTGCAGCATCTCATGCCACGAACAGATGTACACTGGGTAAGTGACATTTTCCGTTCAATGGCATGTGTAGCTGCAGATACACATGCTGTGCATAGACTAATAAGCAGTAATCTCCCCCAAAAAGCAGTGGCTTAGCCTGTAGGAGTTTAAGTTATCTGAAATAATGTTCTTAATACAGCCTGTCCTACTGTGGCTTGTTGTGTTGTTAACACATCTACACAGTAATGTTTTGTGAATGTATGAGGCGTAGACCATGTGGCTGCCTTACAAATTTCTGTCATAGGTATATTTCCTAGAAAAGCCATTGTGGCGCCTTTTTTCCTAGTGGAATGTGCTCTTGGTGTAATAGGTAGATCTCTTTTTGCTTTAATATAGCAAGTTTGAATACATTTCACTATCCATCTGGCAATGCCTTGCTTGGATATAGGATTACCTGCATGAGGTTTCTGGAAGGCTACAAACAATTGTTTTGTTTTACGAAACTGTTTTGTTCTGTCAATGTAAATCATTAGTGCTCTTTTTATGTCTAATGTATGTAAGGCTCTTTCGGCTACTGAGTCTGGTTGCGGAAAGAAGACTGGGAGTTCCACTGTTTGGTTTAGGTGGAATGGTGATATAACCTTTGGTAAGAATTTGGGATTTGTACGGAGAACCACTTTATGTTTATGTATTTGTATAAAGGGTTCTTGTATAGTAAATGCTTGTATCTCACTTACTCTTCTAAGTGATGTGATAGCTATTAGAAAGGCTACCTTCCAAGTTAAGTATTGCATTTCACAAGAGTGCATGGGTTCAAATGGTGGTCCCATGAGTCTTGTTAATACAATATTAAGGTTCCACGAAGGTACTGGTGGTGTTCTCGGAGGTATGATTCTTTTTAATCCTTCCATAAATGCTTTGATGACTGAGATTCTAAAAAGCGATGTTGAATGTGTAATCTGCAGATAAGCAGATATTGCTGTGAGATGTATTTTAATAGAAGAGAATGCTAGTTTAGACTTTTGTACTTACAATGTCCTTTGCGGAAGCATGTAGTGGTTGAATTTGATTATTGTGACAGTAGTAAACAAATCTTTTCCATTTGTTTGCATAACAATGTCTCGTAGTAGGATTTCTAGCTTGTTTAATGACCTCCATACATTCTTGTGTAAGGTCTAAGTGTCCAAATTCTAAGATTTCAGGAGCCAGATTGCTAGATTGAGCGATGCTGGATTCGGGTGTCTGATCTGCTTCTTGTGTTGTGTTAGCAGGTCTGGCCTGTTCGGTAGCTTGATGTGAGGTACTACTGATAAATCTAGCAGTGTTGTGTACCACGGTTGGCGAGCCCAGGTTGGTGCTATAAGTATTAGTTTGAGTTTGTTTTGACTTAGTTTGTTTACCAGATAAGGAATGAGTGGGAGAGGGGGAAAAGCGTAAGCAAATATCCCTGACCAACTGATCCATAACGAATTGACCTTGGACTGAGGGTGTGGGTACCTGGATGCGAAGTTTTGGCATTTTGAGTTTTCATTTGTTGCGAATAGGTCTATTTTTGATGTTCCCCAGCTTAGAAAGTAATCTTGTAGGATCTGGGATGAATTTTCCATTTGTGCGTTTGTTGGTGATCTCGACTGAGATTGTCGGCTAACTGGTTCTGAATGCCGGGGATGTATTGTGCTATTAGGCGAATGTGATTGTGAATTGCCCAATACCAAATTTTCTGTGCTAAGAGACACAGTTGTGACAAGTGTGTCCCTCCTTGCTTGTTGAGGTAATACATTGTCGTCATGTTGTCGGTTTTGACAAGAATGTATTTGTGGGCTATCAGTGGTTGAAATGCTTTTAATGCTAGAAACACTGCCCACAGTTCTAACTGGTTTATGTGCAGTTGTTTTTGATGATTGTCCCATTGTCCCTGAATGCTGTGCTGGTTGAGGCGTGCTCCCCACCCTATCATGGAAGCATCTGTTGTGATCACTTCTTGAGGCACTGGGTCTTGGAATGGCTGCCCTTGGTTTAAATTTATAGGGTTCCACCATTGAAGCGAGAAGTGTGTTTGGTGGTCTATCAACACTAGATCTTGGAGTTGACCCTGTGCTTGCGTCCATTGTTTTGCTAGGCACTGTTGTAAGGGCCGCATGTGTAATCTTGCGTTTGGGACAATGGCTATGCATGAGGACATAATGCCTAGAAGTTTCATTACAAACCTTACTTGGTAGTGTTGGTTTGGCTGTATGTTTAATGTTGTATTCTGAAACGCTTGTACCCTTTGTGGACTTGGTGTGGCAATCGCTTTTTGTGTGTTGAGTGTTGCTCCCAAGTATTGTTGTATCTGGGATGGTTGAAGATGTGATTTTTGGTAATTTCTAGAAAACCCTAGTTTGTGTAGAGATTCTATAACGTATTGCATGTGAAGAAGACACTGTTGTTGAGTGCTGGTTATTATTAACCAATCGTCCACGTATGGGAATACGTGCATGTGCTGTCTCCTTACATGAGCGGCTACTACTGCAAGACATTTTGTGAATACCCTTGGGGCTGTTGTTATCCTGAACGGTAACACCTTGAATTGATAGTGCACGCCGTGTATTACAAACCTTAAGTATTTTCTGTGCGAAGGATGTATGGGTATGTGAAAGTATGCATCCTTGAGATCTAACGTTGACATGTAGTCCTGTTTTTTGAGCAAGGGAACAACGTCTTGAAGTGTTACCATGTGGAAGTGATCTGATTTGATGAAGAGATTCAGCGTTCTGAGGTCTAATATGGGTCTCAACGTTTGGTCTTTCTTTGGAATTAGGAAACATAGTGAGTAGACACCTGTTCCTTTTTGATGGTTGGGTACTAACTCTATTGCTTGTTTTTGTAACAATGCTTGGACCTCTACTTGTAACAGGTCTAAGTGCTGTTTGGACATATTGTGCGCTCTTGGTGGCACATCTGGCGGAACTTTGTGAATTCTATGCAATAACCATGTTGGATAATGGCTAGAACCCATGCGTCCGTAGTTACGCGTGTCCAGTTTTCGTAGTATGCATTAAGTCTCCCCCCCCCACTGGTGTTAAATGTTGGGGTTTTGTGACATTGAAGTTACTGTTTGGTTTGGCTTGTTTTAGGGCTTTGGAATTTTCCCCTTGCTCTTGGGAATTGTCCACCCCTATATGAGCCTCGAAACCCTCCTCTCTGGTATTGCCGCTGATAGGTGGGTCTGGTTTGCGGGGTGGAAGGCTCTGGTGTTTGCATACAAAACCCCCCTCTAAATTGTGGCTTTCTAAATGTGCCTGTGTTTTGTGGGGAGTAGAGCGCACCCATGGCTTTGGCCGTGTCTGTGTCCTTCTTTAATTTCTCAATTGCTGTGTCCACCTCTGGCCCAAACAATTGTTCCTGGTTAAAAGGCATGTTTAACACAGCTTGCTGGATTTCTGGTTTGAATCCTGAGCTCCGTAACCATGCATGCCTGCGAATGGTTACCGCAGTGTTGACTGTCCGTGCTGCTGTGTCTGCGGAGTCTAATGCGGACCTTATCTGGTTGTTGGATATTGCTTGTCCTTCTTCAACAACCTGTTGGGCACGTTTCTGGTGCTCTTTGGGCAAGTGCTGTATAATGTGTTGCATCTCGTCCCAGTGTGCCCTGTCGTAGCGAGCCAGTAGGGCTTGCGAGTTTGCGATCCGCCATTGATTGGCTGCCTGTGCTGCCACTCGTTTGCCCGCTGCATCAAACTTCCTACTCTCTTTGTCTGGCCGTGGTGCGTCTCCTGATGATTGAGAGTTTGCCCTCTTTCTTGCTGCTCGCAGAACCACTGAATCTGGTGTCAGTTGCTGTGTTATAAACACAGGGACCGTTGGGGGAGGTTTGTATTTTTTCTCCACCCTAGGCGTGATAGCCCTCCCTTTCACTGGCTCCTGGAAGACCTGTTTTGCGTGCTTGAGCATGCCTGGGAGCATTGGCAAACTTTGGTAGAAAGTGTGGGTGGATGCCAAGGTGTCGAATAGGAAATCATCCTCTATTGGCTCCGAATGCAAACTGACCCAGACGGGGAATACACAAACAAGCAGAGTCACAGAATGGATTAAGCAAGAAAATGCCTACTTTCTAAAAGTGGAATTTTCAAACTAACAATCTATAAACCAACTTCACTAAAAGATGTATTTTTAAATTGTGAGCTCAGAGACCCTAAACTCCACATTTGTATCTGCTCTCAGAGAGAATCTGCGCTTTACGGATATTTAAAGGCAGCCCCCATGTTAACCTATGAGAGGGATAGGCCTTGCACAATGAAAACCAAATTTGGCAGTGTTTCAATGTTAGAACATATAAAACACACTAGTATATGTCCTACCTTAAACATACACTGCACCCTGCCCATGGGGCTACCTAGGGCCTAACTTAGGGGTGCCTTACATGTAGTAAAAGGGAAGGTTTAGGCCTGGCAAGTGGGTACACTTGCCAAGTCAAATTGGCAGTTCAAAACTGTACACACAGACACTGCAGTGGCAGGTCTGAGCCATGTTTACTGGGCTACTAATGTGGGTAGCACAACCAGTGCTGCAGGTCCACTAGTAGCATTTGATTTACAGGCCCTGGGCACCTCTAGTGCACTTACCAGTCTAGGGACTTACCATTAAATCAAATATGCCAATCATGGATAAACCAATCAACAGTACACTTTACACAGAGGGCATATGCACTTTAGCACAAGTTAGCAATGGTAAAGTCTCCAGAGCCCTAAAGCCAACAAAAACAGGTCAGAACAAAATAGGAGGATGGAGGCAAAAAGACTGGGGATGACCCTGCAATAAGGGCCATTTCCAACAGTGGTTCTCCCACATCTACACCACACATGCTCTGTAGTTAGGTGCACCCGCTGGCATAAGAATCAATCCCATTTTGTGATATGGTCCATGTGTTGGCCATGTGGGTACCTGGGTGTTCGGAAACCAGCCTAAGAGAGGCCTCACTACTTGTATCATTAGAGGGAGCAATGGTATCAGAGGCACTGCACACACATACATTGTTCCCGACCACCCTACTTAGCCAGGTGGCCTTGATGACTAAGTTAATACTCACAGATGCACTCTGCCATCTGAAATTCAGCCTGTCTGGCCCCCACTCTGACCTAATGTGCCTGGATTCAGTCTGTTGCCCTCTTCAAGTGCTGACTAACCAACCCCCTATGTGTTTTTTTAGTTTTTTTTTTTAATTGGGAAGTGATGAGAGCAATGAGATTTCATTTTGTTTTTAAAAAAGATGAATTTAATATAGATTGGCTGGCTTTTGGCAACCTTTCCATTACCACTTACTGCACACTTTGCATTGTGCGAGACCAGTTTGTGTGTCAACTGCATTCCAGTCAGAGCCAGTAGATAAACCTTTAGAACTACAAGTCTGGTAACAGTGTTTAGATTTTTCAAGGCCTGTAAAATATTCCCCAGGCACCAGACTGGATCTGGAAATTTTCATAGACGTGCTCCCCCAAGCTCCTAAGTGGCAGCATGTAGCTCTGTGTTCACTACATTCCACCCTGAAAGTGACAGAGCAGAGCTGCATACAAGCAACATCCCTGCATGATTCTTTCCATAACTTGGACGTAGAGCACGTCTAAATCGGAGTGACCTCCATGCAGGACTATATTGGGACCATTTTACACGTTAAAGAAGGCCACCACGCCACAGAACAGTCAAGTGTGAGGATGGAAAGGAATCTGTGGTTAGATAGAGTATCCACCAGAAAGAGTGTTACCTAAGATAAGTAACTTGTTGTTCTGATGGATATTTCTAACCACAGATTCCTCACATTGACAAATGTGGAGGGTCAGTGAAGTGGACTAAGACCAGAAAGTCCTGCAGGACCAAATGGGCAAAATGCCTTTCCCATCGTATCTGGCAGTCAATGCAGTACTGCCTGGTGAAAGTGTACACAGAAACCCATGGTGGAGCCTGACAGATGTCCAGAACAGGCACTTTGCATGCCAACCAAAAGGCCAACAATTAAAGTTTTATAATGCCCATTGTAAAGTCATGCTGGCCTAAGGATAAAGCAAACAGTAAAATAGCCAACAGTTTCTACAGTGAGGTGTCTGTGTTGTGGACTCCACACCAGGCTACAAACTTGAACCAGTGGTCTGTGTAGATAGATTTTGTATATGGATGCTTGGACGCAAGGATGACATCCACCTACTCTTGTGCTAGAAGGAATGCAAGTTAATGCTGCAGCACAAAATCCACACATGGGAGGTGTGGATTGTGCAGGTTCAGTTGGAGAACCCTGCCATGCTGCTACAAAAGAAGGTCCTTCCACATCAGAAGCCTGATGTGAGGACAAAGTCATATCCAGAAGTTCTGGCTCCCATGCTCTGCAGGCCCAATCTGGAGCCACTAGGATAACTTGGGCCCAGTTCTTCCTTGGGCAGGATAAGCAGCAGTGGAAATAAGGGAGTAAAGTAGTCCTGTACTCCACCGTTGCCTGAATGTGTCTTCTGGAGACAGCATTCCTGGGAACTCTTAACGCATAAAAGTTGTGAAACTGAAAGTTGGATAGTGGCAAACAGATGTGGCTAGGGTTCTCCCCAATGTTGAAAGATGGTATGCGCCACCTCGGTTGTAGCGGTCATTCATGATCCATGAAACACTGTCAGCTGAGCTTGTCCGCCCTGGCATTTAAAGATCCCACAAACTCGTTCACAATCAGTGAAATGCCCCGACGCCCCAGCCAAATCCAGAGGCATAAGGCTCCCTAGCACAGGAACCAGGACTCCACTTCTCCCTGCTTGCTGCAATGCCACACGGTGGTGGTGGTTTTGTCCATAAGAACCTGCACTAGCCTTCCCTTGATGGACAATCGGAAAGCTTTTAAATCTCGGTGGATGACCTGTAGCTACAACAGGTTTATTGGAGCCAGGATTCCGCTAGAGACCAAAGACCTCTGATCTCCTTCTCTCCCAGGTGACCAGCCTAGCCCAGCAGAGACGCATCCATCACTACCGTCAACTCTGATTGGGGAAGGAGAGGGGTCTGCTGCGAGTCAAATTGCAGGTGAGACGCTACCACTACAGATATTGTGCAGCCTACTCCAAAACCCAGATGACATCTGACAGGTATCCATGGTGCTGGGCCCACAGACACTTCATTCCCCACTGAGTCGGCAAAAGATACAAAGCAGGATGCATTTTTAACACATTTTTAATGAGTTTTGTGCTTAGGTTTCCAGATATGGTGCATTTATAATATTCTTTGCTGTCCCAATCATTTCACTATCAGTGCACCATTCCAGATAAAGACAAACAGTAGGGGATGGGAGAGGGTTAGGTAAGTCCTAATGCGACAGAATCCATGAAGTCAAATCAAATAGTCCATGGATAAGTGGTTCAGCAGGCAAGCATTATTCTGTATGTAGAATACATCAGTGTGTTAATAACCGCTTGTAATAACCCTGACAAGTGTATCAACCTGCTGGAGTAGGAGTAGAGTGTTGATATGGAGAGTTCCAGGGCCAGTGGGTGGGTGCAGCACTCGTTCTTCTATTCCGGGCGTGCATGGGGGGTTGACAGGGTGAGTGAAGCGAGGGGAAGTAAGGTGGTCCGTTGTTCTATTCCGGACATGCATGGGGGTTGAGAGGGTGAGTGAAGTGCGGGGAAGTAAGGTAGTCCAATCAGGAAGAGGAGGAATCTTAGCACAGGGGCATGGATGGGTGTCAGGGTGGGCCACCAAATCAACCAGACCCGTCTGTCCCACTGTCTGGAGCTGATAGAAGAGTGCCTGGCTTATCAATGAGGAGGCAATGCTGTAAAATGGTATCCCGTGCTTGGGCATGCTCTGTTGACTGGAGCCCACAACTTGCCCCCCTGTACAGATTTACTTCCTTGCATTCTGCCAATTTAAGGACTTCTGTGTGCCGATGCAAGAGGTTTGGACCTCTGGGGGCCTTCCAAGTCATGGTCAGCTGGTGACGTGCCAGATCTATACATTTGATTGTAATTAATTTCTCCTGTGGTCTGGGGATACAAGCAGGATGTTTGAGGCCCCCAGACCAAGATGTATCAGAGCTGCACTCAACGAAATCCAGGAACGAGGCTGTAACATATGGAACATAACCCTGATGTCCTGGATTTGTTGCAGTGGAACTAAGGGCCTGAACTGCACCGTATCCAGAATGGCGCCAATGCAGCCTCTGCAGTCAGGGGGGACTTTAGCTCATTGATTGAGACCCACAAAAATGTTGGGAGGATTGCAATAGTCTGGAGGTGGTCCATGACGGACTGTGGTGAGCCTGCTTTCAGCAGGCAGTCGTCAAGGTGGGGGAAAACTGTTATTCCCAACTTCCAAAGGTGTGCCACGGCCACCACCATCACTTTTATGAACACCCTAGGTGCGCTGGTAAGGCTGAAGGGGAGCATGGAAAAAAAACTGCTCCTGCACGACCTTGAACTGCAAGTAGCAACTGTGAGACTGTAGGACAGGCACATGAAAGTATGCATCCTGCTGGCCCAAGGCAACCATCCAGTGACCTGTATTCAGAGCAGACAGAACGTGGGGCAAAATTAGCCTTTTGAATTTGTCCTTCCAGAGGAAGGCATTCAGGGGGTGAAGATCTGCAATAGGATGAAGGCCTTCGTCCTTCGGCAAGAGGAAGTAGCGGGAAGTCTCTAGTGCCGACATCCCCTCAATAGCCCACTTGGGCAACAGAGCCTGCACTTCTTGTAGCAAGATGGAAAATTGTTCCTCTGAAAGCCCATAATGTGGGAGGAAGTTGAGGTGGGTCGGAAAGGACTGGTGGGACACAGCCCAGTTGGAAAATCTGGATGACCCATTTGTTGGATGTAATGGGTCCGCCACTGTTTAAGAAAGTGTCAGGCCCTTCTACCTACAGGGTGACTCTGTGCAGCCAAGGGCACGCCAAGAAGACTTGGAGGCTGATTCCGCAGGGACAGAGGACTGAATGGAGCACTGCTACTGGTCACCTGTGCAGTCTGCTGAATGCCCAGTCATAGTCATGAAAGCGCTGGCGTTACTGCAGTGGTGGTGGTGTTTGGGCTTGGCAGTTCCTCTACACTAGCCGTCTGGAGTAGCCTCAAAAGGGTGGAAACTGCTTAGGAAATTTGCCAGGCAAGATATGAGAGGCCCAAGGAGCGCACTGTGATCATACTTTCCTTGAAACATTTGAAGGCAGAATCAGCCTTTTCAGCAAAGAATATACAAAAGATTCTCCACAGGCAACCAAACTACGTATTTAACATATCATCATGGCTCAAGTCAAAAAATCCAAATACACAATGAATCCACTTTTATTTCATTTTAGAATAACATTCTATAATCTTATCATATCGTTTTTCACAAAGTCCTATTAACAAAAAAGCTAAAAAATACATAACACTCCATTATCCACCACGCAGTCAATCATCCTCAAACGTCTCACAATCATGCATACATTCCTCAATCTACATGTAATTCATGTCAATTTTTTTTCTTAAAATCTTAATACAATATTCCATATACACCATGTAGTACAGTGGACCAGACAATTTGAATTAATCAATTCTACAGTTGCAAATACAATCTTGTGGTCTTAGAATTTCTCCAGTGGTCAATACTCTTGCTGGATTCCTCGAATTTTAAACTTTATAGCTTCAAGTTCTATTAGTTGTACATCTTATCCTTTATTAGCATTCATTTTACTTCCTAACTTTCATTTATATATGTGGCTCTACTGATTCTTCATTTCGTTTGTTTCTGTACGCATGTTTCGGCGACTCACGCCTTCTTCAGGAAAGCCACTTCATAGGTAATCCAAATGGAGAAAAACGACTGTGAATAAATCCAACATATATCATGACTGAGCCAGAAATAGACACTTATATAAATAAAAATTCAGGGGGTCAGAACCTCAACCTACAGACTGGATGTTACATATTTACAGTGCTCAGTATAGCAATCAAGTGCTACTCCTTCAATGGAACCACCCTGGAGAGGAAATAGAGGAGAGAGAATTCCATTTATATCAGAATCATGCAAGCATACCACTTGAGTGCTCTGTGCAGGAGTTTAACACTAAGCGATCCCTTAGTACATGCAACGTTATTCTTCCAACTTCCTTAATAACAAGTATTGTCCTCATACCAAAATTAGATTAGTCAATTCATCCTTGCCCCAGGTAGACAGTCAATCTAGCCTTGTTATAGGTGAACTTGAATCCGTTCAGTGCGAAACGCGCGTAGAGAAGCAAAAGAAATGAAGAATCAATGGAGCCACATAAATAAATGAAATTTAGGAAGTAAAGTGAATACTTTGCTATGTTGTACAGCTACGCGGCTGCTGTGCAGCATGGTTCAAAATAAAATAAAATAAAAAAGCGCTATGATGGAGCAAGCGTTGACCGCGCCATAGCACTTTTTTTTTTTTACTTTCAGCCATGTTGCATAGCATAGCATAGCAGCCACACTGCAGTACATGGCTAAGAAATAGCATAGACAAAGCCAATAAATCTTGCATACGTACGATCTACTGGCTTTGTTGTATGTCACATGACAGGTAAGGCCACACCACAATAGTTTCCCTGCTCAAGTCGTGATGTTGGCTACTTTAACTCTGCACATTTTGAATGGTGCCTCACACAGGCTTTTGTGAGGACCGGTGGCACCCAAGAAGAGGATTTTTATATGCCTACATCAAAGCATGCTCGCTGGCTCGTTGCTGTTCTTTCCGAGACAATGAATGAGCCAGTGCTTTTTGTACTTAAAGCCTATAAGACTGCATTAGCTGCTGTAACAAAACAAGTATTGGCAAAGAAGAATGAGTTAGAGCTATTAGCGTTGTAAATTCCTAACTGGACTTTTCTTGCCACATAGACTGAAAATGAAAAGTAAAACAGTTGACATAAGCAAGCCAATTCAAAGCGCCATGGCCGCCATGAGCACGAAGGACGGACATAAGATGAAAGACCTTTTGCTTCCAGTAAAACGCATCGGCAAAAGTGCAATTATCCATGTAACAGGGTCAATGGCCAAGGTGGAAACAAAACTGTCCCAAGGAGGGACAAACGTAAAGCATTAAAGCATTTACCAATGATAACAAAGGATTTTTGATAGGCAAGCCTATGAACGAATGATAGTGATGGGCGTGCGGTGGGTGTGGTTAAAAGACCACAGACAGATTACAACAGGCCACAGCACTTGTGCGCTTGACCTCAAAAGACCAGCATGTGAAAATGGATCTGCAACCCTTCTTCTGTGAGCAGTCTGGAAATATAATAAATATTCCTTAAGGGGATCACGGTCACAATGTTCCTAAAATAAGCACATTGTGAAGCATGCTTTGAAAGAGCAACTGCACACACAGTAGAATGTGGCTGTGAAGTGTAATTGTCTGCACTCAGCAGGCGATAACCATTCATTTATTGTGCAAGCAGGAAGATCTGCAATGTACTCGTGTCCCACTGGCATATGTGATCCAAACACTTCACTCCTGGTACACAAAAAAACACTACACACCTGCTTGTGAATTGCTAAGGAAAAAGTACATGTGAAGCAGTGGTGGGCTTTTATCAGTACAAAGTGAGCACTTACTTTAGGCTTCTGAGGCCAGATTTACTAATAGTTTGGGCATCTGGCCTTAGCAGTGGTGTTTATGCACTAAGTTCAACAGAATCGCCCCAAGATCTTCACCACAAAAACGCACTACACACAGGAGGCATGCAATGTTTTTTTTTTCTTACCTGCATAAGTACAAACAAACGTACCACTGTCAATGTCATCTACGCAACGGACGCCCCAGCCTTTGTCTTCCGTTTTAAACACTTGGAGTCGCACTTGAAGGCCATGCTGCACTACTCTGTTTTGACATGCAAGGTGGTCACATGTACAAGACATACTGCATTCAAAAATGCTGTTAAAGAAAATATACATACATGAGATTACTTGGATGAAATCGAAGAAAACAAATTACAAATAATTGTACTATGTAAAGCAGAGAAAAACAGAAAAAACAAGATATCAACATACATAAAGTAAACACATTTGCTCAAGACTAACACACATACTTGACGACCGTCTTCTCATGGGTTAATTAAGCCATTTCTATTCCAATTTCTGCGATTCAACATGAAAGTGACACATTTAGCAAGGCAACTTTTCTTGCTCTGTCCACGTGAGCATAATGTTAGTACTTTACCTTCCTATTGTCACAGAGTTTTCAATGCTTGATGACAGCCTTGGAATTTATAAGGGTAAAATACTAAATTGTGAAAATACATACAAAAGTGAAGTGCTAGGAGAGAGAACTGCTGCAGTTACTGTAACAGGACATGGGTGTGAGGGCAGAGAAGTACCCTAATTCCTACAAAATATTGACTTAGAGGTCTGTATACGAATTCTGAAACAAAATGGAGCAGGTCCTCCTATGACCAAGAACACCTTCTGAGCACCATCCCGACAGAAATCAGGGCCATGGCCTGAAAGTCGCCTTTGCAGGAAGCTGGGTGTTGCAGGGATCAGGAAGAGGAAGCCGATGGGCCAAATGTTGTGGCTCTAGAGTGAAGAGGGCAGCGATACAGTGGTGAAACCCCACTGATGCCAAGAATGGTGACAAAGTGCCAGACTTGGGGCATTTAGAGGTAACTCCTGTTCTGCAAAGAGCTTTATAGAGTTCCAGGAAAGAGACAAAGTCACGACTCGCTCTGCTAATGATCATTAAGCACATGAAATCATGATAGATTAAATCAAAAACACCACCAAGGCACTGAAAGTGGGTAAGGACACTGAGGTAAATGGCCACACAGTTCACTTCTTTGCTAGGTATGAGACCCTTTTGACACTGCACATGTTAGACCTATAAATCAAATTCAAAACAAACACTGCAGAGACCCTAACAGAACTAGAGAAACACTGGTAGTGGTGCCACTAAAGCAGACAGAGACAAGGTAGATCATACTTCCGATCCCTCACCCTCATTACTAAACACAGGCTACAAAACACTGGTGAAAAGACTGTTAGCGGTTTCCCTGCACCCAGACCAATCCAGTATTGTCCCTGACCGAAGCACCTCCCAAACCTGTGGAGACAGTTCCACATACTATGATGTGTGCCGGAGGACACCCTAAACGACATGTATACAGAAAAATGCTCTGATGCGAATAGTTGAGAATTTATTCTACACAATGAGACTCATAACACAGGATCCCACAAACACATTTAAATACTTGGGTGTTCGCATCTACAGAAAAGTAGATTTAGTAACAGACAGTAATTACAGAAGGCGGATATTGGCTCTTACAGGGATTGGACAATTCTGGGAAAATCTACTAATATCAGTTATGCGGAGCATTGCATTAACAAAGATAACTCTCCGACTACTCTATTTCACAAACATCCTGCTGACCCTGCCAACCACATTCTTTTATGAACTGAACACTTTGCTGTGAGACATAATGTGAAGACGTGAAAATAAATGGGCAGTCTGGAACAAACTGAAAATGTCTATTACAGGAGGAGGATTTGGAGTCCTGGATCTAGAAGGCTATTAAAAGGTGCCCCAACTACAGTGGCCGTCAAAATGGCTAGCAGTACCCTCCTCCCTAGAAATGAAATTCCTAACAAAGGCTTTAGGACGAATACCTATTGTGAAGGTACCGTGGAGCAATCATTGGTTGCAGTGGCAGGAAAATGCTAGACTCGCCATCTAAAAAAGGCTGAAAAATGGCTACGCCCCTGAGCTGCCACTATGGTCCATACCCAACATAGGTAGGGTCAAACAAATGTGTTCTGTGCCTCCTAGACCACAGCTGATATTTAACAAGTAGGCCAACTGCATGAACCAAATTAACTGATAGCATGTGTCATTTGTATGAGCTATGACATACCAAGCAGGACACTTCTAAAATTACTACTGAATAGTGAACAACAGTCGTATGGTCAGGGGACACAACCGGAAATAAACATCAGTAAACAAGATGGTACAGACTTAACTGACAATCAGACTAGGGCATAAGGCCATCACGCAATTCTATATCATTAGGAAATCATGTCTTCAACATGGGAACCTCAAGTCATGATAGGAGTAAGACCTACAGACACCTCTCTCTGATACAGTGAATCAAAGTTAGGGAGTTTGTGGACAAGGTGTGTAGAAACCCCTGCTTTAAGTATGTTAAGTTCAACTTTCTACCCCAGATTTGTCTGACCCGAAGGCAACTAAAAAGACTATACCAGACTCAATTGAGCACCTGGACCAAATGCAGGAGTGGGACAAGAGAAGCTGTATTTTTTGTATGATATGGGACTGTAATATGCTTAGTGACTACTGGGTTAGAATCATGTGCCCACTAGGATAACTGACAGAAAAATGGGACTAAGTGAACCTAGAACAGTTTTGCTGTGTGCGATGCTTTGGCCAATCCACCACAAAGCTGCATGTTAATTCACAGAGTTGCTATATTCTTGGGAAAGAAGCAAAAAAAGGAATTATGGTGCAAGGAGGCACAACTTATCACCACTCTAAGACTCTAAGGTGGCTAACTGTGTTAGAGTGGAAATTTTGGTAATGCTTTAGTGGGCCGGAAGTCAGCATTAGGTGACTTTATATTTCACATTTGAATGCCAACCGAGTTGCACTAATATGTATTTTAAAGTGTACACATTTTGTCTTATGATGGACATTGTGCCTACTATAGGTGGACACCGTGCATACCATGGCAGACTTTGTGTCTGTGTTTAATGAAATGCTAATCTGATTTATAACACTGTTTGAGAGTAATTCGTCATTAGAGTGAATGAGTAGAAAATAATCATGATTTATGTTGATTTATATGAATTATTATTTTAAAGTTATGTGTGCAGAAAAATAAATGCACATCTCAGTCATATTTAGTGTAATGTGTTAAAGATTTCAATTAATATTAAAACATTTTATATAGTTTATGACTTTTTATAAATTAGATAAAGTCATGAGTCTACAATAATTAATTGAACTCCTTGTGCTGGTATAATGAGGCCTGGAGTTTCATATTTGCAACAGTAATTAAAAAGCTGAATTGTTCCTTTCCCTTTAACCTGAATTTTTCCATTAGGTCGTTTCTCATGTTTAGCAAAGGGTTCTTTTGTATTGTGTGTAAGTTCATACTGCAGTAACCTTGGATGTTTCAACAATAGAACATGAGGACTGTAATGTCACCTTCAGCCACTCCACCAATCTCCAGTGGACTGACCACAGCTGCGTCCACTTCAGCTTCAGTAAAACGACGACCCACCACCACCCTCAACAAACCCCCCGCAGGAGCTGGAACAAGATCACCGGCGACCAGCTCACCACCTTCCTCAGCCAGAACCCCCCCACCAGCTCAACGGACCCCAACGAAGCCGCCAACAACCTCACACAGTGGATCACCAACTGCGCAGACGCCCTCGCACCACTGAAGAAGAACCCCCCCCAGCAGACGCAGCAGCAAGAAAGCCTCCTGGTTCACCGACGAGCTCATCACCTCCAAGAAGAACTGCCGCTCCCTGGAGAACACCTGGCGCACCAACCAGACCACAGACAACATGACGGCCCTCAAACACGCCACCTGCAAACACCACCAACTGATCCGCGCCACAAAGAAGACAGCCTTCAAGGAACGACTGGACAACAACACCCACAACAGCAAGGAACTCTTCAGCATCGTCAAAGAGCTCTCCAACCCCGACGCCGGAAACAATGACATCACTCCCTCGCAAGACCTCTGCGACTCCCTCGCAGCCTTCTTCCACGACAAGATCGCCAACATTCACAACAGCTTCGGCCCACCAACCACAAACCCCACCACCGAACCGATGCCCCCCACCGCCACCCTCCGCACCTGGACCCCAGTCAGCACCGAAGACACAACACGCACAATGAACACCATCCACTCCGGATCCCCTACGGACCCCTGCCCACACCACATCTTCAACACGGCCGACCACATCATCGCACCCCACCTCCGTGACATCGTCAACGCCTCCTTCAACACCGCCACCTTCCCGGAGTGCTGGAAACACGCCGAGATCAGTGCCCTGCTGAAGAAACCAACTGCAGACCCCTCCGACCTCAAGAACTACCGCCCCATCTCGCTCCTCCCGTTTCCTGCCAAAGTCATCGAGAAGACCGTCAACAGACAGCTAGCTGCCTTCCTCGAGACCAACGGATCCCTCGACCACTCGCAATCCGGCTTCCGAGCCAACCACAGCACGGAGACCGCCCTCATCGCAGCCACAGACGACATCAGATCCCTAATGGACAATGGGGAAACTGCGGCCCTCATCCTCCTGGACCTCTCCGCAGCGTTCGACACTGTCTGCCACCGCACCCTGGTACAGCGCCTGATCAACACCGGCATCCAGGAGAAGGCCCTGGAGTGGATCACCTCATTCCTCGCCGGAAGAACCCAGAGAGTCCGCCTCCCCCCGTTCCGGTCAGCGGCCACCGAAGTCATCTGCGGAGTTCCACAAGGGTCATCGCTCAGCCCCACCCTCTTCAACGTCTATATGAGCCCCCTCGCAACCATCGCACGTCAACACAACCTCAAGATCATCACCTACGCCGACGACACCCAGCTGATCCTCTCCCTCACCAGCGACCCGGACGCCGCCAGAGCCAGCCTACACGAAGGGATGAAAGACGTCGCCGAATGGATGAAGAACAGCCGCCTGAAACTGAACTCAGACAAGACGGAGGTCCTCATCCTGGGATCATCACCATCCGCCTGGGACGACTCCTGGTGGCCCCCCGCCCTGGGAGCCACCCCCAAGCCAACGGACCACGCTCGCAACCTAGGCTTCATCCTGGACTCCTCCCTCTCGATGACCAGACAAGTCAACGCCGTCTCATCTTCATGCTTCAACACCCTGCGCATGCTTCGAAAGATCTTCCGGTGGATCCCCACCGAGACCAGGAAGACGGTCACCCAGGCCCTCGTCACCAGTCGGCTGGACTACGGGAACGCCCTCTACGCCGGCACCGCCGCCAAACTCCAGAAGAAACTCCAACGGATACAGAACGCCTCAGCACGACTCATCCTGGACATCCCCCGACACAGCCACATCTCCGAACACCTGAGAGACCTGCACTGGCTCCCCGTCAACAAAAGAATCACGTTCCGACTCCTCACCCACGCACACAAGGCCCTCCACGACCTGGGCCCCAAGTTCCTCAACAGCCGCCTGACCTTCCACAAGCCCACCCGCCAGCTCCGCTCCGCCAGCCTCGCTCTCGCCACCATCCCCCGCATCCGCAGAGCCACCGCCGGAGGAAGATCCTTCTCCTACCTGGCAGCCAAGACATGGAACTCCCTCCCCATCCACCTCCGGACAACGCAAGACCATCTCGCCTTCAGGAAGCAACTCAAGACCTGGCTGTTCGAGCAGTAGCGTTCCCCCCCCCCAGCGCCTTGAGACCCTCCGGGTGAGCAGTGCGCTATACAAATGCCTTTGATTGATTGATTGATTGATAATGTAAAGCAGTACCATTGTTTAAATGCTTGTTCCCATGTGAAAGGAGAGAACTGTTGTGAGCCATGGGAAGATTTAGGAATGTATCAACTAATGTACAGAGTTACTAGTTATTGCCAGTGTCACATGGAGGAAGAGATGACTTCACACCTACCCTAAAAGAATCTGGAAATGTTGCAAACCTAATGGGCGTTCTGATTTTCATTGGATATTGTTCTTTTACAAAACGTGGTCCTAGTCAGTTGACCAATCAAACTGCACTGGACATTTCAAGTTAGGCAGAGACTTTTTAAACTTTTATCTTCTATTGTTAAATTGCCCCTGTTAAATTCTGTATTAACTTGGCCCATGCATGTTCCTGATGTGCAGCTCATGTTCCGAATTTTCCCCTGATGGTGTTCCTGATGAATTCTGCTGAATCTCAAGTGTTCTGCTGACAAACCTGAATTGTATGCTGATCCCAGGACAGGTATAAATAATTGCAATGTTATTTGTCCCCTTGCCTTATTTTAATTAATGTAGCATGCTGACACCTGTTTAATGTTGATTTTTAGTTAGTCTAATCTAACACAAGATAGATAATTTTTCCAACTGATTTTTGGCTTCTTTTTCTTTTTGCCCGCATGTGTTAGCCCGTTCTCACACTTGCTTGTCCTAATTTGCAATAGTAATAGGGATAACCATCCTCATAAAATCTGATGTATTTACCTAAATCATCATTGCTTGTGTGTATAATACTTCTGTTCAATGGTATTGATATTTAGTAGATTCAAATTGTTTTGCAGATTTGGTCAGCCTAAAGTTTTCATTTATCTATATAACCTAGTTTTACGCTCTATTTACGTGACTTTGGCTTTGTGGTTATAATAAAGCTTTGAAACTTTTCATTGATTGGAGTTTTGTTTTTCATGGCCAACTTGGTTACAGTGTTTAAATTTGTTGTTGTATTGATTGAATGTATTTGGTTTTACCACATTCTTCACAGGGTCCAAAGATCCCATCGACCTTGGTGGAAGCATTTTTGAATCCTGACCTGGAGGAGAAAACGTGCTCTCAATGGCAACAAAACGCTGGTCGGTTGCTGAATTGACAACTACTATGAAAAATATCAAACAATCTGGGTTGGCTGAGACAGAGTTGGGACACTGAGATCCTGCAATTCCCTGAAGGGGGGCTGTGAATATTTGCACATTCCATGCATAAACTCCTGAAATTCTTATTTTAATTCCTAATAAGGAGTACTTTGCACCGAAAGTAAAAGGGGGACAACACATTTGAGAAGCATGGCAAGGGTGATTATAAAACATCTGAGGGCAAGGGACACAGAAACACACAGAAGGAGAACTAAGACACTAATTGGTTACACAAGGTGGTATAGGCCGAGTTCTTTCATGCTGTGTTTTATTTAAAGGGTGGTAAATCTGGCGTTATCCGAGACCTTTTGATTATAGTAAAATTAAATGTATAAGATATTGCTAGGCCTCTGTATACGTTGAACTGCTGTTGTGCCATTCACATTTTTCTTTAGCTCACTATAGCATATGCATGGCACAATGGTTCAGCCCACTTTACCCATAAGCTAACTTCACTGTGAGTGACAGCATTTAGCTCTGGAACTCACCCGCACACAAAGGAGATCATTTCAGAGCCAGGTGCGTACTACTATCACAACGTGTGTTTTTGAGACCAAAATATATATATATATATTTTTAATATTGTGAGGAGCCAGGCAACTCCACCAAATGGTATGAAAAACACATGGCAAAACACATTGACAACGCCAAAAGACTTTGTCGATGCTTGTCTCGTTCGTTTGAGTTGTACACTGTGCACACAACACCAGACAATAAGATTCTAATCTATCCATGACTAAGGTAATGCAGTGTACTGAACAAAGAAAGCACATATCTAAATAACTAATGTGTCAACGTTGCCAAAATTTAAAATCAGTAAAGCAGATCTTGAAAAGAAAAATCTCCTCATCTAGTACTATAGACTCAGCAACTAACGAGGGAAGAGGAGCACTGTGTACAGCTAAAGAAGCAAGCTTTCGCAGAGATGTTTGGGTTTAATACGGTAACGCATGCAAATTTAAAGTTTGCACTTTAAAGCAGAAAAATTATAGACACGAAAACTGGAGTTTATTCCTATCATGTAAAAAATCAGAAGGACTTTAACAACGGGTCTCACACCACACAACATTTATACGGCATAAATATAACAAAGACATCTGGTGCCATCTAGTGGTATGACCATTTAAACGATCTCATCATTAATGATGACAAGCTTGCCTCCCTTGTTTAAGAGGGGAAGAATGGTTAACTGTACTCCGTATGTGTCGTTTTCAATAACAGAACTACAAATTAATGTTACCGTAGTAAAAGGTTCTCCTTCCTTTACTCCAGACACATGGGTTGTCTAAGTAACAGAATGTAGATTGCATAACTTCACCCAATCAACAAGCCGCCAACTCCAACACAGCAGGCTTTCTCTCTGTCTATAGACAGATGTGCAGGCCACGAGGGGATGATGGATACGTTTCTCTGTAGGAAGAGTGAACCAAGGTCTTCCAATACAAGCGTCAGCATTCACCACGCATATACTTACACTGTCGTAAGCGTGAAGAGTATCGGATTTTTTTTTTTTAGAAGGCCGGCAACTTTAGTAATAGTTACAACTCAAGGCAGAGAAAACAAAGGTTGAAAAAGTGAGCATTGGAACTAAAGTTTGGGATAAAAAAAAACTGCCATGTCATAGTATTCTGAAATACTAGAAACCCTGAAGCATTCTAAAATACAGATGTCACTAGGGCGCCCTATGCATCTCTTCCCCAACCCCTTCCTTGCAGGCAGGGACTCACTAAATGCTAAACCGGATACCACCGAGAGATCGCTCAACACTCCAAGCAAAGCACGAGGCCATTAAAAAAAAAAAAAAAAAACTCTAGTCTTCCTGCACTGTGAGCCCTCTCACTCGCATTATCTACTGGTCAAGCTATCCTGATGTCGATAGTTTGGGTCCATGGACGTCAATTCACCAAAACACCACGGGTAGCGGAAGTGACATCGCACGCCATTTTATATTTACTTTCACTCACACACACATGCTTACCCATACACACATACACACACACACACTCTATTTTACAGCAGCACACTCTCATCCGCAAGCATGCACACAAAGTAAATTTAAAAATGTTTTTTACTTACTTCAGTTATCAAGGAGGATCATATTCCAGCTAACTATACTTCATTTTTAATTACACTAATAGTGATTAATATAACATTATTCACTATTAGGGTGATACTGTAGCCTGTCCTTTCTCATTATCAATATGCTATTTGCACAAATTAAAAGCACTTTCCACACAGGATAACGTAGATTTAATCTCCCCAATGACTGCCAAAATATTAATAATGACAAGTGAATGAGGGCTGGACACCCAGCATCACATCTATATTGTATAATAATGTACTTGTGAGAAAGTGCCTCTTTTGACATGGTTAGCCCCCCTCCACACCTTTTGTTTGGTATTTGATGTGGTTTCAGGGTTGTTAGTGCCCAGGGCCGCTGCTAACCAGGGGCCAGATGTACCAAAGGATTTTACCCATTCTGTGTCTATGGGAAAAAAGCTTTCGTACATATGGCCCCAGGTTCCCTGAGCCAGATCTCTTTCTCAAAACTGTTGTGATACATTGGCACAATTGGCAACACCTTTAGCTGCTACTATAAATCCCTAATAAATGTTACTTAGGTACCCAGGGCATGGGGTACTAAGGGTAGGCCCATGAGGGCAGCAGCACAGTTTGTGGCACCCTCACAGACCATGCATCCAAGTGCTCCTAGCCTTGCCATTGCAGGCTGAGTGTCTTGGTGCAATCCTAAAATGCAAAACTGACATGGCACACAGCCTGGGTCACCTGTCCACTACACACTGCATGCAATATAGGTAAGTCACCCCTCTGGCATGTCTTTCAGCCCTAAGCCATGCTGTAGTATAATGCATGTGTGGGCATAGATGCATGAGCAATATGCCCCTACTATGTCCTTGCCAAATCTGGGGCATAGTAAGTGAACAGAGCAGCAATTGTACATGCATGCACTGGCCAGTAAGAATTTCACAGCTACATGATGGCCACTCTAAACTCTGGGTTGTTTGGTATCAAACAACTCAGAACAATAAATCCAAATTGGTACCAGTATTGGATTTATTGCAAAATGTACCCAGGGGCCACCTTAGAGGTGACCGTTGCAAAAGCTAACTAACCCTAGCATGGTTGCCGGCCGGTCACAACCAGCCTGCACCACTAGACAAGATTCTGGAACCCTGGGGGGGGGGGGGAAGAGCCTTTGCTCTTTGGGTCCAGAACACAAAGCCCTACCTGGGAAGAGGTCTTACACCTTTTCCCCTAGTAATGTGCACAGCCCAGCCTATGAGCTTCAAAGAGCTTACCGCCCTTGAAACTCGACCCCCAGCCCTGCTGCTATCAGCAGATGTTCGTCCAATTGCAAACCCCCACTTTTGGCAGGAGCAATGGCAAGAAAATGCACAAAGGACAGGAGGAGTGGCCACCTCCAGCTTGCACCACTCCTAAGGTGTTGCATGTGAGGTGACCTATCCATTTCATATTCCTCTATCTTGCATGGTAGGAAAATAGCCTATCAGGGATAGGGAAGTGACCTCTGCCCACAGGAAGCGGTCACATAGTGGCTGTAGCCACCCTAAGGTAAATGACCCATTGGTCACTACTAGGAACACCCCTAAATGCCCAATAAATGCAATATTTAGTCGCCACCCCTACACCTACAGATCAAATTCAGAGGACACAAGAAGGCCAGCAACAAAGGAGACCCAAGGCTCGAGAACTGAAGTACTGCTTCACCAAGAAAAAGGAGCCCTGCCTGCTGCACCCAAGACTTGACAATTGATGCTCAGGGGTTGTTCGGACATTGGATAGACTTTACAAAACCCCAGAGGACCTCCACCCTTCTGAAAATGGCCAAGGACCTCCCTCCAGAGTGAAGGCATCACGTCCTGCAACAAAGAGGCAAAGGCCTGTGAAGTCCAGTTCACTGACCAGTCGCTGACCAAGGAACTGGACACAGCAACCATACCAAATTCCACCTGACGGACCCGGCGGACAAACTCTACAAGTGTGCCAAGTTTGGTGGCACTGCGACCCCCAGTGGCTGAACTGTGCAATAGCCAGGGGTACTGGACCCCCAACGTCGGCACCAAGTCCACTCTGGACTCCCTGAGGACCAGAAGCAAGCTCCAGTTGATGGACTTCAGGACACGCAAGAACCACACGCCAGTGTGGCCCAGTTGACCTGCAATCCACTCTCAAAGTGGAATACCTCCTGGTAACAAGGGCGCCACTGCGCACAGCTCTTGGCTCACCTATCTGCTCTGCACTTGGCCTCCCTGGCCCCTGCACCAGAGAACCAGCTGTGCTCTAAGGGGCACCCAAACCTTGTGACTTCTACACTCCAAGGGGACCCACCGGACTTACCTTGAAGTCCGCCTGTGCAGTGCTTTTCCAAGTGGTCCCCCGCAGTGGTCCTGCACCAGCTCCAAGGACTTTCAGCAACTGCTCCCGCTGGAACTGGGAGCTGCCCGAACTTCTCCATCTGGTCCACAGTACATCTCGATGACCACTGACTTCTATAGTGCATAATTACGCACAGAAACAAGACAGTTTCTAAACTTTCAAAAATCATAACTTAGAAAGTACCCAATTTTGATGATCTTGGTGAAATCTGAAGTATTTTTGTAAACTGGTCTTGAGTTATTCCTTTGAGTGTGTTTCCATATTTATTCATCCTGTGAGTACAACAAATGCTTAGCACTTCTCCAAGATTGGCCTAACTGCTCGACCAAGCTACCATAAAAATTAAAGCATTAGGTGGGCTAGTTTGTAACTCTGTAAACCAAGGAGGGGTTGCTTGGTCTCTACACACTGCACATCATTTTTGTACACTACATAGAGAGCCAGCATCCTACAGTACTAAAATAACAAACCACCTGTATTTAGTATACTTTCAAATCATCTTCTACAACAGCTTAGGAAAAGTGGTGTAACTATTATGCTGGTGGTGGCTGGCACCCCTAGTGCGTAACGGACTGTGTGCATGAAATGGTTTTGGGAGGCCTGGAACATTTTACTGCCTGCCTGGGGTTATTAATGTGTAGGGGAGAGAGGCTAATTGGGTTATCCAATTTGCTGACAGTTATTCCATGCACATGTTCATACACACCACATGAAAAAGTGTTATTTTCATCTCTAAACAAGTTGGATTTTTTAAATCCATTAAAGGGCAGCTAACACAATTGGATGGAAACATCAAATAACTATAGGAACACCGCATCCCTGCGAATATAGGTACACAGCTGACTGAAATTAATAAACATGCCCACCTTTTATGAGTCCACAGACACTGAGGTAACAATTCTGGGCAAGCACACTCTGGCTTATTAATAAAGGGAGGTAAAGAGATCAGGGAGAACTCTTGCCTGAGTACTGAAGAAAAACTCCGGACAAACCAACATACCTCAAATCCCTAACCCAGATGGAGCAAGGGACATTACCAGTAGTGACATTCTGAATACTTTTATTGAATTCTATTAACATCTCTACAGTTTAAAACAAGCTTCCCGCCGCATGCTCTTAAACACTAACTTAGACCAAGTTGCATTGGAACGGATAGATGATAATTGGATCCCTTTACTGGAGCCATTCACCAGAAGGGAGATTAAAAATACTATTGACAGCCTGGCAATTGGCAGGGCTCTAGGATTTGGCAGTCATGCTATTCAGTTATACAAACAATTCAAGGATGTTCTGGCTCCCCTACTTGTTGGCCTGTTTTAAAGAGGACCTTGCTACAGTCATCCTCTGGTCCTCTCCACCAGGCAGACTATTTTAACGCTAATGCTCATGCCAGGTACTAACAGCCTGTTTGTTATATAGGCCACTGTGGACTGTACGTCGTCTCCTACGGGACTGAACACCCAGCTGATCATCTCCCTTACTGAAAACCCTTCAACGGCCAAGATGCACTTCCAAGAGGGGATGGAAGCAGTCGCCGCCTGGATGAAGGAGAGCTGCTTTAAGCTTTACCCTGACAAGACCGAGATCCTCATCCTGAGACCATCCTCCTCAGCCTGGGATGACTTCTGGTGGCCCTCAACACTTGGCAGCCCTCCCTTTCCCACTTCCACAGACCACGCATGAAACCTCGGCAACGTCCTCGACTCAGCACTTACAATGACAAGACTGGTCAACTCCGTTGCCTCCACCTGCTTCCACACCCTCCGACTCCTAAGGAAGATTTCCAGATGGATCCCTAGCGACTGCCGCAAAATCGTGACACGCCCTGATCACAAGTAGACTTGATAACGGCAAGGCTCTCTATGCCGGAACCACAAAGAAGAACCTGAGTAAGCTATAACAAATCCAGAAAGCCGCCGCTAGACTCGTCCTGAACATCCCCCACGGAGAACACATCACAAGACACCTGAGAGACCTCCACTGGCTACCCGTCGAGAAGAGGATCAATTTCAAACTCCTTGTACACGCCTAAAGAGCCCTCCACAACCCTGGACCCAGCTACCTCAACCACTGCATCACCTAAACTCCCTGACAGATCTCTACGCTCCTCTCAGCAGTTGCTAGCTACCATACCTCGCATAAAGAAATCCTCGGCTGGAGGAAGATCATTCACCTCTACCTTGCGGCCAAATGTTGGAACACCTTACCTCTCCACCTCACGCAGTCGCCATCACTACCTCAATTCAGGAAGGACCTCAAGACCTGGCTCTTCTACTGAACCCTGAGGACATACCCCCACAGTGCATTGAGACCCTATGAGTGAGTAGCACGCTTTAAAAATGACTGATTGATTGACTGCCTCTATTACACACAGACAATAACATATGTAGTAATGTTGCGGGCTCTGAAAAGGTGGGTGCAGAAAAGGTCTTTGACTCTTTAAAGCTGTCATGCCAATTTGAAATTCTTTCGGGCTAGGCATGGATAATTAATTTCATGCTAGTATTAAACTGTTATATATATCTGACACCAGGAGGTACAAGCTAATGGTGTCTATCGGACTGCTTTTACATTTGCTTTGGCAAATGTCAGGAATTACTTTTGCTCCCACTACTTTTGACTACTGCCACAGAACCCACTGCATGCGGCTGAGGAAGCGCCATTTGTGCAAGGGTATCCCCTTCCCTGCTTGAACATTTTTCATAGCACTCTACTGAAATGATATAACGCTATGTGTTAAGAACAGTTAAACAAGCTTAAAGCTCTTGTGGATGTGATTTATCAATTTGATTCACAATTTTGCATCAAAATAAATTGGAATAAACATGCGCCTGTATAACACTGATGCCAGGTCACATCAGACTGTTCAAATTGCAGACTGAATTAACCTTTTTGTTACATTAGTATCCTAATTCACTGGGACACAGACAGGATCCTTACTGATAACTACCGTCTGTTGAATTACAATACCCCATCCATGGAGGGTAGCATGGATGTTTTCAAAATGGTGCTTGTGCCTAAATTTCTATACCTCTTTAATATCCCAATATGCCTCGAGAGGGCATTGTCTTTGAGGCTGCTCGTGCTACTGTCCTGGCTCATCTGTGGGAGTGACAGATCCTTACATGTTCATTTACGAAGGGCAGATTGTCTGTATCAGTTCTTGAAAGAAACTAGTTCACAATCTATTAGTATCACTCTCTTCAACATACTCCACATATTCTCACTGAGAACGATCCGTTAGACTCAGGGACACTGGAAGCTGCTCTGTCTGTGCACTGTTTGGCCATGGTTCAAAAAGAACAGAAGAGGCAGATTCAAAACATTTGTAATCTCCTTCTATGCTGCTGTAGGTAATCTGATTATCCCTCTGACGAAGGAGAAGCTAGTTGTGAATAACTTAACTGACAGGGGATTCACACTCATGTGCTATGTATTCCGGGAAAGCAAATCTGTAATTTCTGCCATTTCGTTGAGGGCCATTTCACAACATTACTGATAACGCTTATCCCTCAGATTGAGACATAATCTGTGTGCACGATACCCTACATTCCTGGATGAACCTCCACAATTCACTCCCCTCACAGCTATCTTTGGTTCCTCTACCATTTGCATTTGGGGTTGCAGACCTTACATACTTTTCACCTCCAATGATCTTGTGTCCCTACAGTCAGGGCTGCATGGACCAAAGACCTGGTGACCACATTAAGTGATGACAGCCACAATCCTCATTTGTCTCCCTAAATCACAGTTATAAACTTCTGCATTTCAAATTTCTGACACTTCTGTATGACACCCCTGCATGCCTCCATAAATTTAACAATCGCTCTGTCACCACCAGTCCTACAAGTACATATGATCCAGCTAACGTCTTACTTGTCATGATGATGCCCAGGCATTTATGAGATCTGGAATGATTTATTTGATTCTACTACACATCTCATATCAATACATCTTGATCCAGCCCCTCTGGTGGCACTACTGGGGAATGTGATGGATGCCCCAAAACACTATCACAGAATAACATCTGAATTGCTCCTTCTAGTGAAGAGTTGTGTACTGATGTCTTGGTTGATGGACTCCATTCCCAGGAATGCTGAATGACTAAAAGACGCTACTTACTGTAACAATAAATTCAAAATATATGCCTTACTTCAACTTCGCAGGGGCTGAGTGATTACTTACAGCCAGGTTTGGACTCATCATCCTACGATAAGCCAACATCGAACTCACTGTTGACCGATTAAAAGTCAAGTATCCCGTCAGACCTGATATCTGAGCCTCATATCCAGGATTGTGATTGTCCCTTACAGGATCTTCTGCCTTACACTATGCGCAGTACTTTTTTGTGACAACTCTCGCCAAACTAATTTCAGGGCTGTTACTAGTGTTTCTATACATCATACACCTTGTGCATTGTACTTTTTTTTTTTTAACACAATTTAAAAAAATACAACTTTGAAATATATATTTTAGGTCCAGAAACGGCCAGGAAGCAAATGAGGAATATAAAAGTATGCACAAACCTGAGAGGTCGGGGTGGGAAGGGAAAGAACCAGATAAAGTAGTTTAGCAATCCAAATTTAGATATTTAGGAATAATGGGGGGAAAGACCAGACAGCCCTTTAAAAACAGGGAAGGGAGCTAAAAACAGGCTAAAAGAGAAGAAATACCATTCCGCAAAAACACATGGTGGCCAAGGCCTTCAAAATCTTCACAGACGTTACGACGTGCCAGAATTACATTATGTTGTAAATGGTTACAGCAGGACAAAAAGGGAGCCTTGGTCTAAAAAGACCAGAAAAATTATATAACACATAAATGCAATACAGATTCTACGTCAGGAGAAGAGATGTCACAACTTTACCTCTTGGACAGAATGGGTTTAAAATGTTTCCTGCATTTTCTTAATGAAGAAAAAATTGCTAATTTGAAAACTTCCATACTAATCACAATATGCTCAACACTCACCTTAACAAATGTATAAAATAAGACACTATTTGATACCCTTAAAGAGAGCTGAGAAAAAGGTAACAGAACAGACCAATTGCATAGTAATATTATTGGACTAGACACACAAGGGAAATAGAACAAGATATTTAATTGCTACTAAGAACCACTCCAACGAAACACACAGGCAGGCATTCTTCTGAAAATTAGAGAGAAGTAGGAGGGGAAAAGAAACTGAACAAGAGGAAAGGAAATCGGTCTTTCAATCACCTCATGAAACCACATGCTCCACGTTGTGGAGGGAATTCTATTAGAAAGTGGTGCAGTTCTTCTACAGAGTGCCAGCCCAAATGGAACAGTGGGTGAAAGGCCTGGGAAACTGTTGGAGATGCTGTGGTCAAAACGGAAAGGAATTGACAGACTTATTTCTGGTCATGCTCCAAAATTGGGCTGTTCAGATCAAAGCTATGCCAAGAATCCAATAGAGAGTTGGGAAAAGATCTGCAGAATTATCCCTTTTCCTTTTTTTGTCGGACACTCTATGGAAATTTGACCTAACAAGCAATGAGAAATATTTCATAAGAATCCTCATCACTGATGCCAATAACTGTGGAACAATTGGCAGGAAATCATAAAAGACTCCCACAATTACTCTATGGACGTGGAAGGTAATGGACCAGAGCGAAATTGAGAGGATTGTTCACAGGATTCACCTAAATACTGGCCTGTTTACTGAATAGTGGCCTACATTCCCCTGCTCTTGAGCATGGAATGGCCGTCACTGCCTTTTTTCCGTAAAAACATTGAATAAACAATGAAAAAGGTTGTCTCTACACTAAGGAGAAGAGACACCTGTCCTGCTACCTCATGTAGAGAATCACTTATATACAGTGAAACGTCACTAGCCTTCTCCCCCTCCCCAATGCAAATTTTATTCCCAGTTGGTTCTCTCCTGTTATAAGATACTATAAGAGAAGTGGTTCTGTCACAGAGACTTGAGAAGCTAACATATCTGGTGGCCTGTGGGCTAAAGTGAAGTAAGGGTTACAATTTCGCTATACATTGCTTTGCCACTTTGTGTGAGAGTACCCGCCTCATCTGTAAAGCGGCAAGCCTGACTTTAGTATTACCCATGTACATTGTTTATATGTGCTGTTATGTTTTGTAGTCGGGTATATGTAAACAAAAAATCTAAATAATAAAAAATTCATAAAAGTATGTTTTTGTTTGTGATGAAACTCGGATACAAAAACAAGGATTTGCAGATGAGAACTGCAAGTCCATGCATGCTTGTATCATTGAGGAAGGATGGAATTCCACCTTTGAGTCCTCAGACTTCTGTGAGCTAACTCCGGATATCATTATTCTGAATGAGGGACAGGAAGCATCTACGAAATGCCAAAAACTTATTTTCAAATTAACCCACACACCCATGACCCATCTAGACCTTGAAAACTGATTTTGAAACGAAACAAAACAGCATAATATGCACGTACATACTATTTTATACCACAATGAAAAGAAATGACTAGGGCACACAGACACGTGGGTCTTTCTAGGTCATTGGCATTTGAAGGATATTCAATAACAAAAGACGTTTTCCGATAATCTGTTCACATCTATCTAAGTTAGAAGCACATTTGGAATGCAATTAAATATTCCACTGCATACAGTTGAGGAAGATGCACAAAGAGATTTCAGAGGACCCAGATGATATTGTATCAGAATGTGAAGAATAAATGGATCCTGTGGAATTGATATATACAACACAAACACTTCATGAAGTGGAAGTTTATTTAAAAAAAAACTGAAAGTGAAAACCTTTTCAACAGATGGGTAGATAAATGTACGATTTGTTGGCATTCTAAAATCCAGGGTAAATGTGTCAAATATAACTATGTTACATCAAGCATAATTTATCACCTATCAAAAATGCCTTGTGGAAAATCACTATAAATAAATACTAAAGACAACATCAGATTTAAAGAGAAAAGGCACAAAATACAGCTGAAAGTATAAGACTTCTAAAGAAGCAAATATATGGAAGTCATCAACATAAAAGAAAAAAACATATCCACCATCAGTTGCGGATGAAACAGTAACAGAATAAGTTGTTGAATAAATATACAAACTATGTGCAAAAAAGGGAGCACACTGCCTCACACTCCAGCAAAAAGTTAACCACAATGAGTCTTGGTAAATGCAGTCATATTCGTTATACATTAACAAAAGTAATCAAAGTATTTCACCTTAGTAGGTGCAGCAACTGCTGTATATCTCTGGACACGTTTCTGAGTTTCGCCCCGTCATCAGCAGAGAGCAGCATATTTTGTGGGGTTGCTTGAAATGCCTCCAAAAGTCTTCTCATGTTTATGTACCACTCTAGCGCACTGGTGCCACACCAAAGCTTGTCAGCCAGTTAGCCCAAGGGAGCCGTCATTCGACACATTCCAGCAAAAAGTTAGCCCCAATGCATTTTGGTAAATGCAGTCAGATTGATTATACATTAACAAAAGTAATCAAAGTCTTTCACCTTAGTAGGTGTAGCAAGTGCTGTGTATCTCTGGACACGTGTTTCTGTCTTTTTTGCACAAATACACAAACTACCTTAGCCATGGATGCAAAAGCAAACATTATTTGTTTGAACAGACTGAGGTATTTGTGGAGGACAGAGCAGAGAAATGGAGTAAGATCTTTTAATTTCCAATTACATATCAAGACCAGAGGCAAGGATTATGCTTTCTCTCTTTTCTTTATTTCAACAGCCTGAGCTCCAGTGATGGGTGGCTCTTCATGGCAGAGTTCAACTAGAGCCGATGGGTGTTTGAGTCCTCCAACCAGACGGTGGTGCTCAAGTGTGTGTGAACCTCAGAACTTTGTATGGTTGCGTCAGCTCCGCCTTGCGAATCCAGTGTGTTGCCGAAATAGGAGAATGTGGGTGCAATAGTAGATCTGTGCAGGAACACGCATACTGTAAAGACGTGTAGAGAGCATTTTTCAGTACAACCGTTCTACCTGTAGCACACAACACCTCCTTCTGGTGGCTTGTACCAAGATACCTTATTCCAGGACACAGGCAAAGGGAGAAGCCTCATATATTCAAAGGAGGATACTGTGTCCACTGATCTGGCTTACCATTTGAAACATACAGCTAAAGTAACGTTCTTCATTATCGGTTTGGAGGGATCCATTACCTGCACAACACGCAGAGAGCAAACGACTGGTTCCTCGCTGAGGATGGGGAAGAAACCATCCCTTGGACTAGGGTCTATCTGAGGAAGTTAGTCCCTCAGTTAAAAAGGGAAGTGACCAACGCACTAGTGGCTTTTAGAAAGCAACTCTTGCTGTTGGGCTTCTTTCTATCTCAAACTCCTTAGATCTTTATGGGGGGTTGGGGAAAAGAGACTTAGAGTTCCTTCTGGGATAAGCAGAATCCCAGGATCATATTTTTGCCAAGGCAAAAGTCAAAAGAAAAACAGTGAACTCTAGCATGGAGGACCTCTTTGGTAGGCTAAAGGAGCTCCTTCATGACACATTCCAAGTTGCCTCACATCAATCTAGACACCCTGGAATAGCCAGCAGAGGACAGGTCCAGAGATAATGTCACTCCAAATTCCACCCCACCACCAGTGAATAGCATACTGTCAGATGATGAGACAGACATAAATGGAGAATCCAATCAATGCAATATATGAACAAAGGCAGATAATGGCACCCTGCCCCCGATCAAAAGAAATGCAAGTCAGACGAGACAGCTCAACCTATTGTCAAGCAACCATCAAACATGTTCAATCCAGAGGATGTCTTAACATGTCCGCTCAGCAGAACGGACACTGGTGGACAAAACTGTGCATTATGTGACAAGTCACCAAAGAAGCTTTTGGACAAAGACCTCTATGATCAGCTGGAGGCAGAGTGCCCATGCCCTTCCTTTGAGGAGAAAGACATTATGACACCTGACATCGATGTAAAGATGGTAATATTTCTAACCAAATTTGGGATGCTCATGCCAAGATAAACTGTTTGCCATTGCCGGGCCTTTATCCAAGATATCAGACATGGTAGAAGAAGCCAAAGAATCTAGTTCACTGATCTCCCAGGATATATTGTCAGGTTGGGCCCATCCTTCTAGGAAATCCGAAATATGCCATTTCAACCGACAGGTGGAGGTCGATCCTTCTAAGGGTCAACCCGAAGTTAGGAGCTCACCACAGCAGAAGCTGGCTCAGTGGCCTCTAGTGCCCTTTTGGGGAACCGTTCTTGAAAGAGCCGGAGAAGTTGTTTCAACTTTTTGCCTCACAAGAAAAGGCTCAGGCTTCAATTAAGAACATTTTAGCCTCTGTGTTTTAAGGGGCTTGGTGAGACAGAAGGCGATCGACCAGCCAGACAGCACACCATGTCTCTGAAGGGGGAAATATATCCAGAAGAGGACAGTGGCAGGACCAAATACAAATCAGCAGATTTTTTCGATCAAGAGGGGCAGATAGAGCCAACGATGCAAGACTGTCCTGCAGAGGGACCAGCAATCCCACTGTTGGATAGTCTGGTAAATTTGATCTATTCTTCCCTTCGACCAGGCTGTGCTCAGGCAGATGTTAAATAAGATATCCCAGATCACACAAGAACTGAGGAGAGATCTACTGAAGATCTCTCTCCTCCAGCTGGCCAGGTTTGTAAGTGCTTGGTCCCCGGTGCCCTTTAATGGCTAAGTGCAGCACATCTCAGGAAAAGAATGACAGAGCCACTTATCCAACAGGGCCAGAGAGATAATACAGGGGCGGCTCAACTACATGGCAGCATGGAATGGAAAAGCGATCTTTGGACCTCCCACAGTCATCGAATCGGACGCCAACAGACTGGGCTGAGGGTCGAGATGTGGTGAGTTAACTACAACTGCTCAGTGGTCAGGAGAAGTATTGAGGTTGCATATCAACTTCCTGGAGATCCTAGCTGGCTGACTGGCAGATCCCTCCTGGGCCAGGTACAAAGTAAAATGTTGTGTCCTTCTGAAGATGGACAACATCTCCAAGGCAGGTACATAAATCACTTAGGAGTAACCAGATCAAAGCTTTTGATGGAATTGTCGAGGATATTTGGCACTTCTGCCATTCAGCAGTAACAGCAGAGTAAGTACCTGCCAGGGAGAAGGGAACCTTTACAAGCATTGCTGTTTTACAGTTAAAAAAATTATTACATTAAAAAAATACAACATTACATACAATTAAAATGACACGTGTCAAATTTGCTAAGTGCCCTCTGAGGATAGAAACAGGAACTGAAACTGAAAATCTAGCCTTCGACAGAAAAATTAAAGTCTCCATAAATGCCTACATTTTGGATAGTAAAGAGTGGGGAGGGCAATATTTCTGGCAGCTGATGGGATTTAGCAGAAGAAGGTGTACAATGCAAACAAGAATAGTCAATGCACACAACTTAAGTGCTCGAACTCACACTGTCAATCTTAACCACCCACTGAGAGTGCTACTTTTACTGGTTAGAAAGCAAGCCCTTACATAAGTTCAACCAAAAGTATGTCACTTTTTTGCACACAGTATTCGAACTAGTGGGCTATTATTTTCCATCATAAAAAAAGTAAAATATAGAAATAAAATGTTTATATTGTGCACTACAAACAGTAGGTAAGACAAGGGCACAAATGTATCTACATTCTTACCCAGTGGGGACACTTTTTTGCAACCTTTTGTAGCGATAACCCGGTGGTTGTTTTTTACATGCTCTAAGTGAAAGGAGTCCGGAAGCTTTGGCAGTGAGCTGTAGGCATGCACACACTGATCTGAAAATCAGACAAGAAACACATAAAATTTAAAAAAAGTGTAGTAAATACATTGCAATCCTTTCCTTGAAAACTAAATACGCTCCAGTATTATTAACATTACTAAGTCAACACATTAGCCATATGATTAAAAATGCTGGTTGTTATCCCGTCCGTTTTTCCAATTTCCTGCATCCGAGGATGTTCGGTTTCCAGAAAGCCTGCGTGCCTGCGTTTTGGTTTTACTCTGGTGTAGACTATGCAGTGTGCTCTGAATGGTCAGTGGTATTTCCTTGAGTACAATTTTTTTTCCTGCTCTTAATTTTACATACGATCTATTTTATTGTTTCACTATGACGAGCAAAATCACAGGATGATGTAACGACATGTTCACTTTTCCCCCAATGTTCCTCATTCCTACTAGGAATGGCACACACGTGTAGGCAGCAGTTTCACTTATAGGGTTGGTTATGAGGAAAACTCAAACATCAGAAGGCTGCCTTCACCTGGTGGGATCGGGGGGGAAATGACTCTGTTGATACCAGTGTGAGGGCTTCTGACTGTATAAACTGCAGGAACACCTCCAGGATGCATCAAGCTGTGTGACATACAATATTTTTCCTATACTTGCACATGTGCAGCTTTCATTATATTTATCATTGCTCATTTAGATCGATTTGTAATTGGGGTTTGTATGTAATGTCGTAGGGAAGAATATCTGTTCTATATATTACAATTTTTCTCTTCCTCAAGTCTGTCAACGGTAGGAGATGGTGGGGGTGAGAATCTGATTGTTCAAAATATTCTCAGAGGAGAATTAATCACTCACAGAAGAGTTACTCACTCACTGAACTATGGGAATGCCCTCTGCCGTGGTAGCTCGCCTGGAGAGCCCCTCTGAAGCAATCTACCACAATAAGTCTTTTGTCTTCATACACCATAATGCCTTGCCCACTTTTGACAATACGTTTCCAACATGTGTCTGCCACGTGCTTCTTCCTGCCTCCAACAGCGCACCTGTCTGTTTTATGTTCTGTTTTATAGATTGCAAATATCTGACACTTTCCTTCGCTTGGGGCTTATTAGAGACTGTTGCCTCGAATGAGACACCTTTCTTACTGTCTGGATGGACTCACTGGCGCCATAAGTTTAAACACAACCCCATTATCATTTGTGTGATCTTGAAAGGATCAGATACCACCACCCAGTCACTCTTCCCTCCGGAACCTGGAATATGGGAAACCCACATTTTCTGGCAGTATCACACACTTCTATTGTTAATTGGTAAACAGATTTTTCAATAATGCCATTGCTCTATGACCCCCTGTTTCCACAATAGTGTACAACTGCTGGCCTACCGCATACTGTCCTAGTACTTTTCAGAAGTCACTAGTGGTTACTCCATTAGGACCCTTAGAGTTGCCTAGAAAAACCTGTGGTTGTTGCAGTAGGTTACACTCCTTGGTTTTGGGTAACTACAATAAATTCTTGAGAAATCTACGACTGCCAGCCCCCAAACAAATTGCATTAAGGTCTAGATTTGTTTAAGATTCTCTGCAGGGGCAAGAACTAGAAGAGTTAAGCTTAAGTAAAGTACACCCGAGAAAAAGGGGTATCTAAGAAATTTGGCTCCTGCAACATGCTGGATTAATTTGGATTCATGAGTCCCAGATAAGTTCTACATACAATGTACTATATTTTTATGCTAGTTTCCATCTGTTTTAGTGTGCTATTGGATTAAATGTTACGTTTAAGAAGTCAATTTATTTTCTGTCACACCAGCTCAAAAACATTATTAGATAATACTGATCTAAATCAAGTAACAGATTTTTTTATGGGGCCCTTATAGGTTGAACAGAAGGACTTTAGGCGGATTCTAAGTGGCCTTTTATGCTAACAATATTATTTCATTTTGGATTCCCGCTTTCCTTTGGCAATCTTTTTAGTACATAGTCTTGAGATGCAAAACTAACCAATGTTGTAATCTCAAATACATTTTTGCCCGAGTGTATTACGGACGGGACTAAGAGTGTGCTTAATGCCAACTTAATTTGTCTTGGATCCACAACAAAAGCTGGCACTGATAAAAAAAATTTTAGCACTAAGTGAGGAATAAAATACAAATGCTTACTTTATGATAGGGATGTACTTCTTTCAACCCCTCGACTCTGCACACCCTTGAAAGTCCTAAACAGAATCAGCCCTACAGTTTATGACCAGCAATGAAGGAAATATACATGAGCTGAAGAGTCATCAATGTTTAGTTCATGAAATATTTTTTTTTTTTTAAAACACTTTGATGATCGGGTCTGGATTTGGCCAAGTACTACCATCAACTATCTCAATATTACGATTGCTAAAATGGGTCTGAATATGGGCCAACTCAAATTGAACCAAGAGTCAAGGTAGAAAATGAAAAATAGCCTTTAGCTAACATGGGTCTTGGAAGAAAGGCTGATATCGCAAAGATCTAACACTTCCAAATATATTGTGGGTGTTCTTAAAATGACCTGCATGAATCGCAAAAACATTCTGAAAGAAACAAAGCACTGTCAGTGACTTTATGGTTGTGGGATTCTCCAGCACAATGTCTACTTGGAAAGCATGCACGAACGCGCGGCCCCAGTGTCACTGCGGTTTGCTGATTTAGCATTACTTCTAGCAAAGCATCTTATTAGAAGTCAAAGGAAGACTCAAACAGCGCCTAGATGACCAGATAGGGTGAGGAGGTACAGAGTAGGGGGACTGGTAGAAAGTGATGCCCTTCAATGTGAGGAGCACCTTGTCCTCCACAAGAAGCCTATTTCCTTAGAATGGGATGCGGTATTGGGAGGATACAAGGCAAGCGAGGTGGAATCGGCTTGATAACTTCATAACTGGAGGTACACAGGGTCCAAAACAGAGGAGGTTGCACTAGTAATGCCGGACCAAAAGCAAGGCTCTTAGAACGTAGTAGATACCCTTCGCACCCCCTATTATAACTATCCTGCTCATGCCTAATTTAAGCATCTGACCGATGGAAGGCAGTGTTGGATATCACTTATCACTGCCCACTGCCTATACTCCTGCTCTCCCACTAATTGATACACACACTATCACCAGATAGGTGACATGACTAAGTGGGCTGGAGGTGGGGAGGAATGGTACCAAACATTTTGTTTTGTTCAATTAACAGTTTTGCAGAATGTGATAATCCTTATTTGGTTTTTCAAACCTTCTTTGCTGCTTGAACATTTTCACTCGTCACCCTCTGTCAAAATAGCTGTGCTCCGCATAATGACTGTTGGCCTTGTGAATGTGTATTAGTGTTTTGGAAAGCAGTCTTAGCTCTGCTCTTTGCTTTCCACACCCTCTGATTGCTACGTAAGATCTTCAATTGGCTCCCCACCAACACCAGGTGCTCTATCACAATGGCCCTCATCACCAGCCGCTTTGACTACGGAAAAGCCCTCTATGCCGGACTCATCACACACCTCACAAAAATACTTCAATTCATTCAGAACGCAGCAGCAAGCCTCATCCTCGCCTTCCCAAGGCGGGCCCACATACCCCTCAGGAACCTTCACTGGCTCCCTGTACACAAACAATGCCAGCCAACTTAAGCTGCTGACAGTCCCCTACAAGGCCCTACATAATCATGGACCAGCCTGCCTCAACCACGGACTGAACTTCCACCACCCCTCCAAACACCTGCGCTCTGCCTCCCTCCACCTCACCCACACATCCTGTATACACAGGAGCAACTACAGAGGTCGCACCTTCTCTTACCTGACAGTTAAATCCTGCAACAGTTTCCCTATCCACCCAAGGACCTCTCCCTCTGTCCAGGATTTAAGAAAGCAGCTTAAGACCTGGCTCTTTGACTGAGCTCTGGATACCCTCACTGGTGATAAGTGCACTCTACAAATTCATTATTGATTGACTGATTGATTACTGGCTGGAGGATAAAAACGATATTAGAAGATAAAATTGTATGAGCTTTATTTGCAGAATCCTCATAACTGCCATCAAAATTTGGTGTCTTCATTTAGGCAAATCATGTTGTTGAAGACTAGTTGCAGGAACTGCGACAACCCAGTGCCCTCTATGCATCATTAAGGAACTCTGTATATAATATATAGTCATCTAAATAACTTACCAAATAATTCTATAATCAGCAAATTAGATCCACCAAGGGATCAGCACTTACCAAAATCATCGAAAACAGCATAAATAAGGCCAAGTAAATATTTTCCAATGTGAAGGACTTGACCTCACTCACTCACTGGCAGCTCTACGAAAATCACCCCATCTCAGGACCGCTGTGCTTAGCAATCACACTACTTGAGCTACAAGATCAGCAACATCTACAAAAACTTTGCCCCAAGCTGGAACTATCCACCCTTGCAGCCTGCCTGCCCAGAGAGATGAGCCACAACGCTGCCCCCCCCCCCCCCCACACACAACCTCACTGTTATACCAGACAGCCTTAGGGTGCTCTTCCCCCAACTTTTTGCATTCCTCAGTCCATTTTTCAGAATTTCTTTTTGCTGGTTTAAGGACACTGCACACTTTACTACTGCTGACCAGAACTAAAGTGCTTGTGCTCTCTCCCCTAACCATGGTATCATTGACTTAAACCCAATTGGCATATTTAATTTAAATGTAGGTCCCTAGTAAAGTGCACTAGCTGTGCCCAGGGCCTGTAAATTAAACGCTCCTAGTGGGCCCGCAGCACTGATTGTGCCACCCACATAAGTAGCCCCTTAAACATGTCTCAGCTCTGCTATTGCTAGGCCTGTGTGTACAGTTTCACTGCCACTTCGACGTGGCATTTAAAACTACTTGCTAAGCCTTAAATTCCTCTTTTCTTTCATATAAGTCACCCCTAAGACAGGCCCTAGGTAACCCATAGGGCAAGGTGCTATGTAAATAAAAGGAAGGACATGTACCTATATGTTTGATATGTTCTGGTAGTGAAAAAACGCCATAGTCGTTTTTCACTATTGCGAAGCCTGCCCCTCTCATAGGCCAATATAAGAGGTTCCCTATATGCTTTTAAGTGTTAATTTCTGATCTGAGAGGAATAAACTTGTCATATTTGGTATGGTGAAATGGTAGTAAGAAATCCTACTTACTGGAGAAGGGAATTTTACATTACTATTTCAGAAATGCCATTTCTAGGAAGTAGGCATTTCCCTGCACTTACTGCCATCTGTGCCTTATGGCCCGTCTCCAATTCATGTCTGGTCTGTGCTGGTTGACAGCTCCCCTTGTGCATTCCACCCAGACAGCCATAAACACAGGACACTCAGCTGCACTCATCTGCATACAGATGAGTTTCCCTGGGCAGAAAGAGTGAAGGGGCTCTCTCTTACATTTCAAAGGCCAGTGGTCTGCCCTCACACAAAGGACTGATAACCCCCCACAGGGCTGTGTTGAAAGGGGAACTTGTGCACTTCAAAACCACACTTTGAAGTTTCCTCCACTTCAAAACCACTCTTTGAAGTTTACTCCACTTCAAAGGCACTTTTGGGTATATATACGCACTGGGTCTATGAACCCACCAAATCAGGCTCTTCTGGATCTACACATAGACTCTGACAGGAGGACGGCTGAGCTGCCCAAAGGACTAATCTTGTCTGTTTTTCCAGAAGAACTGCTCTCCTGCTGGTTGCTCTGCTGCCTGCTGCTCCTCGACTCTGCTAGAATGACTGTGCTTTCCTCCACAAGTGCTCTGCAAGGGCTTGGATTGAGCTTGCCTCCTGTTCTGAAGTCTCAGGGCCAACAAAGACTTCATCTACTTGCCTCTAGCTAGTCCACCGACTTCTAAGTAACTACAGAACCGGTGCCACTGTCCGACGCCATGGCGCTGCCTTGCTCCGTGGTCCTCGCTGAGCGCAACAACCGCAACCTACAATGCAAGCACAACATCGCTGCAGTTCTGCTGAAGTCCTGTGGCGTGATCGAGACACTGCGAAGTTGATGCACCGTGTTTTGACCTGCTGGACTCATCGACCCCGCAGGGTCATAGGGAACCAAAGCCTCGGCACGATGCTGCATTACCTCCCCTGCATCCGGACCTAACCAACGCATTACCTCCCATGCTTGGCAGTGAGAACCCAATGCCTCACGTCCCCGGCTGCAGTAAGAAAACAACATCGCACTGGCCCCAGCGACACCTCACCTCCCAACTCTGTGCAACATCTTTTTTCCTCATTTTCCAAAGGTACTGCGCCTGAGGCCCGTGCGACTCCGTGACCGGCCCGCGTGACTCCGTGAGTGGCATCTGACTGTTGGGAACGACTCCGTCAAGCTGTTGTATTTATTTTTTAAACAAAAACATACACCTTCGTTGTACAGTAGCACATAGAGAAGGAGGCAGACAACATTCGCCTCCCGCCCCCACCTCAACTGGATAAGAGGACATCTCCAAATTCCCACAATCTATATCCCCTCATTTACCCCCGCAAGTACCCCAGGATCTTCATTCTCACTATCTGAGGATGTTAGGGTCGAGTCTGGATCCATGAATATTGCACAAATCTCTTGCCAATCAGCTATGTCATCAGAGGCCTTATCATCATGCCGATTTTTTTTTCATATGCATTTCTTCTGCTACCGCCCATTCCATAGTATTCACTCTCCAGCGGTTATAGTCTGGGCCCTTACGGCCCATCCACATTATGGCAACCCTGCATTTAGCTAACACCAAAGAGAGATGCAAGAATTTATATTCCATCTTTCTACGCTTTGGATGGGGTATATTACCAAGGAGACAGTTTTGGAGCATCTGATCAAACTTCAAACCCACCACCCTTTGTATTTCTGTAGTCACTTGTGCCCAGAAGTCCCATACTGCTCTGCAGTGCCAAGCTAGATGCATAAAGTCTGCCGCCCCATCACCACACCTTGGGGCCCCATTACCACACCTTGGGCCAGCATCAGATCGAGCAGCAGAAAACCTCCGTAACCCACTAGGAGTAACAGATGTTCGATGATGGAAATTATAATGAATTAATATGAAGCGGGCGTTACAGGATACTGTTTGTGTGAGAGCATTTACTCATGAACAGTCACTCTCTAACAGCGGGGCAGCAAGGTCTCGGTTCCATGCCGCTCGGGCCGGTGGCGGCAGGCCCGCAACGTAAGAGCACATGGCTTTATACAGCAAGGAGATCAGGTGATTGTCTGCACCACAGTTACGGAGGATGTCCAGTGTGTGTGTTTCTTTGGGTGAATCAGGAAAAGTTACCCACGTTTCACGTGCAACACCAGCCAGCCCTTCATATTGGAGGAATTGACCCCGTCCCAGTAAGAATGCGCCCAAGCCTCCTCAAAAGAAAGAAACAGTTCATTTTGGTAAATGTCGCCCAGCACCTCACAGCCACCCTCACGCCATTGCTGAAAGGACATACTGTTCACCATATGACGGACTGGTTCAAGAATCCACACCGGGAGCTCATGACAGAAGGGAGCACACTTAGGAGCAATGCACACATATGCCAAAGAGTTGCTGTTTGACGCATTAAATATGGGGCCAATTGCTCCACGTTCTGCCCCTCCATTAGTAGTTCTGGCAGCTTTTTCACGTCAACCATGCCAGTCAGAAGGCGTTTTTCCCAGTTCTCGGCCGGGTCCAGCCAGCATGTAGCATGTTGAATGTGTGCTGCTTAATAATACAAATCTTGCCTCGGGGCTTCCAACCCACTCGCATCATAATGCCTTGTTAGGATTGACAGGGCAACCCTAGACCTTTTTCCTGCCCATAATAGAGAGACAAGTATAGAGTCTAATTGTCAGAAATACCTCTGTGGGATTATAGTCAGTGAGTTCTGTAGTGTGTATAGACATCTGGGAGGAAGGAAAATCTTAGTGATCGCCAGCCTGCCCATTAGTGAAAGTGGCAACGTGTTCCAAAATGAGACTGAGTTTTTTAGGCCCTCAATTACTTTTTCCAGATTTAGCGCAATCAGCAATTTGGTGGTAGGTGCAATTCTAATTCCCAAGTAGTGAAAATCAGAGGTCTTCCAAAAAAGTCCTACTTCCGGCAGCAGGTCATAGGGAGTCGAGGCCAAGCCTGCAAGCGGGAACACCAGTGACTTAGATTTATTCAGACGCAGTCCCAAAAAGCTACAAACTCTTCTAGGATGCGCAAAAGAGCCAGGACTGCATCCCTAGGGGAATACTGCATGACGAGTAGCCCCCATCTGTATCCCCAGGGCTGCAGCTCACGCTTCGCCTTGAGTGTCATGGGTTCTACTGCAAGAGTGAATAGCAACGGAGAGAGCGGGCAGCCTTGTCGCGTACCACTGCCCAATTACCTTGCGCCAGAGAGGTATGCCCCAACTCGTACACGGGCACGCAAGTCCTCATAAAAAAAGCGCACCCTACCTCAAACGTAAGGGCCAAATCCAGTACACGCAAAACCTCCAGCAGATAGCCCCAGTCTACAGTGTCAAATGCCTTCTCAAGATCAATGGCCACCAGAGCCGATTAATCCCGTCGGTGTTGGACCTCATGCATCACATGTGTTAGTCTGTGCAAATTCAAGCTTGTACTGTGGCCGGGAATAAAGACACATTGGTCTTCAGGTACCAGTGTGGGCAAATGTCTTGCGAGTCGCATGGCAAGGGCCTTGCAAAGTATTTTGGTATTGGTATTAATCATTGTGAGGGGCCTATGAGCTGATGGGTTGGTGGGTTCTCCCCCGGCTTAAGTAACATACATATCTATAACCCGCCCAGGACAAACACCTCCTGCAGAGCCAGGAGTTCAGTATAGGCTTGGTAATATTCAGGTGGGAAACAGTCACCCCCTGGGCCTTAGAATGTGGGAGGGCCTGCAATGCCTCCCGAATCTCTTCTAAAGTCAGTGGGCCATCTAATTGGTCAGCCACAAATGAAGGCAGCCTTCGCATTCCCACAGCCACCAAGTAAGAGGCATATCCAAGCCTACTGACACCCTGATCTGCTGTATAGACCTTTTGCAGATGCTGTTGTAGTGTAAACATTATGCCCAAACTAGATGTGACACTGTTGCCATCTGGATTAACCAGGCAATTAATGGCCGGTAGGGACTGCTCTCTGTGTAGAATCCAGGCCAACAACTTGCAGGATTTATCCCCCTCCCTATGTAGTCTTTGCCGAAATGTTCGCAGTGTATACTTGTCTAATCGGTCCCAGAGGTCACCCAACCTTCTATGGCTTTGAATCTCCTGCTCCTGAGAGTCCGGGGCCTCCATTAAAGCACTCTGCAAAGCTGCCTCCTCTTTCTGAACATCAGAGTGCAACCGTTGTTGCACGCCACATTGCAAGCCCGTACATGCACCCCTCATGACTGCCTTCAAAGCTTCCCATTCTATGGATCTAGTAGTGGCAGACCCCCAATTACCTTCTATGTATTCACCAAGTACTTTCCCCAGAGTTTCCCGTCCCAACATGTCATCCAGAATGTCTGGAGGCATCCTCCAGGTCTTACCATAACGTGAGTCATCGCCCCATACCACCTTACAGACTACCGGGGAATGATCAGACAAGTAGCGGGCCAAATGTGTGATTTCTAAATCCTCTAGTCTGTGCAGTTCACCTACCAATATTCTATCTAGCCTACTAAACATGTTGTTTGTAGGAGAGTGGCAAGTATATACCCTACTTTTGCGATGAGACATTCTCCACACATCCCTTAAATCCAGATTGTTCATCACCTCGATGAGGGCTTTGGACATAGCTGGTTTCAATTCTGGCCATGGAGGCATCCTATCAAGGGAGGGGTCCAGAACACAATTGTGATCGCCCAACCAAAATATAGGTGGTAGGAGTGAGTAGATCCTGCATGGCATAGAGCAAAACTGAATCATCCGTACTGCGGGCATAAGTATTCCGCAAAGATACCTCCCTTCCATCTAGTGAGCCCTGCAGAAAAAAATATCTGCCATTGATGTCAGCCTCCATACAAGTGAGGGAAAATGGGAAGCCCTGTCTATTTATGTGCTAGTTTAGATACTCCAGCATCATCATGGTTAGTTTCCTGAAGTTTTCAATGTCTGTCTCCGCGTTTGTGACTTTCTCTGCCACCCTTCGAAGAACAGTGCGCAGAAGATTAACGTCTATTGCCACAGAGTCAATGCATTGTTCCAAGGCAGTGTTGGTGCCGTGTATCCCAGCTAATATCTCTGCCTTGGTGGGTTCCGCTCCTGCCTCACCTGGTTGTAGGAAGTTGGCTCTGTATATACTATCTCAGAGTGAGAGATAGTGTGCACAGAGTCCAAGGGTTCCCCTTAGAGGTTGAAAGTGGCAAAATTAGATAATTCTAATGCTCTATTTTGTGGTAGTGTGGTCGAGCAGTAGGCTTATCAGAGGGTAGTGTTAAGCATTTGTTGTACACACACAGGCAATAAATGAGGAACACACACTCAAAGACTTATCTCCAGGCCAATTTTAGAACCACAACATTCGAGATTTGAAGTAAATACATAAAATGCAAGGTACGCCACACAGGTAAGTGTGGAACTTTGATTTAAAACAGTAGTACACACAGTATAGGTTAAAATGGCAATAAGCTATTTTAAAAAGTGGACATTGCAAAAATCAACAGTTCCTGGGGAGGTATGTATGGTTACGTTTCTGAGGTAAGTAAAAGCACTTACAAGTTCACTCTCCTGGGCAAGGCAGCCCACCGTTGGGGGTTCAAGGCAACCCCAAAGTCACCGCACCAGCAACACAGGGTGCAGGTGTGGACAAGTGCAGAGGTCAAAGGAGGGCCCAAAACACATAGGCGCCTATAGAGAACAGGGGTGCTCCGGTTCCAGTCTGCTGGCAGGTAAGTACCTGCGTCCTCATTGAGCAGACAAGGGGGGTTTTGTAGAGCACTGGGGGGGGGACACAAACAGGCACACAAAACACACCCTCAGGGCACAGGGGCGGCCGAGTGCAGTGTGCAAAGTTGGTGTTGGGTTTGCTATAGGAAGCAATGGAGGGACCCGGGGGTCACTTAGGCGATGTAGGCAGGACACAGAGGGGCTTCTCTGGCCAGCCACCGACTGGGCTAGGGAGAGGGCTGTCTGATGGTCACTCCTGCACTGGAGTTTGGTTCCTCTCGCTCCTGAGGGTTGTGGGTGCAGTGCTGGGTCCAGGCGTCGAGTCCCTTGTTACCAGGCAGTCGCGGTCAGGGAGAGCCTCTGGATCCTCCATGCAGGATCGCTGTGGGGGTGCAGAGGGGTCATCTTGGGTTACTCACGAGGTCGCAGTCGCCTAGGAGTCCCCTCTGTAGTGTTGGTTCTCTGGAGCTTGAGCCGGGGGCGTCGGTTGCAGAGTGTGAAGTCTCAAACTTCTGGCGGGAAGAGTGAGTTCTTTAAAAGTTGCTTCTTTGTTGCAAAGATGTTGCTGTTGGTGAACAGTGCAGCTGTTCTCTGGAGTTTCTTGGTCCTTCAGTATCAGGACAGTCCTCTGAGTCCTCAGAGGTCGCTGGTCTCTGTTGGATGCGTTGCTGTGCACGTTCTTTGAGTCTGGAGACAGGCCGGTAGGCCTGGGGCCAACTCATTTGTCGTCTCAATTGTCTCTGTGGGGCTTTCAGGTCAGCAGTCCTTCTTCTTTGTGTAGGTTGCAGGAATCTCATTTCCTGGGTTCTGGGTCGCCCCTAAATACTAACTTTAGGGGGGTGTTTAGGTCAGGAGGGCAGTAGCCAATGGCTACTGTCCTGGAGGGTGGCTACTCGTTCTTTGGGCCTCCTCCCTGAGGGAAGGGGGGTACATCCCTAATCCTATTGGAGGAATCCTCCAATCTCAAGATGGAGGATTTCTAAAGGCAGGGGTCACCTCAGCTCAGGACACCTTAAGGGCTGTCCTGACTGGTGGGTGACTCCTCCTTGTTTTTCTCATTATCCTCTCCTGCCTTGCCGCCAAAAGTGGGCGCGGTGGCCAGAGGAGCGGGCATCTCCACTAGCTGGGATGACCTGGGGCGATGTAACAAAGGCATGAGCCTTTGAGGCTCACCGCCAGGTGTTACAGTTCCTGCAGGGGGAGGTGAGAAGCATCTCCACCCAGTACAGGCTTTGTTACTGGCCACAGAGTGACAAAGGCACTCTCCCCATGTGGCCAGAAACTCGCCTGGTTGTGGCAGGCTGGCAGAAACAGGTCAGCCTAGCACTAGGAGTCGGACTGGTATTCAGGGGGAATCTCTAAGATGCCCTCTGGGTGTATTTTACAATAAATCCCACACTGGCATCAGTGTACATTTATTGTTCTGAGAAGTTTGATACCAAACTTCCCAGATTTCAGTGTAGCCATTATGGAACTGTGGAGTTCGTGTCCCACACAATATACTCTTTATGGCTACCCTGCACTTACAATGTCTAAGGTTTTGCTTAGACACTGTAGGGGCATAGTGCCCTAACCTGTGGTATAGGGCACCCTGCCTTAGGGCTGTAAGGCCTGCTAGAGGGGTGACTTACCTATGCCACAGGCAGTGTGAGGTAGGCATGGCACTCTGAGGGGAGTGCCATGTCGACTTAGTCATTTTCTCCCCATCAGCACACTTAAGCTGCGAGCCAGTGTGCATATGCTGAGTGAGGGGTCCCCAGGGTGGCATAAGACATGATGCAGCTCTTAGAGACCTTCCCTGGCATCAGGGCCCTTGGTACTAGGGGTACCATTTACAAGGGACTTATCTGGGTGCCAGGGCTGTGCCAATTGTGGGAACAAAGGTAGAGTTTAGGAAAAGAACACTGGTGCTGGGGCCTGGTTAGCAGGGTCCCAGCACGCATTCAATCATAACTGGCATCAACAAAAGGCAAAAAGTCAGGGGGTAACCATGCCAAGGAAGCATTTCCTTACACTGGTCATCCTCCTCCAGGGGCCCCCATCTTGCCTCATTATTTTCTGTGAGGGCTGGCGCGGCGTTGTATATTGTGTGATAGTGTTTGAAGCGTGCGAATGCGCTGACTTATCCTTCCCCATACTGCCTGCTAGATTTCAGCGAGCAAGCATTAGCAGGAAGTCACAAGGCACTCCGAGGCCCGAAAGCTTTTCTGAAATGTCAGCCAAGTAAGCACAACAATCCTAGCTCCACCCGAGGAGCTGGGTTATACTGTTCACACTGGGTGACACTGGTAGTAAGGAGATGTGGACCTTAGCAACAGCGCACAGAAACCATATCACTTAGTTCAGTGACTCTCCTTCACAGCCTGCTGTTCTGATACGGCTGGAACCAGCACCACTCTACTAGCAGAGCCCAGGCAGCCGAGGGCACAACACCCGCACCTCCGCCCTCACAGTGAATGTGGGAAGGTGCAGGCGCCAGGCACATGGCCTCTCGGGACAGCAGTCCCCATAGGCAACAGGTCCCGCATGTGTTCAGCTCACCCACAGCTTCAGAGGTGAGCAGTATGAGTCTACAAATAGCGATGCCCCCACAGTGGATCCAACGCTGGAGCCCAGAGGCACCTCACCGTGCCCCATGGACTCTATATGGCTTCAGCTCCATTGCCTTCATGCACATTCTCGTTCTCATCCACTCTAACCGGGTCTCCAAGCCCAGGTGCTGCTGGCGAGCCGCCAGACACAGCACCAGCTCGCTCCAGTGGTGGCCCCGCTCACCGCACAGCTCTGCCTCCAGCTGCCCCCAGTTCCAAAGTGCTGCGCTCACCGGTGCTGGACTTCAGTCAGCCATGGGGTCGAGGAAGCCGGGCACTGGCGAGGGGAGCAGCACGCAATCAGCTAATGGGTAGGGCCTCCCCAGATTTGATCCAATCGGTTTCGCGGTGCGGCTCCTGCCCTCTGAATCGCACCGGCTAGGCCTCCTGCAATGCGGGTCACTCAAGGTCGCAGGCTCCGCACTCAGCCCCTACGGCTTCCAGACCCCAGTTAGCAGTCCATTGGCGCAGTACCCTATAATGTACCCCTTTTAGGGATGGTGCAACAGGATTCTCACAGGATTACTGCAGGATTATTTTATATTTTACCACCAGGCCAGCGGGAGCTCACATCATGGTGTCCATGCTGTCAGGCCACACACCACCCCATAATAGGATTTAATCTTGCAAAATTCTTAACTTTACTTGTGTACATTGGATTCTTGATATTTTGGTCTTATTTGTCTCAGATAAATAATATCTATTTTTCTACACTGGTGTGGAGTACGTTTGTGGTGTTTTCATGGTGTTACTGTATGAGTTATTGCACAAATACTTTACACATTGCCTCCTAAGTTAAACCCGCCTGCTCTGTGCCAAGCTACCCAAGGGTGAGCACAGGATAAGGAATAGTTTCTTACCTGTAACTCCAGTTCCCTCGTAGGAGTATTTCCATGATAGTCATAAGCGCTGAATAGTTCTGCACGCCTGCGGGGACCCCGGAGCACTGTTCTGCAATTGTCTTCTTAAGTGTAGATGTTCGCCTCTCTTCAGGAAGGCCTGCAAAGTCACTTAAGAAGGTCAATATTAAACCCAGGGGAAAGGCTACAAAGGCCAAATTCTTCATCCTGCTTGGTTGAAAAAAGGGTACTGTAATGTAGATATGCATTAAAATGCATGGATATTCTAAAGATTTCGCAGAAAAATATTTCACATACCTTTTTGCAATGTTACATAAGGATGAAGCAATGCAGGGCAGTGTAGCCCATAGGCTGCCATTATACAGAATGAAAATGAAGCTGTGCCTTTAAGAGCAGATGGTCCTCCTCTATCCCATTATGCATAGCAAGAGGCAGTTACCTCTGTTCTTTTTGTAGGCTTTGTTAGCTGATGTGAAGGAGTCTGTGAATTATCAATCCTTATTAATATTATTATTCTGTCTATTCCACCGGGGAGGAGGGAGGGTCGCTTATGGCTATCATGGAAATACTGCTACGAGATAACTGGAGTTACAGGTAAGAAACTATTCCTTCTTTCGTAGGAGATTTCCATGTATAGTCATATAGATATATAGATTAGCAAGCCCATCCCCCTGACAGCGGTGGAGTAGACAGAACAATAGAGTGATATTAAATCATGCAAAGAGATTTCTAAGAGAAGCCTGCCCTACTTGAGCATCTGTTCTAGCACAAGAATCAAGACAGTAATGCTTAGTAAAGGTGTGGACAGACCTCCATGTAGCCACCTTGCAAATATCTGCTAACTGAATGTTTCTCATTAATGCAGTCATGGCTGCCTTGCACCTAGTGGAATGTTCCTTAGGTCTGCCATTAAGGGACTTATTGGCTAACTGGTAGCAGAGCAAAATACACGAGACAATCCATCTGGACAAGGATTGCTTGGAGGTGGCTAGGCCTGTTTGAACTAGGCATAAAGTTAATGAACAGTTGTTGTGACTTGAGAAAGGATTTAGTTCTGTCTAAATAAAATGTTAGTACCCTCTTCACATCCAGAGAGTGAAGTGTTCTCTCAGCAAGAGTAGATGGTTTTTGAAATAAAGTTGGTAAAGAGATAGTCTGGTTTACATGAAAGTCAGAAATAACTTTGGGTAGGAATTTTGGATGTGTTCTCATTACTACCTTGGAGGAATGGAAAAGTGTATATGGTTCCTGAGCGCCAAAGGCCTGGATTTCACTAACCCTGTGAGCTGAAGTAATTGCTACAAGGAAGGCAGTTTCCAAGTAAGATGTTGGAGAGACGCCTTGTGTATGGGCTCAAAGGGATGTTGCATCAGACATGAAAGAACTATATTAAGCTCCCAAGGAGGAGAAGGACGTCAAGTAGGAGGAAACATCTTTTTTAACGCCTCTAGGAAGTTTTTAATGACTGGAATTTTAAAGAAAGAGTTTTGTGAAGGACCTTTCCTGTATGAAGTCAGAGCTGCCAGGTGTACTTTGATGGATGAGAATTATAAGTCAGATTTCGCTAGGTGCAACAGATATGGAAGAATAACATCCTCTCTTAATGTCGTTGGATCTAAGCTCTTGTCCAGACACCACAAGCAGAACCTTTTCCACTTCAAGGCATATTCTGATCTTGTAGAAGGTTGTTTTGCCTCTCTTAGAACATCCATTCAGTCCTGAGGAAGGTTAAGGTGACCATACTGTACTAGCTTAGGAGCCATGCTGCCAAACTCAACGACGAGAGGTTGGGATGTCTCATCTGACCTCCAAATTTCGTGAGAAGGTCTGGGTGGCATGGCAGTCTGAGGTGTGGATGGAGTGACCGGTGAAGAAGGTCCGGAAACCACCACTGCCGTGGCCACTCCGGAGCGATGAGTATCACCTTGGTTTTGGAGTGTGACTGTTTGATGAGGACTGCTGGGATCAGGGGAAGCAGCAGAAAGCGTAAAGAAATTTTCCTGACCAGTCTATCCAAAGGGCATTCCCCAATGTCCCTGGCTGGTAGTACCTGGAGGCAAAGTCTAGGCATTTTTTGTTGTCTGGTGTTGCGAATAGATCTATAGAAGGGGTACCCCACATGTAGATGATGCAGTGGACGTCATCGTCGTTAGAACCCACTCGTGGTTTTCGTCTATCGCTCTGCTCAGAGTGTCTGCCTGAACATTTTCTATGCCAGGGAGGTGAGTCGCTGTTATTGTTAAGTTCCTGGCCAGAAGCCAGTGCCAGATTGTTTGAGCCGCCAGAGACTCCTGGTTCTGGACCTGCTTGTTCAATTAATACATGGTGGCCGTATTTTCCGTTTGAAGAAGCAGAGTATTTGTGGTGAATGCCAGAAGGAAGGCTTTGAGCGCGAGATGGACTGCACGTAGCTCTAGGAGATTGATGTGATACGATCTCTCCTTCCGAGATCAGAAGTCTTGAAATTGTAGATGATCCATATGGGCACCCCATCCGAGTAACAATGCGTCCGTGACTATCGTCTGTGTGGGAGCCTGTTGGTGAAAGGGCAACCCTTTCAGGAGATTGCTTGGAGAACACCACCACTTGAGGGATTGTATTGCATGTGGAGAGAGAGTAATCCTGTCCTCCCAATTGCCCATCAGCTGATTCCATTGGTTTTTCAGGCACTCGTGCAAAGGCCTCATGTGGAGGCAAGCATTGGGAGTGAGGTAGATGCAAGATGCCATCGGCCACAGAAGAGACAAGACTATTCTTGCTGTGGACTGAGGAGCTTTCTCGAGAACTTGACATTTCCGGAGGATCGCTACTCCGAAGGAAACACCTTTGCTTGAATGGTGTCGATGGTGGCGCCAAGTAGTGCAACTTCTGGACAGGTGAAGGCGTCAACTTGGTGAGGTTGACCGGAAGGCCCAGTCGTTGGAGTAGTTGGTAGGTCTAATTGAAATACAGTTGGACCTCCTGAGATTGGCCTTTATGAGCCAATCGTCTAGGTAGGGATAGACAAAGATTCAATGTTTTCTTAGATGGGCTGCCACCACCGTCATGCATTTGGGGAACGCTGAGGCCGAAAGGTAGCACTGCATGTTGGTAATGGTCTTGTCCGACAAGAAATCTTAGGAACTTATGATGTTTTCTGGCTCCAGGAATGTGGAAGTAAGCATCGTGCAAATCTATGGAACAAAGCCAACTGCCCTGGTGAAGCTGGGGGTAGATCTGATGCAAAGACAGCATTCTGAATTTTTCCTTCCGAATCCATTTGTTGGCTATTCTTAGATCGAGAATGGGTCTGAACTCGGGCTTGTCCTTTTTTGGCACAAGGAAGTACTGTGAGTAGATTCCTTTTCCCTGATGATCTGTGGGAACTGGTTCTATCGCCTTCTTTTGTAATAGTTTTTTTTACCTCGACCTTGAGAACGTTGAGGTGGAATTTGGAAGGCTTCGGTGTAATAGAAGGCGGAGGATTGGTAAACTTGAGACAATAGCCATACTGCACAATATTCAAAACCCAGGCGTCTGATGTTATGCAGTGTCACTCTTCCAGGTAATGCAAAATACTTCCCTCTACCGGAGTGGGTAACGGAATGGGGGGAAGTAAGGATTCAGAGTTTAGACTCCGATGTTTGACGTCCTCCTTGGGCAGTGTCTGTTTGCGTTGAGTTGAAAACGGTCTCTGGTGCTGTTGGTGCTGAGATCTAGGTGGCACCCATTGCAGAGTTTGAAGTATTTGAGAGAAAAACCTATGGTGGTAGGGACGGAAAGACTTCTGCTGCTCTCTCGGTTTTTCGATGCCCACAGCCTTAAGAGTGTCTAGCTCTGCTTTCATTCTAGACATCTCATCATCCGTGTGAGACCCAAACAGAGTAGAACCTGTAAATGGGAGGTTCTGTATCCTTTGCCGTGCTAAGTAAGATGTAGCCACAAATTTGTTCTCAGGGATATCCCATGACAATATCCATGTGCTGCTAAAATAGAAGAATCCGCTGCTGAGCTTATAACCTTGATAGAGACCATGGCACCTTAGTTAATAATTACAAGGAAATCTTCTTTCTTATCCTTGGAAGGTGATCAGCGAATTGAATGATGGAGTCCCAAAGAGCACGATCATATCTGACCAAAAGGGCCGTGGCACTAGCTGTCTTAATGGAAATGGCAGATGTTGAACAAACTTTGCGGCCTGCCGCATCTAACTTTCTACTATCCTTGTCTGGTGGAGAGGAGGATGAAGGAGAAGTCGAATGAAGCTTCTTGGCATTGACAATAACTACTGAATCCGGTGTTGGGTCTGCCCTTAGAAATAAAGGATCCTGTTCTGGAGGGTGATATTTCTTCTGGGGTCTAGAAGGTGCAGTTTTGGCCCTGGCTGGTGTCAAGAATAAGTCCATCACCGGTTCAAGCAGACCCGGGACCAGTGGAAGCAAGGGTCTTGCAGAAGAGCGTTGGTGTAGGGTTTCAAAGATAACTGATGTTGTTGGTGTAACTACTGCCATAGGGATGTTAGGTTTGGCAGCACCCCGGTCAAGGACCTCCTGAAAAGTGTTTACGTTGTCAATCGGTGAGATTCGAGGTGAAGGAGCGTCAGACGGAGTTGGAGAATAGTCCCTAGTAGACGTTGAGGAATGCCTACGATGGGAGCGAGATGTTGACCTGTTTGAGTTATGACGATGGCGGTGTCTCGATGTAGAGCAGCGTCTAGAAGACTGATGATGTGAATGTCTTGAGGATCCTGCAGGAGTCGTAATGACCGGGTCCGAAGGCAGCATCGGAGGAGGCACCACAGGAGCTGTTGGAGCTGGAGGAGGAGAGAGCAACAAAGGCATTGTCGTATGTGGAGGAGGAGATGGCCGAGGAGAAGATGGTAGTATTACGAGAGAGGCAGAGGATTCAGATGTGGAGTAAACCCTCCTTCTCTTCCTTGGAGACCTTCTCAACATCGGCAGACTCCTAGATGTCAATGTACGATGTCGACGTGTTCCTCTCAACGTCGATCACTTCATGACGTCATGTATCCCGCAACGGTGATCCCTCGTGATGTCGGGTGGTCGACGTCGATCGTCTATGACGTTAGGTGTCCCTCGACGTCTGTCTCCCATGCCATGTCGACGGCGACCTCAAGAGAGGGAGGCACTCCTCGATGTCGGGTGTCCATGTCGCCTCAACGGCGCGTAAACTCTTGATGTCTATGAGCGGCACGACGGTGAGCGGTGTCACTTCCTCGCCGGCGAGCTTGTTCTCAATGGCGAACATGTCGGCGCTGTTACTTGCCTCGACGTCGACTGGAACCTGCGTAATTTCTGACCAGAACTGCGTTTAGAAACTGTCCTGGATGACGAAGTAAGAGTCCTGGTGGAAGACTGGCCTTCCCCTTGCTCTAAGGTCCTTCTGGTAGGCTGCTTTCTCCGTCTGCTGTCCTCTTTGGCCTGGAGGCAAATTTTCTCCCTGTCATGCAGGGTGCACCTGGAGTAGTTCTTGCATATCTCACAGGCATCTGGTATATGAGAAGCTGGTAGCATTTAATACAGACCTCGTGTGGGTCTGTTTTGGCCTTCTTTCTGCCATAGCGAGGGCACTAGTCAAAAAGTGAAGACATTTTGAATGGAAAAAAGGCCTAAACTTCTGTCAGAATTTTACAAAAAAAGACAGAAAATACTCAAGAAGGTTGAAAAATGTAGAGTTAAAGTGGAATCAAAATGATTTGATCAGAATTTTTTGTGAAAAAAACCTATAAATAGGTGGAGCTCAGTGCTTCTGGGTCCTGTCAGAAGGAGCTGGAAAAAAGAACTGACGTAACTGCCTCTTGCTAGGCATGATGGGATAGAGGAGGACCATCTGCTCTTAAAGGCACAGCTTCATTTTCATTATGTGTAATGGCAGCCTATGGGCTACACTGCCCTGCATTGCTTCATCCTTATGTAACATTGCAAAAAGGTTTGTGAAAGATTTTTTCTGCAAAATCTTTAGAATATCCATGCGTTTTAATGCACATCTATGTTACAGTACCCTTTTTTCAACCAAGTAGGATGAAGAATTTGGCCTTTGTAGCCCTTCCTTTAGGCTGCATATTGACATTCTTAAGTGACTTTGCAGGCCTTCCCGAAGAATGGCGAACATCTACACTTAAGAAGACAATTGCAGAACAGTGCTCTGGGGGTCCCTGCAGGCATGCAGAACTATTCACGCTTATGACTATACATGGAAATCCCCTACGAGAGAATTTACGTTATGTTGTGACTTACCCTGACTAGCTTTGTGGTCCCTACTCGAACAGGGTGCATACCTCTGCCAACTAGAGACCCAGTTTCTAACACTCACTATGCCCTCCTGGCCCACCATCTCCACAATGAAAACTGCAGTGACTAAATGCACCACTGGATGCCTACCCACACTTTACCTTCTTCAAATGACTGGATCCATACGCACAGCTTCCACCTAGATACTTAGATACTTAACAACTCCATTAGCACAGCCACTTTCCTGGATAGGTGGATGCACCCCACTGTACTGTTTCGTGCTGTCCTATCCTGCCAATGCCATCAACAAGTGACTGATAGATCACCTAAACAAAAACACCCCCCTCAACTCCAACCAAGACAAATTCATTGCTTCCATGGACAAGATCTGACTGATCATGGACTGAGAAGGCACTGCAGATCTAATTCTAATCAACTTATATGCAGCTTTCCAACACAATGTCCTACCCCATTCTCCTTCAACACCTCCACAAAACCGGCATACAAGGGCCTGCTCTCTGTTGTTTCTGCTCTTTACTCACCGGATGCACCCTGTCAGTCAGCCTGGCTCCTTACATCTCAGCTTCTGTCAACTGCCCCTGCGGAGTACCCTAACAATTGTCTTTCAGACCCCACTGTTCAATGCTTACATGACACCACTCGCAACATCATCTGGACCAAGGAATCAACATCATCTCCTAAGCCAATGACACCCCCAAAATCATCCTTTCCCTCTTGAAGAAACATCCGGACCAACTCCTGCATGTCCGAAGCTGCCAAATGAATAAAGACCAAAGGTCTGAAAGTCAACACAGATGTAGTTCTCTTTGGCAGGAACATTTACCTATGGAACGTATCTGTTGGGCAGCAGATATCCGACCAATCAAGCGAAGAATCTGGGTATAGTGGTGTACATCCAACTCTTGATAACCAGCCAAGTTAACATGGTTGACGCCTCTTGTTTCTACACCCTAAAGATCCTCAAAAAATCATCTTTAAATGGCTTCCAATCAACACACAATGAACCCAGGCCCTTATTACTAGCGCACTGGACTACGGCAACGCACTCCTTGGAGGCCTCATCACCCAACTGACCAGAAGACTTCAGGTCATACAAAACACAGCAGCCACACTCAGGTTTCCACTCCGCCCCTCAAAGACCTCCACTTGCTCCTCATCCACAAACGTGCACTCGAAGCTCCTCACTCACACATACCTAGCCCTGTACAATCTAGGTTCCTCTTACCTTAACAGCTACATCAATTTCCACACCTTTACCAAAAACCCTGCTTGGCCAGCCTCCTGCTTGCACACATTCCCCCATCCGCAGAGCCAGAGTTAGCGATTACACTTTCTTGTACCTTGCTCTCAAAGCCCAGAACCACCTCCCCCTGTACACCAGATCCTCCTCATCAGGCTTTCAGTTCCACAACAAACTAAAGGCATGGCTCTTTACCTATATCAGCAACTCACCAAGCAGTGTAAGCCCTGGTGGAACGGACACACAACCAGACTGGATGCTGGCTTTTGGCCATCACCTAGAAGAGCTTAATGAAAAGGACTATCCACCTGGACAGAGTCCTTTTCTGCACCTCCTTCCCTTTTGTTGCCCCAGAGAATCCCACAAAGAGCTGATTGACCACCAGAAGCTTTCTGGTACGATCAAATTAGAAGCTGAGTGATCTTTAGGGTTCCAAGCGATGAAGTCTGTCTTCCTCTTTCAAAGGATGAGGCGGAGAAAAGAACATACTGAAGAGTGATGGATTGTCCGACATGAAAACGAATCTTAATTTTCTGCAGAAAGGCACTCTAGTCCTCAACACCAATTTGCCCGAGATGAAGGTGGTATAGGGTCGCTAGACTGAAACACTTCATGCAAGGAGCTGGGCTAATAGTGATGAGAAAGACAGCCTTCATGATCAGGAGATGTAGATAACAGCTGCCTAATTGGCATATTTAATATGCCTGGAAGTCTCTAGTATTTGGTACAAAGTGTACCCAGGGCCTGGAGTTTAAATGCCACTAGTGGACTACAGTACTTATTGGGCAAACATGGCTTCAGACCTACCATTGTAGCTTGACTGTAGCAGTGTAAAGACTACAGTTTGACTGGTCAAAACCCCGCTTTAAAATATTAAGTTAGGCCTTGTAGCCCACAATGCAGGTTGCATGATACTTGAAAGTAAGACATGTAGAAGACATGCAATGTTAACATGCTGTTTCAGTGGCTAGTACATAAAAGCTATTATCAAAGAAGAAAAATTGGCTAGCCCAAGGAGAAATAATGGTGAGTATTATTAAATAATAATACTGTATATCCAAACGGAAACAGCTAGAAACATAATTCAATAACTACTGTATTAGATATTACAAATGCAGGTCAATGATGAAGTCAATTTTTTAAAAAATATTAAGGAAAAGTAACTTTTATTTTATCCTGCCTGACGTTCCTGTGGGCTTATTTGCATTGGCTCTCCAGGTTATCCCGGACATTCATTAGTCTTGAATACGTGAGAAAAAGGTGTGAGACGCCTCTTAGGAGTAAACAATAGGCTGACCTGAATGGGTAGAAAAGATTCCTCAGAACTACATAGAATATGCAGGTTAGGAGCTGTGGGCAACCGTGTATCAAATCCTGCTTGAAAAGTCTGCTGGGTTCACATAAAACAGTTAAGTTGCACTTGAAAGGGAGAGAAAAAGGATATGAAGAAAATTCTTGTATATAAGGGATCTAAATCCCTTAGTATATAACGGGATATATATTTCCACAGACGGAATATCCGTCACCGTTGTGATGAAGTAACCAGTCCGCTGAGATCTAAATCAGACCCTAGGTCATTAAGTAAAATCCTTGACCAGAATGAACCTGGTTGGTAAATATGACCCAAACTCCATCACGGACAGCCTCAAATTGCACCTAGGCCCTGGCCTACCATGATCTTTGACTATCAGTGGTGCTTCTCGCACAATTTCTACTTAAAACTAACAATTTACATCTCAGCTTTTTGTCATTTTGGTGTCATCTTGTTTATTAAATTTTACTCTATGTTCTTATTGTTTTCCATTTTGATTTTTGTTTCTGTTTTAGTTCTGAATAAATATTTTTTGCATTGACCCTCAGTTAAGCCTGTCTGCTCAGTGCCATAGCTGGCAAGGGGTTTAGCTCGCGTTAATTTAGTGAGCTGGACGGTTCACTTTTCTCCAAAACAGTCTGAAGTTTGAAGCAAAATGGACAAATGGTCCACTGAAAACAGCTCTGATGTGGATGGAAAATGCGGCAGATCAGAAAGGAATGGCAGAACACAGCCTTATTGGACTGGCTGCAGGACCCACATGGCGGATGTTATGGTTTGCCATCCATGGAGAAAATGACTGATCCTGGCTCCCACAGGGTGGATATGTGCTGCTAAGGGGAAACTAAATCAGCTTTGAGGCTGCTGCTGGACAGGCTGAAGATTGGGAGGCTCTCTGTCCCTGGGGATGTTGTTTGCTGGAACCTCTACCATGAACCCCAAAAAGTACTGGGGTGCCTGTCTGTTGGATGGGGGGGCCTTGATGCCGTCAAGGAAAAACCCCAAGTGATGCCTCGAAAGGGACAAAATTATCAGGGATACTACTCTGCAGGTGTAGAAAGGCTATGCGATTGAGAACTGGCTGTACTCTCTTTGAAACAACTGAGGGTGTAGTCAGCCTTCTCACCAAAAAGACGACACCCATCAAAAGACATTCATGAGTGATGCTTGAATGACACCCATGACGCTTGTGGATCTCATCCAGGAGTGGGACCAGAACACCACACTAGTGTCGAGTGCTCTACATAAGGCGCTGGTCATGTCCAGACCAGACCAGAGGTCATACTTAGCAGCATCCAGTCCATCTTAAATAGTGTAAGGAAATGCCTTCCTTGGCATGGTCACCCCCTAACCTTTTGCCTTTTGTTGATGCCAGTTATGATTGCAAGTGTGTTGGAACCCTCCTAATCAGGCCCCAGCACCAGTGTTCTTTCCCTAAACTCTACCTTTGTTCCCACAATTGGCACAGCCCTGGCACACAGATAAGTCCCTTGTAAATTGTACCCCTGGTACCAAGGGCCCTGATGCCAGGGAAGGTCTCTAAGGGCTGCTGCATGTATTATGCCACCCTGGAGACCCCTCACTCAGCACATACACACCGCCTCACAGCTTGTGTGTGCTGGTGGGGAGAAAATGACTAAGTCGACATGGCACTCCCCTCAGGGTGCCATGCCCACCTCTCACTGCCTGTGGCATAGGTAAGTCACCCCTCTAGCAGGCCTTACAGCCCTAAGGCAGGGTGAACTATACCACAGGTAAGGGCATAAGAGCATGAGAACTATGCCCCTACAGTATCTAATTAAAACCTTAGACATTGTAAGTGCTGGGTAGCCATAAAGAGTATATAGTCTGGGAGTCTGTCAATTACAAACTCCACAGTTCCATAATGGCTACACTGAAATCTGGGAAGTTTGGTATCAAACTTCTCTGCACAATAAATGCACACTGATGCCAGTATGGGATTTATTGTAAAATACACCCAGAGGGCATCTTAGAGATGCCCTCTGAATACCAGTCCGACTCCTGGTGCTAGGCTGACCAGTTTCTGCCAGCCTGCCACAACCAGACGAGTTTCTGGCCACATGGGGTGAGTACCTTTGTCACTCTGTGGCCAGGACAAAGTCTGTACTGGGTGGAGGTGCTTCTCACCCACCCCTGAAGGCACTGTAACACCTGGCGGTAAGCCTCAAAGGCTCATGCCTGTTGTTACAGCACCCCAGGGCATCCTAGCTAGTGGAGATGCCCACCCCTCCGGCCACTGCCCCCACTTTTGGCGGCAAAGCTGGAGGAGATAAAGAGGAAAACAAGGAGGAGTCACCCACCAGTCAGGACAGCCCCTAAGGTGCCCTGAGCGGAGGTGACCCTTGCCTTTAGAAATCCTCCATCTTGAGTTTGGAGGATTCACCCAATAGGAATAGGGTTGTGGCACCCTCCCCCCAGGGAGGAGGCACAAAGAGGGTGTAGCCACCCTCAAGGACAGTAGCCATTGGCTATTGCCCCCCTGACCTAAACACACCCCTAAGTTTAGTATTTAGGGGCGACCCTGAACCCAGGAAATCAGATTCCTGCAACCTACAAGAAGAAGGAGGACTGCTGACCTGAAAGCCCCACAGAGACGACGGAGACGACAACTGACTTCGTCCCAGCCCTACCGGCATGTCTCCAGACTCAAAGAACCTGCACAGTGACGCATCCGACAGGGACAAGCAACCTCTGAGGACTCAAATCACTGCCCTGAACCCGAAGGACCAAGAAACTCTCGAAAACAGCTGCACTGTTCAAAAACTGCAACAACTTTGCAACTTTAAAACAACTTACAAAGAACTCTCTATTCCCACTGGAAGCACAAGACTTCACACTCTGTACCCGAAGTCCCTGGCTCGAGTTCAAGAGAACAAACACCGCAGAGAGGACTCTCAGGCGACTATGACGATGTGGGTACCCTGAGTCGACCCCCCTGCACTCCCACAGCGACGCCTGCAGAAAGGATCCAGAAGCTCCCCATGACCGCGACTGCCTCGTAACAAGGAACCCGATGCCTGGACCAAACACTGCACCCGCAGCCCCCAGGACTGAGAGGAACCACCTTCCAGTGCAGGAGTGACCAGAAGGTGTCCCTCTTCCTAGCCCAGTGGGTGGCTGGCCCGAGAAGCCCCCTTTTGCCCTGCCTGCATCGCCTAAGTGACCCTCGGGTACCTCCATTGCTTTCAATAGAAAACCTGACGCCTACTATGTCCACTGCACCCATCCGCCCCTGTGCCGCAGAGGGTGTGTTTTGTGGGCTTGTGTGTGTCCCCTCCAGAGCTCTACAAAACCCCCCTGGTCTGTTCCCCGAGGACGCAGGTATTTACCTGTAAGCAGACTAGGACCAGAGCACCCCTGTTCTTCATAGGCGCCTATGTGTTTTGGGCCCTCCTTTGACCTCTGCACCTGACCGGCCCTGTGTTGCTGGTGCGGTGGCTTTGGGGTGGTCTTGAACCCCCAACGGTGGACTGCCTATGCCCAGGAGACTGACTGTGTAAGTGTTTTACTTACCGTAGAAACTTAACCAAACTTACCTCTCCCAGGAACTGTTGATTTTTGCACTGTGTCCACTTTTAAAATAGCTTATTTCCATTTTAACCAAAACTGTGTGTACTACTGTTTTAAATCAAAGTTCTATACCTACCTGTGTGAAGTACCTTGCATGTTATGTACTTATCTCAAATTTTGAATCTTGTGGTTCTAAAATAAATTAAGAAAATATATTTTTCTATATAAAAACTATTGGCCTGGAGTTAAGTCTTCGAGTGTGTTCCTCATTTATTGCCTGTGTGTGTACAACACATGCTTAACACTACCCTCTGATAAGCCTACTGCTTGACCACACTACCACGAAATAGAGCATTAGTATTATCTAATTTTGCCACTATCAACCTCTAAGGGGAACCCTTGGACTCTGTGCACACTCTCTCTCACTTTGAGATAGTATATACAGAGCCAACTTCCTACAAATGGGCTGTGCCATATCAGCAAGGAATTCTTCAGAAACTGCTGGTAAGATCTCAGGACGCATGGGAGTACCTTACCAGCAAACAGCTGATGTTGACTAACCTGATTTTATTTTTAATCCATATGGGGGGGGGGGGGAGTGGAAGTCTACTAGGAAAAGAATTGGAATTAAAGGAACTAGGGAGGGCTATACTATCAGACTCCAAGGAGTAGGGTGCTTGGAAAGGAGGGTAGGGTCAGCCAAAAGGGCCTGGGTAGGGGCTAACTATCCCCGTGTTAGGTAAGGTGTTCAGCCCACTGGCCTTATGTAGGGCCATATAAAAATTGTCCTTATAATATTGTGGGAAAAATTCATCCCCATCATCACTATCCTGACCAAAAGCTGGTACTAATCAAAGTGGGTCTGGACAGTTGTTGGAGCACTGGCGGAGGCTCCTACGCTTATCAAAATCAAAGGCTACAGGGCCCAGGTGACTTCACAGATGGATAGTGGCAAGGCTGGGACAAGGCCCATTGGACCTCTTGTGCATTTTTTTAATATTTTGACAGATATGAACACTTGGACCTTCCACAGGACCGACCCAGACAGGGAATGTGTCTGTGTCCTGGACTTTGAGCGGTAGCAATCCATGTGTGATTTCATGCAGTATTTGGCAATACAGCTTGGCTTCACATTCCTGTTACAACTGTGAACACTTCATGGGACACTTCTTGCACAACTTTGAGTCAGGCCCGATCCGAAACCCCAGAAATGCACCTTGGGAGGATCTGTCACAGACATTTCTTTGATACAGTCCCTACAAGGTTTAAACTCTGCAGTTTTAGCAGGGGGAATTGTTCCCTTGCAAACTGGATAGAAATTTGAAGGGGAAAAAAGCTTGATAACTGAAAAGAAAAAGGCACTCACTCCTGATTAGCATAGGAAGACGTTGTGAAAAAGGAACTAATGTCAATGTGCTGGAGTGGCACCAATTTGAGGCTTCAGCCGTCAATTACAGGGCAGAGCGTGGTCAATCCAGAGCTGCACGATGCCAGTTAAGCGCAGAGGGGCTAGGCCAAAATATATTCCGGATCCAGTCTGGTGCCTGGGGATGCTCTAAAGGTGAGGAATCTATGGTTAGAATTTATGAACCAGGACACCCACAGATTATGCCTGAAAATAGGTTTGCCCAGTCTGCATCCACTCTCATTGTCACTGTATTACTTTTTTTTTTTTTTTCCTGTTGGCTTCTTACTTAGAGGAAGGATTACTGTTAGACCTAACAGCCTTAGGGTGGTCATCCCTAACTTCTTTCCTGCTTCCCTCCACTTTTTGGATACTGTTTTTGCTGGATTTAAGACTGCTAACCAGTGCTAAAGTGCTTATGCTCTCTCCCTTTAAACATGATAACATTGGATCATACCCAACTGGATTATTTAATTAACATATAAGTTCCTAGTAAAGTGCACTATATGTGCCCAGGGCCTGTAGATTAAATGCTACTAGTGGGCCTGCAGCACTTATTGTGCCACCCAATTAGGTGGCTCCTTAACCATGTCGCAGGCCTGCCATTGCAAGACATGTGTGTACAATTTCACTGCCAAATTCGAATTGCCATTTAAAAGTACTTGCCAAGCCTATACATACCCTTTTTCTACACATAAAAATCACCCCTAAGGTATGCCCTAGGTAACCAATAGGGCAGGGTGCTGTGTAGGCAAAAGGCAGGACATATACCGGTGTAGTTTACATGTCCTGGTAGTGTAAAACTCCTAAATTCGTTTTTACACTGCTGTGAGGCCTGCTCCTTTCACAGGCTAACATTGGGGTTACCCTCATATATTGTTTGGGTGGTAGCTGCTAATGTGAAAGGAGTAGGAAGGTCATATTTAGTATGGCCAGAATGGTAATACAAACTCCTGCTGACTGGTGAAGTTGGATTTAATATTACTATTTTAGAAATGCCACTTTTAGAAAGTGAGCATTTGTCTGCTCTTAAATCCTTCTGCGCCTTACAATTCACGTCTGGCTGGGTTCAGTGGACAGCTCCCTTGTGCATTTGCTCAGACAAACCCCAAACACAGATTGCTCAGCCTCACTTGCATACATATGCATTTGGAATGGGTCTTCCTGGGCTGGGAGGGATTGAGGGCCTGACACTTACATGTCAAAGGACAATAGCTTGCACTACCACAAAGGACTGCAACACCCCCTACTGGGACTCTGGCAGACAGGATTGAACTGAAATGCGACCTTGTGCACTTCTAAGCCACTCTCTGAAGTCTACCCCACTTCAAAGGCACATTTGGGTATTTAAACAGGGCCTCTGCCCCTACCAACTCAGAGACTTCCTGGAGAAGAGAACCTGAACCAGAACCTGCAACCTGCCAAGAAGATCTGCCTAGCTGCCCAAAGGACTCACCTAACTGCTTTCTGTAAAGGACTGCTGCCTTGTTGTTGTCCTGCTGCCTTGCTGCTCTCTGGCTGTGCTGAGAAGCGCTCTCCAAGGGCTTGGATAGAGCCTGCCTCCTGTTCCCTGAAGTCTCAGGACCAAAAAGACTTCCTCTCTGCACGAAGGACTCCTTGTGCGGCGAAAACCGACACACAGCCTGCCAGAAACGATTCACAGCCTGCATTGCGGTGAAAAACTCACTGCACGCCGACCCGGAACGACGCAGCCCGACTTCGCAACAAGAAGATCGACGCAGCGCCAGCGTAGTGACCAGAAATTCGACGCACAGCCCACTGGACTGACACACACAGCCGAAAACTCCCTGTTTTCCACGCATCTCTTTGCAGAGATTTTGAACGCAAACCAGGTACTTTTGTGCTTGAAACAGACATTTATTGCTTTTTAAGAGGCTATAGACACTTTAAATAATTTTGACAGTGATATTCCTAAATATACTTATTGCATTTTAATCGTTTTGACCTGCATCGTATCTGATAAATATTATATATTTTTTTAAACACTGTGTGGTGTATTTTTGTGGTGTTCTACTGTGTTATTGTGTGATTTATTGCACAAATACTTTACACATTGCCTTCTAAGTTAAGCCTGACTGCTCAGTGCCAAGCTACCAGAGGGTGGGCACAAGATAATTTGGATTGTGTGTGACTCACCGTGACTAGAGTGAGGGTCCTTGCTTGGACAGGGGGTAACCTGACTGCCAACCAAAGACCCAATTTCTAACAGTTACCCTAAAAGCGCCAACAGCAACTGAAATAATCTGTCAGAGGTCCCTTTTTTCATCCATCATGAATGAATCAGGATGTCCATTTGTACCAATGTGTTCAAGGGTTTTGTGAATATTTCTAAAAACACATTTTAAATATCAAAATAGCATATGCTGCTGTACGAACATAAAGAAGACAGGATGAACCTACTAGTTAGAGTCCGAAGAAAATGCTTGCCACAGCTGCTCAAAGAAAGTTTATGGAAAGTATCTACTGACTTACTAAATCGATTTGTTAAACCAGAAATAGTCTAAAGGAACCAATTTTTGATGCTACACAGGGTTACATGCTCCACTCACTATAATGAATCCCCGAAAAATTAACCAAACTGTAGCCAACTTCACTAATCAAATACTACAAGTGAGGCAAGGAAGAGGCTGAAGACATTCATATGTTTGCCAGATATCTATGTCTCCACACTTTGGGGCTGCTGTCAGTACCATAAGACAGGGATCCTGGAACAGATGATGTAGTCAGGGAAGTAAACTTTGAAATGCTTGGCATTTTGGGGTATAAAATGGTACTTAATACCATACAAAACCAAACACTGCTTTATATGGTTTTGCTTGCAATAGCAATTTTAAGTACCTACTGAAATAAGGATATCTTCTGTAGTATCGTGAATGAGAGAAATTAATGTTCAAAGCAGCAGTACTGCATCAAATGATGACGCTTGGAAGTCTTCATGTACTTTGGACATAGTTTCATAGACAGTGAGAGTTTAAATTTATGTGATCACGCCAATTATTATGTGCCACTTGGTGAGCCTCTGCAGACAGAGGGGTTCTGGAGTATTTTTCACAAAACAGCTATGCTTTCCATTATTGGGGACAGGCAAGGTTTGAAGACATTCTAAATACTGAATAACCCCATGGATACTGTGACATTAGTTACTCCCCATCAAAGGTTTGTGGTTGCAACATGCATATAATTGCTAAATAACTTGCCAAAAGCATGCTAGTACTCATTTTTGCCCTAGAGATGCAAATCCCAGGGTAATACACACCATGAGGTATCATTGTTACTGCATCAAGATATTACAGCTGCATGATTCTACCCAAACAATCTATTCGTACTCCGACGATGCTTCAGTGCATAAAAGATGTGCTTCCATCTGCACACTCCGGCTGTCCAACCTACTTTAGCTCACATCATAACAAAAAGATTGAGTCTTTCTTTACTCTCTTAGGATCTACACTAAGATATTAAATAAAGTAACTGATTATACTCACATGTCTCTGCAACCATCTGTGCAGCTGCACGAATCTTTGAACATGCTGGAGAAGTTCTCCAAGTAGTAGGCAGGTGGCCATGGTGCCTTTTTATATGTGAAACTGGGGAGCTTGGAGCAGTCAACTTCGTTGCAAAAGGAAACTGGCACGGACTCTGCCCCTTTGCTGATATCGTGCTCCTGCGCAAGGACTTCCCTCTTTGGATAACTTCTATCCAGCTGGACATAGGTGTTGAAAGAGAAATAATTCACAAATAAAGAACTGCACTCAGTTTCAAACAGGTACTTTTGGACTTCCTCGAAGTTCCTTAGACTTCTTCCACAGGGTGTTTGGTAATAGACATGGTGTGCACTGGAAAGATCGCTGGATCTTGCATGCCGTCTCTGAAAGTGACACAGGACTGGTATCTTTAGAACATTCTGTCCTTTGAAATAAAAGCGAGATCTTTCTGAAAGGCACGATGTCCTGCAGAGACAGTGGCTCTGGAAAGACCTCCGGGAAGGTGATGCTTTAGGGGAACAACTATCTTCGCCAGAGAATTCAGGTGATGGAGATACAGAAGCTGCCATATTGTTGGATGTTCTGCAATGAAATAATTTCCTGGAATGAGAGTGGATTCATGAACACTTTTACGAGGCACCTAGCCAAAGCACAATGAAGTTTGAAATACAGTTTCACAAAAGCAAGAAATACAATCACTGAGATAAAATTTATTATGAAGTGTGACTCAAAAGTACTCAGAAAAGGCATGCAAAATACAACCTGAAGAGCAGGATAGATAAAACTAAAAAGTGGTAAAGAGAAACAAGCTACTCAAAAGTAATGGGCTTCATGGATATTTCGATGTGGAGAGGAAAAAAGTTGAAAAATTATAATGTGGAAATGTACAGTCCAGCATATTAACTCCTGCAGATTATCAACAGTGAAGATAATCTACAGACGTATGTGTGAAAGAGCAGGAATTAGATGAGAACTCTACAAAGTGAACACATTTCAATTATGTCCACCTTGGGATTTTGTATTTTCAAATAAGTAAAACATGTACACAAAAGGCACACCGAATTCTAGCAAACGTAGACTTAATCAAATTTGGTGGATAACACTGGAAGATAGTTTCCTTTCTCTACAAAAGAAACTGTGAACCACCCCTTTAGACTTTCACTAAGGTAAAAGGTGCAAACATCATGAGACATATCATGAATCACTGAAAGTAATGTATTAAACATTATCTTCCTGGCCAGAAACCACTTTTGGTGCAGCCACTGAGAAGACAGGCCATCTCTCTGTAAATTACACCAAACAAGCGGCTGGCAGCAGAATTGTGTAGCGGTCCAATTTTGAGGCAAGAGCAATATATCCGTTAATCATAGCAAGATTGCTAACTGCTAGAGGCTGGTGACACAATGATTCCTTAGCACAAAAGGACACCTACATTTGGATAGATCGAGGGAATGAGGGAAGTGAGTGGGCTGTCTACATTTGAATTCCCCCACAATGAATAACGCTATCACATGAGGTAAACGTATCACACATGAGGCGAATTCAAAGGTCTCTGCGTTATTGGTGTGTGGGAAAACAAGGCTTTCTTCTTGTTTTTTGTGCACATTAATCTTTATGAAGTGTGTGACTACAAGACTCCTCTCTCTAACTCCTCCATGGTGCCGGTTTGTCTTATATGGAGAATAGGAATATCTGTGGATTGAAATGCATGATTTTTTTTTTAAACACAAACATGTGTGGTCACCAATTGCAAGGAACTGCAGTGAGTACCCACCGTGTTGTCATGTATGCAGTGTACACTTAGTTGGCACAGCATAACAATTTTATTATTATTTTTGTCTATGTGTCATTAAATTATCATTCCTATGCGTTTTTTATTTTGTGTGAAACAGGACCTCGTGAATACAACATGATTAGCAAATCTTAGCTCGCCAGCAGAAACATAACTGGTATTGAATGCATATATGCTGATGATGTGTGTATGTAGTCAGGGATTATCTTGGGGAAACACAGGGATTCTGGCCCTGAGGAAAGCACTGCCCCCCCTTCTAGGCCAAAGATAGGGCTGAAACAGTTTGACCACTTGGATGTAGGAGCAATAAACGCTCCTGCAAATTCCATGTGTTTTTAACTCTCTCATTACCACCCAACTTTTGAAGACAAAAATCCTAGAGTAGTTAATTCAGATTTGTAGTTCCTTCCTGCCTGGATCCTCAATCTCATGGCCCTGCAAGTACCCTCGACGCAGCCGAGGACCTACCCGCCATTAGAGGATTCTTTGGCGAGCACGGGATGACCAGTGATGAAGGATGACAACCAGGGGGTTGCATGAGATCATCCCATATATTCTTATTAAAACCCTAGAGTTCTGGGCACTGATAATAAGGGACGTAGTTAAGTCTTCGGTAATAGGGTATTTCCCCACACCGAGCACTCAGAGGCTTTTGAATTAGCCTCATTGTGATATGTTTGCCTTATATGATACTGTGAAACAAGGATTCCCCTCTTTCCTCTAATAGTGGTCTGAAGCGAGTGAAGCGTATTCAAGTGAGCAATTTAAAGCTAAGACTCTGTTAGATTCGATTGGATGCAGGTGAAATTCAATAAGGATGTGGGTAAACTGTAATAAGTCTTAACTAAGGTGAGATCGAATGACTGCCTTAATATGTTTGCTTGTGTCCCACATATCAGGTTTTCCAGTTTATTTTTTAATATTTGTATGTGTCTATTATTGCCTGCTTCAGCAGGCTATACAGTCTATTAAAGGCTCTATCCTGTATTAATGGCTCAAGGCAAGGGCCATGGCCAAAAGCTAGGAAGCAGGGCCTTGGCCCCAGGGGGTGAATGTTCAATTTTCAAAAAAAGAAGCCTCTCGGAAGACTTCTGAACCTTTCTTTCACAGTTCCTACTGTGTATGTGACAACTGCTGCAATGATGGCCACAGCATAAACTATCAAACATGGATAGTAAGAGCTGTGTAAGGAGAGTGAACTCAGCCCCTGAGTCTCCCTTAGCCCTAATAAAGTGATTTTCTTCATTTGACAGAGCCAAGGGAGACACAGGGACTCAGGAGAATTCCCTCACCCCTCCTTCCACGGCTCCAGCGGCACTATAGACTACAAGAGGGAGAAGGAGGAAAGCTCTCTGCTTTCCTTGGCCCACAGACTCTGCTTCTTATTCCTCTGAGCAATCCATGTGTCCTACAGAGGCAGGAGAGAGGGATAGTCAGAGGCTGTAGATTAAGACATTGAAAAGTTGACAGCAGCTGGCCTGGAACAGTGTTTATACCTCACTGCAACTCCACTGTCTTGAAAGAAGCTGTCAACATTATAATGTTCTAATCTGATTTAAAATCCCTTTTCTCTTTTTGCAAACTCTGATCTCGGCCAGGTTGCGAACTGAAGAACGTATACCTAGCCGGATCCTTCATTAAAAAAGAGCAACCTTCAAATAAAGATAATGAGAAGAGTGACAAGGATGGACGTCAACTGCACACTGCCTGGTGTGCCTCTATAATAATGGTTTTACAGAACAAAAACCTTATTGGTGTGGTTTACTACTAAAAACTACTAAAGGTAATCTTAAGTATATTTTTATTCAGAGGAAAGAAACACCCAACAAAAACCTGAAATACACCTGTTATGACATGCAATGTACATCTTAACTCGAGCCTAACCATAATTTGGATTGGTAATCAGACATTTTTCCTGAACCATCAGCAAAGTGGTGTCCTGAACATAGCAGGTTTCATGAGTTATTATGTACATTGGCACTGCATAGAATAATGGAAGCATTTCAGGATTATGAATCATAACTAACCTGTGTTGGGGTGCTTCTTTCCGGAATTTCCAGGGATTCATATTCTGCTTAGCCTGCTATGTTCCAGTTACGCCATCAGCCTCTACAACCTACCAAGCTTTCACCAAACTATAGCCTTGATTGCTTTACCTTTTTTTATATTAAAGTTTTGATGGAATTTGAAACTGAAGGCTAAAAATTAACGTAGTATCCTCAGACTGACTCACTGAAGCAGTGCAAGTAAAGCTAACAGAATATAGTATGGACAATGAGTGACCTTAATTGAATGTAGAAAAGCTCCAACCTTCCCGTTCAAGTTTAAATTTGTTTTTTTACATTTGTTTGTGAACAGTATATTTGTTTGATGGATGCTGTTTCAGTATTTTTTATGTATTGTTTTGCGGTTCAAATTATCAAAATGCTTAGGCTGTGGTAACTGGCTTCCAGTAATTACTCAGTGGGGGCCCTGCGGTTCCAATATTGATTCCGTGGGGTCCCCAGCTTCAAGTAATGATTAAGTAGGGTCCAGAGAAGTCAAAAGGTTAAGAATCACTGCTCTATTTGGATGCTCTTAGATTTCTGCACTGTTTTTGATCTGCAGATCGCTTTATTTTTTGTGTCTTCTCTCTCCTATACGGGTTTTAAGGGCACTGTTATGAACTAGTTTCCATCCTATCTTTTCTAACGCTCGTTCCCTGTCTCTTGGAAAGGCTAGATTTCTTTATCCCATCCAGTACGATTTGGTGCCCCACAGGGTACTGTTCCAGGTGCACTCCAATTTTCTCTTTACACCATCCCTAAATGCTTTATATCTGTACATGGCTTTAATTGTCATTTCTATGACAAGGACTCCCTTTTTTATTTGTGTCATTTTCTAGTCATTTAGAAATGGGTTATTATATGTTTAGTAGATACTGAAACATGGATAAACTTTATTTTCCATAAACTCAAACCTACTAATACTGAAGTTATTTTCTTTCCTGTTGACCCTTCTTTCACAATCCCACTCTTTTATCACATAACTTCCTACTGTTCCATTAGCTCCACAAATTGCAGCAGTAGTCAAAACTTGTTGCTTTCTTCTTTTCGATGTTCAGAAAATCAAAACATTTATTCCTTTGAAACGTTTTGCACAAAGATTATCTTCAGATTTAATTATTATTCCTTGTAAGTGTGCATGCCCACGTATGTTATTTCTCTTCTTCAGTAAATTCAGAATGTCTACTTTGTCTCTCCTGTGTCTGTCCACAACCTCTGCATAATTATGTAAACTGCATTTTTGTATGTTTCTGATAACTGAAAATGTTGTTTTTGTGCACTGTTTTTAAATGTGATCATTCCCTTGCTCTGCCTTAGCTTTTTCCTCCGATATCTCCTTATGTTCCTGCTCGGGGAGTTATGTGTCTTCTATCAGTTTCCTGTCCACCTGGTGGTTTGTCTGGGTTTATTTGTCTACAAGTATGATCCGCTTCTAACTAATGGACTTTTTAAAAATTGTTGATGGGACATCTGCCACCCTCCTGTTTTTGATGTTACTTTGACTGCCATCATTACGGGTTCCTCTTTTTATACTGCTGTAATATTTAAACAGTACTTTGGACAAAACTGTGAAAATGAGTCTAAATTCTGTACAGAAGTCAACTATCTGAACTTTTATTACAGCAACACCTCCCTCCCACATACGCATTCTCACCACCTTCCAACCTGCTCAGTGCATCACACAAATGAGGTGCAACTTTATCCCCACATTCTAATACCCCAAACCCAGACACACACAAGAAAACACCCCACTGAGACTACCGAACACACACCAAAATACCCAACTGCCAATCCCAGTCGCACAGCTCCAGCCAGGATAATAATGGAACACTTCACTCCATCTGTCAGATCCCTTTCACCTCTCATTTCATGTCCTCCTTCCCGCCAAACCACAATCTGTATGGTCCTCAATATCCGCTCAGTATCTAAACACAGCACCAACATACACTATTTACTATTCTCAGAAAACTATTCTCTTCTACTTGTAACAAAGTTGGCTTTCTGAGGAGTGGATGGTTACCGTAGCCAACTCATTTTATCCACCCCGAAGGATAAAAGGCTGAGCAAAACAAGATTCAGTTTAAAAGGAGCACTGAATCCCCCGAACGCAATGGGACCGGGATAGTTTCTGCAGGATTCAATCAGGTCATGTCCTTCAATGGAAACGCTGCCTGCAACACAATTCACGGATCTCTTGGGTACTAATCTATACACAACCATCAACGTTCGGAAAGAGCTAAGAAGGTGATTCAGAAATAAAATCTGAAATTCCCCATTAAAATCTACTGAACTGGATACAGATTTAGCTGGGAAAGGATGTAACATTACAGCCAGAGCTGATGACTTGGGAACTGGGGGACCAGGTTTGAAAGAGACATCTAAAAACCATGAGCCTCCTGCCTAAATCGAGAGTGTCTCCAAGTATACGTTTAACTAGTAACCCTCTGCCACCTTGTCACCTACTGTGATACATAATCCCTGAAGAACCCTGTGACAAGGTACCTGTAATGTGCATTCCCCATTTGACACAGCTTCAGCAGTGTTACATACTGTTCACTGAAAGGAATCAAAACACATCAGGTCTATTTATTTAGACCGGTGTCTTATGATGCACCGTACAGTGATGTGAAACTCTGCTGGGTGGAGCTGAGACTACATAAATGAAGCAAGCCATCAATAAATAAACATATGCTTTGAAAAACATTTCCAAAGTTCAGCGTTATTAAAAAAAATAATGCAGCTCTGCATAGTCACGAGTTACTCATGGCTCTGAATCACAGACATAAATCAACACTGAGGCCACACCCTCAAGACACCGGTAACGATAAACAGTAAAGTATAAAAGACAATTGCTTAAATGGGACACCCAAGCGCTTCTCGAGTCTGCTAAGGGATAGGATCGATCCATCTCTCCGCGTGGGGTCAAGGGTCACTGCTGGATGGACCAGGCTTCTGGTCGACAACCAGGGACACCATTAGCTGCACTTAAAAAACACATGCACTGCAAGAGAGATGAAAGCTTGAGAACAAGGGCATTGGCAGGGTGGGAAAGAAAGCTCTAACCCCGAGTCAACAACATGACTGCAGCTCCCTCAAAGTAATCACCCCCGGCAGGTGTCAGAGGTGTCGACGCCGAACAGGAAGTGGTGTTCACTTACCTCGCTCCAGAGGGCGTCTCCTAGGTAATGGGGTTCGGACAGGAGTTTCTTGTCACGGGATCGTGTTCCCTGCGGCACATGGCAGGAGCCTGCGGGCCTGTAGACTGGCTGGCGCAATGAGAAACATTGAGCATTTCTACAAGGCTCGGTGTTGTGTACCAAGACAAAACCAAAGCATTCCCATTGCCATTATAAAAACTGGACTTCGAGGCAAGGTGTTCTATAAACAGAACCGTTTTAGAGCAATCATATCCACAAGCGCAATGGAAGAACATTTTCCTCACATTATTTCAAGAAAAAAGTTTACCCACATCTCTGCTGTCCATAATCTGATGGCACTTTAAAATAACAGTTATGATTGGGTGGTGCTAACAGACGAGGCAGGACTGGAGGGCGGGAGAATGACATTAAGAAGGTCAGCCGTGTTCCGTGTCAGGTTTTATTAATTTTCCACTGAGTCACTCACGTTACGATGATCTGATACCAGCACAGAGAAGTGAATAGGATCATGAACCACAAGCCACTGAACACTTTGGCACTCATTCTCCATGGGTTAATGTGAGAACCATTGCGAGTAATTAGGACCTCGGACTATATTCGCGCACTAAATGTGGCAGGCCTGCACACCGTATTAGCATTTTAGAAAATACCTTTTTTAGAGATTTAGACGGTTCGAATAATCTTTAAAGCACTAAGCACAACGAAAAGGGGCGGGTGATTCAATTGTGAAGTAGTTTATTGACATGGAACTGAAAGTGAGAAAATACTGCGAAGCGAGGAACAGTACTGAGAGTTTACACTGTGGCACAACAGAAGGTTACCACACCTAAAGAGTTCGAGGACTAAGCTGCTAAACACAAGGACGAAGTTCTGATATTAGCTCTGTGTTTCCTTTCACATAAAGTCTAATCTAATTGGTAACTTCTAGATCAGCAGGGCACCTCATGACCCGAATACATGCATTTTGTGCATCAGATATATATGTATACAGGTGTTCAACAAACCTGATAGGATAGGTTTTCTGAATTTTGACTTCTATTGAACTATTCGTACTCTACATTTTGACTTCTGCTGAACAAAAAATAAAATAAAGAAGTACAGTCAGTGTTCCCAAATCTACTAAAATGGGCGGTGAAGTAGCAAAATGTACAATCCTCTACTGCCCATTACTAAATGGTTTCTAATACATTTGGGCAGCTTTCATTTCGGCCTATTTCACTGTACTAATTTAATTCACAACATCATCTCATCACCTGACTAAATTCAGAATTAGGCTATCTGCCACACGGTGCTGATTCTCTAATGTGTAATCTACCAAAATAAGTATTCTGCTTCACACTAAAACATTCCCGGTGGTTCTTCTGGCAGAGTACGCAAATACGTTCCGGTCTCGAAATGGCGATACTGTCTGCCACTGGTCTCGCCTCTTTCTTCCCTCTGTTGATGCTCCGCATGACAGAAAGAGATGCTAGAAAGGGCCTGAATGCATGGAATTTAGCAGATTCGAGTGGCTAATTTAACTCACAATATACCCTCTTTATGTGCATTGTCACAATCTGCGTTTGCACAACACACGCCAAATCCAGTGACAAATACAACTGCTGTCATTGACAAGTTAGCCTTTGTGAATGAAATGGCCCTCACTTAACTAGATTATGTATGTTCAGCGATCACTCCAGCAAGAATAACTGTGAAACACTAACTTGCTTCTGCCAATGTCCCTCAGACTATGTCAACTGATGATCTAGATATTTATATAAGGTGACTCACTTGACTAACTGCATTCCGGGACATGAAAGGTTCATGAAGTCAGCAAGGTAGAAATGTAGTCCTCAGGTATAGCTGGCACATGTTCACCATAAACTCGCCGTTTAAAGTAGCGTGGGTAGCCAACTGAACGTAGTCATATGCACACCAGACTACGGCCAATACATGCAGACTGATCTGCAGGGTCCACTAGGAACCAGTAAAAGCAAATGCATAAAAATCAAGCCAGATAAACTCCTATCTAGGAACCATGTTAGATATGGTCAGAAGGGAGAACCAGAGAAGATACATCACTGAAAAGAAAAGATACAAAAAGGAAGACATATACAGAGACCAATGTTGGGCATTAGCCCAATACTGAACCATAACTAACACAGACCCTTCCATGAGCCCACAACGATCATGGCCTAAACACTCAAGGATTCCTCTGCAGAAGAGCCAGTGAGCAAGAACGAAGGTATTGACATGAATCTTGGAAGGTTAGTCAATGGGAAAGAAGTGGAAGAGTCTGGAATGAGGCAGTAATCCAGAGTTATAAAAAAAAGACCCATCCACTATAATGGTGATCTTCATCACATTTCCTCATATGCTCAAGCACAAGCAAACCTTCATAACAATTACACCAATTAAGTGATGATCAATGGAGTGGGATGCCAAACTAATGCCCGTTACTGAAGAAATAAAGAGAAAAAAACGAATGAAAATCTGACCTTCCAAATCTGGCCGGAATAATATCGCCAGTGATTAGTGCTTCACTTCTAAATCCTTCTAGAGGACACTCCAGATAGTTTTACAGATGTATTCAGTAGGAAGCAGATACGTTTTGGACTTTAAAAGAAACTTGCAACATAGGCACCCCAATGAGTCAGTCCTGCAGGTACAGAAATCAACAATATAGGTGCTGCAAGTCACTCAGACAGGCAGACACAGGTGAATGAAAAAGATGATTCATACATTTACACAGCAGTGGACAAGAAGATGACTACAGACCAAAAAAGGAAGGTCATTTAATTCCACCCATCCATCTTCAACTGTCCTACTCCCCACGTTCCAATTCCACCCCAGCTCCACATTCAATCTGTGTTTAACTAAACCATGACCCCACCATTGCAGGAATAGAACACAATTGCCCCAAAACAAAACAATTCATATCTATCAAATATTCTCCTCTAGACATGTCGTGACTTTCACCTAATATAAAAGTAGTACATATATTTTAAACCCAAACAAGTACAAAGGACAGCAACACACAATAAACAAATTCACACAGACTGACAATCTAACAACAAAAAATCTTAATATTTCTGAGATACTTGTGCATAGTATTCTAGCGCTTCAAAACCTTGTGAGTCTTATGCACTTTAGAAAAGTAACAAATACAAACAAATACATTGCATCACCTGGACATCACTGGGATCCACCAGTTCACCACTCTCTTCCACCCCAACTTCAACCTCTCCAATCAATTTTGTGTCTGCCAAATGTAAATAAACATTACGACCACCCTTGTAAGTATTGTCCTCCCTAACCATTGGCTCCCAGCAATCAGAAAGCCAGTTAAGGTTCCAGATTTCCCCACTCTCAAATCTCATTGTCTTGCTGAACCCCTTCACAATTTATAAGGGATCAGACAACATGAGAAAACCACTGATGCATACCCATCGCCTTTTTTGAAAGTATTGAACAGTGGTCTGCATTTCCTTTTGGTACATCCTCAAACGGTCTCTGATCATATTAAAGTTTATTTACATCTAGGGTGAATGTTTCCAATAAAAGGGTATCCAGTTTACTCACTTCAGGTAAGGAGGTTCTTTAATGGCGACACTCTTATGGGAGGCTTGTTGAAAGTGAAAATGGGAGCATGTATTATTGACTGTCCACAATCTGTGGAAAATGCTCAACTGATTTTTCATCGGTATACAGTTACCAAAGATTGTTATTTTCGTTTTTGAAAAGGCAGTACAATGTGTTATTAAAAAAGTATCTTATCTTTTCTCTACTACGTCCCTCTTTAAGACGCCGTGGTAACAATTTGGATCTTAGTTTCTGTTCCCTCAACTATTCAAAGGGTGATTCACCTGTTACTGAATTCAGATTTACCTGTATGTAAGCAACATAGCTTGTAATGCTTTACTCCAACATATTTCTCCCTTCACAACTTGTGTGGTCTTTTAATAACTTTATTGGGCCTCCACACTTGACCATGTGATTCTGGGTGATAATTTAGAATCTCTCTCATGGCTCACCCTACACCTAGTAAGATATTCTATTAATTGTCCACTTAGAAACAGAGGCCCATTGTCCAAAAGCACATTTTTATGTAGCCAATCCATACAAAATATAACCCCCAGGAATGAACTAACTATACTTGAAGTCACTTTTTCAAGTAATCAGTTAGAAACAATGCACACTCCTCTTCCTGGAACTACAGCCCCATAGTGTCAATTCCCAACTTTATCATGTCGGTTTAGGAAACCTTATCAGCTGGTGATCAATGCACAGTTTTGGTGATTTGTCACTGCTGGCCTACCCATCTATCAGCCCCAGGCCACCAACAGAATTATCTAATTCTCCTCCTTGTACCGACGATTCCTATATGCTGTTCATGCACTAATATATACACTGTTTTCCTTAATCCCAGTGGCGTAACAAACTCGTCTCCCCCGACCAAAATATTCTCATTCACCATCTACTTATCCCGTAGCCCAAAAAAAAAAGAAAAAAGACAAAAAATGCTCCAAGGTCACCATTCCACATGCATTCTTCTTGCCAACCCTTAACTGTATGTTTCAAAAGCCAATCCCAATGAAGTATCTTTAATCATTTAATCTTTGCACCTTTAAAACAACAGATGTCTTCTTACCCCTGTTATTGGCACCATCATCCTCCATGGTAAATGTTACCTCACATTCATCCTCCTCATCCATAAGCATCTTATTATACTTCAACAGTAGGTAGACAAGATATACAATCAGCAAGAACATTATTATTACTATGCATATTTAATAAAGCACATGGCTACCTTAAAAGATTTCTCAGTGCATTTACCTAACCATGGACACACTACATCACAAACTAACATGGGTGCAGTTTAGGCGCCAGTCTTGAAGAATGTGCAGTAATAATTCTTCACTCTCCTTGAGACAACATACTGACTAACGGTTTAGGGTCTCTTCTTAGATAACATTTTATAATGTTCCACTGCCAAGGTACATATCGGCAACTCTATAACAGAATAATTATGCTCATCCTCTCTCAAAATTCTTTATGCATATATTACTATAGACTCATGCACCTTGGCAAGCTGGATCAACATCTCCCTCACCCAAATTTTGCAACTGTGTGCTCCAACTGCCACAACAATTCCTTTCCTATTTCTTTTTTCTTTTTTAATTGATTTTATTTAGCAAAATATGGCAAAGCTACATAAGACATCGATATTGTAAATATGCATATTCTTGTAAACCTAATCGTAAGCGCACCCAAACTGGTGACTACATCCAGCTATACTTTAAGCAGCTAAAATGTGGCAATCGTCCCATCATGGCCCCCCAGATCTTAATTGCTATGGGAAAAGCCTAGTAGCTCGATAAATTGGCTCGTCTAATTTCAAACTCTCTTCCTATTTCCAATCATTTTAAAAACTGAGCTTTTGCAATTGCTTGTTGTAATTACTCACACACAACAAAAAACACGATACTCAGTGCAGATGTCGATGGTGTGAAATCTAGCCCATGCTGACAATGGCAGTTAATAAGCAGACCATGAAAAATGGAATGGAGCAATGGCCATGCCTTGATGATTCGATTTACTGTCTGCTTCTGTTGCCACTGCCACTGTCTCACAGGCCGATACGGGTGAGTGAAAAAGATGTATTCCTTTACACACGAGCGGACGAGAATACTGCAGTCTAACAGAGGTAGGTCCGTTGGACTCAACCCTTCTGTTTCATCCATCCCATTCACCATGTTCCAATACCAGGCACACTCTACATTCTTTCCATGCTCAACCAAACTACGGGCTCACCGTTCAAGGAACACAATAAGTGCTTGATGAAAATCCTTGCTGCATATTTGATGGCAAATGCTTGGCTTATGAACACATAATAAACACTATGTGGCTACAAAACACATGACAAAGATACTCCCTTGTTTAACAATTACATGGGAAATATATATTTTCAAGGGCGCTTGTCAAACATGGGAGGACATTACTTCCATAATCAGCTGTGACTCTCTGATATCTAGTAGTTGTTGGACTACTCTCATACCATAAAATTAAAGGCTAGTGATAATCTTTGCATAATAGAATTTGGTGTATTCCTAATGTAAAGGCTCCCTTACATTAGACAAATATCAGGAACATGTGTCACGTGTTACAGACCAGAAACAAACTCTACAGCTTTTAAAAAACACTATAGCAAAATGACCATGCATGTTTATCTCTTTGGACCAGATCTTTTCTATTTGTCTGCTAAAGTTCACAGTAAGACAGAAAAACCTTTAATTTCAGAAGAACCAAAGCAGAGATGGAACTATGAAGACGCATGTAGCGGAGTATATAGGCTAGTGATAAGTGTATCCTACACACAAATTTGACCAGGTTGCCAAAATTAAATAGCACCCAAGATGTATAACAGGTTAGGCCAGCTCTTTAGATGGCAGGTATCTTAAAGCAGATTGAAAACCTCAACCTTATTCCACAGGGTTCTGTTAATTCAGTCCTTCTGGCTAGATATAGGAGATATGAGAGCCGAAAATGGTAGCTATGAAAATTACTGCTACACAAAAAGAGAGTACTGGGAGTATATTGACCCCACACAATTTCCCAAACCCATGAAACTATAACACAACAAGTGTGGGGGGAGCAAGCAGCTGGGACGCAGAACCCTCTAGGTGAACATAAGAGATGCCGCCTTTGGAGTAAGTGCGACTACAAGGGGCAACTCCCCACCCCGCGTTCCCAGATTTGAGGCAAATAGCCTCTATCCCAAAGGGCCTTCCTCAGACACTTCAATCAGGTAGGCCCCATTTGCACTTTGATGCATATGCTCACGACCTAGCATATTCAGCTAGTCCCTTATACATTAGGGATCCAAGACCCTGACAAATGCCCCAAACTGTTTTCGGCTATAGGAGAGGGCAGAAACATGTTGGTCATAGATTTCTGTAAGACACCTTGAACCATTATATTCAAGTCCATCACATACTGCTTTTAATCTTACCAACAAACACCTTCATTAAAGTATTATATCTATAGGTGATTTGTGAAGTAATTTTAGTATCTATTTTCCCTTCAACTGGATCCCTGTTTTATCCAGAAAGATACAATTTCAGCACTCCCTCAGAGTTCATTTAACAACGAGGTTGAGCCCGCCCAGGTAGTATCATCTTACCTGGGTGGGGCTAGGTGGTCAAATGATGAAGCGTGACACTATAATGTGTGTGAGACCACCTAGTCCGTAAAGGGAACTCCCCCACTCGCCCCTCAACACTCAAATGTCACTATCGTTTTCTATGTCTACAAAGTAGACCGCCTAACCAGCGACCTACTCACCTCTGGAACAAGCCAGAGAGACCTGTCCTTAATATCCCCTTCACTCATTGAGCTATGAAAATTAGAAAGTGTTTGTTATGTTGTCTGTGTGTATCTGTGAACCACAGGAAAGAAAGGGAAATGTATAAAGGAACCTGACTAATTGAGCAAAAGACTGTCCTTAACTAAGCCTGTCTGCCCATTTAGATTGGCCACTTCTGACTTTTTTAGTTTATTCTGGTTATAGAAACAGTAAATCTTGAGAACATCCCATTCTTGTTGTTGTAGGACTCTTACTATGGGGGTAAGACTGCTAAGTTTAAGGAGGCAGCATCACCGAGTGTGGGTGATGGAGCCAGTCCCACACCGACTGGAAGCTGTCAGCCTGACTTAATTGCTTCATTGGCTAGCTAGCAACACCTCACCCAAACCTAGAAAGTAAAGGTGATTTTTGGCAGCCTAAAAACATAACGCTCTGACTCCTCAGGGAAGTCGGGGTGCAACAAATCAGACCTCTTCCTCTCGGTTGCGCAAAGGCAAACCAAGAGATGCAGGATAAGTTTCAATATATTTATTGAAGCAATTGCATCCAATGATAAAAGGCATGAGCTATGATTATTAGGATGATGAAACATTATACAGTGATGATTGTGGCCATTAGAGTACAATATATAAACAGTCCCACCATCCTGATCTAATCATAAGATTTAGTGATTGCTACCTACACCCTAATGTCTAAACCTGAGAGCATAGCGGTGTTAGCCCTTCTGCCCGTCTCAGTTTATGGAAGAAGCCCTGACCACCACATCTGAAAAGGTAGCAAGGGTCTGCCTGTAGTTTGCTGGCAAGCCTCTTGGTTGGCAGGAAAGATAAGGCCAAGATCAGCGGTGCTGTCAGTAGATGGATGTATATTCCCAAACAGCCATGCCTGGAATGCCCTCTTCCCTCCATTGGTCTCTGTTTATATAATAAAACATGTTGTGTTCTAAGAACAGGATTGACGTGTTGCAATGTCTAGGGTTTGAGGCTTCACTCCGTAACTCTTGGAGCGACAATACTGGGTTAACTATCGTGTACAGCCTTGAGCAGGGCACTGAGCGAAATGCATGCAAAGGACTAATAAATGTAGAACACGAACAACAATGCTTTCTCAGAAAGGCAGCTGATTAAAATATAAAAACAGCCAAGCAACAGCGAGCTGTGCTAAAAGAGAATAAAATTAATAAACAAATAAAATGCCTATGTGTGTAAAAGGGCGCAGGCCCAGAGCTAAAATAAGTGTGCCCAACGTAGGCGCTAAAAGAAATCCACGACAATGTGACACATGACAATCTTCTATTCACTCTTGCACCTAAATGATTTACTTCTGCAAGATGTAGTCAAAAAATGAAACACTGTTGTCAAATGCCCTTTATCAAATATGCATGACAAGTCAGGAAAGAAAATGGAAGATGGTCTTTTAATTCTTTGGTAGAAAATAGCAGTGAAGTTCTCAATGTACCACCAACCCCACCTGGCACTTACGGTGGAGGGACCATGAGTTCATGCAGTAGGCTCCCCCAGCTCCCCACTGGCTGTCCTAACAAACAAGCATCCTAGAACACAGTTGAGTCAGAATTAGGCTACTTAGCGGAAAAAGTTAAATTAACAAGGCTGATTGTTAGGGGTTGATGCAAGGCTTAACAGAGTGAAGATAGAGAAGCACTGGCCCGGATCCAGGCCCAAAATGGCAATGAGGATGTTTTGCTGAGCATCATGCATACTACGTTTTACAGATAAAGAACCTGAGGGCGTTGGCCTGTCTGGATAGGAGGTGGTGGGTTCTGACTGGTGATGGAAGTGATCAAGGTGATCCCCACAGAGATTGGTCCTAGCAAGCACAGAGGTTGGTGGATGATAGATTGTGGCCATCAACCAAACAGCTGTTACTAATGTCATGTCAGCTGAGGAAAGCCGCTCTGCTGCCCAACTCCACCACCACCTTTTTGATGTCTGGAGGGGAAAATAATGAGATTAACCTAAAGGTGAGTGGCTGCTAAGCAAGGGTGATTTACCTATAAAGCACCATACAGGAAAACCCAGCAGAGAGGAGACAGCTACAGGAAACATTAATGTCTGCCTCCCTCAATTGTGACTGTGGAACTGAGCTAACACTTGCAGCTATTTCCCATGCACTGAGCCGGGCATATCAAAGGCTCCATCTTGGGTCCTTCCCCTTCTGTAGAGAGGGACAAGAAAGATGGCGCTCTGCATAAATAACTAGGTGAACTAGCCTGCGGTGTCACCTCTGTGGAAGGAACTTTGCAGACAGTCTTGCAGAGAGGATAGCCATATTATTTAGCTGTGTCTACAACAGCATCCTGATAGTGTACAAACACAGAAAAAACAGCAGCACTCAGTCTGGCATTGGAGTGCAATCTGGCATTGGTGGCAAACTAGGCAGCTTTGGCTATCACACAGCCTATAGTCCTGCTTCCGTGTTCCATGAAACAGGTAAACCAAAGAATGCCAGGAACAACTTGGGACAGCCAAGCCACAGTCATCTCCCCATTGGGACCCAATCCACTGAACAAGAGGCCTCTCAGGAAAAGAGTAATGGAACCCAACAGTAGCCACGGGGAATAAACTGGACAAAATGTTGGTGGCTACAATCCCCACTAGGGAGGCATTGGAAATGAAAATAAATACAGCCATCATCAATACAGGTCCGCTGCAGGATGATCATCGGAAACTGTCTGACATTTAAAAACACAGAAATCCCATCATCCCAACTGTAACAGAACTGGAACAGAGGAGTCTACTCCCCCCCCACCCACCCTCCAAAACAAAAAACAGTACAGAGGACACTGAAGACTGACAGAGACACAGTAACATCCAGGGTAGTGTATTCCCAGACAGTGGAAGGCAAGATATGGTGGGATACCAGGAGAAATGGGTGGAAATCAAAGTCACACCCCAGGGCCTCAGCAAATTGTAAGTCCTTGAAACAGCACATGGAGTTCCAACAAGGAAGCCTTTGCAGGGTGCGCCTTGACAGCGTCTGTGGTTGCAAATCTATTACACTTTCTAGACAGAGATGTACTCTTTCAGAGAGCCTGAAGCCACATCAAACTCAGGGTGGACAATACAAAGGTGCTAACCTTACCAGACTTATATGGCAGTGGTGCCAGAAGGCATCATTCTTGAAGTGGAGACACCCCAAGAGGAGGATGGGGATCAATTCATGCTGATTGTCTTAAAGAATCTTCAGTTTGGTAGGGACAATGAGGCATTGTGTTTTTTTGCTAATCCCAAAATACTGTGGGATTGGATTGAAATGCACCTGGCTGATGGGTACGGCACAATATTAATTGCTTCTCCACCAACAAAATGATACAAGAAAACAGCATATTCAGAGAAATCTTACTGTGAAAGAGAAAACCTAGAACGCCTACTCATTTGGCTGGTTAAGTCATGGCAGAGGGCCTTGCCAATAGCTGAATTAAAAGATCTCCATGGGGGTTCTGTATTTTCTCAGAAGGGGATAAGCAAAATGTTCCTACTATAATATATGGACACAATATTCATAACAGGATTTTAGGCATAAGATGCACTATGGGACTGTTTGTAGTAGAGCAAAAATGAACTGCTGAAAAAGTGTGCATGGTTTCCGCTGGAAACGTTTAACCCATTGATTAAGAAGGAGCCAAAAATCACTCCCATCCACCAGCTAATGTCAACTATACATGTGACACCCCAAGGTACCCTCCTCAGAAAACTTTCTGTAGCTGTGGAAGATCAGAAAACAAACAACTGAACCATATCTGCTTTAACCTGTGAGGAGCTCTGAAGGAAAGGACCTGCTCCATCCTGTACCTAGGCCAATGAAGTGGATCCAAGGGTCAGGGGACTGACCTCCTATGTGGCTGCAGGGGCCCAACAAGCTGAAGAACCATTTTTTCCAGGATGACCAGTTGTTCATCACAACTGGACCTGGCACAAGGCCTTTGCTAAACCAAGTCCTGAAGTTCTGAAGTCCCCCCTGAAGCCTGGGAGCCGCAGATGAACAGCTAAAACGGGGCTTCACACTGCAAATTTTGGGACTTAGAACTTTTCTGACTTCTATCCCCCGGAGGACCGAGACTGACCACCAGAGCCGATCCCACAATGGTGTGACTTTGCTCCACTGAAGAACAGGTTTCTCTCTCAGTTGGAGGTTTTACACAACAGAAAATCAATTTCAATGGGCCCTCTGCAAGAAGACATCCAACGCCACAGAGCCCTCTTCAGCCTGCAACCTTGAACCACTGGAGAAATCCGAGCTCCATTTCAGTGACTAATTCCCAAGGTAGAAATGTTGACCACGTAAAGGCACTTAAAATATCCGACTGACGTTATGATGGCCCTGGGTGCAAAATATGACTTTTCCTGTTAACAGCTTTAACACCTTCAGTGGTACCTCCCTCAATCAGATCATGGTGAGGTTTAGCCAGATACAGCCTGCAGACTTTCCCTGTTGAGAGATTCTGACTTCCATTTTGCCAACAAAGTCCAAAGGTAAAATATTTGATTGAGCTGCCCTGGTTGGTGTAGCCAGCCTCGAGATCTATCACAGTCAGCCTCAGGTGTGCTTAGGTTCCGGTCTTCTATAGCCAGAGATTATAACTGCTGCTTAGTGCTTTTTGGCTCCATTTTCACTTAAATCTTTAAAAACTCATATCTCTGTTTCTATTTACTGGATTTCTGTTGTCATGGCATCATTTTTTAAATAAAAATTTACTCTTGTTTCCTAATTTGGTTTGGGATTTTTATTGTTTTGTGTTTTTACTATATTACTGCTTTGTTATGGCATAAACACTTTACATATTGTCATAAGTTAAGCCTGTCTGCTCTGTGCCATAGCAACCAGGAGTTTGAGCTCAAATAATTTAATGACTCTTGGGATTCACCAGAAAGGGATAATGTTATTATTCCTTTAGGTGGGTGACCACCCATCCTAAATAATAATCCCCAGCCTTACTGGGCTATTTTCCTCCTACGCGACTACTGGGCCTTCATTATTTTCCTACCGGATCTCAGCTGAGACTGTAAGGATATATCTTCAAATAGGCCACAATCCATGCTAAAATCCAATTAAAAGATGCTTGGTTAACTTTTAGCCAAAAGAGTATGGGGGTCATTCCGACCCCGGCGGTCAAGGACCGCCGGGGCCGGGGATGCGGGAGCACCGCCAACAGGCTGGCGGTGCCCCGCCGGGCATTCTGACCGCGGCTGTTTGGCCGCGGTCAGACAAGGAAAACCGGCGGTCTCCCGCCGGTTTTCCGCAAGCTGCGCCGCCATGGGGGATTCTGACACCCCCTACCGCCATCCTGTTCCTGGCGGTTCGCCCGCCAGGAACAGGATGGCGGTAGGGGGTGCCGCGGGGCCACTGGGGGCCCCTGCAGTGCCCATGCCAATGGCATGGGCACTGCAGGGGCCCCTGTAAGAGGGCCCCACTGTGTATTTCAGTGTCTGCAATGCAGACACTGAAATACGCGACGGGTGCAAACTGCACCCGTCGCACATACCCACTCCGCCGGCTCCATTCGGAGCCGGCTTCCTCGTGGGGTGGGGTTTCCCGCTGGGCTGGCGGGCGGCCTCCTGGCGGTCGCCCGCCAGCCCAGCGGGAAAGCCTGAATGGCCTCCGCGGTCTTTCGACCGCGGAGCGGCCATATGGCGGTTCCCGCAAGGCGGGCGGCTACCCGGAATCAGGCCCTATATGTCTTGCTGCCAACACTGGTGCACCCTGATCAGAAAGGGTTCATACTGAAACGGAACACCATGATGATTAAGTGGGTGACAGATCTAAGACAATGTGTGGCATTTTGTAAGGTATTATCTATGTTGGGCTTGGGCTTTATCACACTATATAAAGTGAATATGGTCCCCCCTGCTCTTCGCTATATCAGTTCACCACCCTGTCAGTTTGGATTCATAAGCCTTTTTCCTAAATATTAGACATGTTATCAACTATCAACATACAGGCACAAGATAGCAATAAATAAGAAAATACCTGTCAGTGAGGCTCCAGATACTGAACTTTATTATCTCGCTGTGCAGATATAATAGATAGTGTGACGGTTGAATGGGACTCAGATGTTGGCAATCAAACCTCCTGAGGGGAGCAGACAGGGCCAGAATATAATTTATCTACTAGTGGAAAATGAACTGCTTGTCAAGGGGTGACTTAGGATACTGCAAACTACTTTAAAGTATTGGAATAGATGTCTCTATAGAACCTGGTCTTTTTTTGTCTATGCTCAAGTACTTCCACGAGCTGGACTTCCCAGACTACAAGGCTACTACATGGTTGCAGAGCTGAGTGTTTGGACTGCAATGGGATTGGCAACAGTGGGGGACTGCTAAGTCTCTGATACCCTGAGACACTTACAAGATTTTATTGAAGCTGACGACTTCCCTCCAGGACAGTTCCTGTAATATGAAGCTGTACGAAACACATTTCTATGAAAATGGAGAAAAAAGATGACAAACCACAAACTCATCAAGTGCAACTATTGTGAACAACAGGGCATGGTAAGAGAATGGTGACCTGGTTTTGTAGGCTCCTCCAAAACATTATGAAAGTAGAGCTGCATGCACTGAAGACTAAATGAGAGGCATACGTACACAGGGAATTGAACGACAAAGAATAAGGGAGGATGCTGACTTACACACACATAAATCTAGAGACACTCTCTTCCTACACATCACATATCAAACGCCCAGAAAGATAAGCAAGATGTATGAATAAGTACCCTCAATTTGCCCTAGGTGTTACAACGACAACACTGGTTTCAACCAAATGGGTAGTTTTTAGGGTGGGATTGTGGGAGTCAAACCCCAATAATGTACTGAACCCTAATAATTTATACACCTTGATTTTTACCTCAAGCAGTTCGGCTCTGCTGTTCCTGTTGATCTAGCGACAAGAAATGCCACCTTCCCCAACTTTTAACCTCCTGATTAGCAAATTAGACAACAAATAGAAACTGGGGCCACTCAAAGACTGAGTTCTAGATTTAAATAAATACGTTTTAAAGGTGTATTGCAAGGTTCCTAATATAAGGGATAAAGGAAAATGCATAAATTGCCTTAAGGTTCAGATACAAAATACAAGTCAGAAATCAGAACAAAAATACCTATTTAAACAGTTAAAACTCTCCAGCTGTAAAGTGTCAAACTAATAACGAGTACTGGCAGCATTCCAAGGAAGAAAAAGTGAGTCTCAAGTAAATAAAACAGACTCAGGAGGAAAATGAGAAGTGGTCCCAGAACCTTCAAATCTAGGAGGTTTTATACATACACATTTTAAGCATAATCAATTACCAAAACTACAGATTAAGCAAGACATGATCATAGTTAGCTTGCATTGGCAAATCAAAAGCAACATCATAATAATTAAACCTCTTAGCACTAACCAGTTTCCTAAAGTGAGAGGACATTTTCTGTTTACCTACTCAGCACTCCGGAGATGTACAATACAATAATGAAACATTTCTCAGACAAATTATCAAACAATCATGTAATGCTGCAGGCCTACGTTAGAGCTTCCAGCGGAAATCCATCAAAATCATACATAGAGTACACGGTGGAAAGTGTTGTTCGCAGTACTTGATTTCTAAGGACAAACAGAATGTATGTCACAGCACTCTCGGCTCTGTGGAAACTTTGAGGAGTACAAGATATCACAGTTTTCAGAGGGCACAGCAGTCAACTTATCCTTGTTCTACACTCTACCATTAACACCAAGACCACATATCATTGACATTTAGCAGTCTGTTCGGGAACTGATAAGTTTGAATCTCCTTCCCTCATGTGGCCTGTCTTCTTGATTCTTGTCCACTCTCCAATGACAACTCTTTTTGCTGCGATCCTTGCCTAGCATTCATGGCGTTCAGCATTTTCAACTTAACCTCCTTCATAATATCCACTACATCATTCAATTTGCGCTCGGACACTTTCTTCCTCTTCACTCAATCACAATTCAAACACAACCCTGATACTCCAACTCATAGGAATGTAGTCAGCGAAGTTTTATAAAGTTTTACTTCTTCCCAAATTATCAATTAGGGCTCAGTGCAAATAACCTTTGATCACCCGGTTTACCCTTGCAACCAAACCCATACTTTTTGGGTGATATAAAAAATTATCGATGCATTGTATTCCAGTTGACTGTAGGTATTCTGTTCTTTCTGTCAACACTACTTTTGTGCAATTGTAAGGGGTCAACTACACTTTCCTTACTGTCAATACCAACTGTGTTCCATTTTTGGTGACCAACTCCTTCGGGTGCACCTCCCTGCTGCAAACATTTCACAAAATGTCCAAAATGCATTTTGTGGGAATGTTCTCTTATACCTGATGCCATTTGGACATGTAACCAATAATTACAATGGTAAATTAGGGTAACTCCCTCAACACCTTATGGGGTTTAGAATTGTCAATTGCTATCTTGCTTCAAGGCACTAAAAGAGCTTCCATCTCAGTGGTCAGAGATAGTGCTGTCACTTGTGTTTTGTCACGCCATCTCTAACACATGCCTCTACATCACCAGTCAAGAGAAATATTCTTGAATCCTATTTTTCATGGCATGAACACCTATATGCCCCTTACAGACCACTTCAAGAACTCCACACTTCATACCTTCTGGTACTACGGACAAACCCAGTCTTTTAATTAACCATTCACCATAGGTTACCATTAATCCCTCTGCCACTGGGCCAAAAGGCCTTTTTTCCATAATGAATATTCTTACCCAGCCACTCTCCCGTACTGCGTTCTTTTGCATGTTCAAATATCAAATCTTTCTCAATGCACTCTCTCCATTCTTCTTCTTGCAAGGCTCCACTTCACTGACCATACACATTGTGGGGTCGATTATGACTTCAGCAGATGGTAAAGACGGCCCCCAGCACCCCACCAGCAGATACATGGCAGTGCTACCGCCATGTAACCGCTGGCAGAGAAGGGGATCGTAATTTACATGCCGGTGCTGCTTGCAGTGCAACCCTGGCGGATTAGAACCGCCAGCACTCCCAATCCCTCTTATGGATGAAAACTGGTGGTCCGATGTGGCGCTACTACCACAGTCGTAATGTGGCAGTCCGAACGCCACTGTGACCCTGGCGGTCATAATGAGGCCCTATATCCTTGATCAAGGTGCTTCTCCTCACTACCCAGTCTGGACAAGAAATTAGCTGCAATTTCTTTATCTGTAACACACTACGCATGTGTAGTGCTTTCCTCTTATTTAATTTCTAAGCACTAACATAACACAACAGAAATGCACTTCTGAGGTCAAAGAAGACTTTTATTGTTATTTGATTCTTCCCCAACCACAATGTTTATGAATGAATGACGAATTAGTAGCTTTCAAGTCCGCGTTAATCAAACAAAATATATCAGTTTGCAATATACACAGCAGGTTATATTTATAAGATATTGTATGCAAAGCAAAACAAATACTTCACCGTGTAGGAACTATTTACAGCTACATCTTTCTAAGGTCTGCAAGCTGAGACCCCTGTCAGCCGCGAGAAAGAGTGTCATCTACCCACACGGGATGCTGGCAACTGGCGCCAAGCTCCAGCACGAGGTCCGGCAGATTCGAATCTGACTCTCTGCAGCCTGTTACATTCGTTACAAAGGTGTGCCCCCTCCTCTCAGACCTGGGAAACTGAGCAAGCCTTTTGGAGACTGGCCAGGTCTCCAAGACTACTCCTGTTCCCAAGCTCAAGGGAAGAGAAACAACGCCCATGTACTCTCTCTTATCAGGTCTAGTCTACTGTGAGAGGAAAACATCTTGGTTCTCTGGTGCAAAAACACAGCTTGGAAAAATACAGAACTCCACGTTAAAGGCAATGGGCAGCTAACCTAAATATCAAATGCAATGTCATGTTAAAGGCAATAGGCAGCTAACCTAAATATCAAATGCAATGTCTAGTGTCATGTCAAAGCCAATAGGCATCTAAGCTGAATACAAAATACAATGTCTTATATCATGTCAAAGCCCATAGGCAGCTGAGCTGAATACAAAATGCAATGTATAATATCATGTCAAAGCCAAAAGGCAGCGGAGCTGAATACAAAATGTAATATATGATATCATGTCAAAGCCAATAGGCAGAATATCTAATAGCATGTCAAAGTCAATAGGCAGCTAAATTGAATACATCATGTCAAAGTCAATAGGCATGCAATGTCAAAGCCAATAGGCGGCTAGACTGGATACAGCATATCAAAGCCAATAGGCAGAATACAGAAAGTAATGGCTAATGCCATGTCAAAGCCAATAGGCGGCTCAACTGAACAAAACATACCATGTGCTACTGGTGAACATTGAGCAACTAATATGCGCAGTGGTGAAACACAAAGTCATTGGTCAAAACAAAACTCCATCAAATGGCAGGACATTCCGCCCTTTGACCAATGAATTTTTGTTTCACATATCTCATATTTCAAAAAGAAAAAAAAAAACATCAGCACAAAAAAAAACATTATGATCAAAGCAATCCCTGTAAAGCAATAGAAGTGAATTAACACATTGATCTCATAACCTTTCACATCAGATACATCTACATAGAAAAGACTGGGCAATTTTTTTTTTCTGAATGAGTCTCTAATTCAACAGTGTTAGCAATTTGATGTGGCATGAGTTCTGCTCATGTAAAGGTGCACGGTCCACCTGAAAGGTTTTCTGGAAGGTAAGCAAAAGTCAGAGTTCCATACGAGAGGGGAAAAAAAAAAAAAACACAGCAAACAAGTTGAACTTGAACTGAAGGCGCAGTTTGCGCAAAATGGATCCATGGTGCTGGCACTTTACTCAGCCAGGTTCAGGTTGGGGATTCGGTCCCTTCCCCGACCCCACACGCACACACCGGAAGGGGGACCACACAGCGCACTCAGGGACAGTGGCGAAACGTGGTAGGATCTGCAAAAGAAACAAGTATGACTTTTCTTGCAAATAACATTTTTCATTTAAACTGCACCCTTCCTCTTTCTTTCCCTGTTTTATAATCAGCAGGACGTTTTTGAGGCCCTTTGTTATATTTTCTGCAGGTTCTGGAGGATCACTTGGGGCTTCAGCCCACACATCAGCACTGAGGTTTTTATCTGCTGCGCCACAGCTCCCCTTTTCTTGCACTGTCAGAAGGGCTGGGGCAGACTCCTTCTTTACCAAACCTCCATTCACTGCATTTTTGTCAAGTTGGGCCATTCTGTCTCCAATTTGTATGAATGAATCAGATTCTTTTCTAGGTATCAGCATAATTTCGATTTTTCCTTGGTAATTTGCAGCAATCACTCTCCCTAAAACCTGATCAATTTGCCATTTCTGTTCTGGTAACTTTCCTCTCCCCCACTGCTCTGTGACTGCTTGCATGACAGATTGCTTTTGTGCGTGCTGCACAGTTTTTATCAAATCTAGGGGAATGTGCATCTCTCTCATCTCTGCCCACCTGTAAGTGGCTTTTTCACATTTCTGGTGCACCCACATAGCCATCCCCACTAAGGCAGAATTCTGGGTGAACACTTCTCTCTCTGCATTTTTCTCATTAACATCTGCAAGGTAATTGAACCAGTTAGGTGCTAAAACATTATCAAAGAACCAAAAATCAGCATAAAAATGACACATCTCACGTAGCTCTTGCTTTAAAATCTGACACACATTATACAACTCCATTCCTTCTCCTGTGCCAGAAAACAACATTTCAGTCAATGAATCATTAGTAAAACAAATATGCTTTTTATCTTCAGTAGACACGAATTCAAATGGTGCACACAATTTCATTGGTAACTCTTTTATCTGTGGTACTCTAGCCCTGTCTTGCAAGTACCAGATCCATTGTATGATTCTAGCTAGGGGCACTATTTTCCTTCCCTGTTCTTGATTTAAATGTACATAAGTATTTCCTTCTTGCACTGCGCAGAAACCTAAAGTCTGCATTATTTCATTTGCCAAATCACAAGCGCGCAACTGCATATAATTTTTCACAGTGACCATATACGGTAACTCGTAAATCACATTCTGACTCTCGTCCGTGTTATCAGTTAAGGAATGCATTTTGGCTGCCAAAAACCCTGGCTCACACGAAAGCTCAGTGCAGCTCGGAGCTGTCTTAACCCCCTCATTACTGGAATGGGACAAGAACGATTCTTCATTTTTATAACTTTCAGCATAATTTTGAATTATCGTATCCTGGCTAATTTGCTCACGTAAATTCCTATTTTCATGTTCCAACTTCCTACATTTCTCCTGCATTTCTCTGTAAGCAGATAAAGGTATCCAGACCTTTCTGTCATCATTACTTCCAAAACACACGTTTTCTACATATATACAACAGGAATTATTTCTCAAAACATTATCAGGCCTTTTAGCTACACATGCATTTTCTTCTGTAATTCCCCAAACAGAAAACAATTCACAGTTTTTCTTAGCACCATCAGGCAGTTCATCAACACATGTATTCTCAGACATGGTCTGCCGTGCTACTGTGATTCTCCAAACAGAAAACAATTTCTGTAATTCTCCAAACAACAAAAAACAATTACACTTTTAAAGTGTGCACTTAGAAATCTACTAACTCGTCAAACCCCTTTAATCACCTCTTAATGACCGACCCCACGACTCCAGGTACCAATTGTAGTGCTTTCCTCTTATTTAATTTCTAAGCACTAACATAACACAACAGAAATGCACTTCTGAGGTCAAAGAAGACTTTTATTGTTATTTGATTCTTCCCCAACCACAATGTTTATGAATGAATGACGAATTAGTAGCTTTCAAGTCCGCGTTAATCAAACAAAATATATCAGTTTGCAATATACACAGCAGGTTATATTTATAAGATATTGTATGCAAAGCAAAACAAATACTTCACCGTGTAGGAACTATTTACAGCTACATCTTTCTAAGGTCTGCAAGCTGAGACCCCTGTCAGCCGCGAGAAAGAGTGTCATCTACCCACACGGGATGCTGGCAACTGGCGCCAAGCTCCAGCACGAGGTCCGGCAGATTCGAATCTGACTCTCTGCAGCCTGTTACATTCGTTACAAAGGTGTGCCCCCTCCTCTCAGACCTGGGAAACTGAGCAAGCCTTTTGGAGACTGGCCAGGTCTCCAAGACTACTCCTGTTCCCAAGCTCAAGGGAAGAGAAACAACGCCCATGTACTCTCTCTTATCAGGTCTAGTCTACTGTGAGAGCAAAACATCTTGGTTCTCTGGTGCAAAAACACAGCTTGGAAAAATACAGAACTCCACGTTAAAGGCAATGGGCAGCTAACCTAAATATCAAATGCAATGTCATGTTAAAGGCAATAGGCAGCTAACCTAAATATCAAATGCAATGTCTAGTGTCATGTCAAAGCCAATAGGCATCTAAGCTGAATACAAAATACAATGTCTTATATCATGTCAAAGCCCATAGGCAGCTGAGCTGAATACAAAATGCAATGTATAATATCATGTCAAAGCCAAAAGGCAGCGGAGCTGAATACAAAATGTAATATATGATATCATGTCAAAGCCAATAGGCAGAATATCTAATAGCATGTCAAAGTCAATAGGCAGCTAAATTGAATACATCATGTCAAAGTCAATAGGCATGCAATGTCAAAGCCAATAGGCGGCTAGACTGGATACAGCATATCAAAGCCAATAGGCAGAATACAGAATGTAATGGCTAATGCAATGTCAAAGCCCATAGACGGCTAAACTGAATACAGAAAGCAATGGCTAATGCCATGTCAAAGCCAATAGGCACAATACAGAATGTAATGACTAATGCAATGTCAAAGCCCATAGACGGCTAAACTGAATACAGAAAGTAATGGCTAATGCCATGTCAAAGCCAATAGGCGGCTCAACTGAACAAAACATACCATGTGCTACTGGTGAACATTGAGCAACTAATATGCGCAGTGGTGAAACACAAAGTCATTGGTCAAAACAAAACTCCATCAAATGGCAGGACAGCATGGTACAGAAATTCCTGTAACCTATATTGCCACTTGGCAATTCATGCCACAGCCACTGGACTCCTACGAGTCTAGAATAAAGTCTACACGTTTATGGTTGGTATACTGTAGGAAAATGACTCCCTGTTGCAGTTACCCCCCACGTTTTGCATGATATTGATGCTGACTTTCACTTAAAATGTACCATTGTTCCACAATTGGCACATCTCTGGCACACAGATAGTTCCCTTGTAAAAGGTACCAGTGGTACCAAGGGCCCTGTGACCAGGGAAGGTCTCTAAGGGCTGCAGCATGTGTTGTACCACCCATAGGGACACCCCACCTAACACATGCACACTGCCATTGCAGATTGTGTGTGTTGGTGGGGAGAAAAAGGCAAAGTCGACATTGCATCCCTCTCAGGGTGCCATGCACACAAAATACTGCCTGTGGCATAGGTAAGTCACCCCTCTAGCAAGCTTTATAGCCCTAAGGCAGGGTGCACTATCCCACAGGTGAGGGCACGGCTGCATGAGCAATATGCCCCTACAGTGTCTAAGTCTATTCTTAGACATTGTAAGTACAGTGTGGTCATATTAAGTAAATGGTCTGGGAGTTTGTCAAGAACGAATTCCACAGTTCCATAATGGCTACACTGAATACTGGGAAGTTTGATATCAAACTTCTCAGAATAATAAACCCACACTGATGCCAGTGTTGGATGTATTGCAAAATGCACACAGAGGGCATCTTAGAAGATGCCCCCTGTAAATTACCCAAACCTTCAGTGCAGGACTGACTGGTCAGTGCCAGCCTGCCACTGAGACGAGTTTCTGTCCCCCTGGGGTGAGAGCATTTGTGCTCTCTGAGGAAAGAAGCAAAGCCTGCACTGGGTGGAGGTGCTTCTCACCCCCCCCCCTGCACGAACTGTTACACCTGGCTTGAGTCTCAAAGGCTCATGCCTTTTGTTACAGCACCCCAGGGCATCCCAGCTAGTGGAGATGCCTGCCCCTCCGGCCACTACCTCCACTTTTGGCGGCAAGGCAGGAGAGGATGATGAGAAAAACAATGAGGAGTCACCCACCAGTCAGGACAACCCTTAAGGTGTCCTGAGCTGAGGTGACCCCTGCTTTTAGAAACCCACCATCTTGAGTTTGGAGGATTCCCCCAATAGGGTTAGGGATGTGCCCCCCTCCCCTCAGGGAGGAAGCACAAAGAGGGTGTAGCCACCCTCCTGGACACTAGCCATTGGCTACTGCCTTCCTGACCTAAACACGCCCCTAAATTCAGTATTCAGGGGCACCCCTGAACCCAGGAAATCAGATTCCTGCAACCTGAAACAAGAAGGACTGCTGACCTGAAAGCCCTGCAGAGACGATGAAGACGACAACTGCTTCGGCCCCAGCCCTACCGGCCTGTCTCCTGACTCAAAGAAAACTGCACAGCGACACATCCAACAGCGACAAGCCACCTCTGAAGCCTCAGAGGACTGCCCTGAAATCCGAAGAACCAAGAAACTCCAGAGAACAGCGGCACAGTTCACCTACAGCAACATTTTTGCAACTTTCTAACAACTTTTGAAGAACTCAGTCTTCCTGTCTGAAGCGTGAGACTTCACCCTCTGCACCCAACGCCCCCGGCTCGAGCTCCAGAGAACCAACACTACAGGGAGGACTCCCAGGTGACTGGGACCTGGTGAGAAGCCCGAGACGACCCCCCTGGACTCCCACAGAGATGCCTGCACAGAGAATCCAGAGGCTCCCCCTTACCCTGACTGCCTGTAACAAGGAACCCAACGCCTGGAACAAGCACTGCACCCGCAGTCCCCAGGACCAGAAGGAACCGAACCTCAGTGCAGGAGTGACCATCAGGCGACCCTCTGCCTAGCCGAGTTGGTGGCTGGCCCGAGAAGCCCCCCTGTGCCCTGCCTGCACCACTAGAGTGACCTCCGGGTCCCTCCATTGTTTCCTATACAAAACCCGACATCTGTTTTGCACACTGCACCCGGCCGCACCTGTGCAGCTGAAGTTGTGTTTTGTGTGCCTACATGTGTGTCCCCCGGTGCTCTACAAAACCCCCCTGGTCTGCCCTCCGAGGACGCGGGTACATACCTGCCGGCAGACTGGAACCGGATCACCCCTGTTCTTCACAGGCGCCTATGTGTTTTGGGCACCTCTTTGACCTCTGCACCTGACCGGCCCTGTGCTGCTGGTGTGGTAACTTTGGGGTTGCCTTGAACCCCCAACGGTGGGCTGCCTATGCCCAGGAACTTAGACTTGTAAGTGTCTTACTTACCTGACAAACTAACCATTACTAACCTCCCCCACGAACTGTTGATTTTTGCAATTTGTCCACTTCTAAAAATAGCTTATTGCCATCTTAACCAAAACTGTGTATGCTATTGCTCTAATTCAAAGTTCCTGATTTACCTGTGTGGAGTACCTTGCATTTTATGTATTTACTTCAAATCTTGAACTTTTGAATCTTGTGGTTCTAAAATAAATTAATAAAATATATTTTTATATATAAAAACCTATTGGCCTGGAGTAAGTCTTTGAGTGTGTGTACCTCATTTGTTGCCTGTGTGTGTGTACAACAAATGCTTAACACTACCCTCTGATAACCCTACTGCTCGACCACACTACCACAAAATAGAGCATTAGAAGTATCTAATTTTGCCACTATCTTACCTCTAAGGGGAACCCTTGGACTCTGTGCACACTATCTCTTACTTTGAGATAGTATATACAGAGCCAACTTCCTACATATTCAAAATGCATGTTCACCCCCGTACAGCTGTTTTAAAATACTGGACGCCCCACTACATTGACAATTCCTCCTTCTAAATAGCAGAGCAGAGCAATAGCAGCTCCTTACAAGGATCATGTGGCGAACGCTATTATTTCCGCTCTACCCCCACTCCTTCCCTGAAACAACATAAGCTGACCACTCCCACTCTAAATTTTCAATCTGTTATGTCTGTCCCATCCCTTCTGTACATCAGGATATCACCCTGGAATAAATGCCACCCAATAACATGCCTAACCAAGATTTCCATCACTCTCTGGAAAACTGGTGGCGCTGAAGCAAATCCAAATCTGGTCTGGGGTGGCTAGAGTTCACTTGTAAAAAGGAGCCTTGCCGGGTAGTTTGGGATGGAATGTTCCCATAAGAAGCAGGATAAGCACTGATTTGCATTAGAAAGGCCTCGGTCTAGAGTGTCATGGTGGATGAAAAACGATGGACCTGAATAATCACCATTATTGTCCAATAAGGTAACTATAACTCGCACCCTCACCATGCAGTTTTTCATCAAAAAATGTATTGCAAATATTGTGGTGATGTTATCAATGAAGTCATAGAAGATATTATGAGTGATGTAATATGTGAGGTAATTAGCAGTGCATGGCGAGGGCGCAAGTTATAGTCATTTTAGGGCGCGAGTTATAGTTAACGTGAGCTAACCATAAGTGCTGAATTTCTATGGATTTGTACGAGTAAAATGCGAACTTAACTGTAACATCCCTGTAAACTTTAGTTTTTTAAGTGAGCTTTTAAAGTTTTTTTAATTATATTTCCTAACTATAACGTCCATGTAACTTTTGATTTTTTTAATGAATTTCTATGGTTTTTTAAACATTAAGTAATCTTAATTACTTTACGTTAATCCAACCATTGCCACGCAGGGCCTTCAGCCCTGGGCGGTAGGAATTTTGGGGAAGTTTCTATCACAGAAATGTAAGGAATACGTGTGATTTCAGGCAAAGTTTGAGGTTTGCAGGGCATTATGGGTAAAAAGCCTAATGGGATCCATGCAAGGCACCCAAACAAGGGATACAGAATATAAGACACAGTATTGAAGATTGCTACATCATATTCTATAATGGAAACAAAGGATAAACAACTCAAGCCATACTTTTGAAGATTGTTCAATTGTAATTAGGAAACCAATAGATTTAAAGCACAAAATGATAAACTGTACCAAACAAGGAAAATATTAATGATTAAAAAGTGTATGCAAATACATATACATATATATATATATATATATATGTATATATATTTATTAAAAGATTGGAAAGCTTATCCTGCTGACATTTTGTAATGGAGGAAAAATGAAGAGGGTGAATATATAAACGTGCAAGTTGGTATGTATGGAGAGAAAGTTTTAGGTATGCAAGAGTGTGAGAGAGTTTTGTGGTCAAAATGTGGTGGGAGCTATAAGTCAACTTGTGGATTAGTGAGTACTGAGACATTGCTTATATAAGAGATATACATTGATGTAATTTTTTTTTACTATTAATGAAGTAGTGATGAAAATAATTTCTATTCTGTATGAGCCAATAATTTTATGGTAATAGATATATAAAATAAACAAGGTTGCCAGAGTTTTTCTAGATAATCCACGCAAGTCACCCCATCCTGGAACCCCCTAGGTTTATGGTTTTCAAAAATGTACAGGTTGGCTAGGGCTCCTTATGTGTTGGTTGAGCTAGGGTCCAAAATCTAGAGCTACCCACATCTGAAAAAGAGGGTCATTTTTTGATGGAAAAATGTGCTGCGTGTATGTTGCATTTTGGGCCATTTCCTGTCGTGGGTACTAGGTCTAATCACACAAGTGAGGTACCATTTTTATCAGGAGACTTGGGGTGGAAGTAAGTCTCTGGCTCCCCACAGATTCCGGAACTTTCCATCACAGAAATGTGAGGAAAATGTGTTATTTTTTTAATCAATGTTTGAAGTTCGCAGGGGATTCTGGGTAAACAAATGTGGCGAGAGCCACACAAATCAGCCCACCCTGGATACCCCTAGGTGTCTATTTTTTTAAAATGTACAGGTTGGTTAAGTTTCCCTAGGTACTGGCTGAGCTAGGGTCCAAAATCTAGAGCTACCCACTTTAGAAAAAGAGAGTCAGTTTTCGGTGGAAAAATGTGTTGGGTCCATATTGCGTTTTTGGGCCATTTCCTGGTCTGGGCACTAGGTCTACCCACACAAGTGAGGTACCATTTTGATTGGGAGACTTGTGGGAGCATAGAATTGTACAACATTTGTTATTACCAATTGGATTTTGCTGTATTTGTGCCTTTCAAATGTAAGCCAGTATGTAAGAAAGATGACATTTTGAAAAATACCCTCCAAATCACACGCTAGTATGGGTACACACAAATTCTGAGATATAGAAATAACCACTGCTCCTAAACTATGTTTCTTGTGCCCATTTCAGAAATACACGTTTCCTTGTGCGTCTGCAGATGGTGTCGGTCGACTCCGCGGGCATCATTGGCGTCGTAGTCACCGTGATGACGTTGAGAATAGTACATAGATGCTGCCTCAGCGCAGTGATCTCAGTTTCTTTTAACAACTTTCCACGCCAAAGCACAGTGCAGCTATGAACACTGAGACTGGTGCGCCAGAGCTAAGGACCTGAAGGGGGAATCCCTGTCCCTAGAAATCAGCTCGCAAGTGGGGAGGATGGGTGGGTCGGTAAGGAATCTGCAACTAGAAGATGTCTCTACCAGATATTTCGTTACTGAAGGTAAGTAACTTGTACATCTGATAGAGACTGCTAGTTGTAGATTCCTTACCTTAGAATAGATGCCCGAGCAATGCCTTACTCTGAGGTGGCCTGCAAACCAAGATCATTCTAGAAAGCCCTGCAGGACCGAACGACCAAAGTAGCCGTTCCCGACGGACCTGACTGTCTAGGCAGTATTGTTTAGCAAATGTGTGTAGGGATGCCCACGTAGCTGCCTGGCAGATATCCAGGACAGGAACTCCGCGTGTTAACGCAGTGGAAGCAGCAGTTGCTCTGGTGGAGTGAGCACCTACGCCCTCAGTGGGTTGCTTCTTCGCCAAAGCGTAGCACATCTTGATGCAAACAAAGTACCCATCAAGAGATGGTATGTTTTTGCACCGCCTTCCCTTTCTTCGCCACAACACATCCGACAAAGAGTTGATCGTCCACCAGGAAATCGAGAGCGATTTAAACAGAATGCCAACGCTCTTTTTGGGTCCAGACGGTAGAGTCTCTCCTCCTCATGGGAAGGATGAGGGGGTGCATAAAAAGTAGGCAAGGTGATGGACTGGCCTACATGAAAAGGCGTAACAACCTTGGGAAGGAAGGAAGCCTTAGTGTGCAACACCACTTTGTCAGGGTGCACAGACAAAAATGGAGGCTTTGAAGAAAGAGCTTGAAGCTCACTCACTCTGCGAGCAGAAGTGATGGCAACAAGAAAGAGAGTTTTGTAAGTGAGGAGCCGCAAAGGGCAATTGTGCATCTGCTCGAAGGGAGTACACATTAAGTAGGTATGGACAAGACTGAGGCCCCACTGATGAATGATAAACTGAGTGGGAGGAAATAAATGGGTTAGACCTTTAAGGAATTGATTGACAATAGGACATTTAAAGAATGAGGGCTGATCAGGTAGCCTAAGAAAGACCGAAATGGACGATAAATACCCTTTAAGGGTGCCCAAAGCAGAGCTCTGCTGGGCCAAAGAAAGAATGAACAAAAGAACCTCAGATAGAGGAGTAGGTAGGGGAATCAACAGATTTGTTGGTACACCATGCTACAAATTTATGCCAATGGCAGGTGTATACCATTTTGGTGGAGGGACGCCTGGATGCCAAGATAACATCGCAGACTTCGGGCATGAAGGCGGAGATTGGACAGGTTCGGGTGGAGAATTGTCCCCTGTTGCAGAGACAGACGATCCGCCCAAAGAGGCAGTCTGCATGAAGGATCAGTGGCCATGCTCAATAGCTCTGGATACCATACTTTCCGCGCTCAGTCCGGAGCCACCAAGATAACTTGGGCCCGGTCATTCCTGATATTCTTGATAACTCTGGGCAGAAGTGGTATTGGTGGGAAGGCATAAAGGAGGCCGGAGTTCCACTCGAGACGAAAAGCGTCTCTGAGCGAGTGCCGCCTTGGAAACTCCAACGCGCAAAACAGATAACATTGCATGTTCTCTGCGGAGGCGAACAGATCTAACCAAGGTTCGCCCCACTGCTGAAAGAGACCTTGCGCCACCTCTGGATGGAGACGCCATTCGTGATCGGCTGTGCATCGAAGGCTGAGTTTGTCCGCTCCGGCGTTCAGAGAGCCTGCCAGATGTTGAACCACCAGGGTACTGCCCTGATGTTCCAGCCATGTCCCGTGCGTAGTGCCTCCTGACAAAGGTTCCAGGACCATACTCTACCTTGTTTGTTGCAGTACCACATGGTGGTAATGTTTTCGGTGAACACTTGCACTGCTTTCCCTTTGAGAGAGGGAAGAAATGCTTTAAACGCAAGCCTAATTGCCCGGAGCTCAAGAATATTGATATGGATCCCAGACTCCTCCGGAGACTAGAGGCCTCTGATCTCCACCTCTCCCATGTGGCCGCCCCAACCCAGAAGGGATGCATCCGTCACTATGGATAGATCTGGTTGGGGAAGGGAGAGGGATCTGCTGTGAACCCAATGTGGATTTGAAAGCCACCCCTGCAGGTCTTTTGTAGTCCCCTCCAAGATCTGGACCATGTCGGAGAGATTCCCCTGATGCTGCGCCCACTAGAACTTCAAGTCCCACTGCACAGCCCGCATATGTCATCTGGCATGTGTTACCAGCAGGATGCAGGAGGCCATGAGGCCCAGCAGCATCAGAGTCAGTCTCACCAAAACCCAAGGCAGGGGCTTAAAGATCTAAATCATAGCCTGAATATCTTGGACTCAGATGAAAGGGAGCCTCTAAGAGGGAGTCAGGTGTGACTTCGGCATATTGATAGCGAACTCCAGCGTGTGTAGGAGGCTCGCCATAGTCTGAAGGAAGGTGGGAAACGACTTTCTGGGGCAAGTCTGCCTTCAACAGCCAGACGTCGAGGTAGGGGAAGACTGAGATCCCTAACCTGTGCAGATGACCTGCAACCACCACATCACTTTTGTGAACACCCGAGGGGCGCTGGTAAGGCCGAAGGGGAACACAGTAAACTGATAGTGCTCGTGACCTACCACGAATCTCAGGTAACGTCTGTGGGCAGGCAGGATGGGAAGGTGGAAATACATGTCCTGCAAGTCCAACGCTACCATCCAGTCTCCTGGGTCTAAGGCAGACAGGACCTGAGCCAGGGTGAGCATTTTAAATTTCTCCTTCTTGAGGAAGTAATTGAGGCCCAGAAGGTCTAGGATAGGACGTAAACCATTGTCCTTTTTTGGCACCAGAAAGTAGCGGAAATAATAACCACGACCTACTTCTGGCACAGGGACTCTATGGCTCCCTTGGCCAAGAGAGCCGCGACTTCCTGGCGGAGGAGTGCCAAATGATCTTCAAGAAGATGGCTGACTGATGGCGGCATGGCTGGTGGGGCAGATTCAAGGGGGGGGGAATAGTCCTTTCGAACTATCTGCAAAACCCACCTGTCCGTAGTGATGGATTCCCAGAGGGGCAGGTGATGGCGAATCCTGCCCCCAACTCGATCGGAGTGAGGGGAAGGACTAGGAGGGTTTGGAGGCTGCAGCAGGTGCAGGGGTGGACTGGGCAGACCTCTGGTTCCCTGTCCCACGCCCAAGTGGGATTCCACAACCCCGGCCACGCAGTGGCTGAACAGCATGGGTGGCAGAGTGGCTGGGTTGGGGAGGCGACAGAGAGCCCCTTTTGTAGCCACGAAAGGGGCGAAAGGCAGACTGTTGGGGGCAAGAGACTGCAGAAAGGCCAAGGGACCGAGTCGTAGCCTGGGAGTCCTTGAATCTCTCCAAGGCCGAGTCCGCCTTGTCTACAAAGAGACAGGAGCCATCAAAGGGCATGCCCATAAGAGACTGTTGGACATCCCCCGAAAAACCAGAAGTATGCAATTAGGCATGGCCTCTCAAGGCCACTGTCATAGCAATCGATCTGCCCAGAGAGTCGGTCGTGTTCAGTCCACATCGGATCGTGAACTTTGTCGCATCTCTTTCATCTCTGACAGATTGGGAGACGATAGCACGGGCCTCCTCTGGTGTCTGCGGCACAACTTGAGTGACTATATCCCACAGAGAGTGGGTATAGCGGCCCAAAAGGCATGTGGTGTTCACAGACCACAGCGCAAGACTAGAGTAAGAAAACATCTTCTTCCCAAATTGTTCCAGCCTTTTTGATTCCCTATCCGGGGGTGCGGAAGGGAATGCGCCTGAGGAAGAGGAAGCCTGGATGATAAGACTTTCAGGCGTGGGGTGTTGGGACAGGAATTTAGAGTCGTTCGGCACGGCCAATGGCGGCGTGCGATAGTCCTATTCACAGGAGCCCCTGTGTTGGGTTTGGACCAAGTACCCAAAAGGACATCGGTGAGGGCTTTATTGAATAGCAAAAGGGGCTCGGATGTGGAAGCCCCTGGCTGAAGCACCTCCGTCAGGAGATTTGATCTGACCTGTATAGTGGGTAGCTCAAGGCCAAGGACCTAAGCCGCTCTACTGACCACCATAGCATAAGTCGCTCCCTCCGCTGTCGCCACAGTAGGAAGAGACAGCATGCCAGCATCTGGAGAAGTGTCCACTCCACTGGCCTCGCCCAATTCCTGTGACCAATCCAAAGATGGCTCATCCTGGTATTCATAAGGGTCCCGGGACCCCTCCAATCCTTCCCCGAATTCGGACCCATAAGGAAAAGGGTCCCAATCCGACCTGGGGTGAGTAGGCCCCATCGAATACAGAGGCAGTGTTGGCCGACACCATTCCGACTCCGATCTTCGGGGTGAGGATCGGGTCGATGTTGATGGTGGGCACCACTGACGTCTAGAGCGTCGACAATGTAACCGGCGCCGGGGAAGGTCTCAGTCGTACGACCAGTGTCGGTGCAGATCCGAAGAGGACCTCGGTGGCCAGAGCCGAGGCCGCCAGTGCAGAACCCGAAGGCCCCCTGACTGTACCCCTTGGGCCCAAAGATCACCCTGCCCAAAAATGAGGTGTGTTGCCTCATAAAACTCCTTTAATTGGGCAGGGGACGCTCCGGCTCCCGGAAATTCAGTGAAGCGTGGATCGGACCCAGAAGTATGTTCCGAAGAAAGAGGCCTTGAGCGTCTACGCTCCTCCTGCTTTGCACCAGCCGAGCGACGGGGTGAAGTCGAAGGGCGATGGGACCGCTTCGACTTCTTCTTCTTACCTTTGCCCGAAGACTTGGAGGTAAGAATGGTGGTGGCTCTGTGAACGGTCTTGAGACCTTCCCTCGAGCGAGACAGGGACCTATGCGTAGTCGAGCACCAGGCTGCCATAAGCTTGAGGGATTGCTCCCTCAAGGTCTTTGGGAGCATGGCCCGGCACTCGGAGCACAAATTTGGGTTGTGGTCGCGCTCCAAGCACCACAAACAGCCCCGATGCAGATCAGTCACCGTCATCATGCGGTGACAGTCCTCGCCCGGCTTGAAACTGGTCTTCGGGGACATCTCGACGCACCAAAAACTCACCAAAAAAACTCAACAAAATGGTCAAACTTTGTCAAAAAGAGACCAGGGTAGCTCTCTCCGGATCAGAGTGTGGCACGGAAAGAAAAGAACTGATGTCACTGCGCTGAGGTGGCATCTATGTACTACTCCCGACATCATCAAGGCAACTACAATGCCAACGACGCCCCCGGAGTCGAGCAACGCCACCTACCGACACACAAGGGTATAGCTCAAAGAAAACATCTCCGGATCCAGTTTGACTCCTTGGGAAAAATTCTAAGGTAAGCAATCTGCAACTAGAAGTCTCTATTGGGTAACCCTATATATCCCCGCAACAAGAGGGGTTTAGAGGGCGTAATGGTGTATTGCTTTTGTCAATCTGCCATTGTGACTAAAAGTTACAGATGAAAATGTTGTCACAAATGCCTGTTTTTTAGTATTCATTTTCAGTATTTGTTTTTTTTTCAACAGTTATTTTCCTTGGGAAAACCTTGAGGGATCTACACATGAGACCCATTGCTGGATTTCGGAATTTTGTCTACTTTTCAGTACTCTATAGCTTTTCTGGATCACCTATGGGTTTCACACTGGTTTCCACCACAAACTGGAAGTAGGACGAGAGTGCAAAAAAGAGGTAAAATAGGCTACCTCTTAGAAAAATGGTAAAACTGTGGTATGAAATTGAGTTTTTTGATTCAGCTCTGCATGTTTCTGAAAGCTGGGAAGATGGTGGCTTTAGTACAGCAAACCTTTGTGGATGCCGTTTTTAGGGAAAAAAAACACTTTTATTGCGAACACTTGTTCCCTATTTTTCCAAAACAAAAAAATCTCAACATTTTGCTATATTTACCCATTTTTTCAGTCTCCTCCAGGGGAACCTACAAACCGTGGGCACCTTTAGAATCCCCAGGATGTTAGAAAAAAAGGCACAAATTTGGCATAGATAGCTTATGCAGACAACAGTTATGGATGCATAAGCGCGCCGCAAACTACCCCAAATAGCTATAAAAAAAAGGATCACCACTGGGGGATAAAAGCCAAAATCTGAAAAATAATCTCTATCAACCAGCATAAACATGTTGGCGAATATGAGGTAGGAAGAGGAAGCAAGGTAAATGCAACAGTGCGGAAAACTTATAAATGTGCAAGTGTATGGTCCTCACCACACACTGGTAGTATTGAAATAGTTGAACTCTAAGAAATCATAGTACCCTTTAGCCCTCATCACAAGTAGACTGTTAATTCTGATGGACCTGGTAATATGATTTACAAAGCTTTCAAGAAATTTGATTTTAAGGTTAGTGGGATCACCACTGGTGAGTGGTAGTCCACCTGGGGATTTTATCTCCAAAGTCTCTGGATGGAGTACTGGGAAAAATATTCAGGAACTGAACAGTCAGTGCATTCACTAAAATGTATAATGCCAGTTGTCCTCCTTCCAAAATTAACAGACCCTCAGTAATGGTAATTCCAGGGGTAGGCAGGAGAGATTTTGGGACTCAAGATAATAATAGGTCACTTGTAATGCCAGCCTCTGTGAATAAAAAAAAGTAAATGATTTGGGTCTCAAAAACAAATTACATAATATCCTTTACATGTCATAAAAATGCATGGCAACATAGTATTTTATGAAACTGTACAGGGGCAAAATATTTTTGTGTAAATGTGATCCTTCTACTTAAACAGTTAGGGCATAATTTAGAGTTTGTCGGACAGTTATCCTGTCTGCCGTATTACAATTCCCATAGGATATAATTGGATCGTAATACGGCAGACGGGATATCCATCCCGTTTGTGAAGGAGTAACCCCGTACACAATACTCTAAATCAGGCCCTTAGCTCATTTTCACGTCCTCATTCTTAACATCAGCAATAAAAGGAAACATTACTGATCTGGCATCCCTCCTTCTCTAGCAAGGAATGGAACATTCCTGCCAAAAGAATAATGTGTCAATGTGTAGTCTGTTGAAGTGAGAGGAGGGTGGAAAAGCTTGCCAAGTTCATAGATGGCTGCCATTTCTTGCAACTTTAGTGATGGCTCCCTCATTTAACTCGTACAAGTGGCTAAATGTCAGGTGAAGATCTCAATTAAGCCTTTTAAATGAATCTGAAGCAACAGCACTGCCACCAACCGCCTAGTCCTACAAGAGAAAGACTTTAGGCCAGTGGAACTCTCACCCATCATAGCTTCCCATGCAAAAAGCCACAAGCTGACCCCCAGGTTTCAGCATGGTATTTTCCAAAGGGTCATAACTTAAATTAAAGATCCTCTGTTAACTTGAGAGCTGAGTCCTGAATGCAGAGGGCTAAGAGTGGCACCCAGCATTGAATCAAAACTGTCTCTTTTATGCTTCTCAGCACACTGGTGGTGGCATGGGACAGTACTGATGCAGAAGCCAAAGAGGTAGTTATGGGCACATGGCACTCAAGTATACTTGGCTCAGGGATAGCTGTGACACAAGATGGCCACACTCTTTTAGCTCTGCCATGGCCGCCTCCATTACCCAGCTAAGTGCGGTGCAAGGAGCTGCCTTAAACTACTCCTAACACGGATCCCAAACCCCTGGAGGCAAGTAAAGCCCTCCGAAGCCAGCAGCTATGGCATCTTTAATTCCTCGGCTGGGCCTCTGGGTCCATCCATAGAGCGACGCAGCAGCTAAGATGGTGGCTGGGGAGGACTGCAGCACACAGCAGAAGGCGTGACAACACTGACCGCCCTTCGCATACAAGGTTGCTGCCATCCCCACTGCCTACACAGCTGATGGTGAACCCTGAGAGCCCAAGGATGAATGTGGCAGTCGGCAGCAGGAGGCTTGCAGTGATGACCAGCCTCTGCTGTGGCAGGGGTGCCCCTCCCATGCTGACAGGAACTGTGGCCTAATTTGGGTCTACAGACAGCAGAAGCACCCAGACTGGAAGCCACAGACTGAGCGGGCCACTCTGGGACCATTGAGAAGTGAGCCTTGACGAATAGGGTGCAGTTTGGAGAGGCTCGGCACTGAGTGGGAGAGCCATGGGGACCTGGGAAACCAAGGGAGTAGACACCGATTGGACACACCAGAAACCCTACAAGTGTGCTGATGTGCCCTGTGCGTCTCTTGGTAGAACTTGGGGGGTGGGCTTGGGAGGCCTTTTCCCTGCTTAGAACACTGTTTAGCCACAGAGACTCAGTGCCCTACTGTGTACCAGGTTGCTGAGGGCTTTAGGGGTGGGGGGGGGGTTTAAATGGACTTGGAAAAATAGGGGTAAGGCGGAGTCCCCTGGGAGGCTGGGTTCAGGCACTGCTGCACCCCCTGGAAATGTCTGTCTCCCTTGCGGGACCTGAAAGGTGAAATCAGACTGTGGGGCAGGACTACTAAAGGAGTCTTGTCTCCCCCGGCTGTGTGAGAGAGGCTATGTCTGACATACCATGGTCTGCACCAAACTGTGAGAGACATGCTGGGGGGAACGAGTGGGATCGGACAGGGCCCCCAATCCCTGGAGCATCTCCACTAGAGCTGGAGGCATCAGCTGGCCCACACTCGCAGATGAGTGGCTTCATGGACAAAGAACAAATTGGACGTGATCCTCAAAGCTTCAATTCATTCCAGGAAATCCTAGAGCGCAACACTGGCAAAGTTTCGGTAGTCCGCCGCATCCTCTGCAGCAGTCACCACAAGCTTTGGGATAAAGTGAAGTCCAACGAGGAGGTCTCCATCGAGGTCCGCCCGACAGTCCAGGGCCTACAAGATAAACTGTCAGACCTACTCCAAAAAGTGGAAACGCGGACTGCAGAGTGGAAGATGTGGAAAGGCGAGGCCATTGCAATAATATCAGGGTGGTTGGCCTGCCTGAGAAAGTAGAGGGCGCAGACATTGTTACCTTCCTGGAGGCCTGACTGGCGAAGGAGGTTGCCTCACAGAGTCTATTGAATTTTTTTGCCTTGGAGCAGGAAAATAGAATACCAATGCAGCCTCCCCTCCTTGGGCGCGCTCAAGCCTGTGGTAGCGTGCTTGCTACAGTATAGAGGCAGGGAGTTCATCTCGCAAAAAGGCCCATATGGCTGGCTGTTTCCAAGTGGAAAATACATCTGTCACCATTTTCCCAGATAATACCATAGCGGGCAAGGAACAGTGAGCCTCCTTCACAGAGGTCAAGAAAGGATTGCAGGAAGCTGGTATACAATATATATTCCTCTTCACCACAAGATTTAAAGTAGTTGTGGGTGACTGCAGTGTGTTTTTCAATGATCCATCTGGCGCCTGGGATTGGCTTGAGAAATACAAAGCAAGGACAGATGCGGGACAAGGTAGGGCCACTGCTTTTGAAGTGCTGCCATCGGAGGCATTAGGGAGTGGCCCAATCAGTGCAGTCTGCCAAAAGACAGATGGAGAAGGTGACGGCAACTGATACAGCGACTTCCTTTCAGGGTCTGCCAAGGCACGTCAATGGAGCAATACACTGAGTCCACCTCTTAAAGCCTGGACTCTGATACTACCTGAGTGTGTTTACATCTAGACCCCAGGCCCAGATGTAACCCCCTGCCGGGACGCTTGTCTGGGGGCCACAGATGCCTGTCAGCACCACAACACTTCCAGAGATGGTGTGGGCTGGATCCAGGGCCATGGATCCTATATTATTCTACTCAAAGGGGACCAGAGGCAGGTAGGCCTCCCGAGTGGTTATTGCGGCATCCACCCCTCAGGCAAAACACTACTGCATCTCTATGACTCTCAGGGTTTGGTTGCTATATGTGTTTTGTTGTCAATGTTTTGGAAGGAGGGCCGTTGCCACTCTGACCTGGGGTTGGTGGGGTTTAGTAATAGTTGCTTTGCGTGTCCCCAGTTTTGGCATGTAAATGTTATAATGCACTGTAAAGAATGTAATAGGGCTGACAGGGCACTACAGGTTGGGTCACTGAAGGAAGAGAGGAGCTGGCTGCATTTTCTGGGAGTTGAAGGTAGGGGAGAGGCATGGAGGTTTCACCCGCTATAATGGGGAGAGCAACAAAATATTTCTTCCTCACCTACAATGTCCGGGAATAGGATTAGTCAGTAAGATAATTTTTTTTGGCATACTTGAGATGCAGAGATGTTGATATGGCCCTTCACCAAGAGACACAACTGGTGGGAGAAGAGGTGGTCAGACTGCAACGGAAGCAGAAGTGACAAATTTACAATAAGGAGTATTCCTCATTCTTCAGACCGGCACTTATGTGAGTGAGACCAGGATACCCTTGGAGGATGGGAGGCCACACATTGACAATGATATTGATAATGAAGGCCTCTATTTACAAATAACTATCTGTAGCGTTTATGCTCCAAATGTGGGACAGGCACATTTCTTTCTGGCGCTTACACACAATCTCACAAAACCCTCACACTCCTTATATTTTAGGACTAACTATAATTGTGTCACTGACAAAACTCTCAGCAGGTCTGTCCCCCCTCTTGCAGACTTTCTAACAGTTTGGCTGGCACTGGACATCAGGGAATGGTTGTCATTGGGACCACCACTGGGACCGGCACAATGTATGGTGTTTGAGGAATATGGGGCAGAGGGAATACTCCTTTTACTCCCCTCTTTTCTGATTTACATGTCCACCTGGGCAAACTAGTGTGCTCCTTGAGGGACACTGCGCTGGTCATACCTGTAGAGTACATGGGGCATAAGCTTTCAGACCAGAAACCAATGATTATGGGAGTCCTGTGGGGCAGGCATGCATTGCTCATTCCAACTATGCAGCTTCTGTAAAATTATTTACATGAACTTACTTCCAGGGATCCCTTACCAGAGATGATAGAGGAGTACTTTCACATCAACGCTCAAAGAACATCACGCATCAACATTGAATGGGATGCTTTTAAAGTGGTAATTCAAGAAGGGCCGAATGACTACATTCCAAGTCCTTCAGATTCTTTGAGTTTTCTGTCATCGGACAACTGGGGAAAATCGCTATTATACACCCACACATTATGGAGCCCACCATTTCTGTTCTGCTGGCCTGAGAAGGAACAGGTTTCACCTATCTGGTCAACTATCTGACCTTTGATTAAAAGGTGCTCCACAAAAGCAACCTGGGGTGTACTTTGGCGAACATCTGCTAAGATGTGGAACACTGGCATAGACTTCACCTTTCCTTATTAGGGAGAGCCGGGTTATTTAAAATAAACTACCTCCTCAAGTTCCTGTAAAACCTCCAGAACTCATTGTTTGAGGTCCTCTATCAGTTCTTCAGGATACTGAAGGCAGAGATCAGTTCCTGTGCTATATGCAGATCCAGTATACATTATGTATATTATTAATAGTTACATATACATAAAATACTTTTTCCACCTGGTAAGCTTTGATGTTCACTCCCTCCCAAGCTACCTTCAAGTTTAGTTTACTTATTTCTTAAATAACAGTATGTTTTGATCATAGTACATATGTGTCTCATAGATGGTAATGAAGTTCTTCATCCCCATTAAAACCCCTCGGAATCTTTGTTTTAAGCTGTATTATTAAACCTGATTCCAAAGGCCTCAACCTCAACTCCCGATCTCCTCCTCTCTCATTTTTTTCAACAGTCGCAATACCAAAGAACTTCTTGTTTGTCCAGTTTTTACCTTCATGTGTACTAAAGTGTTTTGCCATGGCATAATTTGAATCTTTATTTGGAACAGCTCTTATATGTTCTAATATGCGTTTCTTTAGGGGACAGATCGTACTACCGACGTAGCGTAATCCACATTCACATTCAATTATATACACTACGTGGGTAGTATTGCACATAATTCTTTTAGTGATCCTTATTGGATTGCCTTTATGATCTCGATATTCTTTTGTATTTACCCCTATTCGACAGGCTTTACACTTTCCACAGCACATAAAGCACATAAAGCCAGTTATCTGAGTTTGTACATATATTTCTTCTGGTGTCTCATTTGTCCCTGTCACTGTCCTTTTTGTCTTTTGCAAACAAACATTCTGCTCTCTGTAATCGCTTTGCCACTCTCGTTTCCATTTTATTCTGCACTTGTAGATCCTCAAAATACTTCACAACCCAAAACAGCACTGTAAATAACCCTGCATTTTTTTTATTTTTTTTATTAACATTATGAGTAATTGTTTGGTGTTTTTATTAGCATTGAATATAATGGGTGATGTAAAATGTTGGTCTTGGGATATTTGAGATGTTTTTGTTATATTTAATTTTGTTGAGACCACATGTTCCATAATGCACTTGTTGGGTAGTGGGTTAAAGGACTATAAAAGAGTCTGATGGGAAGGTTTTTTTATAAACTGTGAGCAAGACAGAGGTTGTAACGTGTTGGTGTTGGGAGTACACTTTTTGGATTAAGTAATAAACTCTCCTGGAGTGCAACGAGTCAATTGCTTTGCAATTGTTTGTTTTTATATATATAGAGGGAGAGAGAGAGAGAGAGATGTACTTACTGCTTCATCATATACTGGCTCAATGGTAAGTTACATAAAAATCAATAAAGAAAGTGAAAATAAAGAACTGTACCTGGCTCAGGCTACTTCTGAACCTTGGCAGTGTCTATAACATAGGGATTCAAATCTGTAGAGTTACAGGGACTGTACTATGCGGAGTCCCCTGTTGTGGTAACCAGAAGAGTGGAACCTGAGCACTGGGAAAAGCTTTTGGTTTTTCTGTGCGCCAAATATGAATTTAAATAATGAGGTATGCTACCACTTTATAGATATTAAATGAAGGGTTTTTTCAACCCAAAAACACCATCTGCCAACAGTCAGTCAGACAGGGACCATGAAATGGTGGCAAAACAACTTGCACAGGTGGAGGCATTCCTGGTGAGTAAATGAAAAAAACTCCAACGCCCCTCTCAAAATTCAGCAAAAGTTTATAGCTATAGCATCCAGACTATGAATTTAAAAGTAGACAACGTTAAAACAAAAACAAGGATACCTTCGGTTAAACCTAAAGACGTTTACTAAGTATTTTGGTTGCTCACCAAAGCCTGTGAATAAATTCATCAGAAAATGATCGATCATACCAGATGGAGAGAATAAAATTGAAAATAAAATGTCCTAAAGGCCCTGGCCAAAAAGATTTATGTCACACCAACATGAGGCAAAATATTGATTTTGTAATGGGAGCCATCAAGGAAAAGACTGTAAATCCTCAAGAAGAAAATAATGACCTGGGGTACAGACGATTCTTGCAACTTGCTGGCAAATTGGAAAGAGCAGCAGTCCAAGTATGCAGAATTGACTGACTCGGTATTGGTTGGAAGGGGAGCTCTATTTTTATGTTCATGGATAAACTAGTTCTTCATGCTTTAAACATTGTCACCCACCCAGGGATAGACCTGTTTTTTTGACTGTACATATGACCAAGATACTCGGCTGAAACAGACCCAATCAATGCACGTAGGGAGGGAGAGCAGACATGCCAAGGGACTACATCCCCCTGAAGCTTAGCTTTTGGGACTGTCAACTAGCCTCCCACACTCTTCTACCATTATGCATCTTGATTTGTAACACTGTTTACTGTGGCAAAATGTTTATTAGAGACTGAATAAATGAAAATGGAGCATTACACAACAGCAGACATTTGTGTTTGTTGTTTAGAAAAGGGGTTGTTGTGTATGTGCATCGGTTGGTGTCAGTAAATGATGCAGTTGTATAAACCAATTTTGGAGAAAAAGTCGTATGAGGTCAGGCGGATGGTCAATCTATACTTTGGTTGCTAAAAGGCCCTTTGAAAGGCATGTGCAGACTTACAAGTTTCTACTGACATTTGCATTATCCTGGAGTAACCAACCATAAGCCAAAAGCAAATTCTTATGAGCCTCCATAATACACCATGGCAAGGGCACGAATACACTCTTTTATGTAAGCTTTATAATGAAGACAGTGCTGTCATTGCAGAAAGAACATTTATGAGTAATGGGCATACGCTGAGTAGGCACATCCGAAATGTCTAAGACAGATGGAAAGGTTGTTGAGGACCTAGAGGTTTGGTGGGGAATACAATGAATGCTTATCTATTCAGCACAGGCCACATACCTTGCTGTCTGATGTGGATAATTAAAACCTGAAGAAATGCTGTAGGTGGTGGGGAGCAGGGTAACATCCTCTCGTCATATATAAAGGAACCCCTGCGATCTGTCCAGTAAAAACAGGGGACCGATGTTGAGTATATGTATCTGTGATAGAACTGAAATGTTGACGATGGGGCACACAATATTGTGATACTGTATTTTGGAACCTGAGGAGACTGCGAAATGTATGTTATTTTCATTGGTATGCTACTGTACTCTTTCTCTTGTATTCAAATCTCGAAAATATACACCTAAAAAAAAAGAACATTTAGCAATGTTCTTGATAATTTTTTCACACAATATAATAAAGCCCCAGATAGCTCAATTTTGAAGTGACAACAAAGTGTTAACGGGAAGACTAGTCTATTGTAAAACGTAAGGTTGATACCCACAAAAATGAACTCTCTTCTGAGTACTGGTCTTCTCGTGTTGCATGTAAATGCGGTTTATTTTTCTGCAGATCTTCTTCCCCATCATCTATATGAAAAACATACACATTAATAATAGAAGAACATAAGCAAAGGACTTCACTTTTAGACATGTTGTCTACACAGATTTGTTTAAAGTTTCCTAAGTGTGAAGTCTAAATGACATTTTATAGTGCTATTCTTTCATAAAGGGCTACACTTGATCTGCTTTTTGAAATATTGTAGATGCACACAGAATGGATATAGGCTAATGTGGAATTAAATTGAGTATTTTGTTATGTACTGGAGAGGCAACAAAATGAATGTGATTATTCAATATCCTGACCTCATTACAGAAACTGTTTTATGAAATGCTCCGTTACTACTACGGTACCAATTTGTATTTTACTTTATATGAAAAATTGCTCTATGCCATATTCACTTTGTTAGAAGAATGGCCATCTCTGAAGGGTCACCCCAAACTTTTTGCCTTCCCCCTGCTTTTGTTTCTGACCTAATGTTTGCTAGTTTTAGGACTCTGCGTACTTTACCACTGCCAAAGTGCATGTGCTCTCTCCCCCAAACATGGTAACATTGGTTCTTACCCAATTGGCATATTTAATGTACTTGTAAGTCCCTGGTAAAGTGCACTAGAGGTGCACATGGCTTGTAAATTAAATGCTGCTAGTGGGCCTGCAGCACCGATTGTGACACCCACATGAGTAGGCCCTTAACCATGTCTCAGGCCTGCCATTGCAAGGCATGTGAGTGCAGGTTCACTGCCACTTCGACTTGGCATTTAAAACTACTTTCCAAGCCTTAAACTCCTCTTTTTCTACACATAAGTCACCCCTAAGGTATGCCCTAGGTAATCCATAGGGCAGGGTGCTATGTACGTAAAAGGTAGAACATGTACTTATGTGTTTCACATGTCCTGGTAGGGGGAACACTCACAAATTTGTTTTCCACTACTGTGAGGCCTGCTCTTCGCATGGCCAGCATTAGAATTGCCCTCACATAATTTCAAGTGGTGGATTCTGACCTGAAAGGAGTAGCCTTGTAATGTTTAGCATGGCTAGAATGGTAACAGAAAGTTCTGCTTACTGGTAAAGTTTGGCTGCAGTTTTAATTTACCAGTAGGCTTGGGGTTGATGTTTTGGTAGCCCATAGTCCATTTCTAATGCTTATTCACTCTCATGCTCTCCCTATAGCCTACTACTACCAACATGGCCACCGTTTTCATTTGCAATGGACTTGACTGGCTAGTCCCTTTTCTATTTTAGGGCCTATTTAAGTGCATGGTTTCTCCTTACTCAGTTGATTTCCTGGTTGATGAGGCCCAGATTGGTGCACCCCTGTAAACTTTTTCTGCTGCTTGTGTGTTTGCCACTTCAGTCCTTTATTATTTTGGTAAATTAATGCTCTTCTTATTTGGGAACTTTGTTATGTTTAATTACAAGGAAACCCACTACGTTCATGTCACAACATTTTCTAAGGGCTCGTCCAGCTTGTTTTGCTATCATGTTTTGGCATTTAAGCTTTTTGCATTAGGTATGTGTGCAGGTATGAGTGCAAGCGTTTATTAGCCCTCAATTTCTAGCTATAGGGCACTGTGTTTACTCTGATCATCTCTTCTGCTTCCTCATTGTTTTACAGAGCCTATTTTCAGGCCATTACAAGTTAATTCCAATACGAAGTACCCGGGTATGTTAATCATTCGACCAATATTGGCCTTCAATGCCTACGCCTCCCTCGGTCTTAAGGGCAGGTTAAGCTTCTAAAAGCTCTTTCATTACTTTGTGCCTCCTCATAGTTCACAACCCTTATATTCCAATGGGTTGGCTCCACAAGGGCTTTAGACATAATCTCGGGCCCTTCCTTTCGCTAATACAATTTGGCATCATAGAGAGTATTCTGGGTCCTTGGAATGAACCCTGGTTATTAGTGTTTAGTTATTAGGTGTATCTTCACCGCACATCGAGTTGGCAACGTAATTTCAAGCACAGTATGCAGACAATGCTGCACAGTTTGTCTTTGAGAAAGTTGAGGGCACTTGTGGTTGCTTTTTGTTCTTATCCTATGCATGCCGTTTATTTATTTGGGACCATGTTACTTACTTGGGGTCCTTCTTAGCACATAGCACTGTTTTCCAGCATGTCCTCACCACACGAGCATCACAGCTGTTCATTAGCACACGAGCTTTAGTATAATAATTATCTTGTTAAATATATTTTTTCGCCTTTATTTTTTTTTCTCTTTTTTATCTCAATTTGCAGGTTGCAATGTATATTCACTGATTTACTGTATTCAATTCATGTAACCAGGTAAACATTGCATTGTCCTGATGATGATCCCATATGTTGGGGGGGGGATCGAAAGGTCATTGACTGAGTCACTCTGACTATTGTGAATTTAGAAAAATTTTCTTTTCGGTGCAGTAGTGCTTTCTTTTTAGTATGAAATGTGCCTCTCTTGATTCTATGCAATTTGTGATGTCACAATTTGCTTTTTTTTTGGCCTGTTTTGTTTATGCAGTACACACTCTGGGGTACCATGTAGGGGAGTATACCCTGAAAAGAACCAATTTTAATTTGTTCATATAAATAAATCACTACTTGTTTTATACTTTCCCTGTGCATGATTTGTGTGCATTAGGGCGTCAGTGTATTATATGTGTGCTTAGGGACCCGTATTCCTTATAACTTCATGATTACCCTTTGTCTCTAGTCATACTTGGGCTCCCTTGTCTGTTTGAAACATATTCTGCACCCCAGCCAAAAGCACAATGCTGCTGTAATTTTGTTATTCCATTTAAGGATTAAATCTGTAGTAACTAATAAAATCCCACTGCAAGGGAAACAGCCCTTATCAACGTAAGCATATATGCACTGATAAACAGCTGCACAACCACAAACTAGAATGTCATTCAAATAAAGGAAAGTGAGCAAGACGGTCATTTTTATTTCTTCCTGGAGAGGCCAACGCAATGTAACTTTGTCATAAAAGGTAGCAGCAAGAAGGAGTGGCCTAACATTATTCGGTTTGAGTTTTGTTTCTTCTTCCTTATTCTTTCTTCCAGTTTTGTGTGTTTGGGTTGAAGGTGCAGGGTTCAGACGTATGTTTTATATCTGGTCGAATTATCTTATACACTACTGAGAATTAGGAAATATTAAAATCACATTTGATTTTTTGACACAAGGATTTAATTCTTTCACTGATTTGTGAAATGGCTGGGTCATAAGAATCTGTGTAAATACGTAACTATACCATTTACCTGCAGGCACAGAATAGCTAAAGTCCATTGATACATCAGCCTCTTTTTCTAACAAGTCAGTACTGATAGCAGATGAACTGTTGAACACTCCAGGCAAAAATTCAATGTAAGGAGTAGATATATATCTGGGAAAAAAAGTGCTGTCACCATGCACATGGGATAGTAGTAAAAACATCAAACAGGGCCATCCACATATCAATAAAATGTATAGTGCAAAGTGCCTTATTGTTATGTTTGAAAACTTCAGTTAATCCTAGCTTTTTACCCGACTGAAGTTTACCGCTGTTTTTCTAATTTATTTTAAGTATTTAAAGTCCCAGAATACAATGTGATGTCTGTTAAAAAGTCAGACTGACTTAAAGTGAGACATTTACCATGGGGACGCTTGGCAGCTATGAATGTCCACATCACAGCAGCACGGCCTTATGGTAGTCAGGCAAACACTGCAGAAAAGCAGCGATGAGCATGTTTAATGCATCAAGTTCCAGGTTCTGCAGGATGCATATCTACAAATGAATTCAGTGTAATAAAACTTTTGAAAGGTTTCACAAAGTACTGTTCTGTTGGTGGCGTTGATCACCTTTACAATGTCATAATATTTAGTAAGAGTAAGTGAATAACTCCCAACTGTATCCAGGAAGTTGATAACTAAAACACTGGATGATAGCACTCTTTTTTTTTTTTTAATCCAATAATAGTCCTGTAAACCAGACAGGGACCTGACAGAGCGAGTGTGAAGGGTAATGAAATGTGCAAGAGGGTAATAAGATGTGAGTGTGCATCACAGTGCAATACAAAGACTTTCTTTGCTTGAAACTGTCTAACATGCGTCAATTGGACACACTGTCAATTGGAAAATACTACATGCCCCAAACTACTTCGCCTTTAAATTAAATAAGTTGTTCAAAACATAATTATTTTGCAAATACTGGAAAATACAGTGTGTATCTATTTTGTGAATTAGGCAGCTCAATATATATAGATCAGCACTGATTTTAAAATGTTTGTAAAACACTGAGAAAACGCTACTGAAATCCACAAAAAAACAAACACTGAAAACAGAACAGCCTACCTGTAACACAGAATGGGAAGGAGAAGATAAGGGCAAGCGCATTCAACATCTGGATGCATCTGCCTGCATCAGTGCTGCCTCAAAGTTTTAGAACACTATCTGCGCCTTGAGCACTCTCATCTACATTTGTAAATGGCTAGTGATATCTCACAGAGGGTGTTCCAAACTTGCAATCCACCGTACACCAGCCATTATGCTACGGTACATGCACAGAGTGATACTCATGGCCACAGCTTTAAGTGTATTTGCCAATGAACAACAGTCTGATTTTAGTGGGAAGCCAGGAAACTTTTCTGCCTCCTTCCGATTGCCCCACAAGAATCACCATTTTTAAAAGAATTTTAATGGAGTTTTAGTGACGGGCCAAAGACACATAGGATGTATAGGATGTTGTACCAAAGCAGTTGCTAAAGATGTCCCAAGAACCCCGCACCTTGGTAATATCAACATGTTCTGTAAGGCTGATGTGTTATACACACAATCTTCAACAAAAGCTGTTTGCCTAATCCATGGTATGCAATAAGGGCCTACATTTAATTTGGGCTATCACAAAACACTGATAAATGTATGAAAAAACACATAAGGATAATAAAAGTATACTGCATCAGATGTACTATACGGAGTACCACTGAGACATATATATTTTTTCTTTAATACAGGAGGATAAGAGGGAACACTGTTATATTGTACAACTATTTTACAGAGAATAAACAATAGTCAGGGAATACAAATGTTTTGAAAACAAATGTTACTATAACAATTAAAGTGTGCAACACGAAGCCTGTTAAATACTGGGAAAAAGGAAACAAGTTACTGACCTGTAACTGCAGTTATCCAGTATTGGTATTTTTCATAGGTTCACATGCTTGAATCATTACCGGACATCGAAGTGGGAGTCCCACGGTGCCTTAGAAAAGCAGTATGCAAGAATCACCATAGGCTATAAGGACAGTAGCAATCAATCAAATAGCCTATGTCCTTTTGAAAAAGAAACCAAATGTGACCAATCAGGCGCCAGCACCCTCTAGAAACAGTGGTTCCCAAACTGTGGACCGAGGACCCCTGGGGGTCCGCGAAGCCTCCTCAGGGGGTCCGCGACTGCCTAGAAAATTAAATATTAATATATTAGTTCCCCTGCTTTCAGTAATGACTAAGTGAGGGGTCCCTGGATTCCAATAATGATTCAGTGGGGGTCCCCAGGTTCCAGTAATGATAAAGTGGGGGTCCACAGGAGTCAAAAGGTTGGTAACCACTGCTGTAGAATACTCCTAAGAGAGGCTCTTTTCCTCAGATTTTCAAGCACAAGAGTGGAGTATATACTGAAACGTGAGGTGAGCCTCAAAGGGGAGGAGAGTGGTTCGCATGTGAATCTATGAAAGATATCAATACTGGATAACTGCAGTTACAGGTAAGTAACTTGTTTTCTTATCCAGTATTGGATTTTTCAAAGATTCACATGCTTGAATCAGAATAGCAAGCAGTACTTAAAGCAGCAGTCACAACCCTTAGTGGATGGTGGGCATAAGCAGTACTTAAAATATTATGCTGTGTCTGATTGTGAATACTTGCAAGATTGTAAACACTTGTGCGTGAATACCTGGTTAAGCAACACAAGGACAAAACAAGCATTAGACAACATGAAATTAATGTGTATTAGGAAAGAGGCTCACTTTAATTAAATAGATGGTCTGTCCTAAGGCCGAATCGTTGCGCTGTGCTGATTCAAGACAGTAGCGCTGCATAAAGGAAAGATGAGACTTCCATGTTGCAGCCCAGCATATCTTGTCCAGAGAGATGCCTGCAAAAAGAGCAGCTGAGGTTGAAACTGCTCTTGTGGAGTGTGCTTTAAGCTGTCTGGTTTGTGGTTTGCGAACCTCAGAGTGGCAAACCACTCTGGTTGTTGAAATCCACAGCATTATTGTCATATTTGTTACTACTGTTTACTCACACCCTTGACTATAAGAGTATAGCAGTTGATCTGTTCTGCAGAAGTGTTTAGTGCCATGAAGATAAAATTTAAAACGTAGTTTGATGTCCAGTGTGTGATGAGTTCTTTCAGTTGTTGTAGACTGATTTGGAAAAAACGTTCGCAATATGATTGGTTCGATCAAATGAAAATGTGAAGGAACCTTTGTCCTTATCGCAACAAATTCAAGATATATCCCAAAGTCATCTGTGAAAAGTAGGAAGGGTTCTTTAATCGTAAAGGCCTATATGTCACTGACTCTTCTAGTAGAAGTGACAGAAAGACGAGTTGTGACCTTCCATGTGGGAAATTTAAGCTCAGCTTTATGTATTGTTTGAATGGGGATTTAATTAATTGAGAAAGAACAATGTTGAGATGCCACTCTGGAGGAGGTGGTCGCACAGGAGGGAAAGTGCGAAACAACCCCTTCATAAACTGCTTTATGAGTTTGGAGGAACAGAGTTAAGCCACGTTTGTGAAACACCTTTATCTTGGAATTGCAGCAAGGTGAACCTTAACTGAGGCATAGATGCATTCGGATTTGGCTAATGACACAAGATAAGGTATGATTTGCTCAGGAGACGTCTCAAATAGGTGCAAGTTATTTTGCTGGGACCAAACGCAGAACCTTCGCCACTTCAGCCTGTACGTCTTGTTCGTTCTTTCGGCCTGTGCTCTGGACAGTATCACCCTACATTCCTGGTCAATATTTAGGTTCCGGAATTCATAGACCTCAGGAGCAATGCATGCAAATGGAGAGAGGCAGGCCCCGGGTGTAATATCTGGCTTTGGTTCTTTATCAGTAGTGTTCGCTTCTTGGGAAGTCGGATGGATTCGGCTACAGAAAAGGGAATTAGTTTGGTGAACCAGTGTTGCCTGGGCCACCTGGGAGCTATTAAGATGAGCCCGGCAATGTTCTGTTTTTATCATCCTGAGAACCCTAGGAAGCAACGAGAAGGGGGAAAAGCATAGGCAAAGATCCCGGACCATCGCATCAAAAGGGCATTCCCGGGACTGGGTATCGACTGGTGTAGAACTGGCATTTGGCATTCTTGTTTCTAGTGAAGCAATCCAATGCCGGTTGGCCCCAGCACAAGAAGATCTTGTCCACTTCTTGCTGATCCAACTTTCATTCATGGCAATCGTCCTCTGTCCTGCACATGTTCTACCCTCAGAGAAATCTTGTGTAACGTAAGCCAATTCCAGAGAGCGTGTGATATAAAGAAGAAACTGCAAATGTTGCTGAAGTGTTAGTCTTTATTTTCCATCTCCACTACTTCAATTGTCAATCTCCTTCCGACAGATTCTCTTGTCACCTCTCCTCTCACAGTTCCTCAGCATTCTAATCTGCTCTCCAGTCCCCAACATTCCGAACGTCCCATTGCCTGAGGCAGGGGAGAAGAATCTACCATTTCTAAATAAATATATCTTAATTCTAATTCAATATTATTTCTACCAACTGTTATATTTCTTTTATTTTATATCCTCCTATGAATTATTTCTTATGAATTACACCTTATGAATTATCCTACGTTTTGTACGTTTGTGTGAACTATATTACAACACATCTTCCCCCTTAATAAAATAATCAAATGATATATAAAAATATGTGACATGACACACCAAAATGTTGAGAACCCCCCCCCAAAAAAAAATATTCACAACTCTGCATCTATCAATTGCAAATTGTACTACAATTGTACAAGAATATACATTCCACAGTTCCTATAGGATAATAATTATTTCATGGCATAACAATACAGTCTTCAAGTGGTGATGTCATAGTCCTTATGTCATGCTGGAGGTTTGACTTGTCGGTGACTTCTTCTCCTTTGGGATCTACACAGTGGGGAGTCCTTTGGCAATCCTTCTGATATGGGTTCCATTACAATGTTCTCCCTCTCATTTTCATTGAATACTGGCTCCTTGACAAGTCTGTCCATACTCCAACACTGACCATTTTCCAAAACCACCACGTTTTTCCTTACTTTGATAATACAAAAAGGACCCATGAACTTGGTGTCTTTTACGCCTGGGTGCATTCCACTTCCTGGTTTCTTTACATATACTTGGTCATTTACATTCCACTGTTGTTTTCTTTTTCCCTGTTTGAAATCGTAACGGCTTTTATACTTTTCTGGGTGTTTGGAAATTCTGACTTTGCTAAGGGGAATGGAATACTCACTTTTTTCCTCCCCCCCTAACCAGAAGGGAAAGAATTTGGTGCATGGTTTCCTGCCCTTTGAAGCTGAGAAAGGTGATACTCTAGTGATCAAATTGGGAGTAGTATGATATGCCCATAACATACCCCTGACTGCATTTTCTACATTTAAGTGATTGATGCTGGCTAACTGAATACATTCTTTGAGCATGCGATTGGCCCTTTCTGCTAAACCATTAGCTCTGGGGCAATACAGCGCAGTTGTAAGCTGTTCCACACCCATGGAATTTAGGAAAGTCTTCCTCATCAAGGAGGTTAATTGAACTCCATTATCAGTAATGAGAGTTTCTGGAATACCTTCTATGGCAAAGGTATCCTTAAGGAAATTAACAACTGAATCAGTAGTTATTTGATTAACAAACTTGGTGGTAATCCAATGTAAATGATAGTCTACTAGAACTAAAGCAAATCTTTTTGTTACTCCAGTAAAGTTGATTGGACCAATAATGTCTAAAGCTAGCTTTATCCAAGGTTTATTTGGTACCTCAACAGGAGATATAGGGGTTTTATGAACGATTTTACTTTTGTCACTTAGCGTACAAATGGAGCAAGCTTTGACCTCTTGTTCAACCATCGAATCCATGTTCGGGAACCAAAACCTTTCTCTTACTCTGGACTTGGTGAGACTTCTGCCTAAGTGACCCTCATGAGCCAGAGTAATGATTTTGTGTTTTAAACTTTGAGGCGGAATAATCTTATCATTCCTGAACACAAAATTTCCACTCATATGATCTCATACCTTACATCCCAATAACTGCTAATGTTTTCTTCAAGATCTTTTTTTGACGATTGCCACCCTTCCTTTGCTTTAGTTATGAGTAAGGCTAATGCGGAAATCCATTCCTCCTCACTGATCGAAGGAATGTTGAATCATTATGGGGTGTTCATCAATTTCGAAGTCTTCTTTAATATCTAATGGGACTCTGGATAAGAAATCAGCTGCCGTATTCTTGTTGCCAGGTAGGTATTCAACTTTGAAATAAAAGTTTTCTAACCCTAATATCCATCTAGCAATTCGGGGAATGCTATTGGAGGACCCTTTTGTGAAGAAAACATAAACCAAAGGTTTATGATCCGTCCGCAAATCAAATTGTGAGCCCAATAAGAAAAATTTAAAGTGTTTGATTGCCCAGTAACATGCCAACGCCTCCCTTTCAATGACAGAATAATTAGCTTCTGCTTTGCTTAAAGCTCTGGATGCAAAAGCTACATCTTTCTCACTTCCATCTACTATCTGAGATAGTGTTGCACCCAAACCCAATTTACTAGCGTCTGTGGTAAGAATAGTCTTCCTTTTGTGGTCAAAATTTCACAGGTATGGTGCTGACACAATAGCCATTTTAATTTCTTTAAATGCATGGTCATGGTGTTCTGACCATTTGTAAGGTACGTGATTCTTCAGTAATTCCCTGAGAACAAATGATATTGAAGAAAAGTTTTTGACGTATTTTGCCATGAACTCAGCTAGACCCAAAAACGATCTTAATTCGTCTTTATTTTTTGGGGCTTCAGCATTCTTCGTAGCATCTACAAGCGAGGTTTTAGGTTTGAAACCATCTCTAGAGATGATGTGCCCTAGATATTCTACAGATTTTACCTCGATGCAACATTTATCTTTCTTTAATGTGAGTCCAGCTGTTTTCAATATGTTGAGAACACATTTCAGATTTTTGTTGCGTTCCTCCTCTGTAGCTCCATAAATTAAGATGTCATCCTGGAAACATACTAGCAACATCAAGGATATGTTGCATTATTTTTTGGAAAACAGCAGCTGCTGAAGCAAGCCCAAAGGGCATTCTGTTGAACATGAATGAGCCCAGAGGAGTGGTAAAGGCTGTAAGTGGTTTAGATTCTGGATGTAATTCTACCTGATGATACGCACTTGAGAGATCAAATACCGAGAAGTATGCGGCCTCACCCATTGTGCTTAGTAACTCATTAATTCTGGGAAGAGGGTGTCTTTCGACCCAGATGTTCTTATTGAGGTCCCTTAAGTCCACACAGATTCTAATATCATTGCAACTATTTTTTTAGCAATACCTATGGGGGCCAACCATTCAGAACATTCAATTGGCTGTATGACCCCTAGAGTTTCTAGCCTTTCAAGCTCTTTCTTGACTGCATCTCTAAGCAAGTGTGGAATGGGTCTGGTTTTGTGCACTACCAATTTAGATTTCTGTTCAAGTTTAATTTTATGTTGAATTTTTTTTAACAAGCCTAGTTTGCCACAAAAAATTTCAGGGAATTCTTGGACTATATGATCACTTGAATTGGATGTATCTACACTTAAAACTTGTTCTGGATCATTTGGGTCTAGTTTTATCCCCAGCTCTTTTTGATGCTGCCATCCCAGCAGACTTGACCCTTCCTCCACTACATACACCTTTCCCACTGTGGAACGGCCCTTAAATGAAATCATAGCTTTGAACATGCCCTTAAGATGGATAGTATCCTTAGTGTACCCTTTAGGGTTAATGTCTGGTCTTACTAATTCAATTTCGTTATCACTTTCCACATTGCTGAAATCTGCTGCATTTATTATGGTAAATGGTGAGCAAGAATCTGCATAAACCTTTGTCATTTTGTTATTTATTGAAATTGTGCACTCCGGGTATAGCGGTATATGAACTCCTTCTGCTTTAACTTGAAGTACTATTTCCTTGATCAATTGGGAATTATCCTCCGACCTCTTATTGTCAGATTCTTTTTCTACTCTCAAGGTGTTCTTGCACACTCTAGCAAAGTGGCCTCTTTTGTTGCATTTTCTACAGGCCACTGATTTAGCTTGACACAAATTTGAATTGGCTAGATGGTTAGTGCTTCCACAACGGTAGCACGTCAAACTATCTCTAAAACTAAATTGTTTTTGTATCAGCTTATTACCAGTTTTTATCTTTAGAACTTTTTCATCAGCTAAGTTATCAATTACTTCATTTACTTGTTCATTTGCAGGTGAGGACCTTATTTCTTGCAGACATATAGCCGTATGTTCAATGGATTTTGCTATTTCAATAGTCTCTTGTAAATCGGGTTGCCTCTGTAGTAATTTTTCTTGTATCTTAACATTGTTCGTGCAACAAACTAATTGGTCCCGAATGAGAGAATCACAAAGGTCTCCAAAATCACATAAGGAACTTAGCCCCCTTAACGCAGCAATGTAATTGGTTACACTTTCCTGTTTTCCCTGGCTACGAGAGAAAAATTTGTGTCGTTCCAGTACCACACTGACCCTATCACCAAATTGTTTTTCTAGTTTTAAATATGTGGTGACATATTCATCCTGTGCTTGACCTTCAGGCACATATGGCTCCGGAAGGGACTCAAAGTTTCCTGCCATGTGTTCCTAGATTATGTAACAATATATGTTGTTTCCTGACAGGATTGAATTTATCCCCCCCCATAGCAATTAAGTACGATTCAAAAATTTTAATCCACTCCTTCCATGGAACATTAGGTTCACCCATTTCATTTAAAAAGGGAATAGGTTGAGACATGCCAGCAGCCGCCATAGTAAGGTAAATTCTCTGTCAACACCACAGAATAAGCAGTAAATTATTTATATGTAATCACACCTGTACCGGATTAACATTTACTTTTTTTTTTTCCCCCAAAGAGTTGAATCAGACAATATGATAAAAATGATAGTGAAGTAATAGTATAGGCTGTGCCTGTCAACGTTAGTATATGCCTTGTTTGAGGCTAAGTCCATCAACGTTGGCAGGCATTGGAATATGTTTTGCGTGAAAGTGGATCTCTGCTGAGCTGTGCCTGTCAGCGTTTTAAATCAATAGGGCAATTCCTTTCTTTTTTTTTTTTTATCGATATTTTCCTTGTTTGCTCTTGACGAATTTATAATATTCATTCTATTATTTATTGTTTACGAGCGCAACGTTTAAGGAACTGAATGTTGGGCACCAAATGCTCTTCCAGCGCCCCCGCGCGTAGATGACAGAATGATAACAATGCGCCAGCCTCCTCACATGCTTCTCTACACTCGCCGCCTGTTTCTTCAGACGCGCTGAGGCCGCGTTCTGAAGGCTGAGAAGGCTGGAGCTAGGTGAAAGGTGAAGATACCCAGCGCCTTCACAAATGCTGTGCCTGTCAGCGGTATCGTTGACAGGCGTTTACACAAGGTGCAGTGATGCAGCAAGGTTGACCAGCGCCTGCAGAGCGTGCGATCAATAAACAGACTTCCAGTTTTTCACACAACGCGCAGACTGAATATTATTGCTCTATTTGACACGGTGTGAAACTTTATAGTTTTTTTTTTTTTTCTCACACAGAAGATTCTGAGGAGCACAAAGCTTTGCCTACCAGCGTTAAAATTGACAGGCGCCGGTAATTACGACTATAAATGTATTCGTAGCCGAATTCTCAATTCCTTTAACATTAAGCAAAGCGCTGAAGGTTTTTTAAAAGGCGTACATATAGCTCTGTAGAAAACTTACAGACTCCTTTGCATAGAAGGACTGAACCAATTGAAGAAATATCTTCCAAGGGGTGGAGATGGAGGTGCCCCCTTACGCACCAGCTCGTCGCCAGTGATATAAAGAAGAAACTGCAAACGTTGCTGAAGTGGTAGTCTTTATTTTCCATCTCCACTACTTAAATTGTCAATCTCCTTCAGACAGATTCTCTTGTCACCTCTCCTCTCACACTTCCTCAGCATTCTAATCTGCCCTCCAGTTCCCAACATTCTGAACATCCCATTGCCTGAGGCAGGGGAGAAGAATCTACCATTTCTAAATAAATATATCTTAATTCTAATTAACTATTATTTCTACCAACTATTATATTTCTTTTATTTTATATCCTCTTATGAATTACACCTTATGAATTATCCTACGTTTTGTACGTTTGTGTGAATTATATTACAACAGCGTGGGCTTTTTTTTAAAGGGATAGAGATCACATTCCTCCATGTTTGTTTATATAATACATGCTTGTTGTGTTGTCCGTGCGGACCAGCACAGATGAGCCCAATATTTGTTGGAGAAAAGCATGGACCATTAGAAATATAGCTTTTAACTCTAAGAGACTGATATGCATCCGTTTCTGATAATTGGACCATTTTATTTGGGTGCACATGTCTTGCAAATAACCGCCCCAGCCCTTCAGAGAGGCGTCCGTTGTGATGACGAAGTCTAGAACTGGGTTAAGGAATGCCAACCCCTGAGAAATGTGATTGGCATGAGCCCACCACTGCAATGCCTTTACCGTCCTTGGTGTTACACTGATCAAGTCCTTGAAGGACCCTTGAGACTAGATTCATTGATGCTGAAGTTCTTCTTGCAGTGGTCTCATCTTCAGCCACGCTTGAGGTACTAAGTTTATTAACGAAGACATCATCCCTAGGAGGGACTTGAAGAGTCTCACAGAAACACACTTTTTTCCAGATATCTTTAGAGGTAGTTTAGATAACGTTTGCTGTCTTTCTTCAGAGAGAAAGGCTTTATTTTCGATTGTGTGGATTTTTGCACCCAGAAAAATCATCTTGTGTGTTGGAATGGTGGGTGACTTTTGGTGACTTACTACGAAATAATGCACGACAGGAGTTGGTGGCTTGGGAAGCATGCAGCGCTGTTGGCACTTTTAGCAGCCAGTCATCCAAGTAGGAGAAAACTTGAAAACCTTGTATGGCTAAAATAGCTACACAAGGATTGTTTTCCTGTTCAAATGTGGTTTAAAAGCTTAAAATAAAATAAAGCCTAATTAAATCTATCAATAAAAGCATAAAAACATAAATGTCAATAGTGACAAGTTAAAAGACACTTGAGCAGGAATGAAGGGAAAATTTAAAAGTCAATAGTGATGCCAAAGAAAGCCAAATTCAAAGTTCAATGTCATTTTGAAAATCACCCATTATACACGGAACAATCAAAGGCAGGAAATGTTCTACTTCGGCAGGTGGTAAAATATCCAAATTGTTTCCAAGGAAAACCATGGAGCACTCGTGTTCAAAAGCCTGAGCTCCAGCCGAGGCAGCAGCATTCCGTGTTGTGCCCAATGTTGAGTTAGGAGTCGCAGTATCCACAAAGGTCAACTCATAGACAGCTTCCCGTAGCAAACACACCCTCAACGCGCATGTCTGATAATGAGCCCTTATCGACAACATCAACAGATCAGCATCCAATAAAAGTAAGTGCGTGCAGAAAGACAGACTTTCAGTGCATATTCAAAAAGGCACCAAAGGCATCGAAACACGGGCTGCACACAATCCAAAACTGGTGGTAATGACAAGGACCAGTTGCACTCCAATTGTTCTAGAACTGGTGCTCCAAAATACTTCATCATGCGTTAACAACAGAGTTGCGCTGGTGGAAGCGCTTTCAGTTCTTCTTGCTGTGAAAGGACAGCCATTGCGCAGAAACAGTAGCAACAGCATGATGCCACCTATTATAGCCAAAGTAATCGGAAATCCCCTGAAAATACATGAAAATATTGATCGTATGGCTGAAGGTATTAAGCCAAATAAAGAGAAGGTGTGAACGAAACCAGAACCAACAGCCTTAAAGAAATGGGCGATTCCAGTAGTACGCACTGTTGAACATTTGTCCCACAAGTTCACCAAGGTGTCTCAGAAATTTGTGTTTAAAAGGGACTGAATCTCTGCCGATGACCTCGCAACCTGAAGCGCATAGGTCTTGCATGCAGATGGAAGCGCCACATGTTTTTGAAACAATAAAGCCTTGAGTCTGCTCAACTTCACATTAGAAGTAGCAACATGAGGCCAAATGTCTGCTGCTACTCTTTGTTGTGTAGGGTGAAAGAGTACATTCCCGTGACATGTAACAATCTGGGAGACCGAAACGACATAAGCAATTCCAGCTCACATTCCACAACAGCTCTCACTGTTAAGGAGTACATAGCTGCCATTTGAGAGCACCTGGAACGAAGGTCTAACCAAGGGGGTTGGAATTCCCTTCAGATAACAAGCCAAATATACTGCTGAGGTATTACATGCCCGTTCTGTTTACAAACCATCGAATGGCTCACAGAAGTCTCGTATTCACTACCGCTAAGAAAGACCTCTTCATGCCACTGAAACATTTGTATAAAAATGGAAGCTCCCACACTTCGTGTATGTAACTATCTCCCAACCTTTCATATCTGCCTACTGGAATGTGTTTCAAACAGGATGTAAATTAAGTGTTGAAATAGGCAGATTTATAGCCCCGTGTATTAGCCATTCAGCAGATGGTATTTCAGCCACAGTAAAAGGTAACTTTTCTAATTTCTCAATGTTTAGCATGACGTAAATCGCTTCCTTTTTAGCCATTATTTGTTGTTGTTGCATTAAATTAAATGTTGAAAAAATGTCCCTTGCGCTAACGTGTTTACCAGGGAACACAATCTGCTTTCAGTGTTTGTAGTGTCCAACCTAACTGCATAATGGACCTTTGCTGACTTTGGCCATTGTGTAAAGATGATATGTCACTCTGTACTGTATCTATTGCAGGGGACACAATGTTATTTAAAGTGTATATCCGGTCAGACAAGGTGTTGATCCCATTATGTACAATGGCTAAATTTTCCTGATCAATTTGCCTCAACTGGGCAGCCGCTTCTTGTTGGGAAAGTTTCCATCTTTAATTATACACTGCATATAAGAAGCATCTTCTGCGTTGTTTTCTGGGGCCTAACAGGAAATACTGTAAATCTATTTCATTAGATAGGAGACTGCGGTGTTCTTCAACAGCATTTAAAGGAAGTTTTCAACCATTGCTGGCATGATTTTCCTACACTATATGTTGTCACTATACCAGAGTGTTCTGAGGACACATAGTAAGGGTCCGGCCTATTTGTTCTAAACCCCCCGTGGAGTTTACAAAATGTGTATGGCACCCATTGGTGTCTACTGGCCACAATAACCACCCACCTGGACGTGAAAGTGATGTGCTAAATGTTCCATCCTGGACCCATTCATCGAGCTGATTTTCAGATGCGTTTATATATTGTAGCCGTTTGTAAAATTTTGCAGGTGTAGGAATACTGGGCACATTCAATTTCTTAATTTTTCCTAAGCCTAAACAACTTGTCTGTTGTAGTGTTTCATTTAAAAATATCATTTGAACAGGTATAAGGCATGCTCTAAATAATGCCTTTCTTTCCCCTTATTTGCCAATTTTTAGTTCCCCACACACTTCTGAAGTCTAGAGACTTCAACCAGAACTCATAGCCTCCTATAGCCAACTGGGAAGGAAAGGAATCAGAATAAATCAATTTTGTGTCTTTCAATAAAATATGTTGACTTTCCATTACTGGCAATTCGAAATAATATGACGCAGCATTTTTAACACTGTGCCCAGAAAAATATGCAAAGTTTTCAGTATACGTTTTGGAATTCCGCACTGGTGGAGTCAGACAGTGTTCCCACTGTATATAATTAAAAACAGTCTTTGGGGTACTTACTCTATGAATTAAATGTTGTCCATAATAATTATAACAGAACATATCTCCATAATTTTCTTTGGATTGATACACATTTTAATTTTCAAATAATGTATAATACTGTAAATCAGACACCATGGAATCAACTGTTTTCACATCCCAATCAACAGAAACTACTCCAGATGTAATTACATCATTCATAGAAAGTTTCAATACATATAGAATTTGAATGACCTCCGTCGGGCCATAAATATCCGATAATACTATATCCCAAACAATCCCATCAGGAATTGGTATGACAGAAATGTTCACTAGGAACAAGTCTCTGCAGACTTTGTGTGATGAAAAATGTAGTTTTAAGACCTCATCCACCAGTTCAACTGTAGAGCGTTCAGGAAGGTAATGACCAGGTATAAGTAAAAAGAAAACAACAACAAACCCAATCCAAAGGACAAAGGCAAGTGTAGCTAGTAATACCCATAGGTAGTTCCATGAGAGAATAAAGTAATTTTGAGTAAACTTGCAGTAGAGGCAGATGAGTCAGTGAAGGTGTCATTGATGTCAGCAAAATATCCAGAAGCAGTTTGTGCAAAAACTAGAGCCGTGTTTGGAAGAGGAGAACTTGCAGAAGGCTCCCTCTGTGGTTCATAGTAGACTATGCTATCCGTTTGCGTAGAATTTGAATAAAATTATTAGTGTTATTCGTGGCAGTAGCAGTTAGTGGAACCAATGAAAGCTAATTTTCCACCCTTCCCAAGCTCAGAGAGGATTCAGCGTTGCTGCTAAAAACCTGTAAAGGAACATCCTGGTCTGTAGTGAGAGGGATTCGGGTACTACCCAGGAGTCCCCTAGAGGTCTGCTGTGCAGGATCGGCCACATGGTGTAGCTTGATGTTATCGATAGAGACAAAGCGATTTTCTTTAGAACCAGGCAGCGGTGGTGTATTCCCAGGATTGGAACTGGTGCACGATAAGAAGGAGCAAACTCCTTTTTCACAGCAGTCTTTTCAAGCACTAGAGCCCCAAATTTTGGAATCCAGCTGGAAGATGTTGCTGGCACATCCCTTATTCCCAAGGAGGCAGCAATTGCAGATGCTTTGTCATCACAGAACTGTTGTAAGTCATGCAAGACAGTGACACATTAATTTATGTTAAAGGGTGTTTCTGCCGCCTCCATGCCAGGACCATCAAGATCTGGAACATACATTTGTGCCCTGAACAGGCATTCGTATGACGTACACCCCCATCCCCCCCACAGGGACCTTCTGGGCAGATTAAGCGCTCTCTGGACTCATACAGGTGTGTAAGCCAACTATAACCCGTGCCTAATACTGTGGGTGTTAAAGATTGCTTTAAATTTCGGTTTCGTTGATCCATGACACTATTTCCCTCGGGATGAAATGGAGACTAGTAATGCAGTTGGACACCTAACGAAGCCATGGCGTACCTGAAAGCCCTTGAGGCAAAAGCAGGGCCCTGGTCAGAGTGGAAAGCCGCAACAGCATATGTGCCGATAAAGAGTTGCAAATCTTTAATAACAGTCTGAGCATCAGCCGAGCATTTTGGCCAAACCCATAGAAATCTGGAGCATTAATCAACAGTGACTAAGATGTATTTGTATGGATTTTCAGATGTCTGGGGACCACAATGGTCAAGTTCACACATTGTAAGGGTTTGTTGGAAGGAGGGGTGTCTGCGGTGGGCGTTTGGCGGTGGATCCTTCTATTTGCTGGCAGATGTCACAACAAAGGACATCTTGCTTGGTCTGCTTGTAGAGACCTGGCCACCAGTAACATGCTTGCAACAATGAAATTGTAGTCACCACACCAGCATGGGCAGAAGCAACTTCCTCATGTGCTACTTCAATCAATTATGCTCTTTGGTCTTTATTGGGAAACACACAATTTCCCACCGCAGGTATCACCACTACGGCTGTATTGAGGCATGATATGAGGTACGAGTATTTATCAGCTATGCTTTTGGTAAGGGTGTGCCATCAGCCGAAGCTTTCACAGCTGCCAGCGTTTCATCATCCAATTTTGTTCTGGAACTAGTTACTGCAAGAGCCGTAGCTACAGCTGATTTGGCTGCTTCATCAACCAAGGTGTTGCCTGCAACATGTATTACAACCCGCTGATGTCCTAGTGTACGTACAACATGGACATTGGGTAGCGTTTCCTTCAGATCCACTACTTCCCCCCACAGAAGTCTGTGTATAATGGTGGGTCCTTTTGAATCTGTGAACCAATACTGGCACCAGTAATGCAGATATTCATTGAAGGACTGGACACAATAGTATAAATCACAAACAATTAGCGTCATCTGCTCAGGATCTGTATGTTCCAGTGCCAACACCAGAGTCTTGAGCTCTGCAAGCTGTGCAGTGCAGTCCCATAGGGTCTGCGTGTAGGTATGTTGTGTATGGAATTTACCATCCCTGCATGTACCCACTCATGACTGCGCAAGTGGTGGAATACTGAAGTTTCGTACTTATAGCTGGTTGGGCTGAACCATCAGCACACAAAATTGTCTGATATTGTTCAATAGACAGTGTATTTGCTGGAACTGGATATTCAAGTTCATATTGCAAAAACTCTTGGGTTTGTAATTTTGAGTCAAAAATATAATCATCATCAGTGGCCGTCAAAGACTTTGCCCATTGGATCCAACGCAAATGTAATGCTTTAGAGTTTTAGGAACGCTGGCTTTGGTAACAGCCTCGAGGATTGGAATGGGGGCTACGACAATGATACGTTTCCCCTGGGCCACAGGTCTCTCTTTGATGACAGCCAAATGGACAGCAGTGAGAATTTTCTCAGTGGGAGCAAAGCTTTGTTCAGCTGTGGAGTACAAATGTGACTTGTATGCAATCGGGACAGTCTCACCCTCATCGAATGTTACGTAGGTGAAGCCAATGGCGGCACCAGAAATTACTCTGTTGACCAGGTGTTTTTTGTTGTCCCTCGTATGTAGGTGTTTTGCTTCAAGCATGTCTTTTTGTAATGCTCTGAGAATGCATATGTATTCCACTGTCCAGTATTTGCTGGTAAAGTCAGGACATATTAAGTCATAAAATAGCTTAATGCGTTGTGCATAATCTGCAATGTATGTTCTGCCAACATTTAAAAAGCCCAACAAGGACTAGAGCTTTTTTATTGTGTTTGGTGGTTGTAATTGTGCCCATTTTTCTAAAAATTGGGGCGCAAGGCTCTTGACTGTATCCAACAGTTTGTATCCCAAGAACACTAAGGAAGGTTATTTTATTTTTATTTTTAATTTTATTTTTAGTTGAATTCGGCAAATCCTACAACAGTGCGGGCTACCCGTCTTATATGTTGCATGAGGTCGTCGTCCGTGAGGTAGATGTCAACCATGTATGACAACAGGGTAAATATTGTGTAAAATAGATGTAACACGAGCTGAGAACAGTCCTGGACTGTTCTTGTACCCTTGTGGGAGTCAGCAGAATTTTTTCTGAGAGCCTAAAGCGCTGAAACTTGTTAAGTCCCTACATTCAGGCGCTATGTCTTGGCAGAAGAACCTGTTGGAAACATCCAGGGTCGTTTTGTATTTTTTACGCACTATATTGTTCATAAGTACTGTGCTGTGTGCATTTTGTATTGCAAATGTGCATGTGTTTAAACGTCTGCAGCCTAAAACTACTCTATATGAATGGTTGAGTTTAGCGACCGGAAACAAAGGATTGTTCATTGGTGAAAGACACGGTTAAATAACACCCTGGTATTCTGATAGTTTGAGGATTTCCCTCACATGTGCTTTAGATTCATGCATTATTGGATACTGGGGTTGAGGTTGGCTTTTAATTGGTATTAAGTGGTGGGAGAATCTTTATCCACCCTACGTGGTTTCAGTATAACGATGGTGCCTGCACCATTGCCCATTCAATGGCATGTATTTCAACAAGCTTTCTGGGAACAAGGGGTAAGAATAATTTTTCAATAATCCTTTCTCTATAAGGGAGCTCACGGACATATTGGTGGCCAATCTTTTTTGGCCAGTAATATATCATAAATGGTGATGATGCGGTCCCAAAAGGTAGCATTAATTGTGTGTTCAATGTTTTCCTCTAACTGCATAGTTATTTTATATAACCTGTCGGGCGTGGAGACACTCATGTCCGCAGTCTCAACTTGTAAGAAGTCATTAGTTGCATTCACCTCCAGATGCTCTTGAAGATTCCGGCGAACTATTGTGACCTCTGCTGCACTGTCTAGCAGTGCAGGTGCCCACTTCCTATTCTTCAGTTTTTTTGGGGGGGAAGTTTCTCTTCTTTCTTAACAGAAACTTCAGACGAGCGTTATGAGTCCTTTCTCGGTTTCAAATACTCTGTTCGCTGCTCTGACCACCCACCTCTTTCACTGTGTTTTTCCGGTAAGTCCTGAAAGAAACGAGATTGGAGTGTATCAGTATATTGATATGTGTCAGGCGTTTTTATATTATCTCTGTTTCTAAGATTATATCTGTTCTGTGGGGTCTCCAAATACGGAGATTCTCCCCTTTCTTTTTTAGGTGTTTGTTGTTTTTTTATCCCAGCGCTTTTAGGTGCTTGCTTAGTAGAATCTTTATTAGATCTACCTTGTAATTGTGGTTTCATTGGTCTGGCCCCCAGACTATCTCAACCAATACTAAAGTAGATCTCAGCGATAAACTTTGTCAGCTCACGTTCTTGACCCTGTGCAGGAACGTCCTGGAGCTGCATGCGTTCTACTAGTGCAACTGCTTCCTCTTTAAGGTTACTTAACATTATGGAAGAGACAGTGACATAATTGCCCATTAATTGCATCCCCAAATCCAGGGCCGGGGCAGCCCCGATTTCATGTTGAATTTGTTTTAACACCCCCGGAAGACTGGCAAGTGTGGGTGTACCATGTGCAGTAGTATAGAGCATGGCAAATACCATGTCCCATGTGTCACAATTATCTAACATAGGGACCATCCCAAATGGCAAGCACATAGTGAGGATTTGATGTTTGTCCTGAGGACCCATATCGGGAAAGACTGCTTCCAGCACATTTATGTTTTTGAGCTAGCCAAAACGGAATTTCTTCCCGCTTGGTGGGTGCTTTATCCATGATCTAATGTACAGTTGCAGGGTTAATGCCTGGCATAACTGCATGTGGTTGCGCTGGGGCAGCAAGTGATGGGTTGGTATTTAGTGTTCGCATTACAAACTGTACAGTCTGTATATTCCAGTAAGCTCTATATATAAGCGGTGAACCTGAGCTACCGCTAAGGTTGCTGCATCAGGGTGTGGTGTATATGTGGCCAACAGAGGCCAGGTCGGGCCATCATTGCTCAGAGGATCTAACCTAATGTGTAATATTGTATGTGAAAGGGCGCCATCAAGCCAATGATTATGGTCTTGATAAGATAAAGGTATTTCTAAATATGCATAAGCTCTGTATTGTGCAGGTATGTTTGTAGGTGTATAATGATTAAATGTGTTTGAGTTCCATTTTGTTGCTGGAAAGGTGACCGAAGAATAAAAACTTTCAGTTCTGTAGGCTGGATGAGTCTCAACAACAAATGTGACTGGACCTCCTTGGGGCGTTAAGATAGGTACTATCTACTTAGCTGAGGAGGCAATCCACAGACGTCCCGTATATAGTACTGAGGTGTCTTTAGCCTTTAGTGAGGCAGATATATTTAGGAGGATCCAAAAATGAGTGTCTGACCAAATGTTGGCGGCGCCATGTTGCGTAGGTTCTCATTATCCTAATGAGGCTACTGTATTAGAGCAGCAGAATTGCATAGATTGTGGGGTACTTAGTACTATTCCACACCATGTAAAGCCTGTCGGCCTAATCCCGGTTTTCCGGCTAACTAGCAGCACCACATCTCCACCCAAAAGCAGGGATGACTGTGGCAACCGGGTACATGACAAGAAGGACTTCTCAGGGAAATCGTGGTCGATCAGATCTTGTCCCTTTCTCTAGGTTACACTACTCTCACACAGGCAAGGACAGACAGAGGCAGAATATAGTTCAATAAGGGTTTATTGAAGTAACTGCATCTTAGATAAAACAGCAGGTATTGCGATAACTATGATGTTAAAACACAATAAAAGCTAGAGTGTGACAAGGAGAGTGAAACACAAAAACAGTCCCACCATACCGTCACTAGGATTGATTTGGATCTCCTACCTACGGTATGTTCGAGCACAGCATAATAAGCCTAACCCGCCCTTCAGGTTTCCCGTTGGGAAAACATCATCCCTGAGTAAGGAAGCCTGTAGTCTAGAAAGGCACCGTCCCCATGTAGGCCAGGGTTCGGCAGTCTAAGCAAGCAGCTGAAGCGAGGAAATCAGCATGCATTCATGGTCATCTGGCTGGAATCTCCCTCTAACGTGTATGGGACAAAAGGAGTGTTTTTATAATAAAACAGTTGATATTATAAGAAATGGCCCCCACATATGAGTGTGTATGTTTCCGTGAATGTTGGGTACACAGCGTACCAGTTTTGCCGGCAACCCGATCTGACCGCAGCCTTAAAGAAAGCACAAAGTGAAATTAATGTCCTACTGAAAACATAATGCTTTCCTAGGCGAAAGAACATTAAGATAAAGAGAAATAAAACACCACCACAAATGTGGCTATTGCTAGAAAACGAAAGATGCTGAATTAAATGTAACTGGTCTAAAGTGCACAACAGCAGACCTAGTTATGGCTAAAATAGCTACACAACAAGGATTGTTTGCACAGAAATGTGTTTAATTGTCCGAGATACAGAACTGGCCTCCATTCTCCTGACTTTTTTTCTTCCCAGGAAATACCGGGAGTAGAAACCTAGTCCTCTTTGATGAGGGAGAACTTTCTCTTTTGCACCCTTGGAGAGCATTTGAGATGCTTAATGTCTTAGTAAGTGAAGATGAGGTGGGTGTGCCCCTTTCAGTGGATAGCTTGGAGGTCTGTGCACAAACTACAGGGTATGACCGGAACGCACTATATCCAACACCTATTTGTCCAATGTTATCTCCTTCCATTGCTGCAGGTAATTCAAGATGTTCACATCCACCTGGTTGGAATGGGAAGAAGGGGGAATTGTAGCCGGTACCCGAAAGAGATCATCACTTGCGGTTGGCGTCCCGACCTGGGGGGGGGGGGGGGGGGGGGGCGCTGTTTCCTACTGCCGCCTTGTTTGCTATAGGCTGCTGTGGATGGTTGACGATAGGCCTGGTGATAAGGAGGCCTGCATTGCGATTGTGGCAGGAGTTGTCTCTGGTAACCACCTCTGAATAAAGTGAAACCTCTGCCTCCACTAAAGGGCAATCTTTTATACTGCTGAGTGCCAAGAGACCGTGTAGTATCTGTGTCTGTTTTAATACACAATGAAACATAATCTATATGCTTGCCAAACAAGGTTTCCCCATCATAGGCCATGTCTAGTGTCTTGGATTGGACCTCTGGTAGAAACGAAGGGGCTTTCAACCAACCCTGCTGCCCCAGCTAATTGGCAGAAGCCTGTGGAGGCGAGGTCTAAGGCGCAATCAATTATTTCTGCTGAGGTGCGTTTGCCCTCCTGCAATATCTTTCTAGCCTAGGGTTGTTTATCCTCCGGGATGAGGTGAATGAAACTACTCACATCGGACCACATCTTGCAGTCATAGTGCCCTAAAATTGCTAGGTTATTGGCTACCCGGACAGTAACCGCTGAAAACAGGGAGAACCTCTTCCCTACATTGTCCAAGCACCTGCCTTCTTTGTCTGGTGGGGCTGAAATAGGAATGGACAGATTCTTGGAGCATTGCTGGGTAGCTCTGGAGACAAGAGTCTAGCTTTGGAGGGCCTACTAAGCAGGCTTGAGAATCTTATGTAGAGTTATATCTCTTATCCAGATGAGGTGGTACTGGTGGCACTGTGGCTGGATTATTCATTATTTTTATCCCCTCACTCCATATATATAGTCAATTATGGGGATAGCCCTCACAGACTTTCTGGCTTGCTCATGGAAGACATAATCTGTGTGAGAGACAGATGCTGACAGTTGAAAACATGTGGCAGCCCTATCCATCAAATAATGAAACCCTCCAATTTTCCTCAGGTGCAGAAGGCAAGGGGGAGGTGTGATGGCGTAGGTGCTAAGTAATCATCCCACTCGTCATGGGGATGTTGAGGAGCAATGATTTCTCCCTCTTTTCTCTCCTCTTCTGAGGAAGTATCATCCTCTCAGGGAGGCGCAGCTATCGCAGAAGCTGGTGTAAGCCTAGGTGTTGCTGGAGGTGGCAGTATGATTCTAGGTGTAACCAGAGCGTTATGCTGCATTTGCAGAAGCTGCTGTGGATGGTCAGGAGTAGAATCCAGGAACTTATGTCTGTAGTCCTGAAGCATGGCCTGAAGGTCTTGAATCACGGTCATAGGCATCTGCACCGTATTACGTCCTGATTGGGGGATCAGCAGAATCTGAAGCAGTGGTAGCAATAGTGTATTGTGGCACTGATGTTTCTTTTGTGGCAGGTGGTGTGGACTTTGGTGGCACTGTCAACGTTGTCGATGATGGTTTCGTCGCTGGTGGAGTCGATGATGATGACCTCATTGACGGTGATGTCATTGTTGATGGTGGCTTCATTCACAAATGGCACACAGATGGTGGAGGAGACTTCAGCGACTGTTCAGCAGGTATCATCGTCGACAGAAGTTTTTTCTTTACTGGTGGCGATGTCAAATTGACCCTGTCAAAAAAACTAGTGCCACATCACTGAAGAGATTGGTGTCTGTTTGGCCTTTGTCTTTGTTTCCCCACTTTTGCCCCACCCTTTCCCCTCACGCGGGCCGACGTCGACGATGTTAGTGATGATAATGGCCTCGTCGACAAGACGGTGGTGATGGTGGATTTGGTGGTCATCATCAACAGCATCGTTGGTGTTGTCGACTGGGGCTTCAGTATTGTTTGTCTTGCTGTCATCAGGTCAGAGGAAGGAGAACGGTGACGAGGCTCCTTTTTCTTTGGATATGGAGTGGACGGCTGTGAGGAAGCTGAACCTGAGGCAATCAGATGAATTTTCTCCTTTCAATAGTCCTTATGATGAGTTTTAGCAGCCTTCCTGCTCTCCTTAGAACGCCCCTGGTCAGATGATCTTGACCTTTTCTGGGGTTTTGAAACTTTGTCACTGTCCTCACATGAAGTGCTGGACGTCACCTGTAACCATATGAGAAGTCTTCCTTCCCTGTCCCTCAGAGTTTTTGAGATGATACGACAGATCTTGCAGTCCTTCACTGGATGTTTAGGGAACAAGCAGGGCAGGCAGTCCTTGTGAGGATCATCAATATGCAGTTTTTTCCTGCCACAGTATTTGCAGAGATGAAAAAAAGCCTATTTTAGAAGGATCTGACATCTCTGTAGGTAGGAGGTAGGCAGTAGCTTTCACAGGGACAAAACTGAGCACAGCTCAGGGAGACTCCCTTCACACAATCTGCGGTAGAAAATCTGAGCGAGAGCAACATGGTTGCCGTGTAATTGCGAGGCTTCCTGCCCCGCCCACTTGGGATCCCGAAGCCGCCGCAGTTGGTGCCGCGCTTGCGGCCGGGCAGGATCGGGAGCGGAGAAGAATCGCCGGCAAACCTCCGGCGTCCCAAGGGATTCTGTCGCGGAAAGGAGGAGAGAGGTGCGGCAGAGGCAGAGGCGGCGGTTTTCAAATAACGGCATTCGCAGGTAACAGCGTGAATTAATGAGCCGTTACGGAGCAGGGCGGCTCAAGCCTGATCGTGGGCTGAAATCTCACTAACCCATGGCCGGGCCCAACAATGAAGACACAACACGAGGGGGTTGTTTTGTAGCAATAAGGTGAAGGCGCAAAATGCAAGGTCTACAGCTTGTGTTTACTGGAGCTTCGCGCCGTGTCTGACTGCTGTTGTAGCTGCAGTATACATCAAGATAGCTACAAGTAGCGCTGACTGTATCCCCTCCGGACACCAGCGTTTCAGTGACAATTGTCTGTTATTCATTAAGCAGTCGCGCTTTCTCTCACCGCAATAGCCACCATTAAGGACTCTGCGCATACCTGCACCCGTTTTTGCTGCCATTTATGTCATAACATGACAACGATTAAGGACGTGGAAGGAAAATAGAGGAGAAATAATCTGGCAAAAGTGTTGAAAGACTCTATTTTTAGGGGAGGGAAGAGGAAGAACCCTAGGAAGTGTCAATGCTTCCGACTACGCACAGTAATATATTATGGTATATGTCTACCCCCGCACAGCCATTAAGGAGCGTGATTAAACAAACAATAACAGAGGTATTGGCGGCAGCGGTGGGCATAACAAGACTTATTCGATTACTATCTCAGACTATAACAATAAATATGGCACCCAAAGTCAATAGGTATCTGGGGAATAAAAGCGAGGGCGCTAAGATCGTACGCTCTGGCAGGGGAAAAGGAGAGTCTGCAGGAGTAAATAAACGTTTAATGTCTACAACCGGTAAAGTGGGGGGGGAAAATACTTCTACCTCAGGATTGATGAAAGACTGCAAGATGAGTGCTAAGATAAGCGACAGCACTATCTCCCTGTTGGAAAACAAATTGAAAGATAAAAATCAATCAACTATAATGGCTTTTCTGTCCAGTGGAGTACAAGATGCCTCTGCTGCAAATGCAACCCCCCCCCCCCGAAAAATAACTGGCCAGGAATAGGATCATCCCCTCTTGACTCAAGCGTGGGAAACCAAGATCAATGTGACAAACCCATAATAAGCCTATCAGGCAATCAAGACAACATCCGGGCAGCAATTGGAAAAGTGCTCAGTCCCCCCGGAAATGAACAGCTACAACCCCAACAAATGGTGCAAAGCGAACAGCTGGATCTTCAGAATGAGGGGAGAATTGGAAGTCCATCAGGATACACAGTGGAGGAGAACAATTATACTAACCCCTTAGGCAGCCCTAAAAAACGGGATAACATTATGGGGGGGAAAAATCCCCAATTAACTGACTGGGGCAGAGAAAGCAGTGACAAGTTTTACTCTCTGACAGAGGAGTCTGATCTTGGCAGCGCCGACTGCAGTTTTAGTGAAACTGATGAGAGTGAGATCTCTGAAACGGGCAACAAATCTCCAAGTGGGGAACATACAGTGCGTAAGACTCGTCAACGGAAATCTGTTAAATCACGTTCTGGTTTACAAGAGGGCTCAGAAACTACGACACCTATGAGTGGTAGGACTTTAAGGTGGGTCTATTCGGGGATAAGCCTGGCAGATACTTTTACCGGTGGCAACCAAAGCCCCACCAAAGATAAAACTGATCCAGGAGCCGCAGCCGGGAGTATTGGTAATTCTGGTGATGCTCACGCGATGGGCACCGAGACGGGGATCCTACAGTCAATTTACAGTTCAATCAAAGAGCGACAAACGGAGACTAGGATTGAAAGCCGTCGGGCTAGGGTCGCCACAAAGAGGCTGCAAGGATCTGTACGTAAGGTAGTGAAATCATGCATGGAAATTGAAGCCAAGCTATGCTCTATGGAAGATCGGATAGTGGCAGTCGAGGATGACATTGATACTCTCAAAGAGCAGAACACTGCCCAAGAAGCACAACTGACGGATGTGATGTGGAAGATGGAAGATTTGGAAAACAGACAAAGAAGGAACAATCTACGATTTCTGGGTATACCAGAAGGACTAGAAGGGGACAATATACAGGCATATATGGTTGTTCTTTTGCGTGGGGCCTTTCCAGAACTGGGAAATCGGGATTGGGACAATGAGGTGCAGAGGGCTCACAGGTTCCCGATAAACCGTCGGGAGGGGGGACATCGGGCAGACTCTAAATACCCAAGAGCGATTCTGGTTTATTTCGGGAGCTATTTGGTACGTCAAGAGGTAGCCGATAAGACTCCTCCCAATACCCCACGCTCCTGCAATGGGGTTACCTTCTTTACCCACCCCGACTTCTGTCACGCTACAGTGGAGCGGAGATGGCGGCTTCGGCAGCTCATTAAACCGTTCTTTGAGAAAGGAGGGGAGGCTTATCTGTTGGCCCCCGCTAGGCTAAAAACAATAATGAGTGGAAAAGTAAGAATCTTTACATCAGAAATTAAGGCAAAAGAATACTTGATGGGGGTGAATGTATAGCGTATAGAAGAACTAGTGAAGACATAGGCACTCGGGGCACCGTTGGGTGGGGCAGGTTGATGCATGCACGACACCAACATTCAGGCCATTCGGGGTCTGATTGCTCAACAGAATGGGGGGCCAGTATCAGGAGGGGAGGGAGGGGATCAGGGAGGGGGTAAGGGGCGACTGGCCCTGGGGGAGGGAAGGGGGGTGGGAAGGGGAAGGGGAAAGTAGGAGGGGTTGGGGGAGGAGCGATAGGGGTAAATCAGGGGGAGAAAATGGAAAGGAAACGATCAATGGAGGTGAGAGATAGGGGGCAAAGAAGTGGAAAAGGAAGGAAAGGGAACTCAAGAGATGGTGTAGTCAGAAATGGTAACTTGAGGGATCTCAAAGAGAAAGGATTTGAATTTACAAAAAGGAAGGGGTATGGCTAGACTCAGAATTGTTTCAATCAATATATGTGGACTGAACGATCCTCATAAAAGAAGGAGAGTGGCCGAAGAACTTAAAACTTTTAAGGCAGATATTTTCTGCCTGCAAGAAACACACGTGGAATATAAAAACTCCGGGATCCTCGGCTCACTTGGTTTGAAGGCAATTGCCTGGTCTAAACAAGAAGCTAGAACTAAAGGAGTGGCGATTTTAGACCAGACTGGTAAATTAAAATTTACTCGGCAAAAGGCCGATACCGGTGGAAGATGGGTAATAGTAGAATGTAGCTATGGCCATAATAGCTTTACATTATGTTCCATATATGGGGTAGTTACGGATGACCCGATTGTAATTGACACCCTCGCTATGGAGCTCACAGGATGGGCCCCTCCCTATATCATTTGTGGTGATTTTAACTTTAATGGCTCGTGGGAGGGACTACAGGATTTATTAGCACCCACAACTGAGAAGTATCAAGGGCGTAAACCTCGGGTGTACAAGGCAATGGGTGCTATTCAGCAAGAATTAGGGCTGGTGGATGCTTGGGTTAAGCTGCGCAAACCTGATCCCGGATATACTTATTACTCGGCTCCACATGTGAAATTAGCACGGCTTGATTATTTTCTAATCTCCCCTGTATTCTTAAAACAAGCCAGGATTGAGTTATACTCACGGATGGTGTCAGATCATAACCCTTTAGTACTTGATGTGGAACTGGATGGGTTAGAACCAAAAGTCAGCAGATGGACATTTGAAAGGGGACTTTTAAAAAATCCAGAATATTGTGAGCATATGAGTAAGTGGATAACTGAATTTTGGGGGTTCAATCAGGGGTCAGCCCCAGTAGAGATTGTCTGGGACACTCTGAAAGCTGGTATTCGTGGAGAAACATTAAGCTTTAGTATTAAAAGACAGAAGGAGGCTCAAGGGAAAATAATAGAGTCTCAAGCAAAGCTGCGGTCTGCAGAAAGACAGTTGGCTATAGCTATAGAAACCGGAGTAGATATAAAGAAAGCACAGGAAGAGGTTGGCATAATAAAAGCAACAGCAAATGAGGTTATAGCCCAAAAAATAGCAGAGAAATATTTAACGCAGCGCGCGCAAGGGTTTGAGTTTGGAGAAAAAGTCGGACGGCTGCTAGCGATTCGGGCAACCCAGAAAACAGCGGAAGGGGTAATTAGGGAGATCACAGATCGGCAAGGACGGGTAACATCAGAAGTGGGCGGGATCAGAAAGGTGTTCCACGGAGATTATCAGGAACTTTATGATGAAACATCAGTATATTCGGATGAAGATGCTTTAGAATTCTTGTACCCCATTAAGTTGGGAAAGCTAGATAAGGAAGACAAGGCACGCCTTGGAGAACAGATAGATGTCTCAGTAATAGAAACGGCAATAAACAATCTGCCCACAGCGAAGGCTACTGGTCCTGATCTGATCCCTCTAGAATTTTATAAAGTTTTCAAACTACCTCTGCTTCCGGTTATGTTGGAGTTGTATACTCAGGTACAAAATGGAGGGAAAATCCCCCCATCTTGGGATCTAGCTAATATAGTTATATTTCATAAGAAGGGAAAACCCCCGTTAAATCCAGCCTCATATCGCCCGATCACATTAATAAATAGTGATGCCAAGATATATTCAAAGATCTTGGCAGTCCGATTGGCATTGGTGATTAAAAAACTGGTCTCTCCACGGCAACATGGGTTTATCCCAGGAAGAGATACAACCAATCATATCCAGAGAGTTCTAGCACTCTTTGATTCTACGGAAGTAGCAAAAGAGCCTATGGCGGCTGTTTTTTTGGATGCAGAGAAGGCATTCGATCGGGTGAATTGGAAGTATTTATGGCACGTTATGGAATATTATGGGCTAGGGAAGAAATTTATTACAGCAGTAAGGGCTTTATATAGATCCCCGACTGCGCAAATACAACTAATGGGAGGACAATCTGAGACTATACTAATTAGGAGAGGCACCAGGCAGGGGTGCCCTTGCTCTCCTCTTCTGTTTGCTTTGTATATAGATCCTCTGCTGAGACAATTGGAAGAAAATAGTAAGATTCCACCAATCCATAGGCAGGGATGGGACACCAAAGTCTTAGCATATGCAGATGATATAGCCATACTAACACCCTCTCCTGATTCAGCACTGAGAGAGATTGAAGTGGTGACGAAAAAATTCTGAAGGTTTTCCGGGTATCTGTTAAATGGAGCTAAGACACAGCTGTTGGCTAATCAATACACAAATATCAAAGATCCACGGAGGGTGGACCATGCAGTATATTTAGGTATTAATATTACACCAAATGTAGTTGAAGTCGTAAACCTAAATATAGATCCTATACTCGCCAAACTTAGAGATGATACATGCAGATGGAATAATCTACATTTAACCATTGTAGGGCGATGTAATATGATAAAGATGATCTTCCTCCCAAAGTTGTTGTATCTATTTCGTGCTATACCATTGAACTTTGCTAACGTAAAATTTAAAGAGATTGATAGAATAATTATGAGATTTATATGGGCGTATGGCAAGTGTAGGAGATCGAGTAAATTTATGTCTCTTCCCCGTGAAAGGGGTGGGTGGTCCCTGCCGAATGTAAAACTATATCAAATGGCAGCAGCCTTTCAGCATATGCGTCCGCTACTGGGATCTGACACAGAAGGCGCTATAAAGGCAGATAGCCCCAATATATATGAGCTGCAGATAGGAGCTGCAGCCAATGGGTGTTTGGTAACATTCCATGAGCCTGGATATTATAAGAAAACTAGGTATAAAGTCCTAGGAGCGGCTCACAAGTGCTGGCGATTATGGTATAAAAAGAAAGGATTCGGTAGATACAACTATTATACCATGATCGAGAAGAATCCATTACTTCCTGAAATATTTCACAATAGATATATGGCAAAGTGGTGTACATCAGGTATTACCAGGCTAGGAAACTTTTTCGACAACTCGGGGGTCAAGACGTTTCGAGATCTACAGGAGCAATATGGTCTACAGAAAAGGGACTTCTTCAAATATCTACAGATAAGGAACTTTTTAGCGAAAAAAACAGGGGGGGTGCAGGGATTTAAAAGTAATCAACTGTTGAACGATATTCTGGCTAAGCCCAGCATAACTATTAGGTCAATTTATCCTATTTTAATGGTAGAAGAAGCAGATGATTTAGAAAAGAACAAGGAGAGGTGGAGTAAGAAGCTGGCGGATGGTAGTAATAATTTTTTGAGATCACTGGAATTGGGATATACCATTCTATTATCATCTTCCCTACAAGCACAGCATTACAAGACTTTGTTTGATCTGTATCATACACCAGCCCATCTCGCCAAATGGGGATGTGTGTCAGGAACAAACTGTCCAAGATGTGGGATGCATGGTGCAGATATTATACATATGATGGCTACATGTGGGGAGTTAAAAGCCTCAAGGGAAGGTATTCAATCTGTGTTGAAGGAGGTAGTGGGCTATGATCTTGTCCTCACGCCTGAGATTATGGTCTTTGGGACTGATGGCAAAATCGCTGGACCTCACAGAGCGTTTATTTTTGTAGCTATGGCGTTGTTTCGAATCTGTTTATCAACAGCATGGCTGGATCTACGACCCCCGTCCTGGCAACAATGGCTGGCTAGGCTGCTGTCTGTATATCACTTGGAGATGTCACTGTATGAACGGAAGGGGAGACAAGCCAGGAGGAAAGGGAAGATAATATGGGGTCTGTTTCAGGCTTGGATACAGGCCCATAATGATCGGGCCACTCCCTTTTGAATAAATTAATGGGTACCACTTCTAGATAGAGTTTGAGGGGTGGCTAGGTTTTGTGTTTTGTAGTACGTATGATATAACTTGGTAATATTTTTTTTTTTCTTTTTTTTTAAGCCTTCAGTGTATAATGACATAAGAATATATGTGTTATGTGTTTCCTTCCAATAAAAAAAAATAAAAAAACAATTAAAAAAAAGAAAATCTGAGCGAAAGATCTTCTCTTGGAAGTATTCTAGAGGGTGGTGATTGGTCAAGTTTGGTTCTTTTTTTTTAAAAGGACACAGATAGGTATCTGATTGATTATAGCCCATGGTGATTCTTGCATACTGCTTTCCTACAATACTGTGGGACTCCCACTTTGATGACAGGGAATGATTCAAGCATGTGAATCTATGAAAGACCCAATACTGGATAATAGCAATGGCTACAGCACCACAGAATGAGATGGGGCAGATGACACAAAATCCCTTTCAAAATTGTTGAGTTAAAAGCTAAGCTACAAATAATGCACTCAATTGCCTTGTCACACCATTTAATTGTGAGCAACTAATGAAGTTTCAACCAGCATCTCAGTCACTAGTTGCAATACATTGCTTCATCACTTTTGGAAACTAGTTTTAATATATTGAAGATACCAGTATGTTAAGTTATACAGGTGGTAACATAGAAATCTCTAATAAATGTACCTGCACAAAATAAAATATTACAAAAAATCCCGGATCAATATTTGATAGGGATGTCCGCAGGTCAATACTCAAATGTAAATGACACATTCCATGCTAAACTCATTGAACCTCTCTACCTTAACTCGTGATAAGATAAAGTCACCCCAATCCTCAGAATCCCATTGATATTGAGTAGTTTTATATTGGGCACAAGTGCCCAAAGGCGTCTTGGAACTGGCATCTGCTAGATTAAGTACTGAGACAAAGAGCACAGATTAACTACTGAGACAAGGAGCATGTAACAGATCACTAGAGATGAGAAATCTGCCATATGTTGTACTGTTTCCTAAAACAGGACAGATTAAACTGACATCTGAGGTGTCCCAGTAGATTGTTCCAAAGTTGGCATGTGGTGCATTGGATGCGCCCTGCTTCTCGTGCTTGTTTCCCCAGCACAAAATAAAGATTAAATTAAAGTTCTGTGTTCTTAGAAAAAGCTGCAAAGTGTGTGTGGTACACATGGCATTGGGTTGACAAAACAGAGTTGCTGGAGTTGCATAAAATGGCAGGGACTATATTTCCAAAGAGATCATGGTTGCAATTGTAGTTTGATGGGCTGGGCTAGTTTCTTGTGCTGCAAGCCAACAATGGAAAGGAAACCTGAATCAGTAATGCATGACATCAGTACAAAGGACTACGTTCCACCAGGTTGGACTTAAGAGCACTCCCTGCTGGTTGCAGAAGAGGTCATGCTGCATTAATAGTTTATTTGGAAGAGGCAACAACAAGCCATAGCTGTCTTTGCAGCTTGGAGTTCACCAGTTGGTGTGGGACAAAGGAAATGGATGTGGTCTTTTAAGCTGAAGAACATCCTCCACATACAACTTACTAGCCTAACACTTATCAGCAAAGGTGATAAAAAGAGTGTTCTCTAGCAGAAATGTCATTTTGATAAGCCATCTTTCTCATGGTGGTAAGGAAACATAGCAAAAACATTACTTGCATCCTAAAGAATCTTTTAGGAGGTAGCATCTCTACATCGATTGGATATGAGGACTCATAAGGAAAAGCCTCAGTTTTATTATGAAATTTCTTGCAAAAGGACATGTCTCTTCGGCTTTCATCACACAGAACATTCCAGAAAATGTCAATGGGGAACATGATTCTTTTTATGTATCCATGAGGATCTTCTGAGTGTAGGATGCTAAAAATTAGTGCTTACACGGTGTCTGGCACTCTCAGTATCTCCTAATGGTATCATTTTGGAACAGGTGCCTCCACAACTGGTAACTCACCAACTGCCAGTAAGTAGCTTACAGGCCTGAAGCCCAGCAGGTTACTCAAAGGTTCTGAAGCTGGGAAGCATCACCTCCTGCACATGGCAGGAGAAAGCGCCATTTAGCTGGAGGCACTAACTATGGCAATCTAGACAATGGCGAGAAACGTGAAGAGATGGCCACACGTGGTGAAGGAGAACACAAGAAGTGCAGTGTTAAAGAACATAACAATTGGGCACGTTTCAGGATGTGCATGGCTAGTGAGAGAGAGAAAGAGTGAGAAACAGTGAGAAACAGACAGAGGGCACGAGACAGGGTGTGTTTTATGTGTGCGCTTCCAGGGACATGCCAAGAAAGAAGAATGCAAGCGTGCATGCTTGTGAGGATATCTGCATTTTTGTGTGTTGTAGGAAGGTAGTGAAGCTGGTTAAGATTCACAATGCAATACTGTCACAAACCCTAAAAATGGCCCTTGGATTAACACTAATAAATCCTTAGCTCCGTCCTGGTACAGTGGCAAAGAGAAGTCAGGCTTTACTAGAGGAACTTGTGTTAAGCATTTCACAGTACCAAAGTGGACGATAGGTAATTCACACAACTCGAAGTAAATCAGACACCAATTTATAAAAATAAAGCGGATTTATATATTAATTTAGACACCAAATCGAACTTGATCAAATACATATAACCAAAGCTATGGATTTTAGAAGAAAACATAAATCACAGCAATTCAAAACTGCTGAACTTTTGCACTGTGATCAATGGGAAAAAGTGATAGTGACAATCGGTCACTAGCAGCTAGAGTTACGTGGAATCTATGGAGGGTAGAGATGAGGCAGGTCCCAGGATGCAACAACTGTCAGTTCAATTTTACCTGGCCCGTGAAGCCCGGGAATAGAGTTGTCCTGGCTATTCTTGGTGCTGAATAGGAGCAGCGGGACAGCTACCTTTACCACTCACAGCATGCTGTATGGAACAAGATGCAAAAACACAACAACGAGGCCGCTGCTGATGTCGGATATAGGTGCCCTCTAGGTGCAGCGTCCTGTGTGGGGGTCAGTTGCCAGACTAGCGACCAACAAACCTTGGCAGCGGTAAGCACAGCATGAAGTTAATTCGACATCCAGAAGTCCAGGGGAAGAAAGTAGGGGCCTGAAACTTCGTGGAAGGCTGGACTACTGGTCCCACAATGCACTATACCATCTGGATTTCGGCCATCCCTCAGAGGGTCAAATGGTCAGCGGTTCTTTCGTTTTGGAGCGTTGTTACTATTTGCCCATGCATCAATAATTCACACATAAGGTCTAGCTTGCCAAGCAATGGGTCAAGGAAAGAGGCCACACCATCACCTTCTGAGCTTTCCAGAGAGACTCATTATCATACCGTTGAGAGTTTTGTTAAACCTCTCTACTAAGCCATTTGTTTGGGGGTGGTAAGGAGTGTTGAACTTGTAAGTAACACCACACTCTTTCCACATGGCTTTAAGGCAAGCAGATATAAATTTTGCATCTCTGTCTGATACCACCTCTTTAGGAAAACCCACTCTTGAAAAGATACCAAGGTCTTTTGCCAATGCAGCTGCTGTAGTGGTCCTAAGAGGAATGGCCTCTGGGTACCTGGTGGCATGGCCCACTACCACCAGAATAATTCTGTTCCCAGAGGCTGTTGGAGGGTCCAGGGGGCCAACAATGTCCACCCCAACACTCTTTAAAAAGGAACCTCAACCACAGAAAGTGGAATTAAGGGGGCCTTTGGGGTGCCACCTGTCTTGCCAGTGGCTTGACAGGTGACACAGAAGTGACAAACCTCATTTGTGTCTTCTGACATTTGGGGCCAGTGAAAGTGTGGGACAAGCCTGTCCCAAGTTTTGCTTTGCCCCAAGTGACCTGCCCTGGGAATGTCATGTGTCAGGGTCAACAGGAAGTCCTTAAACTTCAAAGGGATAACCAATCTCCTGGTGACACCAGGCTTGGGATCCCTCGACACTGAGTAAAGGAGACTGTTTTTCAGTACAACTTATGGGTGCCACTGACATTCCCTGCCTGTTGTGCTGCAGCTTGCTGCCTTATGCTCTCCAGTGTAGGACAAACTTGTTGTTCCTTAATGAGCTCTTTCCTGGTGGGCCCACCCTGCACCAAAGAGCTTAGCTGTGTCAGCGTGCAGCTTTTCTGGTGCAGGTTCCACCCAAGGAGTGGATTCTTCTCCCTCAGGAGAGGAATCCTCACAGGAGGCTGGAGCAAGGGGTACCTTCTCGCCCTTTCTGCTCTTAGGTTTAGGAAGCTATTGGGCCATTGTTCTAGACTCCAAGGTTCCTTGCTCTTTTTGCTTTTTTGGCCAGTGTTCTTGGTAGGGCAAATATATGCCCTGGGATGCCCAGCACTGCTGCATGGGCCTCCAACTCCACCTCAGCCCAAGCTGAGATCTCTGAATCATTCTCTAGTAAGCATTCTACAGGTAGGTCTGAGGAAACCACAACTTTTTTAGGATCAGTAACGCATCCCAGCGGAAATCACGAACTGCCACAGGGTGACACAGGGTGTTATTGTGAGCAGCAGTCACTTGGTATGTGTGACCAAGTAGGTGTTGCTCAGGACACACCTGTTTCTCAGTCAGCATAGTGACACTGGCACCTGTGTCCGTGTAGGCCTCAGCCTCAACACCATTAATTAGGGGGTGCTGTCTGTACTTACGTTAAGGGGACAGGCAGCAAGGGTGGCCAAGTCAATGCCCCATTAGAGACCAAGAGACCCTCAGTGATCTCTCTAACAAACCCAGACCTCACTACAGTCCATAAGGTGAGTCCAGCTACACTTCTGGACTGTCTACTGTTGCTAGGAGCACTACGAGTAGAAGTGGGGTTGGCAGTGGTGGAAGGCGTGGTGCTTTTCTCAGGGCAGGAGCTGTCCCCTGCCCTATGGCTTTGGTTTTTGCAAGCATGGCACCAAGGCCTTTTGTGGTTGGAAGAGGAGAAAGAGGTTTTGTTCCCAACCCCTGAGGAGATTTGTGGGCCTGATGAAGACTCTGATGAACCTTTGTCCCCACCATTGTCTTGAGACTTACCTGCTTCCTTCTTTTTGTGGTCACCCCCTGTGTGAGCCTTTCTACTCACCCTGGCGCGGACCCACTTGGCAGCCTTCTCTCCCAATTCTTGGGGAGAGGTCAGATGCACCAAGTACAGATGCAGCAGATCAGAAACACAGTTATTCAAAATGTACTCCTCTCTCAAAATTAGGTTATACAAACCCTGGTAGTCACTAACTTTGCTCCCATGCAACCAGCCTTCCAGAGCTTTCACAGAGCAGTCCACAAAATGAACCCAATCTTGGGAGGACCCTTTCCTGGTCTCTCTGCATTTGATCATGTACTGCTCAGTAGTCAAACCAAACCCATCTAGCAGTGCAGATTTAAAAAAACGTGTAATTGTCTGCATCCTTTTCTCGGACAGTGAAGAGTCTATCCATACCCTTGTCAGAGAAGGAGATCCAAAATATAGCTTCCCACTGCCCCTGGGGGAACCGTGGTACCTCACGGGCCCTCTCTAGAGCAGTGAACCACTTATAGAGGTAATCACCTACCTTGTCAGGTGGGGCTATCTTGTTCAGGTTCCTAGAGTCAAAAGAGTCTTCCTTGACCCTGGTGTCCCTGCAACTAGAACTGCTGCCACCATGGAGCACTAACCCCAACCACTGCCTTTCTCTCTCCACTGCCAAGGCCTCCCTGTCTAGGGCCAGCTGGTACTGGTGCAGCCTCAGCTTGCCCTTCTCCAGTCTCAGTTGCCTGAGCTCCCTGTCTAGGGAATCTTCACCTGAAGTTGAGCAGTGGGTCCCTTCAGAGACTAAGGAGATATGAGAATGGGCAGAGGAGGACCTGTTCATATTCTTGGAACCCCTCTCAGCTAGCCTTCTAGGGAAAAAGGTGTACCTACTTGTGTGACCTCCCTTTTCACTACCAGTAGTGCTACTAGTAGGACTGTGAGTGTTCATAGGACTTCTCTGATCCTGCCTGGGTACTTCCTGGCCCACCCAGTGTCTAATTCTACTCTTTCTAGCACTGGGGGTCAGATTCTACTTCTTCCTCCTCCTGGCTACATCATGGTCCTGGTCATCCTGGAGGAGCAGGCCCAGAAGCAGAATTTTGTTGGGATTTCTCCCAGTCCTTAGTTTCCTATCAGCACTCATCTCACATAACTCCTGGAAAATTAAACCCTCATACTGAGAGTTCAGGTCCTGAGATTACAGCTCAACTGAAGACATGGTGTCTAGCTAGACTGGTGTAGGAGTAACTAACTACTCTAACTCTAGGCTCCCAAAGAAGTTTGGAGCAAGGCTATGCCAGACCCTAGCTTACCCAAACTTAGAAGACTAGATCCCTAACACTAAGTGTGTAGTGTGCCTAATGGTTAGTAAATGGTCCTTCCTCTGGAAAGTACTCAGTGACAGAGTGGTAAGGCAATTGCAAGTGCTTACCCTACCACTGCACCACTAATGTAGGAAGCTGACCTGGTGTGTAGTGAGTACCTATGGTATTATCACCCTATAACAGGTCTAGGTATCCCCTATTAGTGTGGTGTAGTCAGTGTCTAGGAAGCCAGGCTCTCTAGAGGTAACTGTGGATGAGCAGCCAAGGCTTATCTAGGTGACATGCAAAGCTCATGCAATACAACACAGCACTTACACACATGAAAGACCCACACAGTGTTTCAAAAGTAAAGGTACTTTATTTAAGTGACACACATACTAAAAACTATATAGGCAATACTCTACTAGCAGGTGAGTAAACACAATATTTTATACACCTTAGTTATCAAGAATGGGCAAATAAACACCAGAAAACAGTGCAATAACAATAGTGACCCCATGGGGAGCCCAAACCATAAATGGTACAAAAATGGAATGTGAATGCTGGACCCCAACCCAGGTAAGTGGAATCTGTATAGGGGAGCTGGAGGAACTAGAAACCCCAAAAGGTAAGTACCAGAGTGCCCCTCCAGTGACCAGGAGAGAAGGGGTAAGTACCTGGTTTATCCCAAACCACAGAGAAACTTTGTAAAAGAACTGTGCAAGACCCAAGCAAGACTGCAAAAAACAGAAGATGAGCCCAAACAGAAGAGGACCTGAAAATGAAAGGGACCAAGACCAGTTCCAGTTGGAGTGTTCGATTTGGGAAAGAGCGACTACCCACCCTTCTGGAGATGCCGGACTAGGTCGACAGTGAAGACCAGGAGACGGTTATGCAGCACAGGAGCAGAGGAAGAGTTCCAGAAGTGATGCAGTTGATGTCCCACGTCGAAAGAAGAGTTGCAGTCAGTTAATAATGTGGAAAAACCACCAACAAGCCTTGGCAAAGGCAAAAATCGCGGAAGAGACGTTGCAAAGCTGCTGGGGACCAGGAGGGTCTGAGGGGACTCAACCCAACAAGGGGAGTCCCCGGCAACCCCCAGCAGTCAGGAGAGCAAGAAGTTGTGGATGCACCTCCTACAGGCAACTCACAGGCAGCAAACACAGGAGTCGCAGTGAGGCCCTCTCAGCACACCTGGAAAGGATCCCACATCACTGGAGCAGAAGACAGGAGACTACGCGTTGCAGGGGAGAGTGCCGGAGACCGGGGCTACTCAGAGCCTGAAGATCCCTTGGAAGGAGAGCCAACAAGCCTTGGTAGCTGCAAGAGTCGCGGTGCACAGGGGTACCGTCCTGCTAGACAGGCAAAGACTCACCACTTCCAAAGTTGGAGAGGTGGTAGAGGAGGCCAAGGGGACCACTCACGACTACCACCTGTGATGCAGGATCCATGCAGAGTTGCAGGAGAAAGGACCCACGCAGCCAGTCGTCATTGCAGTTGGTGCCTGCGGATGCAGGGAGGTGACTCCTTCACTCCAAGGTAGAGTCCTTCTTGCCTCTTGGTGCGGACTGAAGACTTGCTGCCCTCAGAGGATGCACAGCCGGGGAAATGTTGCAGTTGCTGTAAGGAGCCGGAGAAACAATGTTGCAGAGCTAAATTGTCGCTGGAGCTGCAGTTTGTAGGTTCATGTGAAGTCCAGTTGTGGTCCCAGTGGCCAGAAGTTGAAGTAAGCGTTGCAGAGGAGTCCTGCTGGAACCTTGCACATCGAATCTGAGGACCCACCCAAGAGGGAGACCATATATAACCGTTAAAAGGTGGAATGGTCACCTAGCTGGGTGACCACCTATCAGGAGGGGGCTGTGACGTCACCTGCCTGACCTTGCCCCTCAGATGCTCCCAGAGGCCTCTGCCCACCTTGGATTCAAGATGGAAGAATCAAGTGGCCACCTGGAGGAGCACTGGGCACCACCCATGGGTTGGTGATGGACAAGGGAGTGGTACTACCCTTTCTATTGTCCAGTTTCATGCCAGAGCAGGGACTGGAGGTCCCTGAACTGGTGCAGAATTGTTTAGGCAAAGAAGGCACCAAATGTGCCCTTCAAAGCATACCAGTGGATTGGGGAGACTACCCTTCCCAAGCCATGTAACACCTATTTCCAAAGGGAGAAGGTGTTGCCTCCCTCTCCCAAAGGAAATCCTTTGTTCTGCCTTCCTGGGCTTGAGCTGTTCAAGAAGCAAGAGGGCAGAAACCTGTCTGTAGGATGGCTGTAGCGCGGGCTGCCTGGGAAAATCCTGCCAACTGGTAGGAGCAAAGGTAGGGGTCCTCTAAGGAGCCCATGGATGCATGGAATCATACAACCAATACTGGCAACAGTATTTGGGTAAGATTTCAACATGTTTGATACCAAACATGCCTAGGTTCGGAGCTACCATTATGTAGCTGGACATAGGCTTCCCCGCACTCACAAAGTCCAGGAAAATGGAGCTGGAGTTCATGGGAGCACCTCTGCTCATGCAGGAGTGACCTCTCACACAGGTACATGCACCCTACCCTCTGGGGTAGGAGGGCCTACCACAGGGGTGACTTACAGTGACCTGGTGCAGTGACCTGTAGTGAAAAGGGTGTATGCACCCTTTCATGCAGGCTGCAATGGCAGGCCTGCAGACACACTTTGCATGGGCTCTCATGGGTGGCATAATACATGCTGTAGCCCATGGGGAAGCCCTGGTGCCCCAAAGCCCTGGGTAAAGAGGCATCATATACTAGGGACCTATATAGGGGCACCAGTATACCAATTGTGGGATGTAAAAAGTTAGGGACAACCAAATCCAGAGGGGGAGAGCACAGTTACTGGGGTCCTGGTTCGAAGGATCCCAGTAAACACAGTCAAATCACACTGACGTCAGGCAAAAAGTAGGGGGTGACCATGCCAAAAAGAGGGTACTTTCCTACACTTGGCACCACAGACAAAATTCAAAGCCTCACAATTCACATGACGATGCATTATATTCACACTTATCATTTCTTTCATTTTTGAACCCACATTGAGCTTTAGATAAACATATGTGTCTTTTTTCAATAAACTTTTAGATATTTTCATAATCACCAATATATAGGTGCAACTAAAAGCATTATTCTTCCTAGTTATGCCGCTATCAAAAAAACATGTTACCTTCTCCCTATCAGAAAACCAGTGTTTGCAATTTCTTATCATATATTTATCATATGAAGGGAATATGAGCGGTTATAAGTCTAAAAATATTAACAAGAAAAAAGAATGCTGAACAATTCATACCACTTGATAACGTTCCAGTAGTGCTTAAGCCAGCCGCCTTCACAAGAGCCATTGCTTTTAAGTAATCTGTAACATAAAAATACACAGTACATATAATACGTGCATGAAACACTAAGAAAAAATATTAATCTAAGAGACACACTTTGTAAACTGCAATTCAGTAGCTCCTTGTACCTGTCGCACGTCTGTCAACTTACCCGTGCCATGAGGGTGAAGGGAAGCCAGTGGGAGGTTTTAGCCAACATTTTTAAGCATGCAGTCTATAAATCCCATCATGCTTTATGGTGGGACTCTGAATGACTGACTGAGGGCACAAGTAATGAAACACGGAGGGTCTGCGACCACTACTGTAATGGAGAACAATTAAAGCTAGGCAACGCTGTCACCTCGTTTTCACTTACACGCTTCTTTTTCAAACTCTCCTCCTCAGTTCTCTCTCCCTCACGCTTTTCCCATCACCCTTCCGCAATATATCCCCCTCCCCAATCTCACCCAAGCTCGCTCTCCACGTTAAAGTCTCCTCTCTCAGCTATCTCATTGCAGGGGCTAAATTCGTGAGGTGGCCCAGTACAGAAGCGCTCGCCCACTTTCTCTGGCCTCTCTTGCTCCTTCTTTACTTAATTGCAACCTGTGCTGCTGTCAGGTTTCCACACTATGGATGATAGGTGTATCCGCTAACACCGGCCTACCTGCTACATTCACCATCTCATTCTTACACGACGTGCGGCAGTTCTGTTTCCAACCTGTGTATGCTCCTAAACCTAATAGTACTTCCTGCTGCCGATATGAAATGTACATGGCTGGGACATCGTTTGGCTTGTGCTCTATAAAATATCCAGTGGAAGCTCCACTAGCTTAACCCCTACAGAAAAAATGTAATGTCTCTTTTTTTTTTTAAATAAATAGGGCTTACGAAACCTTCCGCTGTTTAGCAGGGGATTCTGTTGATGTTAAGTAACTGTTAATGTTCCTTGCGCGTTATCCCTCTTCATTAGTACCGCAGCGGCCATTTTGATTGATTGACTTCTTTATTGATAAAACGCAACATACACCACCCAGTGGACTGTTGGTGCAAATCCTGATATAACAAGACACTGAAAGCCAATTATGCCAAAGCAGAAAACACAGAAAGTCTCCAATTACTGGAACAGTATTTTTTTAAGGCCTCGCTGAAAGTCTGTAATTGGAGATTTGTCCTAGAAGCAGAGGAACAAAGACAAGATTTCAGTGATTCCAAGGCTTTATCCCGAGGAGGGGCAGCAGCAACGTATTTATTGATTTAGTGGCTGGGGAGCCAGGCTTCGAGTCTCTTCACTAAAATATTTTTGTGAACCACGCACAGGACCTTGAATTTCATTCTCTGATTCACCAGTAGCCAGTGAACACTGTGTTACGGCTATGAGATTATAGTATTTTGTGTGATCACAAAATTTTCAACACTGTGCAGTTTGGTAATCTGACCCAACGACACACTACTGTAAACTAAGTTACAGTACTGTAATAGAGTCAATATGCAGGCAAACACTATAAACGATGAGTCTCCAACAGGTCGACCACAAGTTAGTAGTTGCCTGACCAAAGCCATCCGACAATCTGACCGTCTGTTTGTTAACTGTGGCCCCATGAGGACAGGCTTCGCCTTCTCTAAGCAGGCAATTCCTAGATAGGTAGTTTCCTGTATTCTGTTCAACTACCAATTAACCAACAAACAGTTACCTGCCGGACCCAAAGCGCACTCCACAAGGGGCATGGCAGCCACAGCAGCCCTACTAATGAATGTTCCTATCTCCAAAATCTGCAAAGCTGTGACTTGGAGATCAGTTCATACTTTCACAAGGCATTACTGTCTAGATTCTGACACTAAAACGGACACAGCAGGCCTCCTTGAGGAATTTATTCCAATGATTACAGCTGCTCGTGCTTGCTCCTAATTCATCTGCCGGGTGTGGGATGGGCTTGCTACTCTATTCAGTGCTTATGACTATTCATGAGGATCCCCTGGAAGAGAAGGATATGTTACTTACCTGTAATCCTAGTTCTCTTCCAGGGGAATCCTCATCAAAATTATAAGCAACACTCCTCTCCCCCCATTGGATGAAATATTGCATACAGTAGTTATACATGTCTGTGTTCTGTTCCTCATGTCGCTGTAAAAAAGTACTGACCCAACTGTCACCTTTAGAGCATGATGGGATACAGGAGGTGTGTGTAGGAAACTGGCCCTTGTTGCAGTTACCCCTCCCCCCAATGTTGCCTGATATCTGATGCTAACTTGACTGAGTGCGTGATAGGATCCTGCTAACCTGGTATCAAACTTCTCAGCGCAATAAACTCACACTGATGCCAGTGTTGGATTTATTGTAAAAAATAAAATAAAATACAAAGAGGGCATCTTAGAGATGCCCCCCATATATTACCCAGCCCTCTAGTGTAGGGATGACTGGTCTGTGCCAGCCTGCTAGTAGCAGACAGGTTTCTGACCCCATAGGGTGAGAGCCTTTGTCCTCTCCGAGGCCAGAAACAAAGCCTGCTCTGGGTGGAGATGCTTCACACCTCCCCCCTGCAGGAACTATAACACTTGGTGGTGAGCCACAAAGGCTCAGGCCTCCTGTTATAGTGCCTCAGGGCCCTCCAGCTAGTGGAAATGCCCACCACCCCAGACAAAGGCCCACTTTTGGCAGCAAGTTTGGCGGGAAAATTAGTTAAAACAGGAAGGAGTGACCATTCCAGCCAGGACCACCCCTAAAGCGTCCAGAGCTGAAGTGACCCCCCCCCACCCCCCCACCCTGCAGAATCTTCCATCTTGGTTTGGAGGTCAGAGACCAATAGGGTTAGGAATGTGGCCCCCCTCCACAAAGGAAGTGGGCACAGGAAGAACGTAGCCACCCTCAGAGACAGTAGCCATTGGCTACTGCCCTCTGACCCTTGTAACGCCCCTAAATCTAGTATTTGGGGACACCCCTGAACTAGCTCACCAGATTCCTGCCAATCTCAGGAAGACAACAAGAAGAAGGACTGCTAAGCTGACCCCCAGCAGAGAAGACTGCAGACACCAACTGATTTGGCCCCAGCCCTACCGGCCTGGCTCCAAGTGTTGTTTTTGTGAAGTGCGCCATTGGCCACGAAAGGGCTGAAAGGTTTATTGGCCTGGTTGAGAGATCTGGTGGTGGCAAACTGAAAACAGGACCACAGCCACAGAGAGAACGAAAGTCCTGTTGGAAATGTCTGGTGGGGCAGAAAGACTCAAGGAAAGTGCAATGACCCTGCTTCCTTTAAACCACTGCAGGGCTCAATCTACTTTGTCGCCTAAGATGTGACGGCCACCAAATAAAATGTCCTTTACGAAAGCTTAAACATACCTGGAGCAGCCCAAAGACTTCACCCAGGCATGATGGAAAAGTAGCACACTAATACAATTGCTCAACCTAAGCAATTGGGAGTGTCCAAGCCAGAAAGTATTATCAATTTTCTCTGCATTGCAACCATCAAGCCAGAACATACTATGAATTTCACTGTGTCCCATTCATCTTCCGTAGCTTGAGCACGGTATGCCCAAAGGCCATCAGCAACAGCCAGTAAAACATGTGCCACTCAGTCATAAAGGGCATGGGAGTAGAGCCTAAATGACAGCTGGGCATTCACTGACCTGAGAGCAAGGCTTGCAGAGGAGAAAACCTGCATGCCAAATGTCCCTATTTGTTTTAACTCATAATCAGGTGGGGTGTTAGGGAAGGCATTGGGATTTACCTTATTTGTGGGTGCCTGCACTACCAACCTCTCTGGCATTGGAATGTGTGTAAGAAAGGCTGGATCTCCTGGAGCTGTCCAATGGCCGCGAGCAACCTGCCTATTAAGTGATGGCCCCGAACATGGCTTTCCCCAAATGCCTATGAGGGTATCCGTAAGGGCTATATTAAATAGTAACAGAGGTTCCACAGGTGCTTGACCAGGTTGGAGTAACTGCGTCAGAACATTAGTCTGCACTTCCATAATTGGTAACTGTAGATCTAATACTTCTGCCACCCCACACTTGACTATTGCTAAGGATGCGCTTTCCTCATTGGCAGGGCCATGCGGAGAAACAAGGCCAATATCTGGAGAAGTGTCCAGGCCACTGGCATTTGGTAATTCCTCATACCAATTTTCCTCATCATAATGGGGAATAAAATCATGCCTTTCATTAAAGTTATCGTTATCTGAGCCAGTCAAATAGAGTATGTACATTTTTGGCCCTACCGTGTGATAAGGGCAAGGTATGGGAGTCAGAAGGACTGCCCATTGGCTGCGCCAGGGTGGGAGCTAGAAGCAGCCTCGGTCAAGGTCATGGAGCATTCTGCTTGCACAGCACAAAAGGATGCAAGTCTGTCAGTGGCATTGGCACCCATCTCGATGCAAGAGGGACTGGCGCAGAGGATGAGAACGGAAGCAAGACCAGCACCGGCTGGTGCTGAACCCAATGTGAGTTTGAGGGGCACAGAAGGCACCAACAGTAAAGCTGCCAGGGAAGCCCAAAGAGAAGTCCCTGTGGATCCTTGGGACTCAAAGGTGCACCAGAGGGAACCAATAAAGTGCCAAAAATGCACAACATGGCCTCTCTGAAGGCCTCTATTTGCTGTGATGTCAAATGGGTGGACCCGGAAATCCATTATGTGGTGGAACTAGACTCTAAATCCTTGATGCCCTCATGCTCTTTTGGACTCCAAGAGAGGTGGGGAGGAACTAATTCCTGCTTCGACTTTTAATGCCTTTTCTTGGACTTACCAAAAGACTTCAGCCACAACCATCTGCGACAGGAACAACTTCAGAATCAGGACCTTCCTTTCAATTTTGACCCCTCGTGTGGCGAAGTCTTATGTTTGAAGACATAACGCTTCGCCTCGTAGTCAAGTCTGGCCTTCGAATAATCTGGGCATTTCAGGGCCTGCAATTGTGCCCTTACCCCAACCACCAAAGGCATAGCTTGTGAGGGTCTGTCACAGACATCTGTATGTGGCAGTCCCTACATGGTTTGAACCTTCATGTCTAAGCGGAGTGACATTTTCCCTTGAACACTGTAAAACTTTGATAAAAAGGGGGTCTTTAAAACCAAGGAGAAGTGCTGTATCAACATTGGAAGGCATGGAAAGAAAGGAACTGACGTCAGGGTGTATGGGTGGAACTTAAATGTGGCTTCAATAATCACTTTGCAACGTTACTGCACAGCCACACACCACCTACCAGCACACAGGAGTACAAGTTTTAAAAGTTTCCAGATCCAGTCTGATGCTTGTGGAATATTCACAAGATGAGGAACCTGCAGTTAGAAGTTTCCATCATAAATTGCTGGTCATCTGGTTCGAGAATATGCAGCTGTCCACCTGTAAAAGCAGCACTTCATCACTGTGCTCCTAGTCCTGAGAGGCCTGGGAAGTTAACAGTGCAGGACGTTGCTGCCTACCCCAGCCCCGATTTCTCTCTTCTAATTTGTTTTGTTTTTCTTTTTTCAATTTTCCTTACCTTCTTCCTGCTAGATTTATTTTTCTCGTCCTTTTTGTCTTGCAATATTTGATTTTATTTTTATTTATTTGACTGCTGCATGATAGAGAAAGAAAGCCTTCTAAAAGACAAAATTTCAGATCTGCGCAAAAATTAAATAAAAATATTTAAGGGAATAAAGACCAAGCAATTAGAATTAGAGAATGCCAGGCAAATTAGCATCCTGGGGCTTCTAACAGGGAGGGAACAAGGATCTCTTTCTTTTCACTTCACACTTCATTACAGTGGCTCTTGCAGCATGACAAAAAAACGACAAACGCCATCAAATTAAAGCGATCTGGAGTCCTTGAGCAGAGGGAAGGATTTGGGGTTGAGCCTTAATGTCCCAGGCAAGGGACCTAAAAGTCACGGAAAAGCTCCAGACAGCTCCAAAGCACTACAGTTTTATATTCCAGGCTTCGTGCTGGAGACCATTAGAAAGACAGATTACACCAACAAAATAAAAGAATATATATTCAGAGCAGCTGGAAAAGTCGAAGAGCCTGTCTGCAGTGTGAAGAAATTGAGTAAAATTATGGCAGACGAAGATTAGCAGGCAGATGACAATACTGAATTATATGTTACCCTTGAGCTGATCCTACAAATTTTGGGTGTGTAAACAGTGTTTCATACAAGATCCAAGTAGCCGTTAACAGTGTCTTAGTGGAAATACTATAATCTGGCTATGTTTAGACAACACAGTGAATTAATATGCTTTCAAACGCAACTGTACGTAAGGTGTTTCCCCTTATGATAGTGAAAAGTGGATTATTCCTAATTTAGGTGTAGCGACATGCATTTTTTGCATATGTAATTTGGGACTACGAAGGATAGAGATTATTTTTGTTTTTATTTATAATTCTATTAAAAAATATGTATGACAAAAGAAAAATGGTACAGCACTAAAGATGGAACAATCAGACTTTGGAAAAGTTAAGGATGCTAAAAGAAACCCTTACGCACCCATGTCTGAATTAACAAAACACACCATAAACCGAGGAGAGTAAAACATACTGAAAAGAAGTCAGAGTCTATACTAAATTCTTGTAAAGAAGAAACTCAGATTTGTAGTAATGTGGGGGTGAAACCAGCACTAACAGGCCAGATACTGCACTATGCATGCCTCAGAAGAACGTCAAGAATATCTGGATCACATTTTGGGTGGCCGACATTAACTGCTAGCACTAAGCAATGGGGAGAATCTGGTCAGAGGGCTGTACAAAGCCTTGAGGGCAGATAAAATTAAGCTTCTACTAGGGTTCTGAGAAGTGAAAAACAATTACTGGTACGGTTGACAGACAATAATTGGAACAAAGTTTATGTGCAGGATAAACCTATAGCCAGCAATGCCTGGTTCAAGCTGGTGCAATTTACTCTTTCACAGAGAACAGATCTCACTCGAATTAAGGTAGGCAAAATTAATCCAAGTCACTTGTCAGACTGTCTCAGACACAAGAAGCTGAAACAGGCTTCATTCACATGCCCTGGTAATACTTGCAGATAGAAATAGTCAGAGAAGATGAGTTAGCCAGGCTGCACATGGCCACAGGGGGACTGTCTCCTCTAGATATTGAACCATGTGTGTTGAGAATAGCTACCCAAAAAAAGGTAAAATTCAATATAAATTTGCTAATCTTGGAACATTCAAGCAAGGCAAAGAATAGCCATCAATTGGCTCCAGCTACACACACTGTAGGGCATGTATTGGTTAAAAGACCAGCAAAAACAGATTGTGGAAGAGGTGATATGAATGAAACATGAGAACTGAATATAAGTTGAGCTGGAAGGTGCTCCTTTAAGATCTCCCTGTAAACTAGGTTACCATGACCAGTGTGACTGATGTAGCACGAATGCCATTGTTTATATAAAAGCAAGCCTGCAAGACTGTCAAAACTACATGGTCTCTACAAATACATGTGTTCTTAACATACTGAGTATAGCAGGACAGTGGCATAAGGAGGTGAGCAGGGCATGGGAACAGAGACTGATGCATTGAAACTTAAAGTCTGATAATCACTTTGGGGGAACGCACATTAGCTGTTTATTGAAATCATGATCAGAATTTAAGTCTAGTGCTTGCTTATAATGGCATTGACATTATTTACTACTCAGGTTCGAGAATGTTTGCACCTTCTCAGCTCATAAAAGAGGTCTCAGAAGCAGAAATTCCTGATAAAATAACATTTCCTAGCTTTAAGTAACAGAAAGTTTCAATTCTATTAAGGACTCAGAGGTGAGGATTATGCTTATATCTTTTTTTCACTTCATTTACAACAGCCTCAACAATAGAGAAAAAAACTTCCTTTCACATAACCCCCAGGGGAGGAATAACTGAAATAACCAATTAGGGGATAATGTCCACAACATAGTAAATTGTCTCAGTTTATGCTTCGGTGATCAAAGCCTCCTGTTCGGTTATGTTCATTTCTCTTTGGACCCTTGATTCCCTGGAAGAAAAAATACACCTCCATAACTCTTCTATTTGGGAAAGTATGATTGACGGTTTTCAGTGAAGTACTATAATATGGCTGTGTAGTTGGTCTAGCATAAATAAAATAAATAAAGATGTTGAAGACTCAAAGAGAGAAACACTGGGAGTTTCCTACCATGGGTTTGGCTCGGGGGGTGAAGGTCTGTGCAGTTTTTACAAACTGCCTAGACAGATTCTGCAAACTATTTCAACACAGAGCACTGTGATCTTACAGAGGCTGGGTGAATAGAAACCCAGAAAAATATGATTTAAGATACTTATAAAGTGAATGATTTCCAAAACTCATTTCTGAACTTACAGTGGACTGTGACCACCGTCCATGAATATCTACCATTTGATGGAAGAATTTTGCAGTCTATGAATCTATAACAAGGCCATGTTGCAGACATGGAGTTTTGAGGTAAATTGCAACATGTCATGGATGCCATTCGGGGCAGGTAGTTCTAATGAGTAAGAACAGCTTAGATGTTTGTCTTTATTTTGTTAGTATCCTCAGCTTGCCACTAAGAGAAGACAACTGAAGATGTTAGGTCCATAGTCAGGATTTCGTCGGATAGATCTCATTTAAATGGTGCATTCTATACGTCATTACTTAGATGCAATTAAGCGTGGCAGAAAAAGTCAAGCATTTATCATTTGCACTTATATTTTGCTAATCGAGCGTTTTGTGTGCATGGTTGTATATCATCCATTTATATATCACATGCGGCTCTGACCTTCGATTGTTGCAAATCCTGCTTTAATCTTCTGCTTCAGAGAAAGAAGTATGTTTTGCATCTGCTCAAATATATAATCCACTTTCCCACTGGCTTCCAAGGTCATCCAATATTTCTGTGCATTTTCTGAAAATGAAAAAAGGAATTTTACTGACGTTTCATTCAATATCTTTAGGTAGGAATATTAGGATTTGATTGCAAAAGTACTCCCCCTATCAAAGTGAAGGAAACTAGTCAAATCCAAGTGCTACATCAGCTAATTTAACGATTCAAAAGATACTCCTAGAAAGCTGAAGTTAGTGCTGTGTTCCTCTTAACCTAACAGCTAACTAAGCTGAATGCTTTGTACAACACAGCATCTATTTAGCAAATTATTAACAGCACTAATGAATTAGCTCCGAATTCTTCAAATCTGTTAACTATGTGCTTTATTATGTGTACAATAACGATAGAAGAAAACTATAACCTTGCTGTTCACGAAGCCAGAGTACGTGACAGGGGGTGTATTTCTACTAAATAAAGGGAGTGTCTAAGCATCCGGGGCTAGCAGATCATGGGTTACATCACCAAAGAAAGACCTTTGTTAAAGTCAGGTATAAGGTCTGTGGGTAACATCAGTGCCATATTTTGCTGACAGTGGCAGATGCTGTGTACCAGCGCTTATTTGTGGGATCCAGGATTTATAAGTCATCATCAGACCCTGAACCATAGCAAGAGAGACAAAGGCAGGAAACTTGAGTGTGGAAGAGGATGAGATGTTTTTCTGTGGATGGCCAGATGTGTAGGTGCTTGACTCAAGCAGCCTTAGACAAAAGCCTGTTTAATTAAGATAGTGGGCTCTATACATATATGAATGTGTTTTGTATTGGTTTTTGCAATTCAACTCTTATGAATTATGAAAATCAACGCTTTCATGTCACCCTTCTTTATTGGATGTTGGGTCTATATTCTGGATCCCTTCCCACTTGTGTGCTTTGACTTTGTGTTTTTTAGCTTCCCTTTTGCGTATTGATCTTCCCCTATTCTTTGTTTGCATTAGTTTCATGTGTTTCTTGTTCTCTTTTTTTTTTTTATTGAACTGGTAATTAAATTTCTATTTCGGGCGTAATTGTTCTATGTTTTTTACTCCTTGTCAACTAATCATTATTATTTTGTTGTTACTGTATCAATAAAAAAAAAAAAAACTATATGCAATCATCAAGCACTATACTTTTTTCCCTCTTGCTGACCAAAATATTGCTCAATGCAGTTTCTCTGGTAGTTTATCCTCCGCTTTGGTTTACATCACTAAAAACAATGTTAAAGCGATTTGCCGATCTGTCTCCAAAATGGTTCACTACCGTGCTTAATAACCCTGCCTCTCCCTCCTTCCCCTCCACCCCCCCCCCCCTCACCGCTCCTTCCTCTTCAATGGGTGAAATGTGAAACCTCTAATCACCCTACCGCCTCATCATTTTGCTCTTCTACCGTGCTTTTCTGATATTCGGCAAGAGAGAGAAGTTTGTCATTGCGAGCTGGTGTTTACTTCTCTGGAATGTCCCAATAGCTCTGTTCCAATACTTGCACCAGGGAGTGGCTTATTAGGTCTTCGAAAGAGTGATGGCTTGCTCACAGGGGTGCTACCCTCCCTCGATCCCTACCACGCATCGAAAGAGAAGCTGTTTTGCAGCTTTGACCGCTAGACATATAAACAGACGAAATGACAGATCAGTCACTTCATCAGTTTTCATTTCCGAGGCTTATGCGCCGAAAATGCAACGTGAGCATGTCAGCAGCACAGATAAGGGGACATCTGCAGGATCAGTCTATGAACTGTATACTTGTGAGTGGAGCTATTCTACTCAGCTCCCTCACGCAGTCACCATCTCAGGGACGGGCGGCAAATTTCTTGTGCAACACACCATGTCTGACAATACGAGCCTGCTCGGGAGGTGACGCTACGTTGACAAAATCAGCCCAGGTCCAGTGCTTAATTTGAGTGGGTGGTTCCCGGTGCGGGACACCGGCACTTATTTTTGTGCCTCAAGCATGTAGCCAAATAGACATATGGAAAAGACGGTGGAAGAGAACAACGAAAAAACGTCACAAAGGGAGAAAGCAGAAAGCTGCAAGAGTGAGCTGAAGGGACAGGAGTGGCTGTAAACGGATTAAGGAGACCGGATATGGCTTTAGGATTACGCTGCCTCAGTATTTAGTGCTTGCACATTTAAATGCAGCGGCTGCGTGTTTCAGAGGAGAGCTTTGGGCACGGGCACGTTTTTATTTACAAATTAAGCACTGCCCAGGCCCTATCAGACATTAGGATAGAACCTGTTGTAGGATGAGCTGCTAGCCATTTCTTGACTTCTGACTGGCCTGCCAGCAAGCAGTCTCGTCAGGATAGATGGAAAGCTCGAGCTCGTGGAGTCCGGTTCAAGATGGGTGCGCAGTTCTAAGTGGTGGTGGGTGGTGGTGTATGGGTGGGTGGGTGGGTGGGTGTGTGTGTGTGTGTGTGTGTCAACTCCACAAATTGAATTCAGCTTCTGCTCTTCATCACACAAATTATATTCACTGGAGGTGCTAGTTGGTAGTGAACACACATTTATTCCCAAGAGCAAACCTACGACATTTGGTCTTAAAAAGAATTGTCGCGAAAAAAGTGTATAAAGTAATAATTAACGGCGAAATAAAATATTAACTTTTGCTCTAAGATGCAAGTTAAATAAATAAATAACTAAATATGGGCTCTGTTTTCGAAAAGGGCATTGCTAGCCAGTTTCCGTGGTGTTCTGCGATGCAACCCTCGATAAGAACTCGCACCTGCACTTAGGCGTTGCACAATCCGGTAAACAGGCCCCAGTTATGATAGTACGATCTTGTTATACTTTTTAAATAAAATCCGCATCATTTCATGTAATATTTTGGTAGGATGAAAAAACAAAACAACTCAAGAGTTGTGCACCTTGCTTTATGCGCTGCGCATTCTCTCCACGCAACGACCCCCTTCATTTTTCTTCACCCATTGAACCTACATGTAAATATAACCGTACTCAGTGCACATATCTACTCTTTAGCTCCCCTTGTCGCTCCTAGACCTGTGCACATGGGTAGAGGGGCTGTTTATAAAGAAGCAGACTGAGGCAAACTTGAGCAGGGGCTCGAAGGAACACAGGCAATGTGCAAACAGTAGATGTTCAGCGCGCTGGCGTTTAAAGCGGTGTGTACAGCTGACCGACGTTTAGAGGGGGGACTGGTGCACACAGGAGAGCAGTAATCACGGAGGGAGAAGGATGCGCAGAAGACAATACTACACACGGGGAAGATGGAGATTGTAGTTGGAAAACAGAGCGTGCAGGAGTGACTTCTGGATCACAAAGAGAACGGTGCACGCGAGTGAGCAGGAATTACAGGGACACACTGGGGCACGCTGGGTAGAATGGTGTGCACAGAAGGACAATTCAGAACATGACAGAATAAAGCGTGTATACGAAAGAGTGAGGATTGTGCCGAGTTCACGAGTGTAGAATGAGGCAAAATGGGACCATACTTAAGTAAAGAATGAATAAGATATTAACAACATATATACACATACTATTCGTATTCTTTTATATAACTGTTTAATGGGTCGGAATACTTGTAGCTCTGGCTTGACTCCGCAAATGGTACCAGACACTATGTTATCAACCTAAACAAACATTAGCAAAACTAATATGACTGACCTTGGTCAAAGAGCTTCTGTTTTTGCCAATGCTTGTTTAATTTGGCCTACAGCTGAGCCCGATTCTCCAATTCCCTTACACCACATCCCTGTGAAAAACCTGGACTGCTCTTTTTCTTTACCTTTCCACACTTCTGTCCATCTTGAGAAAGATGTAGAAAATTCGAATTAATCTCTGACAGGTTATGAAATGGAACGCTACTTTCAAGGGCATTTAACTATAAGAGCAAACTCAGTGTGTTATACACTACAAGTGCCTCGCCCTTAAAGTGACTAAAAGTTCATCGCTTCTTTCAGAATTCAGTTATTGACTTAAATTCAGAGATGATCGTTAATTCAAATTAAAACATCCTAGGAGAAAAACACCAGGCAACTGCAGACACACTGGATGGATCAGGAAGCAAGTGTAGATGATTTTATTACACAATCCAAAGCACCCAGGGTGCGTCGCACTGTAAAACGTGCAAATTTGAACACCAGTGAGTAAAGTTTCCCTCTTTCATTTTGAGTGCAATTATGTGTGATTGGGAATGTCCCAAACTAAGAAAAAAGTTATCTGTATGAAATGAGAAAGAACACGTTCTGTCTGCTTAAGAACGCTCCAAGGGGGCTCATGTCGCAATGGTCGCCCGTGGTCAGTGTTTTTTAGTATTTTTGAGTTTTCTGTTCATAGAAACTAATAAGACCACATTTTTACAGCGCCAGATTCTACAGAAAGAACTGTCTGGGATTATGTTTCTGTCATTGAACAAGTTCACAGTAAAGAATCTGAAACAGCTAGATAACGAGTGAATGTTTTTTTTAATTAATATTAAACACGAACTGTAACAGAAACAGTTTATATTGAAGCACGTGAATTATACTATATGCCACCAGACGGAGACTGGCATGCCAGAGACTTAATGAACAGCATAAGACTTGGCAATGTGGAAAATTTGTACGAGCAGGCGAGCACCCTTTATGATTCGCGTTTACCACTTTTAAATAGGCAGTAAATGAGTGCACCTTCTAGCCTTTTTCTCATACCCTATCTATTTATCAGAAACGTCCACACGTTTCCACATTATTAAAGCCGTTGGAACTGCATCCCTGGCTTCTAGCGTGCTGGGATAGGGGAGGAAAGACGCCGGAGGAAGGAAAGGGTGGGTCTCGAAAAAGGTCAAATACATAAAAGGAGTATCCACGGAAAGTAATATATGCACCCTTTTTTCACCGTCCTCTTCTTGAAAATACATTTGGAGGCTCGGTTAATTACCTAGAAGGTTTTCCTCCATGTGGGCGGATTTCCACTTGGATTGTATCACACACCTGCCAAGTTCTGAGTTCACCTAGGCATGACCTTTCCATCTTTTGGTTCCTTACATGTGACATTATGAGTGACACTTCATCGCGATTAGATCACAGCAGTTATGGTCACTTAATTAGATTAATAACAGAATCTATCCACTTTATTGTAATAATTTAGAAATGGCAATAAAAGGATGCTTAATACAAGGTAACCTCGGCTAAAAAGAACTGGCCGAGGTTTAAGGGCCCCTTGATGGCTATGCCGAGAGAGAGATCGAGGTAGAGAGAGATTTTCAAATATTGCAAATTGTTGTATTTAGAATGTTTTTGCAAAAATGCAGGACCTACAAACATGTACTTCATAGAAAACCTATCTTAATGTAGTAACATTACTAGGGTCCTTGAAGTATACCAGAAATGCAACTGTCAGAAAGCATAATGATATAAATGAATGCTCAGGACTGTGCCATCCATTTCCCAATGAAATCAATATGCAACTCATTAGAAATACCGCTAAGCACTATACAAATGCTACAATACAGTGGTGTTAATTTTCTTGCGCTCAGATTGTTGAAAGGTAGAGTAGGGCCTGTCAGGATTTATCTCGTTGTCTCCAGATTATGGACAGGTCTTGGCTGCTGCGGATCAAACTACTGACCTGCCTTAACATAAATGAATGACATGACAATAAATCTCAACGAGAATGCCACGCGCCCAAATCTCACTTAAGCATTAAGAATTAAAATTAATCGCCATGATATATATACACCAACATCAGCATGATTTACCTTTCTTGGTCTGAAAGCTTCGCTCAAAGGTATGCCCACTTCTGAATTTTTTCTGCCAGCAGCACTTTGGACTTGTACATGTAGGTTTGTCTGTTCCCATTACATACTTTGCTTTTCAGTCTTAGCACGCAAGTAATGTTGCTTTAAAATGGCAGACGTTTCTATGAGCGTAAAATATACAAGCTAAAAATTAGATTCTGCCTTTAACGCAAAGCGGTCTACCTAGAAACCTAGATCTGGAAAAACAAGGACAGGCATTAGATAATTCCACCTAACACGTGCGAAATCCAATAAATCATGAGAATACTGCAGGATTCTGATAATTTGTCATATATGTGCCGGAAATATAATGATACCGCATATGATTACTAGTTCATTCCCCACGTTTCAAAATGCTAGAGGTTGCATAAATGAATGCGGAGTACACATTTGGCAAATTAATATTAGTTTTTGCAGCAGGACAGAAGTTGCACAAGAAGACAACTTATAAAGGGTGATCTTGAATTTTGAAAGAAGCATTATGGTTTGGTCACTGTCACGTAGGTAAAAAGTATGTGCCGTAATTTGATATTTTGACCCAGGCCTAGCCACAAACAACAGTTGCAAAACCTCGGTGTAAATATGCAGACCATAGAAAAAATCTTTAAAAACTAACCAAGAAACCCAAACATAATTCACTGGCGATGGGTCACTTAATGAAAATTAACATGTTTGTTTACTCCTTGTTCACTATCAGGCATAACATTTTGCATATGTAAGTAACTTATATAACGTGACTTACTGCATCCTCAGCATGAGCAAGGGGGGCCGTGGTACCTCTTCTCGCGGGGGATATCAAGGAGTGCATGCAGATGGGAGTGCGAGGGAGGGAGGCCGAGGCTGGTCGACTCTACTGCAGTACAGGGTGGCAGACATGGCAACTCACACGGTGCTACCGTGTGACACACAATATTGGCTCCCCTCACACGGTCTCCCAGTGAAGAGGCAATATCACATGGTAGCAGGGAAAACAAGGTGAAAACCACTGTAGCAGTGGTGTTCAGGTCGTTTTCTGGGGCTTTTAACTGCCGATGTCCATTAATGAGTGTAAAAACACCCCAAGACATCAGCCTCAGCAAACTTTTGTGTTTTTTTGTTAGATGAGGGGGGTTGGGGTCGGTGGGGGCAAAGGAGCTTCTCGGCAAGAGGATTTTTGGGGAAGTTGGCAGGTCTGGGGTGGCCATCTGAAAGATTACTTCTTTTGCTGGCAGCCGGCAGACTTTCCCAACCTAACAGTGCACTGATCACTGTGAAAACCTGCCATCGAAGCCCTGCACAGCAAAGTGTAAACAGAGCCCGCCTGCCAATGCTCGCTGCAAATATAATTCGGTATATCTCAATGATCGCAAGCTAAGATAGCAGAGTGTACGACTCAGGGCCGGCGTTAGCGCTGGTGGTGCCGGGTCGACAATCTTTTTTTGCATCACGCCCCGTCCCCACTCCTCGGATTGCCTCACTACCACCCAGCAAAAATGCCCCTCATCTCTCCAGAGCACCTCTCTCAGATACATTTCATTTATTTTAAAGCGCAGGTAAAGGTTGGCTTTCCTGAGCCACTCAGTTATCTCAGTAAAATACAGGTCTGTTCTTTGCAGCAGGCATATTAACCCTTTGCGCTACTTTATGGTGAGCCAAAACTGTCACTAGACTCTCTCTAGCAGAGTCATCCTGACATCTTTATTGTTGCCTGAAAGCTAGATGCACAAGGAACTCTGCACTAAGTGCTTTTAAATATTAAGGCCCTCATTACGACCCTGGCAGTCGGTGATAAAGTGGCGGTAATACCGCCAACATGCTGGCGGTATATACTGCCAAATATGAACATGGCGGAAAGATCTCCGAAAGACAGCCAATGTACCACACCAACCGCCAGGGCGGAAACAACAGCCACCACGGCGGTAGCCACCTACAGCCAGGCAGAAGTCAAAGTTCCGCCCACCATATTATGACCAGACAATCCGCCACCTTTTCCGGGGTAGTACCAACGGCATCGAAAGCCTGGCGGAAACACTGCACAGAAGTGAAAGGACTCCCCATTGGAGACACAGGGAAGAACCACACCGCCATGTAAACAGAACTGCTTGGTTTTCCGATTATATTCTACGTTCTGCTCCACCACGAACACCAACAAAGACAACAACGGTGAGTACAGCCGCCTAGCACACAGGGGGGGGGGGTGGAAAACGAGTGAGACACACACACAACACACACAACACACACACACCCCATACAGACACCCCATACACACAACCAGCTGTCCAAGAAAACAAGTTACCCCCCTAAGTCAGCTGAAAAATGCAAGGACAAAACGATTTCGCCAAAGTGTTTGTAATAAGATCAACAGAGTAGTAATAGGTTAGGCAATATAACAGACAGATACAAATTTACAGAAAAAGGGACACAGCCCAGTCCTCAATTTGCGTGGGCCACATGGCCACAGGCCAGAGTCCAAGGCCCCACTTGTCACCTGCTTCAACACGGAGAGAACACTGCAGAGGCATCAGTTGGTAAATAGGCAGGCACCTCAGGGGGACGGGGGTGAGGCACCTCAACCGGGAGATGAAACAATACCACTGGTTCTGAAGGGGCAACCTGCCCTGTGCTTGATCCTGGGGAGTGATGGGCCACAGTCTGTCGAGTGGGTGTCTTGCCCACTGGTTCTGGAGGGGCAACATACCCTGTGCTTGGTCCTGGGGAGTGCAAGGCAACACTCTCTCGAGTGGGTGTCTCCCACACTGGTTCTGGAGGGGACAGCATGTCCTGAGCTTGGTCCTGGGGACGGCAAGGCCACAGTCTCTTGAGTGGGTGTCTTGTCCACTGGTTATGGAGTGGGCAGCCTGCACAGCAGCCCATGGAGGCAGGATTACATTGCATCCGCCAGCAGTGACGGGTGCACAGTGGTGGTGCTGCTGGTGGGGGGAGGCTCCTGCACATCCCCTGCACCCTTGGACGGATGCACAGTGGTGGTGCTGGTAATGGGAGGCTCCTGCACATCCCCTGCACCCTCGGACGGATGCACAACCATGGTTGGTGGTGGGGGCTCCGTCACAGCTGCTGGTCCAGGCTCCGTGCCCTTCCTGCCTGCTGGTGCAGGCCCCTGGGCCTTCCTGCCTACTAGTGCAGGCTCCTTGGCCTCTGGCGCAGGCTTCTTGGCCTTCCTGCCTGCTAGTGCAGGCTCCTTGACCTTTCGGGTGGCAGGTGCAGGCTCCTTGCCCTTCTTGCCTGCTGGGGCAGGCTCCATCCCATTTAGGATGGCTGGTGCAGGCTCCATCTCCTTCAGTACATGTGGCCTGGATCCGTTTCCACCACAAGTGTGTGCGCTTAGGACTCGGCCCGTGGACTGTGTGGCTGAGGTGCTTGGCTGGGTTCGTGATACCCTGGCCATACGTGCAGGACTGGGAGGGGGGGTGGTGTTAGGGAATAGGTCAATGGTGGAAGGGAATGAGGGAATGGTTTTTTAGGGACATTTGGGCGGGAAGAGGGAGAAGGAATGGGAGTGGAGGATGAGGAAGTGGTTGTTGGAGGTGTCTGCTGGATTTGGGTGCAGGTGCATGGGCTGTATGCTGTTGTGAGGTGGATGGCTGTTGGGTGTGTGAGTGCTTGCGTTTGTGTACTTTGGGGGGGGGGACAGACACAGTGGGAGAGGACACAGGGGGCGTGTGCATGGATGTTGTGGAGGTGTCTGCCAGTGAGGTGTGGGTTCTGCTTGGTGTGGTGATGATTGTAGGAAAGTACCATCTTGCCTGGCATGTTACCCCCATTTTTCACTGTATATATGTTGTTTTAGTTGTATGTGTCACTGGGACCCTGTTCTCCAGGGCCCCAGTGCTCATAAGTGTGCCTGAATGTGTTACCTGTGTAGTGACTAACTGTCTCACTGAGGCTCTGCTAATCAGAACCTCAGTGGTTATGCTCTCTCATTTCTTTCAAAATTGTCACTAACAGGCTAGTGACCAATTTTACCAATTTACATTGGCTTACTGGAACACCCTTATAATTCCCTAGTATATGGTACTGAGGTACCCAGGGTATTGGGGTTCCAGGAGATCCCTATGGGCTGCAGCATTTCTTTTGCCACCCATAGGGAGCTCTGACAATCCTTACACAGGCCTGCCACTGCAGCCTGAGTGAAATAACGTCCACGTTATTTCACAGCCATTTTACACTGCACTTAAGTAACTTATAAGTCACCTATATTTCTAACCTTTACCTGGTAAAGGTTAGGTGCAAAGTTACTTAGTGTGAGGTCACCCTGGCACTAGCCAAGGTGCCCCCACATTGTTCAGGGCCAATTCCCCGGACTTTGTGAGTGCGGGGACACCATTACACGCGTGCACTGGTCACAATGGTAACTCCGAATATGGCCATGTAACATGTCTATGATCATGGAATTGCCCCCTCTATGCCATCCTGGCATAGTTGGCACAATCCCATGATCCCAGTGGTCTGTAGCACAGACCCTGGTACTGCCAAACTGCCCTTCCTGGGGTTTCACTGCAGCTGCTGCCAACCCCTCAGACAGGCATCTGCCCTCCTGGGGTCCAGCCAGGCCTGGCCCAGGATGGCAGAACAAAGGACTTCCTCTGAGAGAGGGTGTTACACCCTCTCCCTTTGGAAAATGGTGTGAAGGCAGGGGAGGAGTAGCCTCCCCCAGCCTCTGGAAATGCATTCTTGGGCACAGATGTGCCCAATTCTGCATAAGCCAGTCTACACCGGTTCAGGGGACCCCTTAGCCCTGCTTTGGCGCGAAACTGGACAAAGGAAAGGGGAGTGACCACTCCCCTGACCTGCACCTCCCCTGGGAGGTGTCCAGAGCTCCTCCAGTGTGCTCCAGACCTCTGCCATCTTGGAAACAGAGGTGCTGCTGGCACACTGGACTGCTCTGAGTGGCCAGTGCCACCAGGTGACGTCAGAGACTCCTTCTGATAGGCTCCTTCAGGTGTTGCTAGCCTATCCTCTCTCCTAGGTAGCCAAACCCTCTTTTCTGGCTATTTAGGGTCTCAGTCTCTGGGGAAACTTTAGATAACGAATGCAAGAGCTCATCCGAGTTCCTCTGCATCTCTCTCTTCACCTTCTGCCAAGGAATCGACTGCTGACCGCGCTGGAAGCCTGCAAACCTGCAACATAGTAGCAAAGACGACTACTGCAACTCTGTAACGCTGATCCTGCCGCCTTCTCGACTGTTTTCCTGGTGGTGCATGCTGTGGGGGTAGTCTGCCTCCTCTCTGCACTAGAAGCTCCGAAGAAATCTCCTGTGGGTCGACGGAATCTTCCCCCTGCAACCGCAGGCACCAAAAAGCTGCATTACCGGTCCCTTGGATCTCCTCTCAGCACGACGAGCGAGGTCCCTCGAATCCAGCAACTCTGTCCAAGTGACCCCCACAGTCCAGTGACTCTTCAGTCCAAGTTTGGTGGAGGTAAGTCCTTGCCTCACCTCGCTAGACTGCATTGCTGGGAACCGCGACTTTTGCAGCTACTCCGGCCCCTGTGCACTTCCGGCGGAAATCCTTTGTGCACAGCCAAGCCTGGGTCCACGGCACTCTAACCTGCATTGCACGACTTTCTAAGTTGGTCTCCGGCGACGTGGGACTCCTTTGTGTAACTTCGGGTGAGCACCGTTTCACGCATCCTCGTAGTGCCTGTTTCTGGCACTTCTCCGGGTGCTACCTGCTGCTAAGAGGGCTCCTTGTCTTGCTCGACGTCCCCTCTACCTCCTGGTGCAATTTGCGACCTCCTGGCCCCTCCTGGGCCACAGCAGCATCCAAAAACGCTAACCGCACGATTTGCAGCTAGCAAGGCTTGTTGGCGTTCTTTCGGCGGGAAAACACTTCTGCACGACTCTCCACGGCGAGAGGGATCCGTCCACCAAAGAGGAAGTCTCTAGCCCTTTTCGTTCCTGTAGAAACCTCGGCTTCTTCTGTCCAGTAGAAGCCTCTTTGCACCCACAGCTGGCATTTTCTGGGCATCTGCCCATCTCTGACTTGCTTGTGACTTTTGGACTTGGTCCCCTTGTACCACAGGTACCCTCGACTGGAAATCCATTGTTGTTGCATTGTTGGTTTGTGTCTTTCCTGCATTATTCCTCTATCACGACTTCTTTGTCCTTAGGGGAACTTTAGTGCACTTTGCACTCACTTTTCAGGGTCTTGGGGTGGGCTATTTTTCTAACCCTCACTATTTTCTAATAGTCCCAGCGACCCTCTACAAGGTCACATAGGTTTGGGGTCCATTCGTGGTTCGCATTCCACTTTTGGAGTATATGGTTTGTGTTGCCCCTATCCCTATGTGTCCCCATTGCATCCTATTGTAACTATACATTGTTTGCACTGTTTTCTAAGACTATACTGCATATTTTTGGTATTGTGTATATATATCTTGTGTATATTTCCTATCCTCTCACTGAGGGTACACTCTGAGATACTTTGGCATATTGTCTTAAAAATAAAGTACCTTTATTTTTAGTATAACTGTGTATTGTGTTTTCTTATGATATTGTGCAAATGACACTAAGTGGTACTGTAGGAGCTTCACTCGTCTCCTAGTTCAGCCTAAGCTGCTCTGCTAAGCTACCATTATCTATCAGCCTATGCTGCTAGACACCCTATACACTAATAAGGGATAACGGGGCCTGGTGCAAGGTGCAAGTACCCCTAGGTACTCACTACAAGCCAGTCCAGCCTCCTACATTGGTTGTGCAGCGGTGGGATAAGTGCTTTGAGACTACTTACCACTCTTGTCATTGTACCTTTCATAAGAGAAAAATATACAAAACAAGTTCAGTGTATATACACATAACCAAAAAGTTTTGCATTTCCTCTTTTCACTCTTTTCTAAGTGCTGAAAAGTACTTCTAAACTTTCTAATAAGTTCTAAAAAGTTTAAAAAGTTTTTTTCTGTCTTTCTAAAAAGTTCTGAAAACTTTTTTTTTCTTTTTCTATCACTTTAACTCTCTCTAAAAATGTCTGGCACAGGCCAAAATGTTGATCTGTCCAAACTTGCATATGACCACCTTAGCTGGAAAGGAGCAAGGAGTCTCTGTGTAGAGAGAGGTTTGAGTGTAGGGAAGAATCCTTCCTTGGAACTGTTACTTAACATGCTTAGAGAACAAGATAAGGCTAAAAGTGCCCCATCTGTTGAAAAAGTAGCTAATGGTTCCCAATCTGATCCAGGGACTCCCCCAGGAAAAAGTTCAGGAAAGAAACTTCCTAGCCTGCCCATTACTAGACAGTCTAGCATAGTTGGTAATGATGAAGAGCCACACCATACAAATAGTGTTGTCTCACATCATAGCAAAAGCATTTATTCTCACCACAGTGGTACTGATGTTTCTGTTAGCCAAGCTGTTAGGGTGCCCTCTGTAAGGGACAGGTCTCCTTCTGTTCATTCCCATCATACCTCTGTATCTAGGAATGTCCCTCCCATCAACCCTGATGACAGATAGTTAGAGAGGGAACTCAATAAGTTGAGGGTGCAACAAACCAGACTGAAGCTTAAAAAGCAACAGCTGGATTTGGATAGACAGTCTTTAGAATTAGAGAAGGAAAGACAGAAGTTGGGTTTAGAAACCCATGGTGGCAGCAGCAGTATTCCCCATAGTCATCCTGCAAAAGAGCATGATTCCAGGAATCTGCATAAGATAGTTCCCCCTTATAAGGAGGGGGATGACATTAACAAGTGGTTTGCTGCACTTGAGAGGGCCTGTGTTGTACAGGATGTCCCTCAAAGGCAGTGGGCTGCTATCCTATGGCTATCATTTAGTGGAAAAGGTAGGGATAGGCTCCTTACTGTGAAAGAAAGTGATGCCAATAATTTTACAGTTCTTAGGAATGCACTCCTGGATGGTTATGGCTTAACCACTGAACAATACAGGATAAAGTTCAGAGAGACCAAAAAGGAGTCTTCACAAGACTGGGTTGATTTCATTGACCATTCAGTGAAGGCCTTGGAGGGGTGGTTACATGGCAGTAAAGTTACTGATTACGACAGCCTGTATAACTTGATCCTGAGAGAGCATATTCTTAATCATTGTGTGTCTGATTTGTTGCACCAGTACTTGGTGGACTCTGATCTGACCTCTCCCCAAGAATTGGGAAAGAAGGCAGACAAATGGGTCAGAACAAGGGTGAACAGAAAAGTTCATACAGGGGGTGACAAAGATGGCAACACAAAGAAGGATGGTAAGTCTTCTGACAAGGGTGGGGACAAATCTAAAAATGAGTCTTCATCAGGCCCACAAAAACACTCTGGTGGGGGTGGTGGGCCCAAATCCTCCTTTAATCAAAGCAAAGAAAAGAAACCATGGTGCTATTTATGTAAAATAAAAGGCCATTGGACAACAGATCCCAGTTGTCCAAAGAAAAGCACCAAGCCTCCTACCACTACAACCCCTACTGCTACACCTAGTGTCCCTACTAATAGCAGTGGTGGTGGGAGCAAACCTACTAATAGCCAATCCAAGGGAGTAGCTGGGCTCACTATTGGTAACTTAGTTGGGGTTGGCCTAGTTAGGGAGGCCACAGAGGCTGTGTTAGTCTCTGAGGGGGCTATTGATTTAGCCACCTTAGTTGCTTGTCCCCTTAATATGGATAAGTACAAGCAGCTACCCCTAATAAATGGTGTTGAGGTTCAGGCCTACAGGGACACTGGTGCCAGTGTGACTATGGTCATAGAGAAACTGGTCCACCCTGAACAACACCTACTTGGTCACCAGTACCAAGTAACCGATGCTCACAACAACACACTTAGCCACCCCATGGCTGTTGTAAATCTCAACTGGGGGGGGGGTTACTGGTCCAAAGAAAGTTGTGGTAGCCACAGATTTACCTGTAGACTGTCTACTAGGAAATGATTTGGAGACATCAGCTTGGTCAGATGTGGAGTTGGAGGCCCATGCAGCAATGCTGGGCATCCCAGGGCATATTTTTGCTTTAACCAGGGCTCAGGCCAAAAAGCAAAAAGGACAGGGAAGCTTGGATCCTGGAACAATGGACCAAGTGCTCCCTAAAGCTAGGGCTAGTAGAAGCAAACCACTTCCTACTATCCCT